>NC_080570.1:154433352-155057000 GCF_030247185.1 Malaya genurostris
TTTTTATTTGCACAATTGGCTAGTTGTGTGAGGTTACAGAAAAAAATATAACATGTTTGTAATTTACAAACAGGAGCTAAAACCATCGTCTCTTGAATCGGAGACATAAATAACAATTATTACAATATAAATTACAAATAAAAATCTCCAGATATTTGAGTGAACGTCCCACCACATTAGGAAATAGCATAATAGGGAATGAGAGATAGGAATATGAAATAAAAAACACGAAAAAGGAAAAAAAAATAAAAATACAAAATAGGAAATAGGAAAGAGAAAATAAATAGTACGAAATACGAAACAGGAAATAAAAAATAGGATATTAGAAAAAAGAAAATAGTAAATAGGAAAACGGACTTAGGAAATAGGAAACAAAATTAGGATATAAATAAGAACTGTGACATAAGAAATGGGAAATAAGAAATAGAAAATTGAGAATTGGAAAATGTAAATCGGAAATTGGAAATTTGAAATAGGAAATAAGAAATGGGAAATAAAAAATATGACATTCAAAATAGGAAATAATAAATAGGAAATAAAAAATATGCACCAACCTCCTGTCTCGCCGGAGGTCCTTCGTTTCAGCCTTGTTTAGAGTCCCACGCTGACACAAGGACGGTAAACAGCCGCCCTCCCTAACATGGAGAATAGACGTTGTTTTCGGAAGAGACAGGTAGACAAAGGTCCCACCGAGATTGGTGACCCGATCTTTCCTATAGTTACTCGGAGATAGGGATAGAAGTTACTGGACAAGAGACTAAGGACATGTTAGAGTGTAATGATGCAGAAGATTTCCAACCAGTTTGGTCGAGCATAGTCATCATGAAAAGTAATGGTCTTGACTTCTTGTAACTTATTTCGAGACCCAATACTAAAAATATTGGACCAATAATTACGGCTCACTAAGATACTGAAGGACCTTACCGTATAATAAGAACACATTCAACGTAAAATAGAAAGAACTATGTTTATTCAACAGTTGATATAAATGTTCACTCGAAATAATTTTTCCTTCGAAGTCAGTCTCAAGAAAAACACATTCCGTCACTGTGCATCACATTTCAAATCCGTCCCACAAACTAGTCTGCCAAATAATCTGTCATTTTCTATCTCTTATTTTGTTTTCATCAATTTCCAACCAGTATAAAATTTTCTTTGCAGCGCTGCGTTTTTTTCTCGCTCTCAGTTTACCGATTCTACTTTAACCGTTACCAGACGCTTAGCTTAGAGGACAATCATCATTTTTATTCTCATATCAGTTCCGGGACACCCGAGGAACTGGTGAACAGTCAAGACCTCGCCGTCAAACTTTCTCGTTTTTCGATATCAAATCTTATCGGCTCTAATTCTCCGCTCCGCACGCATCAACGGAACCTAACAAGCTTCGCTATTTATCGGAAACCACTTGCAACCCGTATTTTCCAGCAGGGAGGTTGGTGGGGGCATGTTTTTGTATTCCACTCACAGCTGCTGATGGATTCAACCGCTATCTGTCAGTCAGTCTTAATCTGCGACGTCAATCTTGGCTATAGAAATTGATTTTACTTCATGACAGACACACCCAGCTGGTGATCGAGAGGCAGAACTCAGCGGGGGTGCTAAATTTTGATTGTGGATCCGAAGCAGAACATGATAGACAGGAAACCGGGTCTTCGATTTCAAGTCAAGGTTAGTTGTTGAGTTATGAAATCGACAGGAAAAAGTTCGGCCAGCTTATGCTGGAAGCTGGTTTTGACAAGCCAAGCTAATTATTAATTCAAGGAAATTGAGCCCAAGTTGTTTTTCTGCGGTTTTTACTACTTTCGTATTTATTTGCAATTTTTTTAGTGAAAATTTTCAATTTAAAACGTGAATTAGAGGTTGCAATTCTACAATAAGTAGGTTGTCGCGACAACAGAAAAACAAGCCTGTCTGGGAAACTCTATCAAACTCCACAGCCACTATTACAAGAGAGTGGAAGTTTCATTAGATGAAGATATGTAAGTAAATTGTATCTAATTGTTAGGAATGAAAGGAAAATTATTCAACTATAACCTGATTAATATACCAACCAAGAGCAAACCTAGATATGATAAGCACAAAATCTATGCAAATCAGGATAAAGTTCTATTAATGTGGGTTTTTTGTAATGTTTTTTTTTTTTTTGCTTTCCACCAATTCACGAATACCACGTGGAAAGACCTGTTCATCTTTTGAAGCGATCCAGTCGTCATTTTTTCACATCTTCATAGCTAGTAAAGTGCGACAGCAATGAAAACAAATTATAATCGCAAACAGCTAATTCCGGGCAGTATGGTGGGTGGGACAAAGCTTCCCATCTGAGCTCAGCAATTATGTTCTTGGTCGCTTTTGCTCTATGTGAGTGGGCGTTGTCGTGCTGCTGGAAAATTCTAACCGTTTGTCGTGCAATGAGGAATTCAAATGCACAGCATCGTTTACTTTCAAACGCGAAAAGGTTTTGCGGGTGATGAAAAATATTCAGAAAACAATTCGAAACTCAGTGGATAGTTTGTTGCTAATAAGTTACTAATTAGTTATGGTAATTTTGAATTTGTTACTTTTTTTTTAAATTATCTCTGCATTTCACTGAGCAAATATGAAGTTAATGAAGCACCCCTCTCTCAAATAAGCTTGAAAACAAATCGAAAACAAGTGAATAGTTTGTTGCTAATAGCTATGAGTACTTTGCTGAATTCATACTGAAAGTTAACGAATCACCCCTTCATAATAATCTTAGAAAGAACTCGAAACCCAGTTGGCAATTTGTTGTTAATAAGTTACTAATTAGTTATGGTAATTTTGAATTTGTTCCTGATTTTTTTAAAACTTCGCTGAGAAAATATGAGGTTAACGAAGCACCACTCTCACTAAAAAGCTTGAAAATAAATCGAAACTCAGTGGATAGTTTGTTGCTAATAAGTTGCTACTTAGTTACGGTAATTTTGAATTTGTTTGCACAATGTTTTTTTAGTGCTTTGCTAAATTCATATGAAGTTAACGAATCACCCCTTCCAAATAAGCTTAAAAAGAAATCGAAATCCAGTGAATCGTTTATTGTTAATAAGCTACTAATTAGTTACGCTAATTTTTAATTTTTTACTCATTTTTTAAAAACTACTTTAGTACTTCGCTGAGCGAATATGAAGGTGCTACTTTAACCTCTCTCTCGTATAAGCTTGAAAACAAATTGAAATTCAGTGGAAAGTTTATTGTTATTAAGTTGCTAGCTAGTAACGGTAATTTTTAATTTATTACTCATTTTTTTAAATTATTTTAGTACTTCTATCATATAAGCGAATATGAACTTCTCTCAAATAAGCTTGTAGTCAAATCGAAACCCAGTGGATAGTTTGTTGCTTATAAGTTGCTACTTAGTTACAATAATTTTGAATTTGTTAATTATTTAAAAAAAATTGTTTTAGTATTTCGCTGAGCAATAATGAAGTTAATGAGGCACCCCTCTCTCAAATAAGCTTGAAAACAAATCGGAACCCAGTGGATAGTTTGTTGCTAATAAGTTCCTAGTTAGTTACGGTAGTGGCAAGCTGTTCAAGAGGTTGCACTTCGATGCAAGCTATAATAGTAGTTTATGTTGAACTGCTAGGTTATGCACTGACAAGTCAAAGACGAAATATTGTGTTCCATATGTATAAACACTTCACACCGACTTCGAAAATCGAAGGGACGAACCTGTAAAACAATCTTCCCGTTTCCTTATATAATTTCCTTCTGTGAGACGCCTACAAATTTAACTCTTTTACAGGCAGCTCTCTGATTTTGTTAGCAACGATTCAAACTCCCATTCCAATACCAACACAGTTTACGTCGTGTTGATCTTTTTCATACTCTTCAAACATAATTTTCAATCTTAATTTTTCTCAAACATTGAAGGAATTGTCCGACCACTCTCTCTTTCTGTCTTCCAAAGCGTAATTCCAGATTAATGAGCCCGGCGAGTTTGACACACTTACCTACTTTAGCAGAGACTTTCCCGGGGTCCCGCGGCTTCATACATCTCTCTGCCTTGGAAGCAAGAAAACGGTGGAATTCCACTTCAGTCGCTGCATGACCACGCATAGATACCCGACCTAAAGCGGAAACCCTAATTTCCATGTAGAAAATGAAAAATTCCCATTTGTCAGTTGGTTCTGAACTGAACTTACTCGCGCTCGGATGCGCGCCACCGCCGCTGCAGGGGCCAAGACAATGTCGGGAAAGTATTTTCCCATTTACATCGGCGAAGATATCCAACACAAACACAAACACATCGTCGAAGCAACAGTAGCAGAAAATTTTAATTAGCCACCGTCTGAAGAAAAGCGAACAGTGGCAAAATTTTAATTGAAAGTGCTTCATTCTCATTTCTATCCCTTATTTGCGTTTGTCCTTCGAAACCACTTACCTCGTCCCGGCCCGGTCCGACCCGACACGGCCCGGCACGGATTCCCCTTAATTCACCGGAAGCGGGAACGGGAAATCTTATCCAAAAGAACTGAACACCGCCCGGAGGAGATTTCCATAATTATTACTTTTCCTCTCATTTCGGATCCCGTATTTACTTTCAAACTCAAACCAGAGATGAGAAATTCGAACATCTTCCGGTACCTTCCGGCGGAAATAAAGTGGGCAACGGGGGACGCAAAAATCGTCCCAACCGTAATTGAGTTTCTCCGTCTTCGTTCGTCTTTCGAGGTAATATTTAATATTCTGTCGAGCATCTTTCCGCAGCAAATTGATTTCTTTTGTGTGACCGCTAATGCGACATCTGGACCGACTTTGTTTTGCCTATGCACTGACGGTAGTTTGGCCGGGCAAACCACCTTGACTCGGTGGACTTGACGGAACCTACGAGGATCCTTCCGATTTCAGATACACCTCTCTCTTAGCGAGCGTTCCATAAATGAAATTAACCTCATCCAACATATTGGATCAAATAAAGAGCTGTTTCAAAATAACAAAGTATATAATACGATGATAAGAAATTTAATCCCATTTTTCAAAGTGTTGGAATGAACCCTGACACAGCAGAAATGGAGTGGAAAGTTTCTCGAAGTGAATCATCAACGAGAGCAGCTGCGCGAAAAAAAAACGCAACGAAACTTTCCTTTTTTCCCAAATTTATTCGGTCATTGGTTTTTGTGCTGCAATACTTCCTCCACCGGGCAGCGCTCGGGTTTTTCTGCTTCTTCAGAATTTCACCCGGTAAAGTAACACTGCCCGTGGTGATTACTTAATGCTACGTTACGCTGAGATTTAGAACTGATTTTCCATCTGGCTATCCCATTTTGTAACGTCGAATTTCAAGTGCACGGAAGGATAGTGTGAGTATCTCGAAATACTATCAAAAATGTTCGAATTGAATGGGGAGCATTAGGGTGTCAATTTGTTTGGGTCGAACCGCAAAAAAAGGCTCTATGCAAAATTTGAGCTAAATTGGATATGGGTAAGGGATGCCAAGATCAAGATCGAATATTTACGAGCTCACTTTTTTGACGTTCGGTAATAGAAATAAAAACCATGCTTAGGAAAAAAAATGCACCTCAACCATAAACAGGTAGATTTGCAACAACTGAATAAAACAAATAGTGTTATCTACATTCAATTCTACAATGAGTGCAAAGCAACTGACGAATTTCGTGCCAACTCGAACAAACGTTGGTAGCACCCTATCAGATTTGAACTCATAAAAAAGACCTGCGTGAATTTGAATCAAATGTTCACCAGTAAGATTATTATTAAAAAAGTTAAATTTTCCTTAATATTTTGAATTTGCGTTCTGAACATTCAGTAGGTCTGATTTTAGAAGAAAGCACTTGGCATTACACAGCAACTGTTCTTTTCAGAATCAATAAATTGATACTATGCCCTCGGCATCTTAAAGCTGTAGCTGTATATACTAATATACTGGTAAACAAAAATATATCCTAAAGAACTGTTCGCGACACTTCCTCCAGTTAAATTTCTTTTTTTTTGTTGTTACATTTTTGCTCGCGTTAGTTCCGCCTTTTTGTATGTGAATCCACAGTGACGTGAACATTCAAGTTCAAAGTTCTTTCTGCTGACGGCATTAATTTTGAATTTATTCGAACTGTATGAGGTTCGTGGGAATCATAATGTTGATGTCTTGCTATGCATTGGAATGCGATTTTGAGTTCACAAAAAAAACAACAGTGAGGTGATAATTTGATCCATTTTCTGACATCATTCACTCGCCATATTTTTCATTAAATTAGGGAAGCCGACAGATGATGAGTCTGGAATACGGTTTTGGGTTCGTCATCTATTCCCTATTTTCCATTTCCCACTTCCTGTTCCCTCTTTCCTATTTTTTATTTCCTATTACCTATTATCATTTTCTAATTGTCTATTTCCAATTTTTTATTTTCTATCACTTATTACCTATTCTCTATTACTTATTTCGTATTACCTATTATCAATTTTCTATTACCTATATCCCATCCCTCGTTTCCTATTTCCAATATCCAATTTACAACTTACAACTTACAATTTCCAATTTTTAATTTCCAATTTCAAATTTACAAATTTCCAATTTCCCAATTCCCCTAAATGTTCAAATTCTGCGGTGGTCAGTAGTCGGTCGTCACTCGTTTTCGTCAGATAGGATATGGCACCTAGTGTCATACCCTTGAAGGGTATTCTGCTTAGCGGTTCAAATTGAACTGTTTTAAGCACTGATGAGTCGAAGGCGAAACGCGAAGAAATCGAAGCTACTATTAGGTTGTGGATCAAGGGCACTCACTTCTGATCATTTCCGGCAGAGCCGTAGTGAACATTTCTGGCGCCCGAGGCAAACTATGTTAAAAAATAATCGCCCACTCCAATTTTTTAGCAAACACCATTGATTCTGTATCTGAATTATAAATTTGAATTCTGATTCTGGGAATGAACTGTGGACCTCAGTTCTAAGCTTTTATTCATGACCTGGATTCTGCATCTGATTTCTGGACTTGAATTATGGACCTGAATTGGAAGTCTGAATTCTGGACCAGAATTCTAGGATTGTATTCTGTATCTGAATTCTGGACATGAACTTAAGTTCTGTATTCTGGATTAGAAACTGAATTTTAGATTTAAATTCTGGTTCTAGCGACTGGGAATGAATTCTGGACCTGGGCGCTGCATCTGATTTCGGGACCTCTAATGGTAATCTTGGTTTTGGAAAGGTATTTTAAAACTGAATTCTGGACATGAACTCAGGAGCTGAATTTCGGACACGAATCTTAGATTCAGCACCAGTACTTGGATTCTGGAAATGTATTTTGAACCTGATTTCGGGAATTTGATTTCGGACATGAATTATGAAATTGGACTCTGCTCTAGAATTCTGGATCCCAATTCTGAACATTAACTCTGGATCTGAATTTTGGGTCTGAATTCTATACGTACACAGGCCTTCTGGGCCAATATTCTTAACTAAACTTCGGAGTCGAACTCTGATTCTGGATCCTGAATCTTGATTCTGGACCTGGATTCTGGAAATGGATTTTGGACCAGAATTATGGATTCTGGACTTGAGTTCGAGATCTTAAAAATAAATCTGGATCTGGTTTCGTTACCTGAATTCTAGACCAGAATTCTACAATTGGATTCTACATCTGAACTCTGGACATGAACTCTAAATCTGTTCTGGAATTGGATTTTGTAAATAAATTAGGAACTGGATTTTGAACTTTGATGCTGGTTCTAGAATCCGGAGTTCTGGACTAGATTTATGAACTTTAATTCAGAACCTGAATTCTGCATCTGATTTCTGGACTTGGATTTTTAACCTGGAATCTGGACCAGCATTCGGGACCTGGATTCTGGACCTGAATAATAGAAGTGGATTTTGGACATGAATTCTAGATTTTCGATCAGTACTAGGATTGTGGGTATGAGCTTAGGACGTGGGATATGAACCTGAATTCTAGAATCTGAACCTGGGTTCTGAGAATGAAATCTGGAACCTAGATTCTAAACCCAAATTCTGGAACTGAATCTGAATCTGAATCTGAGTTTCAGAGCTGAAATCTGTACCAGGACCAAATGTTTGAAAAAAAAGTTTTTTTTTGTTATTTACGATTCTCATACTATTGAAAATTGGATCGAAAAAAGCTAAACTTATTTCCGATGGTTATAGAGTTAAAATGATTATGTTAACCATTTTTGGCTCATTCTGAAAAGGCGAACCAGAGTAAAATAACACGTTTCCCAAAAAAAATCGCCCCCGCCGTCGAGATATGAAAGTCGTGCGATATTTATAAGGACTAAAACATTGCAAGTTGGACGAAACCCTTTGATTGTTCTGAGCCCAGTGAACATGTACGGAGTGTGGTTTATTTGCCGAGATCTACTGTCATATAAAATAAAAACGTCGAGATCTAGTGTCATTTAAAACAATTATTTTAAAAATCGATTCTCTGGAATTCGAAAAAATGTATGCCAATGTCTTTAAAATATCTTAAGCTTCGAGTTCTAGTGTTATTCTAGTGTTCTCTCGAAAAAAATTTTTGCAAAAAAAAACCGATTCTGCAATTCCGAAATCGAATTTTTTTGCCAAATGTCTTAGAATTGCATAAAATGTCGGGATCTGGTGTTACCTCGACGTTTAAGGCAATTATTTAACATCAAAAATATATTTACGATCTCGAAGATCAGAAACCTGATGAGCATAGATTCATTTTCCACTAATTCAATACAACTTTCAATTGTGTGAAGAGGCTCAGTTTAAATGATCGCGTCCATTCTATGCTAGCTGCAAAGAGATGTGATGCATACGAAAGTGTCGTCTTATTTGGGGGAAGCTATGAGTACGACTTTGTAAAGATGGAAAATTATACATTGTTCCTTATTTATTAATGTTTCAACAACGAGTTATCTCAAATATATAGTTTATCTCTTCGAATCGATGCGACCTGACCACTGTTTGTACTTTTTTTCGTATTTTGAATTCGCTTTGATATATAGAATTCAAAGAGTAGTCCTACGTTAAAACTAGGGGAGCGTGCCATTTGAGCCAATTAGTTCTGATTCCTGAATGGCGGTTCTGTATTCTAAATGACTGTTAAATTGCATTTACATGTTTATCAATGATATGGCGGGATCTCGTCGGATTGTTGTAGTAGTATAGTACTCATCTGAGACTTAATGTAGTTCAAATAGTTTTCCCGAAAAAATATCATGAAATTAATTTTTCATAAAATAATAGTACTTTTTTCAATTCCATCATGTTTTGGAGCCCCCCGGCTGTTGGCGCCCGAGGCGGTCGCCTCACTCGCTTCACCCTCACTACGGTACTAATTTCCGGATATGTAATGGCAGAAGTGACTTAACCGACCAAATGCCCTTTTTTCTTCGCACTAATTTTTTTCGGAGATGGCGAAACTGAGTTCAGCACGCTTAGGCTACTCTAGCTAGGTTGTAGGTAAAGTTTGAAGATTCCAGATGACTATCATACTGAGATACTTCTAGGGCTGTTTTTGATTTTGTTGTTATTTGCAGATTACCTGTTTTTGTTATCTTTATTTTTGGGCAGCCCAATCGCCCATGGAATCCTCTGATGCTCCAATCTCTCAATCGAACCATTTTTATAAATAAATAAATGATAGAATAATTCTTGGCTGCCGAACCCGATGCAAACACAATTCAATTAGACAAGGCTCTCCCCCTATGCTGCCGATTCAGCCGCACGCGGAAGCATGAGAACAGCGCGCTTCGATACATCGCTCCATAGCAGCATAGATTCTAAATTGATTGAATAATTTATTTTTCATCAACGCACTCGACCGTAACTCCTAGCCCCGGGGACGAGAAAGCGAAATAATGATGTGGGTGAAACGTCTGCGAGGAAAATCAGCTACCGACCGCCTTCCCATGTCTCTCGTTCTCTCTCTCTCCGCGTCTAGTAGCACTTGGGCCAGGACCAGGACACGAGACGGATCAACAACGCCAACAACAGCAACGGAACCAACGGGATGAGACTAATTTTCCATTGGAATCCGCAACCAAACCGCACTGTTGATTGATGAATCGATGGCTTAGCTGGCGTCTGTCGTGGCGCGGGTTTTGTTTGCTATTGTCTAAACGTCCGGGGCCCGGACCGGACCGGACTCGGAGCTGGGGTAGCAGCTGATTTACTATTCAATTTGCAATTTTATCCCAACCTCAGATATGTGGACTCGTTTCACACAGGCACAGGTGAGTGTCACGTGGCACGGACACCGGTTCGGGTTGTCATCATCATTATGAACGAACTTTGTTGTGAAGACGGGGAGACGAACCGAATTGTCAACCGAACGGGTTCGGTCCGGTTGTCGCACTGCAGCACAGTGCCAGAGTGGGCTAACCCCCGGGGGGAAATTTTGGTACCCATCAGGTTTATCAAATTTCAACACGTGTGCGTATGCGTCAATTGCAAATCAATGGTCAAGAGGGAACCATAGTTTTGAGTGACGACGTCGACGACGAGGCTGAAGCAATCCCCCGGGCGATAATTTCCAACCGGGGGACACGTTGTTGATTCATGTAATCCGGTTAGTGTCTGATTTTGACAATGTGTGCGTGGTGTGCAATGCGGATATTGGACCGTTTGAGATAAGTTGGATTGAAGCGATTTGGATACTTATCAAGTTGAGAGTTGAATGTAAAAGCAGGACCAAGCAAAATCAAGGGTTTTGAAGGGTCGATATTGTTCTAGAAGAGTAGGAAGATTAGTAGACCGAGGTGGCTTCCCTGCAGAATACCAAAATAATAACAATTTGAGTCCAAGCTGGACAGAATCTGTTGAGTTTTGCTTTCAAGGAAATAATTTCCAAAATATTTTTAGTTGTGAAAGTTGGCATCACTGGAAGAACGATGCGGTACTCAAGTGTTGCTCTCAAAAAAGTTCAATTTCAATACGTATTAAACAACTTACCGAAACAGTTATTCTGAGTAAAAGTACAGCTGTGACAAGTGTGTGCTTATAAATGAGAAATAAATAAAAGTTCAATTTCTTGCATTATGTGAATCGCGAAACTAAAAACTGTTCAAGTGACGGACGCTGATAGTTTACCGCCCAAAATTGAACGATTTTAGCCGACCGAATCACCATCTGCATATCATTACCGACGCAAAATTTTAACGTACTCTCGGTAGCCGGCTACCCAGAGCAATAAACACATGATAATGTTATTCGAAAATTCACTAACAAACGATCCTTGCCTGTGATGCATGTGGGGATTCCTCGGGTTCTAGTAGCAACATGCATCAAACTAACAATCCTTCTCTTCCCAAGTAGATCTTCATTCGGAAGTGGCCGGTGTCGGTATTGATCAGCATACAGGGGTCAATGTGGTTTGCACAATGTGAAATTACGTACTATTCCCTAGCACGTTGGTTTAGGAAAAATCTTTGTAATCTGAATGGGTTCTGATCAATAACTGAATTTTACTATAACAGTATCCAGTTTTCGGTTACGGGAATTCCGGAAATGGTGGTCAAAATCTTTAAATTTGAGATCACTTCATTTTCTCAAATATGCTTGAATCGTTTTTCACTAACTTAGTTTCAAATGTAGTATTAAAATGAAAAAGTCTCCAAAACTGGGATCTAAACTTTTTTAAGTTGTAGTATTTTGATTAATCTTGCTGTAATATATAGGACATAATGAATAATTTGAAAAGGAAATCATTACACAACGCCGTGTGCAATCCGTCGGCAAAAAAAAGAGCTAAGAGTAGATTCACTGAGTTTCTGCTTCCATGTCGTAAAAGGCCACAATTGCAGGAGTTTCTCTTTTCCTACCTTCAGTTGTCAGAGCTTTATGTTTACTAAACTATCACTTGGTTCAACAAAGTAAACACTATTATGTATTCAGAACAATGTTTTCTTATCTATATTTTCAAGCATTAAGCATAATCAAATCGGAATAAAAAAATCTTTTATGTTATTTCTCGTTCCGGAGCACTATAGTTTGTGGTGAGCTCAATTTATACGCGTTTCTTATAGCTTATTCTCATGGCGAGATTCGTTAGTGGTGCTTTCATTGAAAGTAGTCCGCTCAGTTATTGTTTGTAGTTTTCTTTATTACTTACGCCTCTTTCACTAACTTAAGTAAAAATACGAATTTAGTTTTGTTTCTAAATAACCTGTTATTTATTTATTTATTTATTTATTATCATTGTTATGTCCATCGGATATAAATATCTAAATGGACGAGGATGGGAAAAAGCCCATTCGAGTAGCCAATTAAATGGGCGCAAAAACTATCATTTATTGAAACAAAAATATGAATAACAATAATTACAATACGAGAATAAAAAAATCACAAATTAACATACATATGACAAATAACATCAAAACAAAGATTGTAAAATATATAGTCAAAGTTCAACAGATTTTTTACTTTTCCTAACAAAGCTATTAGATGATTCTCCAAACTCGAAATGATTTTCCACAGAAGTAAACGTTCGAATACATGCAGCTATCGGCTCATTATATCCAAATCGAGTTCTGTGAAAACTGTTCTGAAGCATAGTTGAATTTCGCAGCGTTCTGCTTGGAATCCGAAAATTGACTTTGGAACGTAGCTCGGGAGCATCAATTTTTCCGTTTATCAATTTTGCAATGATCAATGCCTGTTGAATTTTTCGTCGGCGTAGCAACGTATCAATCCCTAAAAGCTGACATCTTTCCGTATATGGTGGTAGATTTTCAGGGTCTGGCCATGGTAAATGTCGCAGCGCCAAACGAACACAGCGTTTTTGAACTCTTTCAATTCGTAAATTCCACGAAATTTGATAAGGCAACCAAACCACTGATGCATGTTCAAGAATTGGCCGGACAAATGAACAGTACAATGCCAATGAGGATCCTTGAAATCCTTGGCAATTTTTGAAATGAAACCCAATTGACGTAATGCCTTAGTGATTATAAGTGATCGATGCAAATCAAACGATAGTTTTTCATCAAGCTGTACTCCTAAGTCGCTGAACTGAGCCATCAATATTGTAGTCGAATGTTACAGGACTCATTGTTCGTTGAAACGTAATTACCAGACATTTTGAAACATTAATGAGTAGTTTGTTTTTGCGACACCAGTCAACGAAAAGCTGAAGTTGATGTTGTTGTCAACGACAATCCTCCACAGTTCGAACAACTAAATACAATTTCAAGTCGTCCGCATAAATTAGTTTCAAACCATCTCCAAGAGCAAATGAAACATCGTTGAAAAATAAAGTAAACAGCAAAGGTCCCAGATTACTACCTTGTGGAACTCCTGAATTGTTCGTTAATTGCGATGATGTGTTACTATCTAGTTTCACTCGTAAAACTCTGCTAGAAAGGTACGAGCTAAACCAAGACAAAAGCTGTGCAGAGAAACCAAGACGAGATAATTTACTCAGAAGTATTTTGTGATCAATTTTGTCAAATGCAGCCTTCAAATCCGTGTAGATGACATCCCTTATTCTTACTAATAACCTGTTCTGATACATTGTTTAGCATTCGTGTGACCAACTAGGAATTTGTTCCGAGAGATTTATGTAAGTGTAAGTGTAAAAATGGCCAAATCTGAATTCTTTTTAGTCTTGGTTTTCTTAGATTTTTAAGTTGATTTAGTTGAACTGTCTGGGCATTCGCTGTGATAGCCATTAAACGAGAAGATTAGCTCAAAATTTGTCTTGGAAATGACAGGATGAGAGTAGCTGCAGAACATAAATTTCCACTGTGAAACAAACCAAGCTGTTCGTAAGAATCGGATCTTTCGAAAATAAATAAAAATCAAATATAAAGTCGAATAAGCAAAATGTCGTCTTCTTTTATTTTAATCATAGCACCTCTTTTTCAAATTGAACTCTCTCGGTAACCGACTTTCTAGAGAGTGAGAAATAAAACTAAAAGTTTAAAAACCAACAACCAACGGCTATTCAAAATTAGACGCCTATTATGAATAAGTTGTAATTTCTGTGGATTGTTTTTATAAATAATTGCCGTTCCGAAATATGATTGGGGATTAGGTTGGTTTCAAATCGATTGACTAGCGTCCTAAGAATTTCAACTTTACGCGATGAATGTCACTTCTAAATAGAAATATTTCACCATTTTATAAGACATATCGCAGAGCATCAATCTGGTATCGTCACGAATTGATATTTTGATAATTAATTGATATACTATTCGTTTTGAACGTTCAGGTAACGAAAATCAAATAATTAGATCGTATTACTTACAAGATAACTCCTGATTATTTCTTCTCCCCCTAACATCACTCCTTTCCTGTAACAATGGTGGTGATGGAGAGTAGAGCGTTCGGGCACAGAAAAATATATATTTGTCGGATTCGGGTCAGGTACGAGTCGGGTACACAAATATTGTCGGGTTTTAGGTTTTTTCGGGTTTTGGCACTTTTTTCGGGTTTTGGTACTTTTTTCGGGTTCGGGTTGGGTACGGGTAAAGAATTCTATTGTTTTATCGATTACGGGCCGGATTCGGGTTTGGAAGAAAAATTTATTTCAGATTCGAGTCGGGTACGGGTCAGGTTCGGGTTTGAAAAAATGGTTGCTCGGTCACTTATAAAGGGTGATTTGTTAACAGATATAGTGTTTGATTTTCAAAAAAAAACACCACAAATTTAAGAAAATTGATTAAATCTATTGTAGTCGACAGAACGATCAATACAATCTAATGTCGGAAGATGATTTCATTCAAATGTTGGCCGCGGCTTCACCCAGATGACCCTAGCGCAAGGTCCAATTTTGGCACACTATCTCCAACATATCGGCCATTTTACTCACGAATAAATGCTTCAATATTGGCTTCCAGTGCGTCAATCGTTGTCGGTTTATCCTCGTAGACATGAGCCTTAACATGGCCCCACAAGAAATAGTCCAAAGGTGTTAAATCATACGATCTAGGCTCAATTTGGTCATTAATTCGCGTGCCGTGTGGAATGTGGCACCGTCCTGTTGAAGTCACATGTCAGTCATGTCTAATTCTTTCATTTTGGGCAATACATAATCGTCAATCATCACACGGTAGCGGTTACCATTCAAAGTAACGTTCCGCCGGGGCTACGTTTGGCATAACGCCGTTTGGCATAATAGTCATTTGGCATAATGGTCATTTGGCATAACAGTCATTTGGCATAACAGATGAACATGCTGATTAATGGAAATTGTTTTTATTTACTGAAATTTTGTAAGGTCTAATGCGGCTACGCCTCATCGTTTTGAATTACCTGCTGTCCGACCTCGCTGCCGCTAACTGAGGGATAGCTCCTAGCTTTGGGTAATCCGGGCAAACGCTCGCAACTAGACAGAGGTGATTTCTGCGGGAGCGCTGCCCCCCTGCAGTGGCTGGCGCTTCCGACGGCGGGTCGAATCCAATTATTATTATGACAAATGTCATTATGCCAAATGGTCATTATGCCAAATAACCATTATGCCAAATAACCATTATGCCAAACGGCGTTATGCCAAACGGTATTATGCCAAATGACCTCATGCCAAACGGGCCGCCCCCCGTTCCGCCCATCGTCGCCTTTGAAGAAGTACGGACGGATGATGCCACCGGTCCATAATCCACACCAAACAGTAACTTTTTTGGGATGCTTGGATAGCTCTTACTATGCTTCTGGCTTCTCTTCACTCCAGATGCGACAATTTTGCTTGTTAACGTATCCATTCAACCACGAATGTGCTTCGTCACTGAGAACTCTCTTAAACGATAAACTCTCTCTTAAGCGAGCATGAATTTTGATAATAAAATTCAATAATTTGCAAGTGTTGTTCGTTTCATGCTCTAAGTCAGTTTAGGTTGCACTTTGAGAATGATCTACATCCCAAAAGATAAGAAGGCAAAGCTTGCCAAAAAAAACATGATTTGACAAGCCACTTGCTCATGTGGAAAACATAGCACTCCATTTTTGACAATCGTCTAATTGCACTTTTAATGTGACACAATGGTCCTACGCTTTGCTGGCCTGACAAGACGAATGTAGACACCATTACAACTACAGTCTACTTCCGATTTAGGATCGGTTTCTGTTTCCAGCGTCCATTGAACGCGCGCACACACACACACATTAAACGAATATTTTTTCCCTTCCGCCCATGTTTCGCTCCCGCTCGGTTCAAATGAAAATTCATGATTTTCCGTCAACCGGGGGTCCACCGCCGGCGGAACGTATTTTCTCCAGGCGAAAGCCACGAATAGCGCCGCTTCTGTTTTTTTTTCTTCTTACTTTCGAATCAACCGAAACAACTTTTTCAAATGCAAAAAGTTCCCAACAATATTTTCCGATTACTTTCGGGTCATTTTTCACGCCGCGGTCCTGGCACGGTACGGGAATCCGAATAGATGAATTTATTGGCTGGTTGAAATTTATTTGCGAAAGTGAATGTTTTTTTTTCTTTCCATTGTTTTGGTTCGTATTGTTTGTCCTTCGAAGGGGTACAAACTTTCCTACTAACTAGAAACAAAAACATTGACCGCCGTTGTAGCGAGCAAGAAAAAATAAATCTACGTAACGAATGAATATTTTTCTGTTGAAACCGCCAAGAACCAAGTTAATTTAATGCGAGCGTAAAAAATTTGTTTGAAGCAGCCTTCATCCAGGGTGGAAAAACTTCGAATTTGTTTTGTATGACAATTGCAGGAGTGCAATTCCATGACTTACTATTTAATAACATAATTCCAGGCAGGAAGAGTTGCTAGGCATGAGATAGGAACTTGATAACTGCTAGTTGTTAGTACCAACAGTTTCGGTGAATAATAACGAAGCTTAGCAGTGCTTTCACTTGAATTATTTTTTTTTTCAATTTACTGAAATAAATCAACTTCGCTTCCTATGTTAAACCGAGGCATCTTCCCACCTTCGAAAAAAAAACGGAGACAAAAAAAAGAAACCTTACAAACGGCAGATGCAAATGCAATCCTTCAATTACCGTCTGTAAAATCCTAGTAATATCAGAATTTTCCCCAACGGTAAATCGGACGACGGAGATGATGTGCTCGGGCAAGGATCGATACCTACCGAGAGTCGCTATCATCTCAATTCACATTTGACATAAAGCCATAAAATTTTACGAGCAAAAATTTCTTTCACCTGACTCCTTCTTGCTGTTTTCATTTTTTTTTTTGCGTCCTTCTTCGCATTTGGTGGTAGCATCGAAAAATGCAAATGATTGAACTCACAGCCCGGCGACCGATTCGAACCGTCGGAAATTTGCATCCAATTTTTATCCTTCTACTTCTTCTTCTTCTTCGCCTTCTTCCACGGTGTCGACAGCGCCCCGGTAGTTTCCCGTTGCTCAACATCGCGAGCGCGCCCGTCTCTTTGCTGGTGAACATTTGAACACTATAAATTTTGTTGCTTTTGTAGAGTCCTTTCCCGGAACAACTGACAGGAAGGGGCTGACCGGTCAGAGACGTGTGGTGGGTGCAGTTTTCTTTTCAATTTCGTAACCCCAACCAAGCCAGCCTGGCCATCATCTCCCGACCCTCATCCGATCGGTTCGGTTGGTGCTCTGTAGAAAACATAACAGTTCGCTAGTGAGATAAATTTGGCGCATTTGGTTCGTAATAAGATCACCTCTATTCCGGAACTAGCTAGCTGCTTCGTGAATCCGGAAGACTCTCCAGGTGCTGAATAGATTATTGAATTTCCGATAGCAATTGGAGCAGATTGTTTGAAAATGCAGAAGGCGATTCGTGGCAATTTATATAAACTTTGCTTATTAGCATTGGCGTTCCGAGAAAAAAAAATCGGTCACATTCTTCATATGAAAATTCAATATCACATGATGAGTTTAAAGGCCGTATCGTGACTGTCAAACAGTTTTTCAAAACCGTTCACAAAAATCACATGTGATTATTGAATATTGTTTATTGAATTTGCACTCGATTGATAAAGTGGTGATATTAGCTACAAGTGCAGATCGCTTACCATATAATACTTTTTCAGCTTTTGTAGGTAATTTAAAATTTGGGCATGTTTGTTTTTGAATTCTTGGCATAGCTAAGTTCAGCGGATATGCAATGTAGTGCTCGAATCGTGAATGATATTTTTATTTAGGTTTTATTTTTTTTCTAATGGTTTTGTATTTTGTACTAACTATTTAATATTTTATCTTTAGTCTTCAACTGATTACTGTGTTGGCAGTTCATATTAAACTTCAGGTAAACTTAATAATCCAACATCAATCGCTAATCAGACTTAATAATGACTCTAAGTTTGGTTTAATTTTCTAAAAAAGATGCTGAAAAAAAATCAGTTCGGACAAGAAAACCTTATTAATTTTGCTCAATGCATGACTCCATTAAATAAATATCGCATCATACGAAAACAAAATTTCGTCGATATGATAAATGGTGTTTTTTGTAAAACGATTTGGTATTTTGGAAAATTTTTATTCGAAAATTTGTTTAATTTTGTCCAAATCGCTGATACAACACATTTTTTAACATTTGTCATTTTTCGACTATTACCATCTGGAAAAAAATGCCAAAAAAAAAGTTTGCTTCTTTTCAAAAGACAGTCTAGATAAATGTTTGCAAAACAAGATGAACAATATACAGTAAGAGCAATTCCAGGAATGCTTAGCAGATCATCAGACTCGACCTTCTCCGTTTTGGATGAAACTTGCACATGGCTTCAGTATGGCAAACCATAAGTTTTGAACCGATGGAGAGATCATTTCGACTCACGACTGATTTTTAAAAAGGGCGTATGTATTTTTGCATTTCACCAAAATTGCCTTTTTCAAATCGTTGTAACTCGGAAACCGTTAATTGTACAAAAATGACGTTCAGGAAGAAGTTGTAGGGAATCGATTGGGCACTCTAAAAAAATATACACTGAAAAAAATGTTTGATTTTTTTTCTCAATAATTACAAAATAATCCGAAAAAGTTAAATGAAAAAATAAGCATGGTTTCAATTTTTTTTGAAAATGTAAAATTTTAAAGCTGTTATTAAAACCTACAGATTGATGGCTATCCCATCCGTGCCTTTTGAAAAATGAAGAAGTTACAGCTAAAACAAATGAACAAATTTATTGCCTTTAACCTGTAGAATAATATTCTACTGTTTAAATGATTATCTTTCAACGAGAACTTGAAATTTCGAATATATCTGTAAATTATTTTAGCTGTAACTTCTTCATTTTTCAAAAGGCACGGATGGGATAGCCATCAATCTGTAGGTTTTAATAAGAGCTTTAAAATAAAAATTATCAAAAAAAATCGAAACCATGATTTTTTTTTAATTTAATTTTTTGGTTCATTTTGAAATTATTGAGAAAAAAATCTAATATTTTTTTCAGTGTATATTTTTTTTTAGCGTGCCCTATTGATTCCCTACAACTTCTCCCTGGACGCCATTTTTGTACAATTAACGGTTTCCGAGTTACAACGATTTGAAAAAGGTAGTTTTGGTGAAATGCAAAAATACATAGTCGTGAGTCGGATTGACCTCTCAATCGGTTCAAAATTTATGGTTTGCCACAGTGAAGTCATGTGCAAAGTTTCATCCAAATCGGAGAAGGTCGATTCTGATTTTGTCACTTTTTCGTCTACTCATTCCTGGAATTGCTCGTAAGTGAGTTTTTGTGACAAAGTCTACAAATTCATAAAAATAGCTTTTATCTAAGCTGTAGAATCCATCCATGAGATAAACCGGATAAAACTAATAAACCTAGACAAATGTGGTTACTGCGAAACTTCTGGCGCTTCTGGCAGAAGGTTCCAGTTTCCATAGCGAATTTTTCAAAAGTTTATAGATGATTTTTTTCAAAAATTCGAACTATTGATAAAATCCGATTTTTATTCGAATTTTTCAATCAGAATTTGAAAAACTACTGAGCTACGGAGCAAAGGTCGGATGGAATTAAGTCTAAGCTACAAGATGGTTGACATGGAATATCCTTTTTTCTACTATTTAAACAGATTTTGATCAAAATTGTATCACACGGCCAAGCGTGGTCGTGATGATAAATTACCGACTCATACCGGTTCCCTATTATGGCTTGTTTTGCTTCGATTCTCATTTCAAACGTACAAATTGGAATCGATACAATGCTCCTTTTCGATGGTTTGATCACTCGGAATCTGGGTATTCGAAACCCTTACAATTCCGCATCCAGTGGATTCGACTTCCACGGAATTTGATAGCAAACAATTTTTTCTTGTCTGAGTTTTGTCCAAGTAAGTCTTGTCTAATTCTAATCCGAGTCTTGTCTAAGTCTTATCTGAGCCTTTTCTGAGTTTTGTCTGGGCCTTGTCCTGTTCTCGTCTTGAGTCTTGTTGGTGTCTTGCCTGAGTCTTTTCTGAGTTTTATCGGAGTCTTGCCTGAGCCTAGTCTGAGTCTTATTTGAGTCTTGTCTGATCTTGTTTAAGTCTCGTCTGTGTCTTGTCTGAGTATTATCTGGACTGATTGGAGTTTTGAAGAAATTTTACTGAGCCTTGTCTTAGTCTTGTTTAAGTTCTATATAATTCTTGTCGGAATCTTCTCTCTTATCTGTCTTAGTCTTATCTGAGACATGTGAGTCTTTTCTGAGTAGTCTTCTCTGAATCTTGTCGGAGTTTTGTCTGAGTCCTATCTGAGCCTTTTCTGAGTCTGATTTGAGTCTTGGCTGAATATTTTTGGATTGGTTGGAGTATCGCCTGAGTCTTGTCTAATTTTTTTTCTAAGCCTAGTATTTTTGATACAAAAAAGCTGTGGTGTTCCTTAGTACTACATCCAACCAAAATATTTTCTATGACAATCTATCTAGCAATTATTGAGAAATCCGTTCAGTTAGGTAGTGAATAGAAGGCTTCGATAAAAATGTTGATTTCTAAAATATTACTCTTTTATTTGTTTTTTATAGTTAAACGAAAAAAAGAAAACAATTTAGCTTCTTAGGTTTTCTCTATTTTCATTCCGTATTCTTCTATATTTGCTTTTCTGTCTTTGTTTACTGTCTTTGTCGTTTCCTAATTTTGCTCTTCTATTTCACTCATCTGTCTGACTTTTCTCTCATTTTCTTCCATCTTGATATTTGGTCTTACTCTTTTGTTTCGCTCTTTTGCAATGCTCTTCTATTTTGTACTTCTGGCGTGCATTTTTTTTTTGCTCTGCTGCTCTGTTTTGCCCTTCTGGTTTGTTCTTCCGTTTTACTCTCGTATCTTGCCGTTCGTTCTGGTTCTTTTGTCATACTCTCTTATCTTTTTTCAGAGTTTGCAATCTAACTTTAATATACTCTCAGAAATTGCAATAAACGTTTATGGTTTGTCCAGAAAAATGTGAAAAAAATCAACTTATACCTGTCCCATATGAAAAGTACCCGCATATCAGTCCCATTCAGTGCAAATATCAATAATTTCATTTGTTGCAATGTTGGAATAGCAAAGGGGTAGTACCTTTTTCTCGACATGCCGATTTTCCATATGGAACTGATATGCAAGTATGGGCAGTTCAGTCTTGCTCTTCTGTGTCGAACTTTTGTCTCGTTTTTCTTTTGTATTGTTCTCTATTACCATTCTACCTTGCTCCTCTATCTTTCTTGTTTTTAGTCTTACATTACTATCTTGCGTTCCGTGTTCTCCATTGTCTTGTTTCTCAGTTTTATTCGTCTGTCTTGTTCTTCTGTCTTACTATTCTGTCTCACTGTGTTGACATGCTTTTATGTATTGATCTCTTATCTTGCCCTTCTATCTTGTTATTTAGTCTTAGTCTTTTATTTTGCATACTTGTTTCTCAGTTTTACACTCTATCTTACTCTTCTGTCATGTTCATTTGTATTGTTGTTCTGCCCTGTTCTTCTCTCACACTCTTTTCTTTTGCTCTTATGTCTTGCTTTTCTGTTGTCTTCTTTTGTGTCGATTTCTTATATTACCTTCTACCTTGCCCTTTAATCTTATTCCTTTATCGTGTGTTCTGTTTTTTCTCCATTGTCTTGTTTCTCAGTTTTGCTCTTCTATTTTGCTCGTATAGTTTTGTTTGTCTGTTTTGCTCTTCGGTCTTGATCTCTTGATTTATGTGCGGGGGTTGGGAATCGCACCGAGGTAGGTTGTGTAAAAGGCAATGGTCTTACCCATCCCGGTATGCCTATGACCCCTAAGGTTTTACTCTATTCTCTTGCTTTTTTGTCTTATTCTCCTGTCATGCACTGCTGTATTGTTCTTCTATTTTACTCTTCCGCGTAATATCGAAGGGCACGAATAATGAGCTCTTATATTGCGCTCTTCTGGCATGCTTTTCTGTCTTACTCTATTGTCTGTCTCTTTCACCTTGATTTTCTATGGTGCTCTTCTGTCTTCATATTCTATCTTGTTCTTTTGTCTAGTTATTCTATCTTACGTTTCTGTTCGATTGTTTAGTGTAGCTCTTGTTATTTTTAATCTGTCTTGATTCGAAGTCTTATTCTATCATTTTGCTCTTCTGTCTTACTTTTTTTTCTTATCCTAATCTTGTACCGTACTTTTCTATTTTACTGGAAATCGATACGACTGCTTTTGTTGATTGTGTTGAAAGATGACATTTTTGTTTTGACATTTGCTACTTTAAAAAATTGAATTTCACGATTTACGTTTTGAAGGTATTTATTGTGTATTCTAAATCGGAGTCGATGTGCGTGGGGAGCGTTTGTTGTACATTAGTCATTTCCGTCTCAGTTTTTTTTAATGTTGCAACCTATTTGACGAAAAATATTTGTAGATTTACCCTCTTTACTACTTCCTCTTTCCTTCTTCTGCCTTGTTATACTACAAATTTCTTCTGTCAAGCACTTCTGTTTTGCTATTTTGTCTTCACTTTTCTGTCTTGTTCTTGTGTACTACTGTTATATTTTACATTTTTGTCTTGCCTAATCTTCTACCATACTTTTCTGTCTTGTGTTTCTATCTTATTCCTGTGCGTTAGTGTCCAACCGTTTACTTCTGTCTTGATTCATTGAATCGTTCTTCTGTCTTGCTTTTCTGTCGTGTTGTTTGTTTACAATGTTATATGCTAATTAGTTCATTCTAATGTTTTCTTACTTACCTAACAATTTTTTCTTCCTGTTCTGGTTATCTGACAAGAATGCAATAATTTGATTCTGTAGATTTGATACTCTGCTGTTTCGTTTGAACGCTGCTGTTTCGTTTGAGCATTTTTTTTTCGTTTTCTTTGGGAAAGAAGAAAATCTACTTATCGTGAAAAATGGCAATCCGATTCGGTCGACTGACAAGTCTCCAACCATGATCGAGTTCGCCATTACGAGCATCACGACACCGCTTGAACGATGATAAATTGCGGAGCATTAAACAAAATTATTCCCCAGGGGACATCCTACTGCTATGTGCTCATTACGCAGCACTGTCTATGAAGGATTTATATTTTTTCTCTCTTTTTGCTTTGTGATCTCGAAGAAAAACAGCATCAATCTCCGTCACGAATTTCTTCTATCTTCATTTCTTATGCAGCATCAGTAGTTGGAAGCAAGAGGCATAACCGCAGCTATTTATTAGAAGTAGAAGTAGACAAAACAAAAAAAAAACAAACAACCAAACATCGTCAGCAGCATGTCGAGCAAGTAGTTTTTCATTCCATTTTCCTAGCGGGAAGTCGCCGAAGTACGAGTAGAGAACAAATGAGGAATAATTTTGGAAGCTTTTTTCATACTGGCGGGCGGGGCGGACTGGTGAAGTGTGATCCTTGCGGCACGAGCCGAGCTGAAAAGCATGGATCAGATTTTACGACCGGTGGGTTCGGAGGAAATATTTAAGACCGACAACGTAACAACGAATAGTTTGCGGGATTTTCTGTGCAACGTAAAACTTTATATTTATGACAGACAAGCAAGCGTCCTTTCTGCCATCCTCCGTGGCCGATTTTCATGTTCGACCGAAAGCTGGCCGGATGGCAATTTGTGTACGCGGTCATGGTCGGAACGTGAGAACCGCCGGTCGTCGTCGTCGTCGTCGTCTTGTTCTTCCGTTCTGTCCGGGATGGAGCAAAGGTCCTCGGTCTCAGCCTCCGAACCCCCGCCCCTTCGCACTCCGTCGAGAATACACCGAGTACCAGCAATCGCTGGTTGTTGGTCTCCGGAGGCCTACGCCAGCGCATCGCAAGAAAAGTTTGATTGCTGGCAATTGTGTGCCTCGGCGGGAATGGGTTACAATATAACTAAACGAGCCATAAATACGTTGGTTTCGGGCCCTTCCATTGGGTTATCCGTTTTCTTTCGATGAAATTGGCTTTCTCGCCATCTCGTCAAATGATTCGTTCGTGATCAGAAGTAGTTTTGCGGTGTGTCAGCTGAGAGCCGCTTTCGAAAGGGACTGATTACGTGTCTCAGTTCTCAGTCCTGAGCTCTGCTCTGCCGTTTCGAACATCACATCTCATTAGAGCTGATCTGGTTTGAAATGTCAAATCAGTCCCCTTAATATCTAATAAAACGGATGCCATCTGGTCTTGTCAGAGAAAATGTCATATGAATATCGGTCGAAAACAATGGGCAAGCAAATAGTTCGTTCTTTTACCCTTTCCGAGAGCGGTGTTCGTGTATCTGGAAGCTTGACTTTTCTACCCCAACTTCTTACTCCGTCATTCTGAAATAATAAGCAATAGCTCTATTGCATTGCAAACCAATGGAAGCCGGATCCGAAAAAGAAATCAACAATACCATTCGAAATCGTATAACTTTTTGTTCGAACCTAAGATTGTAAGAATTTGTAAAGTCATCACTCAACACCGGTTATGGTGAACGTTCTGGTCGTTCAATTGAGGTGGTTACTTCAGAAAACATCAATGAAAGTCCACCAATTTGTTATATCTAATGCTAAATTGAAATTGCGTTGAATAACTGAGGCCGTAAAGATAGCAGAAGACAGTGTGTTACTTGAACATTTTGCCACCAGAAAGTAATCAAAACCAACAAAGTGCTGATGTTTCAGAGCAGTTTACAAGTAATAAATCTATTTTTTTAGCGTCAATATGTGACAATGGATGAAACATGGATACATCACTTCACTCCGGAACCAAAACGATCATCATCTGAGTGGACTGCAACTGTTTAACCACGTCCGAAGCCTTTCCAGTGACTACTGGTTATTCTAAAAACCAAAACCGGTGAGAAATTCAACTCAAATGTAGAGGCAGTTGCTGAATGTAAAGCCTATTTTGAGGTAAAAGACGACTCATGCTACACGCACGACATCGAGCAGTTAGAGAAGAGCTGGAATGTTTGTACACTGAGGTCTCTTTTTACGAAAGGAAGAAATTTTTATGCTAATGTCTTAGAAATGCATGAAATGTCCAGATCTGGTGTAAATTTTTTTTTTTTTTTTTGAAAAAAAAAATAACTGTCAGAGAGTTGACTTAAAAATAATTTCGGGATAACACCAGATCTCGACGATTCGTGCACCTCTAAGACAAAACAAGAAAACCGGATAACTTCGGAAATCCGCGTAAAAAAACCGCGTAAAAAAGACGCGTAAATAACACCTTAAAAACCGCGTAAAAAGAGACCTCAGTGTATTTTCTTGATGGTGATTACATTGATGAATAAAATTTAAAAAAGGGTTTTGCCTTTCTCTATAGAATTGCTGGAAAACCGACTTTCGAACAGAGCCTTGGAGACCCATAGTGTTATATAGTACCATTCGACTCAATTCGACGATATCGGAAAATGTCTGTGTGTGTTTGTATGTGCTTTTCGAAGATATTTCTACCGCCCAATTTTCTCAGAGATGGTTGAACCGATTTTAACGGCTCGTTTGAAAGCTACTGTCGGCCCATTGATCAAGTTCGAAGATCAAATGGCTGTGACTTCTGGTTCCGGAGATATGATGGTATAAGTGACGTAACCGACAAAACGTGTTGTTTTTTTATCGCTCATGTTTCTCGGAGATGTCTTAACCAGCTTTCTTATTCACATTGGATGATGTGTAACATTGTATTTTAAAACCAATAATAATTTCCAACAAAATCGCTGATTCCATCCTTCAATAATTAATTGATTCTCATTAACTGTATGTGTCAAAGGCATATGATTTTATAATCACCATGCGTCTCCATGAAAAAGTGATTATTTTGTTTTCAAACCAATTAATTTCAAATCACCAATCAAAAATTGAAAGACTTCACTCGGATCTCGATTGTGTAATATTTCCACTATATTGTTACCATTTACCATGAAAAAGGGTTAATTGGTTATATTGGTTGATCTGGGCAGCTGGCTACCGAGAAGAAATATTTCATTTATTTACTTTAAATCTGAAGTATGATACGTAATCACTTCTACCTGTCACCTATCAGATGTTAGGTAATCAAACAAACTAGTATTTTCCTACTATTTATTAATTGTACTGTGCAATCTATGTTCTTAACATTGTAACACTAACGAATATTTGCGATCGTTGATTTTTATCATTCAATTTATAATCTTGAAAGACAAGACGTGGAAGAAGACAAAAATACAAAAAAAAGGCTTTCAGAAGTTAGACGAAAACGAACAAGAAAACATTTTGTCGTAAAATGAGAAAATATTTTTGAAAAAAAAGCTGTTTGCTGAATAAAGAGTTTATAGAATAACGAACAGAGTTACCAGAATTATGGGGTGATGCGTAAGTCGATGCCTTCCACGCAGCCCACCTAAGTTCGATTCCCAACCCCGCACATAGGGCCAGAAAGTTTTTCTGGCTCGAAAAGGCGAATGATCTCTAAACCTCTATAACCGAAACAAAAACAGTTAACAGATGTGAAAAAATCTGATAACTGAGGAAAAAAAGAAATTCCGACAATTGCTGCCTTTTACGACACGGAAACAGGAACCCAGTGGATCTATTCTTAGTTAAGGTGTTTTTCCCGTCGGCTCCTACACGACGTATAGGTCCTGTCCGGAGAAAGACAATAGGTACTATCAATCGCTGGAAAAATCCCAGCATCAAAACAACCAATACACTGAAGTCTTTTTTATGCGAGTTTACGTACCGCATAACTCTGAAAATTCGCATAAAAAAACCGCATAACTCTGAAAATTCGCATAAAAAACACCGCATATCTCTGAAACTTCGCATAAAAAACCGCATAAAAAAAACCTTAGTGAATATAAAAATGGATGTAAGTAGTTCCGAAGTTATGGCGTTACAAACATACAAACGTTTGTAACGCCATAACTTAGGAACTACTGAACGGATTGCCACCAAACTTGGCACAGGTACTTCTTGCATTTCAGAGATGGTTTAAGAAGTAATTTTATAGGGGAGGGAGCGTAGCAAGTGTCAGCTACATGAGGGGCTTTGAAAAAATTCATATTACTTGACGAGAATCGATACGTTTTGCATACCTTAGATGTAGATGTAGCAAGTGCCTTTCATTAGAGAGGTGCAATTTTTTTAGCGGCATAACTACGAAAGTACTTAACGGTTTGCTATCAAATTTGGCACATGTACTTCTAGCGCTTCAGAGATGGTCATAAGCGTATTTTTATAGGAGAGGGAGCGCAGCAAGTGTCCTTCACAAGGAAGGGTCATGCAAAAATTCACATAACTTGACGAAAATCTATATTTTTTGAAGACTATAGAAACATTTTGCATACCTTAGATATGACTATACGGAGGGTGGATGTAGCAAGTGTCTTTAAAAAGGGGGGTGTAATGTTTGAAATGGCATAACTCCGAAACTACTTAACAGATTCCTATCAAACTTGGCATATGTACTTCTTGTTCTTCAGAGGTGGTTATAAGAATATTTTCATGGAGGATGGAGCGTAGCAAGTGTCCTTAACAAAGGGGGTCATTAAAAATTTCTAATTTGACTAGAATCGGTACTTTTGAAGACTATATACACTTTTTGCACAACTTAGATATGACTATAAGAATGTTCGGTGAGGAAAGGGTGTAGTAAGTGCCTTCAAAAAAAAGATTGTAATGTTTGTAACGGCATAACTCCGGAACTATTGCACGAATTTGCTATAAAACTTGGCACAGGTATTTCTTGCTCTACAGATATAGTCAAAAAAGTATTTTTTATAGGGGAGGAAGCGTAGCAAGTATCAAGGAGGGGGAATAAGTAACAGCAATATTGATTTGGATTGACGACATCATACAATCAATGTACATTTTTTCATGTAAATTGACAAAACTGTCGACTCAAGGTGATGGAAAAAAAATTTACAACGACATTTGCATTAACTGAATCGTCATTCCATAGGTTTTCCTCCCTGGTGAACGACCAAAATAATTAAAACCTTGGTAAAATAAATGATATAAATAAGTTATTCTATAGTACGCATTTAGTTAGTGATGTTAAACACCCTTTAACTACATAAATTACGTGGAAATAAATAATGTCATAAAAAATTTTATAAAAAGGAGGGAGTAGCAAGTGTGTATAGCCATGGAAGCCAAAGGTATTGTTTCATTACAACCAGCGTATCAATGGGGAGGACAATTTCTAGCATTTTTTCCGGCCTTGCCTTCACGAAACATTTCCGTGAAACGCCGGGTAAATCAGCTAGTATTGTTAAATTATTGATAGCATTGCTGACGAATCGCTAATTCAAAAAAAATTACCACAAGAGGCACGGACGAAGTGAGCTCACCATCATCTTTGAGAATATTCGATCAATTTTCCCTAATAACTGTATTCTAGTAGTACTATATAGGAAAAAATATGGAATATTTGAAATCTGCGAAATAAAGAGAATTTTTTTGTCTTTTTTTGCAAGAAAATCTTAAAAATGCAGTGTATTTTGTATTTTGTTTTTCATACAATTTAAAGGTACAAAATTCGTAATTTCGAATTGTTTGATTTAGGCTTTCCCTAAATGAATTGTACTTATATTATGATGTGCTCATCTGCTTTCTATAAGTAGTTAAAGATAATATGGATATTTTGGAATGGGTTTGATGAACAGGTGCCGGAAAACAAAGTTTGAAGTCCAATCGAAATCCAAGATGGCGACTTCCAGTTGATTGATCCTCATTGAAAACCCTTACAATATGGATACTTAGGAACGGATTTGATGAGTATATGTCGAATAACGATGTCTAAGGTGGCTCAGATTCCAAGATGGCGACTTCCGGTTTATTGGTTTTCCGATGCAAACAATATGGGTATTTTCAAAACGGATTTGGTGTATACGTACCGGAAAACAAACTTTGTAGTAGTTCCGAAGTCCAAGATGGCGACTTCTGGTTCCTTGAAAACACCGTATTCCTTGCACTTGGTATTTCTGGAAAACACTAAACCGGAAGTCATTACATTGAATTTTGAACCGAGCTCCAACATCGTTTATTGGTGTCCAATCTATTCCGAAAATACTCTTATTTCAAGGATTTTCAAGGAATATCGATAAACCGAAACTCTCTATCTTGGAATTTGGAACGACATCAAACATCGTTTTCCAGTTTCTGTTCATTAAACCCTTTTCGAAAGATTGGAACAACCTAAAACATTTTTTTTTTTGCATCTAATCTTTAAATCCGTTCCAGTTCGTGCTCGCATCTCATCCGACACAGTCGAAAATTTCTTACAGTCGATGCGACAGAGACAAAGAACATACAGTGTAGTGAACAATAGAGTGTATGAAATGGGCAAATACGATTTAACAAAGCCGGAATCTTGGCCTACAAGACCAAATTCAATTTGTATTGATTTCAAGCGCTGCAAAGTTAGACCGAGATTGAAATCTTACTTAAGGAACAAATGCAACAGCCCTAATTTTATCATAGATCAAAATCAGGCCGAAATCTATACCTTAGCTAGTACAGATAGTATATCAGTGAAGTTATTGCTGTGCTCACGGCTGCCTATTTTAACATATTGCATCAGTCAGTAAAAACTGTACCACCGAGCGAGTTAATTGATTATGTACACAAGCGACGCGATCGCATTGCATTCACGTATATCCATAGCAATGAAAATATGTATATTGATTATAGGGGGTAGTTAGTCAACCCAAGAATGTCCAGTGTGGATTATTTAGGACAGCCTTACATAAATACGCCGGAAAAGAACATTTCGCAGTTAAGAGTTAGCAGTGAATTCCAGATATGTGTAAAACTGGAATATATGTATAGCTTCTGGTTAGGTAGTTTTAATTTTGAGTATAAAAGGGATGAATATGAATTTATCGAGGCTTCTTAATTCAACTGTTAAGAGTAATGCTCCATGGGCGACCGGGTAACACCGTAATCAAACTTGGACACCATTACTCGTGCTAAAGCAGTAATTAAGGACAAAAGCAAAGTTTAGTGTAGAAGTTAGGTCAGGCACAAGATTTATGTGCTTCAGGGACAGTATTGTATTTAGTGAAAAAAAATACAAAAAAAATAGAAATAAATATAAGTGCCTATAAATTTGTTCATCAAAAGGAAACGTCTCGTTAATTAGATGACATTTCGTGCGTTAAAAGACATGCCCCTCTCGCCGCTCGGGTGCGTACACAAATGCATCTAGACGCTAATGATGTAACTGAGATTCAATTCAACAAGGCGTCTAACTGTGTGTACATTATGTTCAAACGTGAAAGAGATGCAATTGAATTTGCTTCGGTTAATAACGGGGTGCATAGTGTTGATCATGACAACGTTAAATATAAAATCCCTGTGTACATGGTAGACAAGGCCATAGAAGTACGCGTGAATGACCTTTCCCCGCCGACCAGCGATCATTTCGTTCGAGAAAGTATATCGCAGTACGGTGAAGTTCTTTCCATCGAAAGGGAAGTATGGCGGAATTTTTTTCCGGGTATCCGGAATGGCGTGCGAGTGGTACGTATGCAACTACGTAAAGAAATTCCATCTTACATCATTTGTGATCAAGACGGGATACATCCATGTGAAACGCTGATTACGTATGAAAATCAACTGGTTACATGTCAGTTTTGTGAACAACCTGCACACTAGCGGAAAACTTTGCACTGAAACTACGAAAAGAACATCTTCAAACAAGAACGAGGACCCAATGTATCCCAATTGTAAGAGTTTTGAAAGCATATCTGAAACATAATTTTCCGGCTCCTACTAATCAAATCCATTCCTTATTGTAAGGGGTTTTAAAGAATTTCAATAAAACGAAAGTCACCATATTGGAATGCGGAATGATCTCTAATGTCCTGTCCGTACCGTTTTCCTGTACCTGCACATTAAATCTGTTCGGAAAATATTCATATTGTAAGCGTTTTCAAAAAAATATCAAAAAACCGGAAGTCGCCATCTTGGACCTTGGAACGACAATATTTCCCGGCACCTTTTCATCAAATCCCGTCACTCTTTAAACCCGTTCCAAAAATACCCATATTGTAGTAGTTTCCATGGAATATAAATGAGCCGGAAATCACTTTCATTGTACGCAAAAATCTCTTTTTACGAAGTAGGTTTGTAAAAAAACGTTAACGTTATCTGGGATTTGGTTCGTAAAAAGAGGTAACGGGAAAAAGTGTTCGTAAACGGAGATTTGGGTGTACTTTGTGCGACGATTCGATCAACTCAAGCGGTTACAATTTTGTGCGCATTTTTCGGGACTACATATATTTCACTTTAAGGAATGGATTTTACCAAAACAAAATCTTGTGTCACTATCAAAGGTTGAACGTAGTTCACCTACTTCCAAGTCTGAATCGGTACCGATTTTACCATTTTCTACTTCATTACCTACCAGTCACAAAACACAATAGGACCCTAACAATCCCAACTCAAACGATGGTTCAATCGTGCAATCGTGGCAGTACATTCTCTACCGTGGCGCACTGTCAACACCGGAAGTCACATCGTTTGTCGGCAGTTTGTCACATGCAACGGGTCCCCGGATGTGTACTCACAACACCGGACCGGTGTCGGATTCCATCGTCATTTGTTGTTACCTTCCCATGATGCAATGAGTAATTTCATAATTGCCCTCACAAACACACACGGACTGACTGTGGAAAAACGGTGCAGCTGCTTCGCGGTGCGTGATCCCGCGTTGAATGTCCCGCTGTAATCGAATGAAACGCGCACTTGGGGAAAAAGGAACAACATCCAATTTGGCACGGGATCGGTGGCGGCCCGATACGGATTGAGGCGGAACGTCTCCCCTCCATCTCACCTCACCCCGAAGGTAATCAGTTTCAAATGGATCGATTTAACAACAAAATGAAAAAAAAAAAGAAAATGGAGGAGTACGAATGACCGACCGTGCGAGTGAGCGAACGATCGGCATCTCGGTGGTACCCAGCTGCTGGTTCACGGTTTAAATCGACTATTGAAACGGATTAGTGTCCTGTTTGTTCTCCCCGTTTGCCGTTCCCATCTACGAACAGAACACGATAGCCATCAGCCAGCCGGCGAATGGCCGACCGATAAATTCGCCGATACGGGAGAGGGAGGATCGTAAATAGTGCGTGTCACGATAGAATCCTGTTTCGGCCGGGAAAGCAGGAAAATTCAAAACGCAAAATGTCGCTCATAATTGTGTCAACAACGGCGGAAACATGCTTTGCGTGACATTCGGTTGGACTCCCGGAACAGGTCCGGAACAACCCGGATATTGTGAGCGGGGAACGACGGCGACGGAATTGCGGCGGGAGTTTGTTTCCGCTGTTTGAAACAGAACCATCCTTGCTCGAGCAAATGCCCGTCCACCCGCCCTAGCCTAACGTCGGATATTCGGTGGAGAATTGCTACGTTTGTGGCATGAATTTCCTCTCCCTCAGCCTATGTATGTGTGTGTGTGAGTAAGGCAACTGGCATGCTGAAATAATGCGATCATTTGTTGGTAGCATAGTTGGATAATCCGAATGCGTGGTGTCATAAATCAATTTCCATGCTACCGGCGGGTGCTCGTGACAAGCAGTACAGACTCCCGAAGGACCAGAGAGCAGTCATTGGCATTTGCATATTTCTGTTGTTTTGTTTTTCTCCGATGATGGTGGGAATTGTTTTTTTTTGTTTGACTATGAAAAGCCATTAAATGCAATCCGTTCGAAGATTTGGTATTCAGATTAAGTTTCGTGCTGAAATTTCAAATTTCTGCATAAGAACTTTTTATTTAACAGATTCATGTTTCAGGCCGCTGTGTGGTCAAAGTACTAATCATTCACACTCCTTGCATAAAACCTAGAGTAGATATTCATATTTCATAAATAAACTGCTCGAAAAATTATACGAAAAGTTGCAAGAAAAACTACCCAATAAACTGCTCGAAAAAACAGCAAATAAAAACTGCGCGAAACAACAGTTCAACTAATTATCCAAAAATTGATCGGTGAAACTTATAAACTGCTTTAAAACAGTTCGATAAACCCCGGAATCTGAAGCAGAATGTTTATTTGAAAAGAAGTTCTCTTAAACGATACGAAAAACTACTTGAAAAAACCTCTCGAAATAATTGCTCGAAAAACTTATTCGAAAATTTACTCAAAAACTGCTCGAGAATTTGTGCAAAACATATTTGATTACTTGTTTTAAAAACTTCACAAAAAGGTTGAAAATTTTCTCGGTATACTTCGGTTTCCGAAGTCTGATTGAAACAAAATTCAGAAAACAGTCATTATACTACCCTAGCTTCCATTTTCGAAAAACTGTTCGAAACGACGTTATACGAAGCTGCTTGCCAAAGTTGCTCGAAAATTGCTCAGAAATAGCTCGAAAAATTACTCAAAAATCCACTCTAAACACTGCTCGAAATTACTATGAAAAACTGCTCGATCAAATTCGAAATAATGTTTAAAAAACTGCTTGAAGAAACTCTAAAAAGCTGCCTAGAAACTGTTCGATAAATTATTTGAAAATCTACCCGAAAAACTGGGGATCCGAAGACGGATTTTAACGAAACTCAATAGCAGTCATTATACTACCTCATAAACTAGCTTTAATTTAGAAAAAAAAAACATCTCGAAATGACAATTGATCAATTTAGTCGAGAAACTATCTGAAAAACTGCTTGAAACCAATTCAAAGAATTACTCAAAACCCCACTCGATAAACTACTTTAATTCTTCGAATTATTCGGAGAGTTACTCGACAAACTACATCAAAAATTATTCGATCAACTGCACTAAAAGCTTCTCAAAAAAGATTGAAAATCTGCCCGATAAACTTACTGCTTACAAATTGTCCGATGAATTGCTTTCAAATCCGCCTGATAAACTCACGAGCCGAAGACGGATTTTAATGGAATTCAATAGCAGTCCTTATATTACCTCATTAACTAGCTTTCATTATCAAAAAAAAACTGGTCGAATTGACAGCACGCAAAATTGCTATAGAAAGCTACCAGGAAAATTATTGGGAAAATTGCTACAGAAGAAAACCCTAAAAACTATTCAAAAAACTGGTAGGAAAACCACTTTAAAAAACTGCTTGAAAAAATAACTTCGAAAAGCTGGGCAGCTGGGACTGTTCGAAAAACTACTTGAAACTTTATTCGATAAACTTCGAATTCGGAAGTCGCCATTTAGTAAAATTTATATCATTTTAAAAAACTGTTTGAACGATAGTACGCAAAAATTATTCAAAAAACTGCTCGGAAAATTTTTATTTTTATAAAATTTATAAGACATTTCATTTTACTACCCTATGAACTACTTTTCATTCTAAAAGAATTGTTCGAAGCGACAGTACGAATAACTGCTAGAGAAAACTATTCGAAAAACTATCCAAAAACAGCTCGAAAAGATAACACAATAAACAGCTCGAAAAAACTCGAAAAATGAAAAAAAAAACTGGTCGAAACATTTAAACCCTCGATAAACTTGAAAAAAACACTCGGAAAAAAAATTTGAAAAGCTGCTTGAGAAAAAACTCCGAAAAGTTTCCCAGAAACTGCTCGATAAATTGATAAACTTCCGAGTCCGAAGTCGGATTAAAGCAGTTCAGCATAAACTGCTGGTGCACTGATGAGCCGAACGTAAAACGTAGAAATAGAAAATAGTTATGTACACCTAGCACAAAACCGGTACCCATGTTGTACCTCGAACCAACAACTCGACTGATTACTCATAAATTGATCGGTGAAACTTATAAATTGCTTGAAAACAGTTCGATAAATTCCGGATGTTGATAAAGTTGTTCCATAAACTTTCCTTTATTTGAAAAGATCTGCTCTAAAAGACAACACGAAAAACTACTTGAAAAATCTGCTCAAAATGAGTGCTTGAAAAAAATTATTCAAAAATCTTCTCTACTGCTCGAGAAATTGTGCAGAAAATTATTACTTGCCCTAAAAACATCACAAAAAGGTTGAAGATTTTCTGTGGTAAACTTCGGATTCCGAAGTCTAATTTAAACAAAATTCAGAAGCAGTCATTATACTATCCTAGCTTTTATATCTGAAAACTGCTCGAAATGATGTTATGCGAAGCTGCTTGCCAAAGTTACTCAAACTCGCAAACTCGAAAAACCGTTTGAAAATCCACTCGAAAAAAATCTTTAAAAAATGCTCGATAAACTGCTTGATAATTTTGATAAGCTCGAAGAAATATTTGAAAAACTGCTCAAAGCAACTTTGAAATGCTGCCTAGAAACTGTTTGATAAATTACTTCAAAATCTGACCAATAAACTCGCGAGCCGAAGACGGATATGAACTAAATTCAATAGCAATCATTATACTACCTCATAATTTAGCTCTAATTAAAATAAAATTGCTCGAAATGATAGTAAGCAAAATGTCTCTAAAAAAGCTACCCGAGAAATTATTGGGAAAATTACTCCAGAAGAGAACCCGATAGAAAAACCACTTTAAAAAACTTTGAAAACTACCTCGTAAACTAGCTCTTATTTTCAAAAACCTGCTAGAAACGATGGCATAATAAAACTGCTCGTGAAATCTACCCGAAAAACTATTGAAAAAATTTCTCGAAAATAACTCGAAAATTTTTTCAAAAGTGCTCGATACACTACTTGATAACTTCGATAAACTCGAAAAAACACTCGAGAAAATATTTGAAAAATTGTTCGAAGAAACTCTGAAATGCTGCCTGGAAACTGTTCGATAAATTGCATGAAAATCTGCCTGATAAACTCGCGAGCCGAAGACGAATTTTAACGAAATTCAATAGCAGCCATTATACAACCTCATTAACTAGCTTTAATTTTCTAAAAAAATAACTACTCGAAAGGACAGTACGTAAATTTGTCGATATTTTCTTGGGAAATTGCTCTAGAAGAAAGCCCGAAAAACCTGTAGAAAAACCACTTTGAATTGGGAGTCAGAGTTAATTAAATAAAAATGAATTGCAATATTACCCTTAACATTAACCCATTCAATTAAAAAAAGTGCTCAAAAAGACAGTACTTAAAATTGTCCGGAAAAATATCGATAAATTACTCGAAAAACTTCTATAAAAACACGGAAAAATGCCAAAAAATTACCCAAACATACTCGAAAAACCACTGAAAAAGTTTTTTGGAAACACTGATCGAAAAACTACACAAAAACTGTTTGACTAACTGCTTTCAAAACTCGTCAAAAACGATTGGCGAATTGCACAATAAATTCGAAGTCCGAAGTAACAAGACTGTCATTTTACTACCTCGATACTACAGTATGCTAATCTGCTTGAGCAAACTGCTCGAAAAGCTATTCGAAAAGTTACTCCAAACGATAACTCGAAAATAGGATCGAAAAACAATTTCATGAAATATCCAAACCCCTGCTCGAAATCTGCTTTAACACTTCAACAAACACGAAAAGCTGCTCGTGAAAAAACTCTTCAAAAAGCTACTCAGAAAGTGTTCGATGAACAGCTAGAAAATTTGCTCGATAGACTTCTGATTCTAAAGTCGGATATTTAATCTAAAAGCAGTCATTGAAAACTGCTCGAAACGACAGTAAACTCGGGAAAGCTGATCGAGAAGCTATTTGAAAAACTGCCTAAAAAAACTGCTTCAAAGAACTGCTCAAAACCTCACTCGATAAACTACTTTAATTTTTTTGATAAACTCGAAAAGCTACTAGATAAATTGCTTCAAAAATTGCTCTAATAAACTAATGAAAAAACTGGTGCTTAAACTTTTTAAAAAAGATTGAAACTATCCCCGATAAACTCGGAATATGAAGTCTTATTTTAATAAAATTTAAAATTACACTGAAGTCTTTTTTATGCGAGTTTACGTACCGCATAAAAAAACCGCATAACTCTGAAAATTCGCATAAAAAAGTCGCATAAAAAAATTACCCCATAAATTAGCTTCATTTCCCACACTCTCAAAACGACAGTACACATTCGAAAAGTTATTCTAACACTGCCCGTTATAAAACTTGCCCGATAAACTCCAGAATCCGAAGTCGGATTTGGTTTAATTATAAAATAGCAGTTATTATACTATTTCATACATTTCCTTCCATGTGAATGAACTGTTCGAAAAGTGAGCACGAAAATTGCTTCAAAAAACAACACAAAAAATGCCCGGAACAACTACACGAAAAACTGCTGTAAAAATTATTCGAAGAGTCGCTCGAGGAAAATGTTCAAAAAACGGCTTAAAAAATTAGTCGGAATACGGTCCAAAACTGCTCGGATCTTAAAATTACTGATCTTTTACTTGCAAAAAGTGCTCGATCAAAATGATCGGAAAGCTACCCAAAAACTGCTCCATAGACAACAAGAAAAATTGCTCAAAAACACTGAACATCTACTCAGAAAAAAATTCTGGAAGAAATATTTTAATTATAAAATTTAAAAGACAGTCATTTTACCACCCTATGAACTACTTTTCATTCTAAAAGAATTTCTCGAAGCGACAGTACGAATAACTGCTAGAGAAAACTATTCGAAAACCTATCCAAAAACTACTCGAAAAAAACTCAAAAACTTAAAAAAAACTGGTCGAAAATGCTTTAAACCCTCGATAAACTTGAAAAAACACTCGAAAATCACACGAGAAAAAAAAAACTCCGAAAAGTTTTCCAGAAACTTTCCGAAAAGCTCCCAGAAACTAAAACACATTCGAGAGACAACTCAAAAAATTGCTTCAAAGACGATACAAAAAATTGCTCAAAACAACTGCTATTGAATATACTCTTAAAATTTCCGGAAAACTGCTGGAAAAAAAACTCTTAAAAAAACCGGTCGAAATGGCTTTAAAAACAAGTTCATCGAAAAACTTTTTGAAAAGCTGCTCGCAAAATATTCGACGAAAAGTTTTCCAGAAACTGCTCGATAAACTGCTTGAATTTAAAATTAAGTAATAAAGTATTAAAAAAAAAACTGCGCGTAAATACAGTGGACAATTCGAGAAAACTACTCGGAAAATTACTCAAAAAAATAGCAGTGCGATCCATTACCTAAGCGCCAAACTTCGGAAAGGAAGTCAAAAAACGCGAAAATCTCCTTCATGAATCAAAACTATGCTTATCATTTTTTTTCGATAGCAAAAGCATTATCCACAAACAGTTCGTTCGTATTTGATGGCCAGAATCCGAATTTCGCGATCCAGAAAAATGGTACTTGTTGCACGACGATGCGCCGAAAAATCACAAATCGAAATCAAGTCTGTGTGTTGGACCATCCACCGTATTCACCTGATTTGGCGCCGTGTGACTTCTCCTTCATTTCCAAAGTTTAAAGAATACTTTTTTGAAGATGTTGAGACCATCAAAACGGCTGAAGCTTCAACATCTGTTTATTTTTCTTTTGCTCTACTGTTCCCTGTTGAGAAAAGGTGGCAAGCAATGGTGACTGTTACTTTTGAAATGAGAGATTTTAGTTTTTCTAAACCAAGATTTTCTATGCCCTTTTAATTTAATAGCATGGTGAATTCCGCTACTACATGACAACGCAACAAACGTGATTAGTTTATATGTAGTAAAATGATGCCTCAAATACTGCACTCTTTAACTTACGTTTTAATCTTCACACATCGCACAGCCCGGTTGAATGCTGGAAGATTATTAATCCGGGATTTTCTGCATCTGTCATAGGCTCGAAAAAAGGTTTCACTTTGAACTTTCCAATCCTGTTTGCTGATCCGAACAGCGAACGAACATTTTCCATCTTTCGGTGTGCTTCAAATTAATCTCTTCCGCAAACTTCCTCTGCTAATCCCTTCGAATCCCGTTGCAAGATTTATTCCAATTACTGATCCGACAGGCAGAATATGCGACCATCATTGAATCTAAACCGCCCGATCTCTCGACTTCATTCTAATCCTGCTGTGACAGCTCCGGGCGCGTCTCCTTGACTCTTGAGTAATGAGACATAATGCAATTTATTTTTTTTTCTGTTTTGGTATTTTCATCTCCTAGTGTCAAAGTAGATTGGAGCGATCAATCAGATAAGAGCGTTTTCAGCGGAATTTCGGTGCACCGTTCTGATTGATTCATCGAGATCAATTTAATCAAATGAGGTGGACAATATTTTCTTCACTTTTTAAAACATAAAAAATGAGATGCAGAAAGGAACGTAGCCCTTCCCGATTCCATTTCGTTAGTACGATCAAATGTGGACGGCGCGGAAGGAATCGTCATTTTGATTTATTTGCCCGGCCTCTTGTCATTCGTCGTCGTCGTCGTCGTCGTCGTCGTCGTCATCATCGTCCCGTCCTCATGACAGGATAAAGGATTAGTATTAGCAATCGTCGTTTGCCTCTCAGCTGTCGCCGTAGTGAAAAGGGGATTAAATAATTACACGGATATCAATCATCGATATTTTTCCCTGCTTGATGATGCTGCTGCTGCTGCTACAACTCTCGGTCCAATGAGTTGATGGTTCCCCTGGGAAATAATACACTCTCGCTAGTTCAGTTTTTCCCAGGCGGATACATGAAAGGATGATTTATGCAGTCAGAACAGATCAATCAATTCACAGCCGGAGGGCCACTACTGGTGTGCTCATTTCATTGATCAATTCCGTCTTACGGCAAATGTGAGTGAAATGAGCAAGCAGCTTGTCCCGCTTTAATAGATTAACATGAATCCAGATCAAAGGATCGGTATCATCAAATATTTATTCATTTATGTTTTCGATTTTTGTTTCAGGGTTCATCCTGGAAGCTCAAACAAATCGGACTCGAATTCCGGACTGGACTACAGCAGCAGCGCCTCTACACTTCGAATTTGGTATGTTTTGACTGTTTGTTTCTTGTTTTACAAAAAAAAATCAAACGTAAATAAATAATTTTCGTTTACAAGTGATTTTTTACTTGCAGCAAGTTTGACAACTGAACTCGAAGGAGCTAAGTATGATTGCGTGGATTCAATCGGATCTGGATGTTGCTAAAATTACGTATTCGAACAATCGAGTAAGGCAATGGCGAGGCACTATGTTGCTTTATATATCGTTTTAAAAGTTGCTTCTTACCCAGAATCAGGAAATATTTTGATTGAGAAAAAATCACCGTTCTCATCGAGGCGCAGTATGGAGCCTTCTGGTGCAGAGTATTTTTCGATTCACTGAAGACGAACGATTTTTTATTTTGACTTTAAATAAAAATCTAACACAAGCACCATCTGAAAGATCCGTCTTCGGGAAGACTGGTCAATGAAGACACGAGTTCGGGAGTACAGAGAGCTTTTCAGATGCATACTAATGGTTGACGAAACATAAGTAAAGAAGGACTTTGGAAAGCATCCAGAGAAAAAATACGGGTGTGTAATGTCAGAGACATAACTGGATGTCGTGAATAAGAATAAAACTGACACTATTTCTTTATATTACCGAATATCAATAAGTTGATCGATTGTGTGAATTGTGCAAGTTTTGCCCTTTTACCCTACTAGAATTTGAAACGATACACCTAAACTACAGTACAGATTAGTTACATTAAACATTCTGACACACAAATATTACGAAATAACCAGTATAGTTTTTTATGATAAAATAATGGTGCTTCCGAAAAGAACCTTTTATGAAGGCGTTTGTGATGGAGAGTGACGAGTTGAGTTCAAACTCCGATGGATACCATTGACTTCCTCTGACTTCCGTCATCTAACACATGGATCAATAAGTCCCGAGACTTAAGCAGAGATGGCGCTCGTAGTAAACCAGTAACCACGTCTTTCTAGTGTACTAACTTTTACTTGAAACGGGTCAAAATTTTAAGTCGATCTGACCAGAAACAGCTGAGTTATCGAGGTTGGAGTAAAGTCGCTTTGTAGTTTGTTTAAAAAATGGAAAAAAAACCGAGTTTCGTGTTTTGATAAAAGATTGTTTTTTAATGGGTAAAAACACCGTGCAAGCGAAACAATGGATTGAAAAATGTTATCCGGACTCTTGTCCATCAAAAGCACCGATTTGTCGGTGGTTCGCCGAGTTTAATCGTGGTCGTACCGACACAAATGACGCGGAACGCTCGGGTAGACCTGTGGAAGCCGTTACACCGGAAAATGTAAGTGAAGTGACAAAAATTATAATGACAGATCGTAAAGTGAAGCTCCGTGAGATTGCTGAGATGACACAGATATCATATGGAAGAGTATTTACTATCATTCATGAAAAATTGAGCATGAAAAAGGTTTTTTCCAAGTGGGTGCCGCGATTGCTTTCGATGGAACAAAAACAGCAACGAGTCGATGATTCAGAAAGCAGTTTATCGCTATTTACTCGCAACAAAAAAGCGGCAGTCATCTGAGTGGCGCACAGCTGGCGAAAGCCGTCCGAAGCGTCCGAAAACGCAGCAGTCAGCTGGCAAAGTCATGGCGTCAGTTTTTTGGGATACGCATGGCGTGATTTTCATTGACTACCTCGAAAAAGGTAAATCGATCAACAGTGATTATTATATTGACTTACTGGTGCGTTTGAAGGAGGAAATCGCAAAAAAACGACCGCACATGCAGAGAAAAAAATCCTTTTTCATCAAGACAATGCACCCTGCCACAAGTCGATGAAAACAATGGCGAAATCGAACGAATTGGGCTTTGATCTGCTTCCCCACCCCCCATACTCGCCAGATTTAGCCCCCAGTGACAACTGGCTCTTTGCTCATCTTAGAAAAATGCTCCAGGGAAAAAGATTTGGCTCAAATGAGGAGGTCATCGCTGAAACTGAAGCTTATTTTGAACCGAAAGATAATTTTTTTTATAAACATGGTATTGAAAAATTGGAAAAACGTTGGAACCATTGTATCACCCTAAAAGGTGATTATGTTAATGAATAAAAAAAATTTTGCAAAAATCTGTTTTTCACGGGTCCGGAATCAAATGTTGATTTCGTTTTAAAAAACTGGAACTGATCCAGGGTAGTTTCCTCAAACCAACCCTTTTCACGAAACTGTGTTGGTTCTGCACTTAGCGATATAAGAATCAAGTTTGAAACGGACTCAAATTTTAGTTCAATTGCACTGAAACTAAGTGAGACAGTCACACAAACAGTTTGACAGCAGTTAGGATGGAAACTGGATTAGGTTTTTCATCAATCAAAAACGCCATAAGCGTCCCGGAATTGATTTCAAATAGCCGTTCATTTCTCACAATGGACCCGTCATTATGCACTGAGTCAACTTGTGTTAAATTCCTGCGGCTTAAACTATTCGTCAATTCTAACTATTTTCGTATCCTTTCATAGCAAAAAAAAAACTAGATCAAATTCGACGAGTGAAACTTTTCAGCTCTGGCAGCCACAAGACAATTAGCGAATTATTTCAACCTATATCGGGTTACTGTGCTGCCATGGAATGGGAACTTCCCTGGGATGAAAAATAAAAACACACCGGCGCAAAAAAAAAACTTTTCTCTTAAACTCCGACGCAAAACATCACTCCGTGCTTTGGAAGGGTTCTGATTTTCAGTGGCCCTGCTGTCAGCAAAGGATCCTTTCACCGGACGGACGGAAAGGACGGACCATACACGATGGGGAAGATGGCTGCAGTTTTTTTCTCTGCTGTTCCGTTGCTTTTTTTTTGCAAGAGAAAATTACGATGATGGTCATCATCAACTTAAGAGCTCAACCACAAACTACATGCAAAGCGTGCACGGTGGGTCGAAGCGGGAACAAATTGGAGACTAAATTAATAACCGAACTAATTAATCAATGTTTTACTATTTGATATGAAACTTTGATGCATCACAGATAATACACAGATAATGAGTCATTCTCGAACATTTCCAACGGATTCAGATTTTATTATATTTCATTGTATGGTGCATTTGTTTCCCCGATTTTTCAAAAGTCTCGAACATGAAAAAAATCGATTGTTTTTGGAAATGACATAAGATGATAATGAAAAAAAAATTGTCATAATGTTTACACAATAAGCTTAAGTTTATTGTACTATCTGCGATATGTTTCATTCAAATATGTTCATTTGTTAAAAAATGCATGGTTTTGTTTGAAAAGTGTAAGAACATTTCATTTTACAATAACTTAAATCTTTTTAATGGCCGTTACAAATGAGTCTGAACCTGGTGCTCTATCAAAAAGGGAGCCAGGAAAACGCATATCCTGTAAAGTTTTAGCAATCCACTGCAGTCAAGATACACTTCAGAGGTTTCGTTGGTAAAGTGAACAGTTGCTATAAACTTTGGAATAACAAAATTTAAATAGTCATTTTTTGTGACCAATTCAACACATTCTTACCAATTGGGCAAGTGGGTTGCAGTTGTGCATAAACACACAAGTGCTCGTTACAAATGAGTCTATGACCTCGATGCTTTACCTAAAAGTGAGCCAAAAAAACGCCTCACCTGAAAAATTTTAGCAATCCATCACAATAGATCAGTGAAAAATTTTTTTGTGAAAGGTACTCGAGATGCTTCAGTAATGAAGCAATGGCGAAACAAAATAACCGCTTAAAAGGCCGAATAGAAAAAAATCGTCAATTTTTCGAAATCGCAACGGAATGAGACTGGTGATATTTTTGTTTTAATAAGTTCGCGAAAAAAATCTCTACGCACTCGGTTCTCTAAACCGAAGTGTGCCAGGGAAACATAGTTTACTATTCATAAAAAAAAACACTAAGGCCCCTCTAAAGTTTTGGAAAGATTTGGCTAGCTACCACTGCAGTCAAGAGACACTTGAGATTTCGTTGGAAAAGTGAACAGTTGTTATCAACTTTGGAACAACAAAATTAAAATAGTCATTTTTTGCGACCAATCATTCTTACCAATTGAGCAATCCATCACAATAGATCAGTGAAAAAGATTGTAAAATGTACTCGAAATGAAGCAATGGTGAAACAAAATGACCGCTAAAAAGGTCGATTAGAAAAATTCGCCATTTTGTCGAAATCGCAACGGAATGAGACTAAATTAAAATGATATTTTTTTTTATTACTAAGCTCGCGAAAAAATTCTCTACGCACTCGGTTTCCTATAACGAAGTGTGCCAGGGAAACAAATTTTACCATTCATAAAAAAAACACTAAGACTCCTCTAAATTTTTGGAAAGATTTGGCTAGCAGGTTTCAGGTTTCGTTGAAAAAGTGAACAATTATTATCAACTTTGGAACATTTTCGTCATTTTCGTTGGAGCCAATTTAACGCATTCTAACCCATTCGGCAAGTGAGTTGCAATTATGGACAAACACTCAAGTGGTCGTTACAAATGAGTCTGTGACCTCGATGCTCTACCCGAAAGAGATCCAGGGAAACGCATTACCTGAAAAATTTAAGCATTCTACCAAAATAGAAAGCCATATAAGTGAAAAAGATTGTAAAAGTTACTCGAGATGAAGAGGTGGTAGAAGAAATCACTGCTAAAACTGTCAAGTTGAGAAGTTCTCGCAGCCACAACCAACGGAATGAGATTGGTAATATTTTTGATGTTATTACTTTACAATTAGTTCGCGAAAAAAGCCTCTGATTTGGCAAGCGATTTGCAGTTGTAAACGACAACTCAAGCTCTTGTTTAGAATGAGTCTATGGACTCGGTTCTCTGTTACGAAGAGTGCCTGGTAAACGGATTTAATCATTCATAAAAAAAACCCTAAAACCATCTTATGTTTTGGATAGATTTGGTTAGCTACCACTGCGATCGAGAGACACTTCAGTGGTACAACTCGATTAGCATTAATTTCGCCCGTTCGAGAAAAGTTGGGTTAAAAATCGTTGCAGAAACTAAAAAAAAGCAGTAAACGTTACTTTAAATTCTCCAGAATCGTAGAGATGAAAGAATGACCGCTTGAAATGACCACTAGAGTGTCCAGAACATGGGGTGTTTTTTACACGATAATCGTTCATTATTACATGTTGAAAATTGTTTTCGTCGTGAGTACGACTTACTTTACTATGGGGCGTCTTTTCAAAATTTACCCTCTGAGAGAGTGATAAGTTTTTGATGCTTAATATCGTACTGAGTTCCACAATTTGGTCCTTCTGAAAGGCAGGAATTAATCCCGTACAGCATCCTGATAGTTTTTTTTAAATGTAATGTAAATCCGAAATGAAATAATCGACATTAAAAAATCTATATGCTGCTGTTTTTATAGCCGTTAGGACCGCACATTAGTGAAAAAGCTACAAATGAAATCTCGTAAAAAGAAACCTCTTAACAAATATTGGATCAGTTTGGATTCCATCGCCACTACGAGCAGATGTATTGTGTGTCGTTTGCAAAGCTAGTTTCGCTTCCGACATGAGCGATTACGTCACAGCTGCTAGTCGTTTGCATTGGTGAATAAACAACGGCGGAGAGCATAACATAAAATCAGCCGTTCTAATAGCTCTAAAAATTTTCTAAAGAACTATAAGGATTTCTTCTTCGCAAATCGAAGGTAAATATCCTCAGTTTAATGCAAATCTAGAACAGTTTGATTAGATTTGTGCACTTTTCGCTGTGTGAAATTCACAGTAATCGAGATCAAGTGAAGCCTTCTTTGTTTTTGCGAAAAATGTGAAAAAGGGGAATGCTTGCATAATTCATACAATTGATCAACTAATTGATATTCGGAAGTATTAAGTAACATGTCAGTTGTATTCGTATTCACGACATCCAGTTATGTCTCTGACATTACCCACCCGCCTTTTTTTTATTAAAAATAATAACTACTATCATTCATTATTTTCCTTGAACCGTTGCGAATTATTCGATACAGCACTCATCAAATTCTGTTATACTGTTTTCGAGAAATTTTGCCAAAAATTTGAGAGAAGTTGGCTCTGAGAAAAAACCTGAGAAAAAACACATTTAAAGTTTTATCCCAGTTTTCACTTGCTATCACGATTGTAAACTAAGACTTACTATCGGTCCGCGATTCCGATAAAATTTTGTATTATATAAGACTATATGGTTATAATGAATTGATAATTTTCGATTTGTTCAAACCGAAAAATGTGAATACCGATTTTTTAAAATTCAGATTATAGAAGTTTTAACATTGGCCTTATGTGCGGGGTTCAGATTCGAACCCAAGTAAGCGGCGTGAAAAGCGATTGTCTTAACAATGAAATGAATTTATTTTGAAAACATGTCTGATCGCTTCGGTTGCTTGGACTGATTCCCTTCGTTTAAATGGATACTCTTCTTTTAACCTAAAGTTATGCAATTCTCAATTTCTTATAAGGAAACAGTTCTGCTTATGAAAATTTTTGATTTGGCAAGTGGTTTGCAGTTGTGGGCGAAACCACATCAAAGTATTCAAAAACCCTAAACATTTTGGCGAGATCGAGCTAACACTAACTACCACTACATTCGAGAGATACCTTAGGGAAAAAGACTACAAACGTTACTCGATATTTAATGATCGAAAAGAGTGTCCGAAATTTGATGCGAATTCTATTTCACCAAAACTTCACCATTTAAAATCGAAACCAAAACGGAATAGAACCATTGATATTTCCCATGAGAGAGCAATAAAAGAAAACCTTAATTTTAACTGCTCAACTATTGCATGCATCACAAAAAAAACCCGAATGAAAACACGTTTCTCAGCCGAAATAAAAACCGAACTACCGAGACCGTTGGCTCCACCGTGCAGAATTAATTCCTCTGTCGTGATGAGGGAAAAAGTTCTCATTTCGGCTTCGGTCACTCCATCCGGTGAATGACATATTTTCAGATCGTCGCTGCCTCTGTGTGTGTGTGTGATGTGGTGTGCTGAATGAGAAAAGAAAAGTGCAAAACCTTTCCCGAATGATGATTCATGGGAATTTCGGCAGGAATGGCGGATCATGACGAATAGCAAGACTAGACAGAATCGTGACTGACTTCGAGGCTAACCAGGACAAATGGCAAACTTTTTAAAGTGAAAAGCCACACTTTTGGACGGAGTGCTAGCGGTGTGTATATGTGTGTATGTGTGGGTCAACAATAAGACGACGAGCAAAAGGACGTACCGAAAGAAGAGGGACTAGTGAAGTGCGCCCGCGAGGCTTTCTGACTACGAGGTTAGAGCAAGTTAGGTAAGTTGAAAGTTGAATGTTGCATATTTGCACTTTGGCTCATCCGGTTGAGGCGGTCTTGGTGGGTTTCCCGACATGTGTTACAAACGGGACTGAATGTGATAGGAAATTGAAAAAGTTTTATCGGATCCGACGATCTATCTGGTGGCAACAGATTCGAGTGGCAGCCATATGCCATAGACGATTGTTTTTTTTTGTGGGTCGATCGAATCGTTCTTTAGAAGCAGATGATGTTGGGAATAATGAATTGATTATGGATGGGAAAATATGTTTAAAACTTTTTGTAAAACCGCAAACTTTCATGAAGAAAATCATAAGTTCTCAGAAACGGATTAACAAATTGATAATTAATGAAGAATTGCAATGCAGTGATTGAAGGACGAACAGAACTATACTCTCTGTCGTAAATTTTTAATGTTTACTTATCGTTTCATCTCAGACAGCTAGATAGTCCACGAAAGGACATAAGGGGATAAGTACTTTCCAAGTGAGGACATCCCCGACCTACCACCTATTCCTCTCTTTCTCTCACTGGACATTCGTTTTGTTGCATTTGAAATGCATTCGGAATTCTCTTTGACCTATAACTGTCAGGTTGAGAACTGCACAGAATCCTTATTGACGGTCGGTGCTAGTAGCATGAAGTTTTGCACGACAATGGATTTTCTGATGAATCGGACTGGTGGAGCTCAAGCCAAGCCCGACTAGAAACAAGCTTTCAAACACGTCTCAGAAGTTTCTTTTCATCGTTCCATCAAAGGGGAATTAAATTTAATGCTTGTTCATCCCGAGCTTATCGAGTGAATTATTTCCAAGTGTTTCTGTTGTTGCTGAGCTTCATCAGCGGATTAAAACCCGGTGGGACAGCTCATGGAAAAACAATTTGCCAGCTTCGGTCGGTGAAAACTAGCGAAATCAAAAGCACGAGGGCTTCGTAAGTAGATTTTATAGCAAAGTGTAGTCCAGTTAGAACAGTTTTATTTAGAAATTTATGTAACCTTAAACAAACACTTTTCATTCGTCTAATATTCACAGCTTCAGACCTATGGTTGGCGATGTTGAACCGATATTAGTGATAGATTTCCTACCAGTCTCGAAACAGTGGCTTCCTCAATTCACAGGCTCGCACTTTCTTGTGAGGCACATATTCCATCGTCATAGATGAGATACGTGCCACTGGAGGCATACTGATCATTGTTTGTAACCAGTGTCTTTTGTAAGTATGGATCACAGTTTTCCACTGAAACATATGAAGGTATTGGTTATTATTTCAATACCAGGAAAATGCATCATTTTGTAATTGTAAAAATCAGCTTAAAATTGTCACGCATTCTCAATGAAAGAAACCCATTCCAATAGACTCACATTTGTTTTTTTGTGCTATCTTATTCGTAAATGATCGCATCCAAAATAAACGAAGAGACTAAGCATTTTCGTCGTCTCTCGTTAAAACAAAAGAGATTATAATTGCTAACGATACTCGTTCCTCTATGACAAGCCGAAACCAAACTAACGTTTGCAGCGAGAATCAATAGAATTTCAATTCTCATTATTTTATAGAAATAATATATTGAAAATCTGTTACGTTTGGCTATGAATAGTGCCTAAAATATGATAAATCGAAGTATTTGCACCCCAGCATCTATTTGGAAACCAAAACTACTACAGATTCATAGCTTCGGTTGAATATCGACACTGCACAGTATGCGAATTTCACCGAAAACCAAAAATGACTGATAGGGAAAATGGAAGAAAGAACACAGTTTTGAAACTACTGTTTCGCTTATGTCGTTGACTGGGCATGGATCTCGTTCTCAAAATTTGCAAGCGGAACTGAGAGTGACATTTATTTCTCGTCAATTTCGCCGACTTTTATTAGCTCTGGTAATAAAGTAATAAAGGAAAACTTTGGCAAAAAAAAAACAGATCAAATTAGTGGTGTGATAATGTCTCCATTTCATCGATACAGTCTCATTTTTTATCTTTTTATTGAGATGATTCCTGACACTAACTTGGACTCATTTTTGACACCAATTTATTCAGACAGATTCGGGTAGTTCACAAAAGCATGCTTCAGCACTTACGTCACATATTCGGAAACATTTCTCAGACCAAGCGTACCAGCAATGATACATTTGAACGTGAACGTTTAAAATAAATAAACGGATAGAAAGAAAATACTTTGACGATTACGCCACTTCAACGATTATCCCTGTTCCATGAACCAATAGTAGTTTCCAAACGAGCCTAAGTTTGTTTAAATTCGCTCAGCCATCGTCGAAAAAATTGAGCGCCAAGAAAACAACGCGTTTTGTCGGTTACGTCACTTATACCATTATATCTCCAGGAAACAGAAGTGGCTCAATTGGAGCTTTCAAACGAGCCTGATCTCTGTTTCAAGTTTCGGTTCTAAAATCCGGTAAAATTCAGTTTCATTCTGGAAGAATTCTGGAACTCGATTCTGACCCTGGATTCTAGACGGGGAACTGAATTTTAGATCTGGATTCTGAACCTGAATTCTGGTATGTCTTTTGTTTTCTATCTTCTGTCTTCTGTCTTCCGGCTTCTGGTTTCTGACTTCTATCATCTTCCTTCCGGTTTCTGACTACTACATTTTGCATCTTTCTGGCTACTGCATTCTGTCTTCCGAATTATGGCTTCTGGTTTCTACCTTTTGTCTTCCGGCTTCTGTCTTTCGACCGTCTTCTGCTTTTTGTCTTCCGATGTACGGCTTCTGTCTTCTGCCTTCTGTTTTCCGTCTTCCGGTTTCTGTATTGTACCTTACGGCTTCTGTCTTCTGTCAACTTTCTCCCGGGCAGTCTTTTGACTTCCGATTTCTATCTTCTGGTGTCTGTCTTTTGTTTTCTATTTTCTGTATTCCGGCTTCTGGTATTTGTGATCTGTCTTCTGGTTCCTTTTTTTTGTCTTCCAGCTACCGTTAGTCTTCCGGCTAATGTCCTCTAGTTTCTGTCTTCTGGTTGCTGTTTTCGTTCTTCCAACTTAAGGCTTATGTCTTCTACATTATGTCTTCCGGCTGTCTTCTGTCTACCGAATTATGGCTTCTGGTTCCTATTTTTTTAGTCTTCCGGCTACTGTCTTTCGACCGACTTCTGTTTTCTGTCTTCCGTTGTTTCTGTCTTGTGCCTTGCGGCTTCCGGTTTTTGGCTTCTGTCAACTTTATTCTGGGCAGTGTTTTGACCTTCCGGTTTCTGTCTTCGGGTGTCTGCCTTTTGTTTTCTGTTTTCTGTATTCCGGCTGCTGGTTTCTGTCATCTGTCTTCTGAATTCTTCTTTTTGTCTTCCGGCTACCGTTAGTCTTCCGGCTTATGTCTTCTAGTTTCTGTCTTCCGGCTTCTGGTTTATATCTTCTGTATTCTGTTTTCCGGATTCAATCACCCGGCTTCTGGTTTCTGGCTTCTGCCATCTTTCTTTCTGTTTCTGGCCAGTTTTCTGTCTTCTGTTGTCTGTCTTTAGTTCTCTATCTTTTGTTTTCTTTATTCCGGCTTCTGATTTCTGCCATCTGTCTTCTTTCTTCTGGTTTCTTCTATTTGTATTTCGGCTGTCATTAGTCTTCCGGTCTTCTGGTTTCTGTTTTCTATCTTCCGCATTATGGCTTCTGTCTTCTACTTTTTGTCTCTCGACTTATGGCTTCTGTCTTTTGTCTTCTGTTTTCCGTCTTCCGGCTTCCGTCTTGTGCCTTACAGCTTCAGTCTTCCGGCTTCTAGTTTCTGGCTTCTCTCATCTTTCTTTCGGCCAGTCTTTTGACTCCCGATTTCTATCTTCTGGTGTCTGTCCTTTGTTTTCTATTTTCTGTATTCCGGCTTCTAGTATTTGTGATCTGTCTTCTGGTTCCTTTTTTTTGTCTTCCAGCTACCGTTAGTCTTCCGACTAATGTCCTCTAGTTTCTGTCTTCTGGTTGCTGTTTTCGTTCGTCCAACTTAAGGCTTATGTCTTCTACATTATGTCTTCCGGCTGTCTTCTGTCTACCGAATTATGGCTTCTGGTTCCTATCTTTTTGTCTTCCGGCTACTGTCTTTCGACCGACTTCTGTTTTCTGTCTTCCGATGTTTCTGTCTTGTGCCTTGCGGCTTCCGGTTTTTGGCTTCTGTCAACTTTATTCTGGGCAGTGTTTTGACCTTCCGGTTTCTGTCTTCGGGTGTCTGCTTTTTGTTTTCTGTTTTCTGTATTCCGGCTGCTGGTTTCTGTCATCTGTCTTCTGAATTCTTCTTTTTGTCTTCCGGCTACCGTTAGTCTTCCGGCTTATGTCTTCTAGTTTCTGTCTTCCGGCTTCTGGTTTATATCTTCTGTATTCTGTTTTCCGGATTCAGTCACCCGGCTTCTGGTTTCTGGCTTCTGCCATCTTTCTTTCTGTTTCTGGCCAGTTTTCTGTCTTCTGTTGTCTGTCTTTAGTTCTCTATCTTTTGTTTTCTTTATTCCGGCTTCTGATTTCTGCCATCTGTCTTCTTTCTTCTGGTTTCTTCTATTTGTATTTCGGCTGTCATTAGTCTTCCGGTCTTCTGGTTTCTGTTTTCTATCTTCCGCATTATGGCTTCTGTCTTCTACTTTTTGTCTCTCGACTTATGGCTTCTGTCTTTTGTCTTCTGTTTTCCGTCTTCCGGCTTCCGTCTTGTGCCTTACAGCTTCAGTCTTCCGGCTTCTAGTTTCTGGCTTCTCTCATCTTTCTTTCGGTCAGTCTTTTGACTTCCGGTTTCTATCAGCTGGTGTCTGTCTCTTGTCTGTTACCTTCTGTCTTTTGTGTTCCGGATTCTAGTTTCTGTCTTCTTTCTTCCGCTTTCTTTCTTTTGTCTTCCGGCTTCTGGATCATGCCTTCTGCCTTTCGGCTGTCTGTTGTCTTTGGTCTTCTGACTTTTGTCTTCAGTTTTCTGTCTTCCGATTTATGAATTCTTTCTTCTGCCTTTTGCCGTTCTCCGGTATTTGTTTTGTGCCTTACAGCTTCAGTCTTCTGATTTCTGTCATCTTTATTCCGGCCAGTCTTCTGTCTCCTGGTGTCTGTCTTCTGTCTTCTTTCTTCTGACTTCTTCCTTTTGTCTTCCGACTGTCGTTGATTTTCAGGTTTATATTTTCGGTCTTCCGACTTATGGCTTCTGCCTATAGTCTCTGGTTTCTGGCTTATGTTTTTACCTTTTTTTATATATATAAAAAATAGGTATAGAATTCGCTCAAACTTTCGAAAAATTTTCCGAGGCCCGGAGGGCCGAATGACATATACCAATCGATTCAGCTCGACGAACTGAGCAAATGTCTGTGTGTGTGTATGTGTGTGTGTCTGTATGTGTGTTGTCAACTAAGAGGTCGAGATCTCAGAGATGGCTGGACCGATTTTGATCAAACTAGTCGCAAATGAAAGGTCTCCCCGTCACCCAAAACGCTATTGAATGGTTTTGAGATCGGATGTTTACTTTTTGAGTTATTCGAAGTTTTATGTCAAAATTTTCAGTTTTTTGGCAGTATCTGTCACAATTGACCTTGAAAACAGAATATGTTTTCAGACTTAGATTCCGCACGATAATACCTACTCAACAAGCCATAGATTGTTAAAATCCGTCCATTTTTAACGGAGATATTGAAATTTTTGTGTAAACGACTTTTCCCTCCATTCCGGCAGTAGGAGTTTTGAGCGCTGTATGACAAAGCAATGCTTGGGAGCAACGGAAAACACGATTTTTTATTCTGTTACATACAATTGTTTCTAAGTACCAAAAAGACTGTGTACAGCATCCTTTTTCATGACATTTAGCCTCGGACCGATTTTGGCACGGCTCGTTTTTGGCAACATAATCGTTCGAATATGACATATATAAACCAGATGATGGCAGTTTTTTTTTAATTATATTGTTTTAAACTACTTACAGCAATAAATGCTGGAAGAACATAACATCCATATACCATTCGAATCAGTTCGTCGAGATCAGCAAATGCGTGTGTGACAAATAATTTCACTCAATTTTCTCTGAAAATTTCTTTTCTACAAATTCAGATTCATACGAAAATTCGATGACTCCCAAACAAAGTTCCTGAATTATGTTTGGTTCCGACCTCTGATTCCGGAACTACAGGATGATATGTGAAACGAAATCAAAATTGTGTAACTCATTTTTCTTGAAGATGGCTGAACCGATCTAAGATGCAAATGAAATCTAAGAATCATCTAAGATTCAAATAAAAAGTTTCAAGATTCTTTAAAACATCTTGCTCTTCAGTCAGATCCAACTTCCGGTTTCGGGGATTGTATAAAAATGTCTATTCCACATAATTTAATCAGGTTTATCGGGTTAGCAGATTTGGATAGTCGATAAAAAAAATTAACTTTTTTCAGTTTTAGTGGTATTCAGTTGTCGATTCAGAAGGCACCTAAAAATTTAATTCATGCTATGATTTCTCAAAGATGTCTTCACTGATTTTCAAATATTTTGAAACAAATGTAAACTGTACAGCTATTCAGGTGAATTTATCTGACTTCGGCCATACCGATTTTAGAATTCCGGTTCCAGTATAAAATCGTTTCTCAAAGCTTAATCGTTTTCTCAAAAAGTCCTAATCAAATTTCAGAAACAAAAATTCAAATTGAATTAAACTTATATACAAAATTAATTAGTTTTATACATACATACAAAAATTAATGAATTTTATCCAATTAAGCTTCAAAGTTGTACTCAAAACTGTAATTTATTCGTCATATGGCCATACGAATCGGTTTGGGTTATGCTGGTTCCTGAATACCGGCTCTGGAAGTACCTTAAATTACCGTAAACTCTAAAGTGGAACTTACATATTATGGCATGTTTAATCGATTATCACACTTCTAGATTTAAATTCGATTGTATTTGCAGTTTCGACATTACAGAGTAATGAGTGATTACAATCTCAAATTGTCGCTTAAAACGACGGTCATTAAAATAAGGTAATGAAAACTTAAACACCGAAGAATATTCATGTAAAAAACACATGCGGATTGATAAAAAAAGGTATCATCTCACTGCTAGGTGGATTAATCACGTTTTTTGCTTTCTGATTTCTGTCTTCTGGTTTCTGGTTTCTGTCCTCTGTCTTCCGGCTTCTGGCCTCTATCGTGTGTCCTCTATATTTAGCTCTCTGTTGTCTGTTTTTCTGATACTGTTGGTGTTTCCGCTTCTGGTTTCTGATTTCTAGCTTCTAGTTTTTGTTTACTGGTTTCTGTTTCGTGAAAAACAAGCATTGCTTCAGTTTTTGTGATTCGGAATTTTTTTCCAAAGTTGTGTCTCGAAAAAAATCAGGTTCGATTATTCAGTATAAAGGGTGTATCGCGCTCACAATTCATTCTCAAAATTTGAGTTCTTATCCAATTATTATCGAATTTTCAAAAAATAAAAAGAACCGAAGTTTTTTATTTGTTTATTATTTTATTTTTGTTTCGCCAATATATCCGAATTCACCAACCTTAGCATTACCTCAGTCATAAAGTTCTACACGACCTTAAAATCGACTGTTTTTTGCATATTACCCATACCTTCTGTAATAAAATTTATCCTTGATTTCAAATATCATTTAAAAAAGATGTGCTATTGCATGTTTTTTTTCTATTCTAGAGTCCAAAGTCTGTGGTATCAAGAAAGAAAATAGCGGAAACATTCCGAAGTTTTTTTGGAGCGGCATAGTGAACCTATTCAATGTTTCACCAACAGAAAGAACAAGAATAGTCAAAAACCACTTCCGTCTATTGTTTACTTTCCAAGCGAATTTACGACACTTGGCCAGCATCAAATGATATTATGTTATTGTTGAAGGAAGCCCAAGAGCAAATTGTTTTTCATTTCTCAAACCCAACGACAAAAGCATGCTTCAGCTCTGAACGAAGGCCACGGGTCATGTTTCGACAGTTCAGTGCTCAGAACTTGAGTGGTGAATTCATAATTCAGAACTTTTCCCATGTCCCCCGGAGACAGAGGGCCGACCGACCGACCGACCGACCGAACGTTCGTCAGCTGGTGTTGGGACCGGTACGGACACAAAGAGAGCGCCCACATGCCCTGTGCAACCTCCTCATCTCGGTTTCTCGGCCACCGGTTTGACAGTAAGGAACTGTCCACGGGAACTCCGTCGTTCGTCTGTTCGTCCGTTTGGTTTGGTTCGGATGTGGTGTGAATAAAATAGAAATTTCCGCCACACCACACAAACGGCGGAGGCGGTCGGGACAAAATGACTGAGCAGACGTGCTTCTCTCGGGCTGCCTGTATCCGGTTTGGACTAACCATCCGGCGGGCTTCGTCGAACGACGACGTACTGCAGGCCAAACATTCACACACGGGAGAGAAATTTAAATTAGTTCCTAGTTTGCGTATAATGTGATGACTGGCACGTTATTGTCCCCAGCGCTTGGAGTTCCGATAAGACGGGTTGCTCAATCGCTTATTGTTGCCCCGGTCAAACCCCTGGACAGTGGTCACCATTTGATAAATTAATTGAAACAACAATTTCCTTGAGTTCGAAAACAATTCCGGTTGATGAGAATTCAATAGTTTGCTGTTTCATTGAAGTACCCCCAGTCGATTCAATACTGATGTAAATTATGTTATCAGAGCGAATGCAGGACATAACGTCGTCAGCTGGAATGAGCAAATATATATCGCTGAAATAACATAAAACGGATTAGTTGCAATCGGGCTGGCTTGAAAAGTTTGCAATGCATCCAAACTGTGTACCGGAAACTAATTTATTTTCGTTGCACTCGGATCGATAATCGTAAAATCAACAATCAACGTTGGATCATTCAAGCCTCACACGTCCAACTGAAGCGAAACCGTCCAGGTCGTTCCAAATGCCGCGAGTATAAATCAATTTAAACTCGCTTAACTTTAATTCATCTTTGAGCAACCGGAAACTTTCGTTTTTTTTCTTCGTTCTGTCCACGGAACAGCTTCTTGCTCGTAACCATTCACTTTAATTATCTGTTAGCTAAGATCTGCCTCATTTCGCACCACTGTCTCATCGCACCGGAAGCAAGACCACCACGTAGCTGCTCTTCCTGTTCTTTCCTGTATTTTCCCATTCGACACGACCAACAAAAAAACCCGACCGAATGCAGCTAGGAGTGGAGGAACAAATAGTTCTAAACTCCTCACCCGGTGGTGAAGGATGCTGCCGGAAGTAGTCCGTCGGAATGACGTCGATACAGTGGAACACACACACACACAGCAAAGGAGGATGTGATCAACCGTACTGCAGCGTACCGAACTGTAACCGGTTCCGGTCGGTCAGCGCCTGTTTTGCTGCTAGCCAACCGGAAAGCGACTCCGATCGCACACATTTTTTTGTCCGCTGGCCATAATTATCCGAGTGCGATGAAATTGCAACTGGATGCACATCACGGGATCAAAGATTGCCGGATGTCCCGGCTTGGGCAAGACGACAACGACGTCCTCGAAGTGCCCGAGCTATCCAGTAATTGAAAACGTGATGAGAACCGAATCGAGCGCAAGTTTCTTAATTTGTTTCAACGATTAGAGTTTACGTGAGGTACGACCGTAAAGGATGGAACTAATTGTTTTCTTTCTGGGTTCCATTAGTCCAAAAGAATCCGGTTAGCAGTAGTAGTCACAGTTGGACGGTGCGGAGTGTGCACCAGAGCGAATTACTTACACACAGCGTACAGTTGAAACTAATCTGGCTGCCGAACGGAGACCGGATCGGACTTTAATATCGGATTTCATGAAGTGATTTTCACTAATTTTCTTCACAAAGATTTTCAAGTGCTGTCCCTGTTAATCAGTGAGCAAGTAGCCCTCAACTTATGCCTACTTAACGATTTATGTTAAACCGCGAGGTGGCATTTAGTTAGTTCAACATACACTGGTAGTGCACTGATGAGACGAAGGCGAAAGATAAATGAAAATATAGGAAATTCAATATTTACAACTCACTCCACGTTAAACTTGTAAAGTTCACACACGCACACACACAAGTTGTTAAATCCTTCATTTCGTTTCAATTACTCAAAAAAAAACTACATATTGTTTTAAACATATTTTATTTGGATCACTTTTCCACACGCAAAGACCGAAATCAGCTTTTTGGCGAAAAAATTAGTTGATTTGCTGATTTTAGTTAGTTATTTTTTAGGACAACTAAAAAATTCTTATATTTGCTAAGTCAGATTTGTTATTTTTGAAACCCTTAATAATGCTAAAAAGTTGGTTGTATTTGCTAATTTTTCAGTTGATTTTGCAACATTTACATGCTGTCATTTCTTAGCAAAGACACGCTCCACTTTCATTCAACTAATATTTTTAGCAAAATCAGCAAAACTATGGTTGATTTTAACAAAGAATTATTGTTGATTTCAGTAAAAAATGTTGTTGAATTAAGTGATATTGTTGTTAATTTCAATGAAAATTGACAGTTAATTATAACAATAAACCTTCTTGAGTTAAGTAAAATATATACTGATTCCAACTAATACGAACTGTTAATTTTAGCTACAGCCAAAACGAGCCCAATTAATTTATTTATTGTAATTGGAATTGTCAGTTGATTTGATCAATAAACTTTCTTGAGTTTAATAAATTTATTTCTGTTTATAATGTGAATAATTGATTTTGCACTATAAACTAATAGCTGCTTTCCTAAGTTTGTAAAAGGCCTCTTAACAAAAGAAACAATACATATGGGTACGGTCCTGATTATAACTCATTTTATCTAATTTGTTGAATTCTTATGCACTGTAAAAATGATTTGCTTCTCCAAAGCAACATTTTGTTTGTTCATTGTAAACTCTCACTTACAATCACGAAACGTAATTACAAACGATCTGCTTTGGTTAGGCACTGAATGTAATGAATGGCCAATGAAAATGTCTTACCATTTCGAATAGTAGCTCTTTGATTCATGTGTCCTACTCTATTGTTGTAGATGCTGCTTGTAACATCACGGTAAATTTTCCAAATGACCGTACAGGGAAGTGTCAGTTTCGATTTGTTTACTTTCTTTTCTGATTATTGAGCGACTAAACGAGTATATTTTCGTTTATTTACGCATGTACTAAGCGGAAACCAAAGCATTCAGATGTCGTCTCATACAAAAAGTTCAGAGATAGAATTCGGAATGGCAAAGCAAGCATAGAATATGCAATAAACATGTACTTTCTGCACTGGTCACAGAAATGATTGTTAGTTAATCTTTTAATAATTCACTGCTAGCTGAAAGCACTCCACAAATAAACTTAAACCAAGCAACTTTACAGCAGTTTTACATATCGGTCAGTTAGAAATTTTAAAATCTATATATAAAATATATCAAAACAATTTCAACAAGACTATCCTGTTTTGTTTTTCAACGAATTGTGTTGCTCTGACACTTCTCATGAGTTTTTGACTAATAAACTTGTTAATAAAACCAATTGCATTCTTGTTTTCTTTGTGCTGTCTTTCTGCAGTGATGATGACAGCCAAACAGCGCCAAACTATTTGATTTTAACAACAAAATTAGTTGACAACGAGAATTTCGTGTGGGATTGAAATGTTGCTGGTTTGTGTCCAGGATTTTCGCCATCTAAATATATTCGCTAAAAACAAGAACTTTTTTCAGCAAATTAAATTCTGAATATTAACCAATTTATTAGTTATTTTGGCAGTTTTGATGTTAAAATCAACTAATTCAAAAACAGTCATACGAATTAGGCGCAAAGCTAATTTCGGTCGTTCCGTGCATACACAGATAAAAATATTTTGTGAATTTACATCTATTTTCATGCACATATTTGGAGCAGGTAATAAAACATAAAATTACTTTACTATTCTGTACGTTTCAATACAATTTAATCGCAAAATAAGCGTTAATTGAAAGATACAGTTATGTTCATTGAAAATTCAATGCAATTCAATTTAGTTTTGCATCGATGAAGGTTTTCAATCAAAATTTCGATTCAACCCATGTCTATTCCATGTTACTATTGATTTACATCTCGTGTAAATTTCATTATTTCTTTCTGTGTACTCAGGGTAACTACTATCTAACCGGCATGATGAATCAGTTTTCAACCATCTGTTCAGTTTTTAGTGCTATAAATGCTTTACTCTTCACTGTACGAGGCCGGGTGTCAATGAAACGTTTCAAAAATAGCCGCGGAATCTTTTTCTGTCATAATTTTGAACGTTAATAAATCAATCATTTGTTGATGGATTGATATAATTTAACAACCAATCGGTTTGGAAACTTTCTACTTAAAGAGGTATGACAACGTGATTTCGGTATTTCAATAGCATACTATTGAAAAAATGGTTGGAATCGACCTATGTTTTCATCCACCAATCCCAGCTGTCCAAAATGGTGTCATTCTCTTGTTCGGCATAGGAGCCTTTGCGTTATGCATAAAAACACCGCATCGTTCTGCGTAATATCATGATTCAAATAAACATAGATTTCCCATTGTACGGAGACACTAGCAGCGCTTCTAGTGAGAAACGGTTGTACTTTTTTCCATTAGCTACTGTGATTGTGTTAAATGCGCAGGCAACTTTGTACATGCATTTTTGGAGCATTTACGGCGCTTTTGGTGTCACGGGTTGCTCAACTAAATTACTATTACACTGGGGAATCTAGGTTTATTTTATTTATGGTAGAATGAAGCGAAATCTATAAATATATGCTGCATAACATTTCTTCGCCTAGTTGATGCTTGCCTGTGAATAAAAAAAAAAGGAACAAAAGGAAATCTACAAACATGTGCTATCTCAAACATTTTTAAATTCATTCGGCAAACAGTCGCCAACGGAGCAGCTAGCTTGTCGTTCGTTGGATGCTTGGTTTTTGGGGCGTGTCGTCGTGTTGAATTGTATTATCTACGGAACTAGCAGGGCAATTCGGAACTTTCGGTGATAGATTTTTTGGTCCTAATTTGAAGCGCTTGTATCTCGATAATTTGATGGATTTGCCCACGGAAAATTTTCACGGAAATTCGAATTGTGCTTGGATTGCATAATATTTTTGGATTGTCACTTGTCAAACTAATGTTTTGAAAATATACGTTCGGCCCGACAAAAATTCGCTAGACCTGGCAGCCCGGCAGGTAGCTCTAGGCCCGTTCTGGTGGCAACCCTATGGGTTGCAGAAAACGAATAACCGTAGTTTTAAACGCTTCTCACTGAATGATTTAAAGATGTAATTATATTATTTTTTGATGAACATTAGATTAGGTTGCGACTGCGCTGATCGTGAACAGAAATCTTTATTTATGAACGGAAGCCGAAGCAAAAAAAAGCAAAGAACTTCTTGAACGCAGTTGACGATTAAAAAATAGTAACGTTAGTGTTTCGCAAATATTTGCCTATTTTTCAAATTTAAATCTGTTGATGAGAAAGTTTCAAAACTGCATTTTTAATGTCATTATGTTCGGTCGTGTCTCGCACACAACCCTGTCATTTTTTTTTCTGGAAAATCGATATTTGTTCCATTTTCGAATCTTTTAGACACTAAGAACTGGTATTGCAAAAATAAGGAAATTTTTATTCATGTCACCTTGTAATTCCAGAACTGTCACATTGCGATAAAATCACGGAATTGTTATGGGACTGTAAAACCTTTTCTTTGAAGGCATTTCCCGATCTCATGGAACTGATTCAAAATGTATATAACATTAGAGTTTCCTGAACTCCAACCAAAAGTTCGCAATTCTATAGGATTTGTTTTCTTCTATAACAATGGTTTGGATTGTTTCAGGTCGCCGCAGTGAAAAAAAATATCTGCAAAATTAAATCAATCTTGTTGCACAGTCTGCTTGTCAGTTTAACACCAGTGCTGCCAGTTCAACAGAGAACCACGATAAGACAAAAAAAAAGTTGCCACTGTCTATTCTTTTTTTAAATAACACTTAAAATTCCAATATCTCAAAAGATTTTTGATTTTTTATGTTTTTGTTTTGTAGCTGAAGTCCAAAATAAAATACTGTCAAATGGAGAAATAATATTTGAAAAGTTTTATATTTTCAAAACAATATATATTTTTTCAACTCACGAAAAACTTTTTATATTTTTCAATAAAATTTTATGAAAGAAAGCTAAATTTCCAATAAAAATATGGTAATCAAAATTTGGCAAATATAGCGCTTTAAAAATTAAATCTAACAATTTTTTTATTTTTGTTACGATTTTGAATGGTCTTTGAATCTTGTTAGCATAGGAGCAAGTTTTCTTGAAACAGTGGTTGAATTGTTAAGCAAAAGTTAGTATTCATTCTATATGTATTTTTCATCTATTATTAGAACGTAGAAATGTATGAGAAAGGCAAAGTACATTTTCTGTACTTGTTTCTCAGTTTTCTGATATTAACAGACCTGTTTTTTCTTAGGGTAAATCTGTTGTTATATTTTCCCTGATCTTACGAAAATGTACCTGTTGGTTTCATTTTTTTTTTTAAATTTATTCAGAAGCAAGAGAAAAGCCCGCTAGAGCTGAAATTTTTATTCTCCTTCTCCACCAGGCATAAAATCTTCTCATTTTTTGTATCAGCAGATTACACTTATCCAATTGATACATAACCAAATCTTAAAATACCCTTATTTAAGCTACAAAGCTAACTAACAACTATTCATATTGACTAATTATCTTAATAAAAAGAAATCTAAGTGTTTCAGATCTTTGAAGAAATGAAACAGCTTGAAATCGCCAACAAATGATAGTTTCATACCTTGCAAAGAGAACTTCAAATCATTTAGATATAGTAGAAATATAAACGGACCTAGCTGGCTTCCCTGAGGAACGCCGGAGCTCACGATGCCTGATGGAGTAGCGCAGTCGCCAATTTTCGCAGTCATACAGTCATTTCACAGTCATTGCAATTTGATGGTTAATCTTATCGAATCCAGCAGATTGGTTGTTAAAGGTACTCATGTTTGAATAAAGTAGTTGAAAAATAAACTGCCTAACAAATAATTTAAAATTTGCGATTCATGTCATTTGGAGTTGAACAAACGAACTGCTCTATCTAGTAGCGATGGCTTATCGAGTAGTGAAGAGGAAGATGCTCGTACGGATGTTCAAAGTCAGGAAATATTTCAAGCAATAACAGAAACACCAATAGAGTCAACAAATTCCAACATGATTGTTTTCAGTCAACAACAATTGGAAGCCACGTCAGAAACATCAATAGAGATAACGGACTCAACCGTTCCAGAATACAGTCGAAAAGTTCTTATTGATATCTTCAATGAATCAATCTCGAGACATGCGCCGAGCAATTTCAACTCTTAACTGTACTGCCTTAGTTATGGACAGCCAAGAAAATGAACAAAAAAAAAATTATATGACAATATATATGGCAACAGAAGCAAAAAGATTACTGAATGAGAGCGGTGTGCATTCTACTATTGGATCGAGAGCAGCCAGTGGACTAGATGGAAATATTGAGGACACCATTATGTAATTTTACAAGGATGATGAAATTAACCGACCAATGCCTGGTCAATGTGATTGTGTAACAACTAATGTGTAATGACCACTACATGGCGAGAGTCCTACAACCAATTTAAGGCATTGAACGCTGAAGTACAAATCGGATTTTCATCCTTTGCTTATCTTCGGCCTAAGCATTGCAAATTATTTACAGGTTCAGGGACTCATCATTATTTTTTTAGCAATGGGTCAAAACTTGCAGATGCAATATAGTTCATAGACGTTCATAAAACTGACGGAAGCGTTTGTTCCCTATTTTGTTCGAAAGTTAGAAAAATTATTTCATGTGAAAAAGATTTTTATTTTTTGAATAAACTCAAATAATCATCCAAACATCATTACAAAAATAAAAATAAGTAAATAAAACAGTAGCATAAAGCAAAATTTTGATTAACATATTTTTTATTGGAAACTCAGTGTTCTTTCATAAGATTTTGTGGAAAAATATTTAAAAAAAATCTTTTAAATTTACGTTAAAGATTGTCTCAGAAAGTATGAACACAACCGAAAACCGCTGCCATTTCGCCGTGGTTCAGAATCTGTCAATTTTTATGGCTGCGTCCTGTTGTTTACACTCTTCTCTAACCACTTGTGCAGTTGTTTATTCGTTTTCATTGGTTTGTTTCGAAATGCGTGAACTTTCAGCAGAACAACGTCGAAAAATTGTGTACAAATGGTGCACAGAACGCGGACTGTCACTGAGAAAGATAGCAAAAATGGAAGGAGTAAGTGAAAAAGCCGTGCGAAATGCAATCAGGAAGTTCGGTGAGGATAACACCTTTGAGGATAAACCGAAACGGGTCGAAAGAAAGGTCCTGCTAACCCTCAGTTGGATAAACGTATACTGAAGGCGTTCGAGCAAAAGAAGAAGGTTTCAGTTCGGGATGTGGCCAAAAAAGTGGGCACTTCGAAGTCAAATGTTCTTCGTGCTAAAGAACGTTTGAATCTTCGAACATACAACCAAAGCATAGTCCGAGACAAGAAGCATCGATCAGGCCGAGGGTTCGAAAGCTGTACAATACGATTCTTGCTGGAAATTTGAACAGCATAATCATGGACGATGAAACCTTCGTGAAACTCGATTACAAATCCTTGCCGGGACCACAATATTATACGGTGCGAGAAGGGCAAGTGATAAACCAGTCCGAGACATCGATTGAAGTCGAAAAATTTGGTCAAGAAAGCTATGGTCTGGCAAGCAATTTGTAGCTGCGGTAAGATTCCGAAACCCTTCATCACCACTGCTTCAATGACCAGCGAAATATACATCAAGGAATGTTTACAAAACCGACGTCTACCCATGATTCGAAGCCACAAGGATCCTGTTGTCTTCTGCCCAGATCTTGCTTCTTGCCACTACTCGAAATCAACGGTAGAATGGTATACTACCAAAAATGTCACTTTCGTCCCAAAAGACAACTTTGACCAATTGAGGAATTTTGGGCATTAACGAAGGCACATCTTAGGAAACATGTCTCGGCAGCCGAAATCATTCAACAGTTCGAAAAAGATTGGAGAAAAGTGTCAAAACTTGTTGCCAAGAAGTCTGTACGGAATTTAATGGGGAACGTTCGCAAGAAGGTGCGCCAGCTAGTCTACAATGGCTAAGTAGCAAATGTGGAGAATAATATTCTGTCGTTGTAGTCTAATATTATCAGTATATCGAATAAAATTTGAATATCTAACACTTGTGAATTATTTACAGCGAAATCAAAGTGCGTCGATACTTTCTGGAACAGTCTTTATGTTGAAAATAAGTACCTTTTTCATACAGTAATTGTCCATTCCAAAAATTTTACAGTATTTCATTTTATTTCGGTTATCCAAAAATTATCCAAAACACATTGGGATTTTTTTTTTTTTTTATTCAAGAATATAATGTTTAAGGCACACTGCTTAAGCTCTAAGATGCCAAGGGCTTTTACTAATTTAAAATTTACGACTAACTTAAAACTAGGGTTGTATCATTAAGTAATGTCATATTTGGGTCGCAGTGGTTGACTTTGGCAGATCCAGCCTTCATGTGGTGATCGGCCGGTGATCTGAATATTTCATGAGAGTCTTCCATATGGCGTTGGTGAATATTCATGTTGGCCGCATTCTTCGGTCCGTGTGGGTCCGCGGGAAACACCCCCAGGTTACGAATACCCGGCGGGTGGCCCGCATGCTGTTGATAAGTTTCCGTGGGCGATGATGGTGTTGTTACAGAAGAAAATGAAAAAAAAAGATAGCGAAGTAAATATTGCGGAAAACGAAGTAAAATGGGGATATGGGAATGAAATGACTAAAACGACAGAGATCTAATTAGTTGACATCGAGATGGTGAAAAGACGGGGAGGGGGGAAGCGAAGGTTAGTGACAGCAAAAAGATCTTGTTAGTTCCGATGAAGATGGTGGACAGATGAGGAATCGGGATAATCGGCGGAAGTTAGTGTCGAACCTGCAGTTGAGAAATAATTCTTAGCCACAGTTGAAACAACGTCGATAAATAGGAGGAACTTTCTAAGCCAGATGTAACAGATTACACTTGTATATTAATGTGTTTGAGAAACTGGTATATGAGAAGCATATATGAACTATCCCGACTCGCCAACACATCCCGAACCGGAACCTCAGGCGGTCTACCTCGGGCCCTGAGGGATTCCAGTAGCTTCGACCTGGCGTCGCGATACTCTACGCACGACCACACGACATGCTCGATGTCCTGATAACCGTCGCCACAGGTGCAGAGCCCGTTCTCCACGATCCCGATACGCCGGAGATGTGCGTTGAATGTATAGTGATTTGACATGAGTCGTGACATAACGCGAATGAAATCACGACTCACGTTCATCCCCTTGAACCAAGGTTTCGTCGATACCTTAGGGATAATGGAGTGTAGCCATCGTCCCAGTTCGTCATTGCTCCATGAAGTTTGCCAACTTTAGAGAGTTTTCTGACGAGAGATACTGAAAAATTCATTGAAGCAGATTGGTCTTTCATAAATATCACCTTCTAATGCGCCCACTTTAGCCAATGAGTCTGCCTTTTCATTGCCCGGAATGGAACAATGCGAAGGGACCCAGACTAACGATATTAAATAAGACCGTTCAGATAAAGTACTCAAATGTTCCCGTATTTTCCCCAGGAAATATGGGGGACACTTTCCTGGCTTCATTGCCCGGAGAGCTTCTATTGAGCTTAGACTGTCCGTGACAATGAAGTAATGGTCTTTGGGCAAGGTTTCAATGATCTCGAGGGTGTACTGAATAGCAGCTAATTCTGCGACGTAAACTGAAGCCGGATCACTGAGTTTGTAAGAAGCGGTGATGTTTTGATTGAAGATGCCGAAGCCTGTGGACTTGTTAATGTTTGATCCGTCAGTGTAAAACACCTTTTCACAGTTGACTGTTCTAAATTTATTATAAAAAATATTTGGGGCCACTTGAGGGCGCACGTGAGCCGGAATTCCACGAATTTCTTCTCTCATGGATGTGTCGAAAAACACAGTAGAATCAGAAGTATCCAAGAAATGAGCACGGTTGGAAACAAACGAAGAAGGATTAATATTCTGAGCCATGTAATCAAAATACAAGGACATAAAACGGGTTTGAGAATTAAGCTCAACTAACCTTTCGAAATTTTCAATCACCAGAGGATTCAAAATGTCGCATCGAATGAGCAAACGATATGAGAGATCCCAGAACCGGTTTTTCAATGGGAGAACACCCGCCAGCACTTCGAGGCTCATCGTATGAGTCGATTGCATGCAACCCAAGGCAATACGCAAACAACGATACTGAATTCTTTCCAGCATGATGAAATGAGTGTTCGCCGCGGATCGGAAGCAAAAGCATCCGTATTCCATCACGGACAATATCGTTGTTTGGTACAGCCTGATCAGGTCTCCTGGATGGGCACCCCACCACGACCCGGTTATTGTACGAAGAAAGTTGATTCTTTGTTGGCATTTTCTTTTCAGATACCTAATGTGACATCCCCAGGTGCCTTTGGAGTCGAACCAGACCCCGAGATATTTAAATGTGAAGACCTGAGCTATGGTTTCACCCCCTAGTTGAAGCTGTAATTGTGCTGGTTCTCGCTTTCTCGAAAATACAACCAGCTCAGTTTTCTCCGTAGAGAACTCGATACCCATTTGAAGAGCCCATGTGGATAAGTTGACAAGAGTATCTTGTAACGGCCCTTGCAGATCGCCAGCTTTGGGTCCTATAATAGACACAACGCTGTCATCGGCAAGTTGTCTTAGCGTGCAAGATGTGTTGATACATTTATCGATGTCGTTTACGTAAAAATTGTATAGAAGGGGGCTTAAGCATGAGCCCTGAGGAAGACCCATGTAACTGAATCGTATTGTCGACAAATCACCATGTGCAAAATACATGTGTTTCTCAGACAATAGATTATGTAAAAAGTTGTTCAAAACTGGCGAAAGACCATGCTGATGCAGCTTCTCAGATAAGATATTTATAGAAACTGAGTCAAAAGCCCCCTTAATGTCTAGGAAAACTGACGCCATTTGTTCTTTACGAGCAAATGCCATTTGAATTTCTGTTGAGAGCAACGCAAGACAATCGTTCGTTCCTTTACCCCTGCGGAAACCAAATTGTGTATCTGAAAGTAAGCCATTAGTTTCGACCCAATTGTCTAGACGGAAGAGAATCATTTTTTCGAACAATTTCCGGATACAGGAAAGCATAGCAATCGGCCGATACGAATTGTGATCGGAGGCTGATTTTCCTGGTTTTTGAATGGCGATCACTTTCACTTGTCTCCAGTCATGTGGAACAATGTTGTCCTCAAGGAACTTATTGAATAAACTCAACAAGCGCCTTTTGGCGGGGTCTGGCAGATTTTTCAACAAGTTGAATTTTATTCTGTCTAATCCCGGGGCTTTATTGTTACATGACAAGAGTGCAAGTGAGAGCTCTACCATCGAAAACGGTGTTTCGTTTGTATTTGGTGTCGCGGCGCGGGTGATCTTCTGTTCCGGAACAGAGTCTGGGCATACTTTTTTAGCGAAATCGAATATCCAGCGGTTGGAATATTCCTCGCTTTCATTCGTGGTGTTATGATTGCGCATTCGTCGGGCTGTGTTCCAAAGAGTACTCATAGATGTTTCTTTCGTTAAGCCGTCTATAAACCGACGCCAGTAACCGCGTTTCTTGGCTCTAATCAAGTTCTTAGTTTTAACGTCTAACGCCGCGTAATTCCGGTAATTATCAGGTGTTCCATTTTTTCTGAATATTTTATACGCGGAGGCTCTCTCCGCGTTTAAATTTGTGCACTCTTTGTCCCACCACGGGTTGGGAGGACGGATGTTAGTTTTCGCGCCGGGTACACGTTTCGTCTGAGCTTGAGTCGCGGTGTCGAGAATCAAGCCAGCCAAAAACGTGTACTCTTCCTCCGGAGGAAGTTGTTGAGTTCTTTCAAGTTTCTCAGATATCGAGGTCGCATAGCTATTCCAATCAATATTTCGTGTGAGATCATACGAAACATTGATTGTCTTCGATGGTTTTGAGCCGCTGGTGATTGATATTACGATCGGTAGATGATCGCTACCGTGGGGATCAGGAATTACCTCCCACGTGCAATCCAACCGTAGCGATGTCGAGCAAAGGGATAAATCCAGCGCACTTGGTCTTGCTGGTGGTGCAGGAATCCGTGTCATTTCTCCCGTATTCAAGATTGCCATATTGAAGTTGTCGCAGATATCATGGATCATAGTTGATCTGTTATCATCGTGAAGACAGCCCCATCCCGTACCGTGTGAGTTAAAGTCTCCTAAAACCAACGTCGGTGCAGGAAGGAGCTCTACGATATCACTGAGCCACCGATGCCCAACCGAGGCTCTTGGGGGAATGTAGATGGAAGCAATGCAAAGGTTCTTACCTTTGATTGTAACATGACATGCGACAACTTCAATACCTGGTATCGAGGGGAGGTTAATGCGATAGAAAGAATAGCACTTTTTGATCCCCAAAAGTACTCCTCCATAGGGATTATCTCGATCCAGACGAATAATGTTAAAATCGTGGGAGTTTAAGGGTATTTCAGAAGTTAACCAAGTTTCGCACAATGCAAATGCGTCACATTTCAGATTATTTACTAGAAATTTAAATGAATCTATTTTTGGGATAATACTTCTACAATTCCACTGTAAAACAGTGATTAGATCCGTGACCTCGGTGGATGATTTAGCCATCGAAAGATACAATCGCTGAAAGAAGGGGCCAATTTGCAGTCAACTGCTTCAAATATGTTTTTACTGTAGGCATGAAAGCAATTAAAATGCTTCTAAGAGGGTCTGAAATATTGAAAGTTGTAAAAATCCAGTCCACAACATCAGAAAACTTGATAAGTCCAGCACCTAGTTGGTTCTCTGGTGGATTTTCAGGGACGCTTGGGGATTTTTTAGTCCCTGGAAGCGGTGGGAATTCCATCTCGGAATTGAGTTTTCCGAGACCAGGAGCTTTTTGCTTTGGTGATTTTTCCCGATTCCCGTTAGCTGTAACTTTTCGAAGCCCTTCGGAAGACACCTTCGAACCCTTACTAGGTAGCTTATGAGAAGATTTATTCATTCTTTTCCTACAGCTACGAGGGACCGCTGAAGATGGACCTTCCAAAGGGTCGTCAGAATCGCTCTCGTCAGTTGACAAGCAGGCATATGGATTCGTTGCCTGTTTAGGAGGGGTGGCACTCTTAACCATCTCGGCAAAGGAACGCTTGGAGTGTTCCTTCAGGGAACGCTTCATCCGATCTCCTCGCAGTTTGTAAGCGGGACAGTCAGAGAGGTCATGCGGACCCTCCTTACAGTAGAGACACTTTTCAGCATCCTTACCGCAAGAGCCGTCCGCATGAGCTTCCCCACAGTTAGCACAACGTGGCTTATTGCTGCAATGGGTAGCTGTATGCCCCAGTTGTTTGCAATTGGTACAATTCATTATCCGGGGTACAAATAAACGAACAGGCAAACGAACCCGGTCCAAGAGGATGTAGTTGGGCAATGCCGAGCCGGCGAAGGTCACACGATAAGAGTCTGATTGGGGATAAGACTTTGTTCCATCCCCGGCGATCGATACTGAATGCAATCGCTTGCAATCCAGTATCTTGACATTCTTAAGTGAGGGGTCTTTAAAACAACCCGCCCCGTACTTAAGAATATCCTCGCAAGTCAAACTCGAATCGGTGACCACACCGTCGATTTCGACTTCACGAGCTGGCACGTAGACGCGGTACTCCAGCGTAAAAGGATCATTTTGAACAAGCTCATTAGCCTGTTTTGAGCTGGTAAACAGGACCCTGAGCTTGTCTGGCCGTATTCTATCTATACTTTTTATGGTATTATATCGCGAATTCAGGTCCCGCGATATTTTTAAAATATTCAGTTTTTTTTCCTTTGATTTGGTCCGGAAATAGACCGCGTAAGGCCCGGCCGGTAGTGCGAGCCCATCAGGATAGCTCTTTATGCGGGACTTTTTACTGACAAGGGAAGTCTCCATTTGAACATCGGGAGCGGGGGGGGCAGGTTTTAAATTAGACATAGCGGAACTACTTCCGCGCAAAAACAAATGATTCGGGGGGAAATATAATGGTCAAATAAAGAAATAAAAATAAACGAAGTAAAGGTACTTAACAAAGATCCAACGGGGGACACCAAGCTGGACTTCGTCGATCGGCGTATCGCCGCTTTGATGATGTGCAAAAAACCTCCGAGAGGAAAAGGCACACTTATTTATAATCCTCACACAATGGCCGCTTGTTTATAATCCTCACACTTGGCCTTGATCGGCGAAACAATAATCGGCTAACGGTACCGTTTCGATCGACCGCTCGCAATAAGGCACTGTTCTATTATATAATACGAAAAAAAAACCTATCAGAGGAAAAAGCACTATTGTCTATCACACAATATCGTCCGACCACTTTATCACACACACACAACTGGTTTTCAATGCTTTCGCAGTAAATCCAAATCACGTCCGTTCGCTCGGAAGGTTGAAACGGCAATGAACACATTGGGATATTTGAATTTGAAGTGTAACAAATATATTTTTGAAAATTTTCAAGAGATTTTAGAGATGCAAATTGTCTCTTTTGATCATTTGTAAAATTTGAGTCAAATAAAAAAATACAAGAAAAAATCGACCGTCGATTCCATATGGAGTTGCTTCCCTACAGTCCTCAGAACGATATCGACCAGGTGCAATCGCCTTCCGCGTTAGTAGTAGAATGAGAGTGTGTGGATTGTTTTTTTTTCATGATACTACAGTTCTTCTGAAATGGCGGAATTTATTGAAACGCCCTTACAGATTAACAATTCAAAGGAATTGTCCCCTTATTCTCAGGGCAAAACGATGTCCAATGTTTCCAATACGGATTGATGTGCGTGGGTAGTGCCTGGTGTAGAGTAACTGTTCCCATTTTCGAACATTTTCAATATTATAATCAACGTAACGAAAAGTAGTTTTTGTCATTTTACCCTAAAGAAGATAGGATATTCTGTCGGAATGTCGGCCTGCAAAGCAAGCAAAGTCTTGGCATTACATTCCATTTGTGGAATTTGGCCTTTCTGTTTCAACCGACTTCGCACCCGATTCTTAGTGTACAGAATCATTGCATGGCCAGTAATATGGATCCTACTGACAATAAGAATCCTTCCAGGTCGGGGCTCGAACATACGACAACTGGCTTGTAAGACCAGCGGCCTGCAAAGCAAAATGCATAATAATTTGCATAGGATTTACTTACCATTAATTGGAACAAAAGTAGTCGTACCGGTTTTCTAATATTAAGACGTCCATCGAATATTTGAAATAATTTGGCTTTTGTAAACTCCGTAATATGAACATCATGTTCTAGATTCTTGTACACCAAAAACGTGTAACTAAGTTTTTCGAAACAAGACGTCCGTCCTCCCCTATGCAGTACAAAGCTACATTTATGCAGAGTTCCATTTCCAAACTACATCCGAAGAGAACTCATCCCGTGTATGGAAATCGGTTTCGTTAGTGTCGTAGAAGAAACAATCTCTAATGAAGCCGCGTTATTCAAACGTTCCGGAATCCGGTTCAACTCTTCAGCAAATGTTTCTTTTCGTTGCTGTAGTTGTCTCCTGTTTTTTTTTTCTTCGTCCAAGTACCCGAGAAAAAGGAACCCATCTGTCCCCCAAAGACATCCACACTCGCACTTGGAATACAAATCCAACCGCTAGTTTCGCAATAACCACCATTCTTCAGTGAAAGGCCGAACGGAGCGAGAAAAAGAAAACCAACAAGCTCATTTATCTCGGTTTCTCCAACAGAGGGACGAGAAAGCAAGAAAAAACGGCACCGAATGAAAACGAAGAAAAAGTTGCAATTTTCTCCACTGAACAGAAATGAACAAGATTGATGTTTTTTTTTTCGCAGTCTCGAATATTCCTTCACCCGCGAACGACAGCAGATTTGCACAGTTCCAAGCTAAACCCTGGTATGAATTTCATGACATACGCTAGGAAGACGAGCTCCGAATCCGGGCGACAGACGGAAACGATGGAAAACTTTTTTTCCTAAACCCCTTTTTCCCGGTGCTTCTTAAGGTAGGAATTTCTTGTGTGCCACCGCGTTACGTACGGAAGAACCGACTGGCCGGACTCATCGCAGAATCAGCAGCAGTAGCAGCAGCACATGTGGAAAAAGGACGAAGCCGGGGACGATCGCGGGCTGACTCATAAATATTTGCGCTATCACCGTGTTGTAGCGCTCATTTATTCATAGAAAACTGTCGTGAAACTATATTGCCCTGGATTGATTGCAGTGTGGAAGTTGTTGTTGTTGTTGTTTCCTGTGTTTTTTTTCGCCTTCCATTTTCTTTAAATGTGCGAATTTTTCACGTCCACGCAGAGCAGAACTTGGATTGATGAAGGGGTTTGGATTCCTTTTTTTTTTTGTTCGAAGTTACGTAAATGGATCCATTTTCGAATGAATATAAGATAGTATGATTATGAATCTTTACGGACTTACACAGAGAAAGAGAGAGAAAAACGTAGAAATCGACTACACACTTAAAACCTTTTCTTGAGCTCGGCATAATAAAATGCCGAAACTGATCAGCAACACCTAAATTTGCTGATTGCTCAGTAATCAATACGCATGTTTCTGAACTTCGTTAAATGCATTCACTGATATTCCGGTAAAATGCTTCACTTTGCCGAAATTTGGCATAATTGCTTGCTGAATTTATCAGTAAACAACAGATATGCCGACATCAGCAGAGACGTTTGCCGAGATTTCGGAATATGCGCTAGCTGTTGCCGAGATTCAGCACGACAGCTGTCATTTATTGCTGCGTTACATTTTCGCTTCGCATTGCGCGATTATTTTCTGATGAAATTCTCGAGTGAAAAAATGGATAATCTTCGAAGAAACGTGGAACCACTTGCAAGTAAAAATATTGAATAAATATAGTGACATGTTTCGCTTTATAAAAAGCGACTTTATCAGATCACATTATAAGGGAAAAACACCCAACACGGGGCTCAAAGAGTCCTCGAGGCAAAACTTTGGGGGATATGCGAAAAAATAACCCAATGCATGGACAAATTCAATAAATCAAAGTAAGTTTATTTTTCGAACAATACCGTATATGCATCATTAAATATTGAAAATTTTTGTATGTTTATTTTTATTTTCATATTTCCAGCTCGACTCAAGGTGGCCGCATCCGGAAACGCCACTTTTTTTTATGTTACATGTTTTAAGGTAGAGGCTTTAAGCACTACTGGCAACAAATTTGTAAGCCTCCTTTAAGTGTTAATAAAATGAAATTTTTATCCTGAATGGTGTGTTTATAATGTTTAGAAATTACAAACAAAATTAATTGAATAGATTTTTAATTACTGATGATTCTGTAATTTGTTTTTTTTCATTTTTTCGTTTTATTGGATTGCCGAAAATTCAGCGAACGTTTCACTGAGCAAACAGTAAATCTTATGCTGGCGATTTCGTTTGTCAAATTTGAGGGTGCCGAGACGCTCAGTTATTTTATTTTTGCCGAGATGATTGCTGATTACTCGGCTGTGCGAATCTCGGCATTTTTTTGCCGAGACTCAGCTAAAAAATTTAAGTGTGTATATAATCCGGACCCGGGATCACCCATCGTAGATCATAAATTTTCGTTTCGAATACCATCTCTTATCGGACATAATCAATTTCACGGTATAAGTCGGTTTCAAATTGTACCAACACAATTCATGCACTATTTATTTCCCATTTCACTCAGGTTCTACCATTTATCATGTTCAAACGCACACACACACACACACTTTCCTCGAGAGGGACCTGCTGACCTGAGCTCCAAGTCGGAATGGTGTGTTTCTGTCGGTGGGAAAAATGTGGTTGTAGGAGGGGGGTGAAACCATCGAAAAGGCACTCCATCATCGCAGCTAATATTGCGACCGAAGAAAACGCAGCACAACACTTGTTCCTTTTCTTTTTCAGTGTATGTACTGGGGCGTTGGAACTACCTCAATTCTCAAGTATTTTTTCTTCTGTTTCGTTGTAATAAATCGAGCGTGTGGTTTGAAGAACGTCTGTGGGGACCACCGACCGACCGACCGACCGACCGACAACCAACATCGGCAACCGAAAATTCATTGCAATTCACATCAGCTGCCATTTTGTTAAATCGTTTCACATTTCCTTTCCATCAAACTGAAACGAGCCGGCGGGCGGCGGCTGGTTGATGGGGGGCGGAGCTCGGGTTTTACAATCCTCGTTCGGATGGTGCGAAATATTCTTCTGAGGCTGTCCTCGGTAGGTTTCTTGTTTGTCGGGGCACATATGAACCTTCTAATACACTGCGAAAAAGACGTTGGTTTATTAGAAGTGTGTTGGGACTTTTTACAAAACACGGGTGGGTAATGTCGGAGACATAACCGATCTGACGAGAACACGATTAGCATTGATCATTGGGATTCTCCTACGTTAGCGCTAATGTTTTAAAGCTTGCTTCAGATAGAAGTGGAACAAAGACAATTGCCTGTATTTCAGTTATTTATTATTGAATTCAAGATCTTTTTTATACAAATGTAGCGTTTTCTTCATACTTTTAAGAAAAATACGGATAAAATAATTCGTCAAGGTTTCGAAGGAATTCTCGAATTTTTCCTGTAACACGGCTAATTAGGCGTCGCACACTTTCTCCGTCCATCATTTTAGCTATCTTATTCCACCAGGTCGTCATCTGATTGATGTTTTTGACAACCTTTCCCTTTGCCTTGAGTCTCATTTTCATGATTGCCCAGTATTTCTCAATGGGGCGGAACTGGGGGCAGTTGGGTGGATTAAGGTTTTTCCAAACAAACCGGACCCCTTTCTCTGCATACCATTCTTGAACGACTTTACTGTAATGACAGCTTGCCAAATCTGGCCAAAACATTACGGGATGGTCGTGGGATCGAATGAACGGTAAAATTCGTTTTTGGAGACTCTCTTTTTGGTATATTTCAGATGTCATTGTCTCATTTGTAACGAAAACTTTCGTTTTTTTTGCCCTGCCAAATCATAAATTTTCTTGCAAATTTGTCGGCAAAACCAAATTTAAATTTGGCTGGAACATCCCCACGATCCGTTGCCAAGTAAAATTTTTGATCTGGGATTTGCCCGAAGTCAGCCTTGACATAGGTTTCATCGTCCATCAGAAGACACCCGTCGAACTTGGTCAGCACCTGGTCATATAGTTTCCGAGCACGAATTTTGACCACACTATTCTGTTTTATGGTCCGATTTGGCTGTTTGCTAGCTCAATACGACTTGATTCCTTCCCGGAGTCGAATTCTTTCGGCTTCCATGTTGATTGTTTACAAAGTACAGTCGATTTGCGAAATGTCGAAAATCATACGTGAAACTGACAAAATTTCCGAGACGTGGGTGCCAAGAACTTCCAAATCCGTCCACCAGGAGCGCCACAATATGAGCAAAAGTTTGTTCCAATTCTAAATGAAGCAAGCTTTACGTAGGAAAAATTAATTTTTAATATCCATCAATATACAACTTACAAAATCTAAATGTAGAAAGAGTTTTAAGAATTTCGTTCATTTTCAAAGTCGTCGCTTATTTGAGTGTTTGAAAATTTTTAACAGTAACCACATTGTGATTCCAGAACCGGGAGCCGGATTCGGACAAAATGCAGGAATTACGTATGGAACCAAAAGACCTTCCATTTGAACTTAACTCTCCTTATCAATTCCGTCAATATCATGGTGGTTCCAACGAGCGAGAGAATCGAGAGAATCGAAGTTGAACTTAATATTGACTCCAAAAAAAGATTCTCTTCCAATGAAATAAGTTTCATCGCAACTGATTATCAAAATCAATGCGTCACCATTAAGCATTTTTGACCCTATGAAGTATGTGGATTCAGTCTGCCAACAAAAAAAAAATTAATTAAATTTTAGTAGCTGCTTTAGAATTTATTACGTATACCAGCCAACTAAAGTTTATAATATTTCATAACAACAAAACCTAAATAAAAGTTATTTTAAACAAATTATGCGCTAGTGTGCGCCTTAAAAAAGTCATAAAAAAGCTATCTAATCGTAAATTGAAATTGCGTGACAGGTCGTAAAGATATCATTTAATCACAGTCGATCAATAACAAAAAAAACGTGTTGATGATTCAGAGCTGTGTTTGGTCATGTTTACAAGTCACAATTCAACTTTTGCGTCGATATGTGACAATGGATGAAACATGGATCCATCACTTCACTCCGGAATCAAAACGATCATCATCTGAGTGAACTGCAACCGGTGAACCACGTCCGAAGGATTCAAAGGAAAGTTATGGCTTCAGTATTTTTGTATGCACATGGTATAATCTTCATTGACTATCTTAAGGCAGGAAAAACAATCAATGGAAATAAATTCTGAAACAGAATTCAGAAATTGAATTATAGAACTGAATTCAGGAATAAAATTGTGGTTCAGCAGTCATTTCAGTTCGGAGTTCAGACCTAATGTTTAGTTCCAGGATCCGGATCTAAAATTATTTCTCAGTTCCAGAGTCATAAAGACTGTCCCAGAAAGTATGGCCGCAAACCAAAAACCGCTGCCATTTCACAATGGTTTAGAATCTGTCAATTTTTATGGCTGCGTTCTGTTGTTTACACTCTTCTCTAACCACTTATGCAGTTGTTTATTCGTTTTCAATAGTTTGTTTCGAAATGCGTGGACTTTCAGCAGAACAACATCAAAAAATTGTGTACAAATGGTGCACAGATCGCGAACTATCACTGAGAAAGACAGCAAAAATGGAAGGAATAAGTAAAAAAGCCGTGCGAAATGCAATCAGGAAGTTCGGTGAGCATAACACCTCTGAGGATAAACCGAAAACGGGTCGAAAAAAAGGTCCTGCTAACCCTCAGTTGGATAAACGTATACTGAAGGCGTTCGAGCAAAAGAAGGAGGTTTCAGTTCGGGATGTGGCCAAAAAAATGGGCACTTCGAAGTCAAATGTTCTTCGTGCTAAAGAACGTTTGAGTCTTTGAACCTATAAAAAGCAGAAACAACCAAAACGTAGTCCGAAACAAGAAGCATCGATCAGGCCGACGGTTCGAAAGCTTTACAATACGATTCTTGCTGGAAATTTGAACTGCATAATCATGGACGACGAAACCTACGTGGAACCAGTCCGAAACATCGATTGAAGACGAAAAATCTGGTAAGAAAGCTATGGTCTGGCAAGCAATTTGTAGCTGCGGTAAGATTTCGAAACCCTTCATCAACACTGCTTCAATGAACAGCGAAATATACATCAAGGAATTTTTACAAAAACGACTTCTACCCATGATTCGAAGCCACAAGGATCCTGTTGTTTTCTGGCTAGATCTTGCTTCTTGCCACTACTCGAAATCAACGGTAGAATGGTAAACTACCAAAAATGTCACTTTCGTCCCAAAAGACATGAATCCACCAAATTGCCCACAACTTCGACCAATTGAGGAATTTTGGGCATTAACGAAGGCACATCTTGGGAAACATGTCTCGGCAGCCGAAACCATTCAACAGTTCGAAAAAGATTGGAAAAAGTGTCAAAACTTGTCGCCAAGAAGTCTGTACGGAATTTAATGAGGAACGTTCGCAAGAAGGTGCGCCAGCTAGTCTACAATGGCTAAGTAGCAAATGTTGAGAATAATATTCTGTTGTTGTAGTTTAATAAAAGGTGATTTTTTTGAGGTTAGGATTTTCATGCATTAGTATTTGCTCAGATTTTTTGAGGTTATGATTTTCATGCATTATTATTTGCTCAGTATGCTCTGACATTTCATCATGAATAGACTTACTAACGAGCAACGCTTGCAAATCATTGAATTTTATTACCAAAATCAGTGTTCGGTTCGAAATGTGTTTCGCGCTTTACGCCCGATTTATGGTCTACATAATTCTGGTTGAATGGCTACGTAAATAAGCAAAATTGCCGCATTTGGAGTGAAGAGCAACCAGAAGCCGTTCAAGAACTGCCCATGCATCCCGAAAAATGCACTGTTTGGTGTGGTTTGTACGCTGGTGGAATCATTGGACCGTATTTTTTCAAAGATGCTGTTGGACGCAACGTTACAGTGAATGGCGATCGCTATCGTTCGATGCTAACAAACTTTTTGTTGCCAAAAATGGAAGAACTGAACTTGGTAGACATGTGGTTTCAACAAGATGGCGCTACATGCCACACAGCTCGCGATTCTATGGCCATTTTGAGGGAAAACTTCGGAGAACAATTCATCTCAAGAAATGGACCGGTAAGTTGGCCACCAAGATCATGCGATTTGACGCCTTTAGACTATTTTTTGTGGGGCTACGTCAAGTCTAAAGTCTACAGAAATAAGCCAGTAACTATTCCAGCTTTGGAAGACAACATTTCCGAAGAAATTCGGGCTATTCCGGCCGAAATGCTCGAAAAAGTTGCCCAAAATTGGACTTTCCGAATGGACCACCTAAGACGCAGCCGCGGTCAACATTTAAATGAAATTATCTTCAAAAAGTAAATGTCATGTACCAATCTAACGTTTAAAATAAAGAACCGATGAGATTTTGCAAATTTTATGCGTTTTATTGTTTAAAAAAGTTCTCAAGCTCTTAAAAAATCACCCTGTATTATCAGTATATCGAATTAAATATTAATATTTAACACATTTTCACAGCTAAATCAAAGTGGGTCCATACTTTCTGGGACAGTCTTTATGATTCACAGCAATGTTTGGCCATGTTTGCAAGTAATAAATGATTTATCTGCGTCGATCTGATTTATTATAAATCAGATCGACGCAGAGATATGTGACAATGGATGAAACATGGATCCATCACTTCACTCCGGAATCAAAACGATCAAACCGGTTCACTAGTCGATGGCAACGATCTAAACTGAACGACTTACACTTCGAATCTATCTTGCACCATATAGTCCAGATCTGGCCCCCAGCAACTACTGGTTATTCGATGAACGCTGAAAACAGGTCGCCGATAAGCCATTCAACTCAAATGAAGAAACTATTGCCTGTTGAAGCCTGTTTGAAAACAAAAGACAAATGCTTCTACGAATGCGGTAGAAGAAAGTTTTTCTAAGTTTAAGAACAACGCGGATAAATCGATAAATAAATGAAAAAATACTCGTACCCGTTTTAAAATGAAAATTTTCGTGCGTACGCGATTCAAACACATCAGAACTTTGTGTTTACCGAAACCCTATAATATTTTTTTTTTCTTAGTCCGAACCCGGCCCCCAATCTTGTTCTAAAATGAGAATCTATCCGTACCCGATTCGAACCTAACAAAATATATTTCTCTAAGCCGAACCCGACTCGAACCCATATGAAAATTTCACGAAAAATGCAACAGGGCGTAACTTCATTATTCAGATAGGGAGCATAGATATAAACGAATCGGTAAAGTACAATACTCTTAGTTCGTTGATTTAGTCAGTGGACATTGTAGGAAAAATTTCCATGCGGTTGTAATGATTAACCGACTCGTTCAACATGCATCGTGAAATATACGAAAATTCCTAAATAGAAAATCAAATTCAAAACATTCATTGAATTTTTTCTCCATTTGCTGTCAATGTTAGTTTCGCACTTCTTCGAAAAAACAGCGATATATTTATAGTGGATTGGATCGTAGACAAAATTTACACTAGTGGTCGTTGTTTTTTTTTTTTACTCCAAGCTAATAACCAAACGGCGCTGTTTTTTGTTGTTCCAACTCCAAGTGTAATTTATCTTCACTGTGAATGTTTATAGCAGGTAATTTATAGTACAACGTCAATTTTCATTTTTCGTGAAATTGGCTGATTTTTGCGATTAACACAAGTGTGCAGAGGAACTGGTATAGCGTGATGGGTAAGTCGATGCCTTTAACACAGCCCACCTGGGTTCGATTCCCAACCCCGCACCTAGGGTCAAAACAAGTCTGCTGATATTTGCTGTATCTCAATTATTGTTTCCAGTAGTATTGTTTTTTATATGAAGGACAAGGGATGAGATTTATGTTTTACGTCGACTTAACAATGTTCTGCTCTGCTTAAAAAATCTCATTTCGATATTTTTCAAATGGGTGCCGCATTTGCTCAGCAGAACTGTTTGGCACTGATTAGTGGCAATGAATACGATTTCTTTCATCGATATGTGGCAAAAGACGAAATATGGATCCATTCTTTTACTCCGGAGTCGAATCGGTAGTCAACTGAGTTGCGCGCAGCCGAGGAAAATCCGTTCAAAGTGTCCGAAGTTATAACAGCCAGTAGGAACGCTCAGAGCGTCAGTTTAGTTTTTTGGAAGCTCAAGATATAATTTACATCGACTATTTTGAAAAGGAGAACCATTAATAGCGACTATTACATTGAGTTATTGATGCATTTGAATAGCGAAATCGGAGAAAGCGGGCTCATATGAAGAAGAAAATCATCTTTCACCAAGGTAATGCACCGTGCCGCAAGTCAATGAAAGGTCTGGGTTCGAACGGACGACTAGCTAATGAAAACAATGGCCAAATTGACCGAGTCGGGTTTCGATTTCTCACCCACCATATTCTTCAGATCTAACCCCCAGCGACTACTTCCTCTGCTGCTAATCTCAAAAAGATGCAAATGGGAAAAGAATTGTGTTGTCGCTTCAACTGAAGCCTATTTTGAAGCCAAGGGACAAATCATTCCATGACAATGGCATCGAAAAGTTCGAGAAGTGTTAGAACGATTGTATTTCACTTGAAGGTGATTATGTTGATGAATGAAAAAGAATGAAAAGGACTGTGAGGACGATGTGTTAGGTGAATTTTTTCTCGGATTAGATAAGTTTATTTGTCAGTTTAAAATTATTTTTCTTGGAATAAAGCTCGAAATATTCTGTTCAGAAATCTTAGTTCTGAAAACGTTTTTTTCTTATTCCTGAAACAACAACTGCATTAAAAATTCAACTTGAATCGCCTGACAATCACTCGTACTTATGTTGGTCCAGAGTTCCAGAAAAATAAATCTCATCCTTTTTCTACCAGTGTTCATCTGTAAAGCACGCTCGTCCAAGCATTCCATCTGTAAACTTTTGCCAAATGTGTATTTCAAAATGTAATGAAATTTTCACCAGCAACTTGTATCCGGTTCGCTTCCTTCTAGCCGGCACATGGCTCAAAGCATCACACGTGTACAAACAATCGTTCTTAACGGAATGTCAACCCTGCGAGCCCAGAGCCAGCCGATTGTTGGTGGTGTGCTGATGGGAGACTGAAAGCGCCATACGACCCTCGTTTGCTTTTAAGTTGGGTTATTTTTGTCAACTGCCAGTTTCCGTTCCGACAGTGGATCCATCAGTGTGGATTGCGATGGAAGGAGGCGGCTGAGGAAGGAGGACACTATAGACACAGTATTTGAGCACAAATGAATTTTAACGCTCGTTCATCGCGGACTGTCAAGACGAACAAAAAAAAGGGAAAAAATTGGTAACACTTTTGCTGTCTTCGTGACGTGCTTTCTGAAGTGGGATGACTGGGTCCAGGGTCACTAGATCTATTGGATCTAATTCGGTTCGCTTCTCCGATAAGTGGATCCGATTTCACACATGGCTCACTGCGATGGCATCTGGTTTCGGAGCCGGCTAGGATTGTGTTTTGATTGCGATTGAACGACGGGGGGCCTGTGGCGCATTCGATTACAGAAATGGAATATACATGATATATACGGAATCAAACTTGAGCTGAAAATTGAACACGTGCTGCTGTGTTTAAGAACAAATTGCCATTGAATCAATTCTATTTTGCTACATCAATCGCATCATTCAATAAATGGATGTTTGTATATCGAGAGTGGTGCTAAAATAAATATATTTGCTTTTCCATCCGCTCAAAAGCTACCGCTCATTTCGTTGTAACGTCGGCTTCCAGCTTCCAACGCGCAAACATCATTATTTTCATCAGCATGTATCTCCGGTATGTAATTTGCTCTGTGCAGCACCGATCCTCGTATCCTCGTTTGCCAAACCAAACTAACAACACTAATGATAGCACCCAGTCTGTTTGCGACTTGCGGTACCCCGCAAGCTTGCCGCGGAATTCTGGCGCGCAGAAGTTGTTTACGTGCGGAGTGCCAAAACCTCCCGAGCACATCCTGCTGCAAAGATGCTTTTCCCGGTACCATTTTTTTTTGTTTGACCACCAGCGGAGTTTGCCGAAACGGAGAGCAAGTTTCGGGGGCCATCACACGCAGTTTTCTCCGTATAAATATTAGAACAGCTCATTGCATATTCAATGTTTCCGCTTGTTTACTATCGAATCTTTCAGCAGGAACAGCATTCTAGCGTTCTGATTTTTGTTAGCATGCGTTTGTACGAGTTCTCCGTACAAAACGAAGCAAATGTTGGAACATGTGTTGGGAGTGGGAATGATGAGGGTTCTTAAGAAATGCTGGTTTTAATAATCTGGAACAAAATGAACATCTTCTTTCTAGGATACAGGAAATGAAGAAAGAAAGGGAAACTGTGCCCAACATCAACCGCAATTTACGAAATTTGAAACTTTTTACAAAGTCAGTTTCCTTCTTGTAATTACATGACATTATCGCCTGGAGCAAAATTGAACTCCGGTACCAACTGCAACTACTGTCAAAAATGTATGGATTTGACAGCACTTGGAGTTGTCAAACTGGGTTATGTCATTTAACTGTAGTCATACCGTATGTTCGGAGACAGTGTCAAAGCTAATTCTTACATCGATTTGCCAAATATTAACACTTCACACGTTTCCAATCAAAAAACCTCTGTAAGAGGCAAGAGAACTTCGATATCGTTCCGGAACGAAATTGAGTGTTTTTGATGATCGTGGCGCACAGTCGAGTAGGTGGCAGTAGTGAGCTGCTTGTTTTCAACGTATAGCAAATTTAAAACTTTCACAGGTTTTCGGAAAATTCTGGTCAAGCCTTGCATATCTGATTTCTAGGATTTTACTCCCACCCCCGTTGTTTCGTATGGAACGAACTCAGTTTCATGAAAATTGTTTGATTGATCAATCTACCCTGAGTCTGTTACGGGCTATCGAACGAAAATGACATTAGTTTCAGTTAGCTTCAATCGAAAACGACATTTGATTCAGCGGGTTTGTCTCAAGTTGGGGTTGGGATTTAGGGGTAGCTGGGATTAATAAGGGTGGGAATTTAGGAGAGAGGGAGAGAGTTTTTACATCGAGTAAATAATTTTTACATTGCATAGATTGAGAGAGAGAAGATAGGGGTAAGCTTAAGGCTAAGTTAAAGGCTAGTCTACTGTTACAGCTTCGAGCCGCGGGTAACATCCCCGAGGGCAGCGCCCCCGGCGGATGGCCGCTTTGGTACTGATACTGTGTGGGTGGAGATCTGTTAAATCGGGGACATCTCTTGGGGCAGCGCCCTCGGCTGATGGCCGCTTGGGTGCTGGGTCGGGGCCAGGCTCTTGGTCCCGGTCCTGTAGTCGGGTGATGGTTGTAGGTGGAGATCCGTTGCGAGTGGGGTTCCGTGATCGGCGTTCCGGGAAGCCGGTTTTCCGCGGGGGCGAAGTCGTGCCTTGGGTAGCAGTGAAACAGTGCTCTGGTTGTCGGTGGTGGTCGTGACTAGGTCCTGGTGAGACCGGTGTAGTGGTTGGAAGCAGGAGGGGGCCATGTTGTTTCAGCTTATTAAATTTTGCCTTATACACTTTGATTTTATTTTTGACGAACACTTTTGGTAAAAACATAGGAAAAATCATGTTGTTTTACACAAGTTTTACGAAGCGTTTCACTCGTATTATCGTGAGAAAGCGTTACGATAAGTTAGAAATAATTGCTTGCGATAACTTTCTTAAATTGAGGATTACAAATCATATAACAGATCGGCTGAAAAGTTTGTATCGTTTCTATGAGAGGGCGCCACTAGAATTAAATCCATACCATTTTCAGTTAGTACCAACCTTCAAAAGATACGTGTATAAATTTGACAGCTGTCTGATTATTAGTTTGTGAGATATTGCATTTTGAGTGAAGCTACTCTTGTTATTGTGAAAAAAATGGAAAAAAAGGAATTTCGTGTGTTGATGAAACACTACTCTGCACCGGGCGAAGCAACAATTCGTAAGTGGTTTGCAAAATTTCGTACTGGTCATATGAACACCGAAGACGATGAACGCAGTGGACGTCCAAAAGAGGCTGTTACCGATGAAAACGTGAAAAAAATCCACAAAATGATTTTCAATGACCGTAAAGTGAAGTTGATCGAGATAGCTGACACTCTAAAGATATCAAAGGAACGTGTTGGACATATTATTCACGAATATTTGGATATGAGAAAGCTTTGTGCAAAATGGGTGCCGCGTGAGCTCACAATCGATCAAAAACAACAACGAATTGATGATTCTGAGCAGTGTTTGGAGCTGTTATATCGAAATAAAACCGATTTTTTTCGTCGATATATAACAATGGACTAAACATGGCTCCACCACTTCACTCCGGAGTCCAATCGACAGTCAGCTGAGTGGACTGCACGCGATGAACCGAACCCAAAGCGTGGAAAGTCTCAACAATCGGCCAGTAAGGTTATGGCGTCTGTATTTTGGGATTCGCATGGTATAATTTTCATCGACTACCTTGAAAAGGGAAAAACCATCAACAGTGACTATTTTATAGCGTTATTAGAGCGTTTGAAGGACGAAATTTAAAAAAAACGACCTCATTTGAAGAAGAAAAAAGTCAAGACAATGCACCGTGTCACAAGTCGATGAAAACCATGCTGAAATTGAACGAATTGGGCTTCGAATTGCTCCCTCATCCACCGTATTCTCCAGATTTGGCCCCCAGTGACTTTTTCCTGTTCTCAAACCTCAAGAGAATGCTCGCTGGTAAAAAATTTAGAAGCAATGAAGAGGCAATCGCTGAAACTGAGGCCTATTTTGAGGCAAAGGACAAATCGTACTACAAATATGGTATCGAAAAGTTGGAAGATCGCTATAATCGCTGTATCGCCTCTGATGGCAATTATGTTGAATAATAAAAACGAATTTTGGCAAAAAAATGTGTGTTTCTATTAAACGATACGAACTTTTCAGCCGAACTGTTAAGTTATATTGTGAAAATTATGAATGTTAAAAACCGTTATAAGGGTTATATTCCTGCGCTAAACGAGTTACGATGCGTAACTTTTAAGGAAGTTATAGGCGTTACGAAGCGTTACTTTTTTTTGTTAGTTATAGGCGTTATGAAGCGTTATTTTTTTGTAAGTTGAGTGCGTTACGAAGCGTTACATGTGTTACTTTTTTGTTAGTTATAAGCGTTACATGTGTTACTTCCCTCTTAGAAAAAAAAACATTCGACGGTGTTCCTTCATTGGTCCAATACGTTGGATCATTGGTCCAATAAAAGTCCAATCAATCGTTCAACGGGAGGCCAACACGGGACCTTCGTTTGCGATTTTGAAACAGACCGTTAAACCGAATGCCATTTTTTCGTTCAACAAACCCGGCATACAGAGGTCCATTGTTGAGCCATTTTTAGCATGAGGAGTTGGAACCCAGTTGGACTTGTTTTACTGCAGAATTTCTGAGGTTATTTCCACTTATTTGTTTAAACTAACAGTACATACCTGCACAATACTTCTACCAAATACAAATAATAATACCCCTAAGTCTCATATAAACGAATCGTCAATGTTTGGTTCACAGCATCAACAAGTAAGCTTAGCAAATATCTCCCTTTCGTTGCGATAGTGTGAAAATGTGAAAGGAGATCGTTTCTGGCAACACTTTATGCTAGTTGCTACGGTGCAAAACAAACTTGTTTGTTTATCGTTGCTGTATTAAACTGCAACAATCAGTCTAAATATCGCCGGCTAATAAACCGAGAAGCTTTCGAAATGGTGAGAAGTTGCTTAGTAGAGAGATGTGACACACGAACAGGGTCGTCCGAAATTTCATTCCATAGTTTTCCTAAGGATCAAAATATGTAAGTAATATGTTTACATATTTTTCACTATAATAAACAGTAACTATAGTGAACTTGTTCTTACCCTTCAGTGTTGCTAGTTTTATAAGAAATTCGTTAAAGTACATTGTCACTCTGACAGTGTATCATGACAATGTACCGCACGATGCAAAATGTGTCCTTGGAAATTTGTCGGAGTACTCCGTATTATAATTTGTATTTGCTTCTACTTCAGATAGAATAACAACAAATTTTCTTTCTATGTAAAGGTTACACTTAATTTTCACACTATTTTTGCAAGAGAAAAAACAACAAACCGTTCCAGCAAATTGAACGAATATTTCGTGCAATATGTCGTTCAACAAGCGCTCAAAGACCAACAAAATAGAACGGCCTGCTGAGAGGGTTGCGAAGCGACTACTGACCGATAGCATCACACCCATTCTGACATACTACATGTCATTTTTCTGCGGAACTTGAATGGACGGAGCTCGGCCGCGCGATCTGTCAAGTTTCGCATCGATTCGCATCACGTTGCGTCGCGTGTCGCTTTCTCTCTGGCTCTACCCTTAGACTTGTCATAGAAAGCTACAAAACTGTGAAACATGTACGGAAGTGCCAGATGTAGACACGACATTAAACGAAAATCGGTAAAAAAAAGTTTGTTCCTTTTCAACAACAAAAAACAGTCTAGATCAGTTTTGAAGAAAAAAAATGATCGAAGTGGCTTTCAGTGAAAAAGTCTACATGTCCAGAAAGATTGAATGGAATCTGCGAAGGTGCTGCCAACATTTGTTCGAATAGACAAGAAAATCGTCATAAGTAAACTACAGTACTCGAAATAGGAACCGATTTCCTATTGTCGTTTTTCATTGAAAACACTCGGAAAGTATTTAGCTGGAGTCAAGCATTCAAAACAGCTACACTGTACTGTGTTTCATTGATTTATACCTCGCGAAAAAAATCCACTTTCGGGGCAATTCGCGTGCAATTATTTTGCACTGCCCAAAAATCTCAATCTTGGTAATAAAAGGGCGAAACTGTCATTCCATTTGTTTATGTAAGTTTCACCCTCCATGCTCCATGCCAACAAACAGGACGATAACTGAATTGCTAGAAAGGAAGGAGGAAGCTATTTATTTTCGTTATTTTAGATGGTTACCAAATTTTTACTATTGGAAATACAACGTGAGAAGAAAAAATAACCCACAGAATTGTAACTTCATTATTTACACAGGGAGCATAGAAGTAAACGAATCGCACACAAAAGAGCGAAACTCTTTTTCTGTTCATTTGTTCAGCAGATATAGAGGGAAAGTGGAATAAAATGCATAATTTTTAAAGATAAACTAACAGTTATTCGATTGATCAAAATTGATCTGAAAATATACGATAATTTCTACATACCCACTTAGAAAAAAACGTTCAACGGTGGTCCTTCATTGGTCCAATACGTTGAATCATTGGTCCAATGAAAGTCCAATCAATCGTTCAACGGGAGGCCAACACGGGACCTTCGTTTGCCGATTTTGAAACAGACCGTTGAACCGAATGCCATTTTTTTCGTTCAACAAACCCGGCAGACAGAGGTCCATTGTTGAGCCATTTTTAACATGAGGAGTTGGAGCCCCGTTGGACTAGTTTTACTGCAGAATTTCTGAAGTTTTTTCCACTTATTTGTTTAAACTAACAATACATACCTGCACAATACTTCTACTTCACGTAGAATAACAACAAATTTTCTTTCTATGGAAAGCTAACACTTAATTTTCACGCTATTTTTGCAAGAGAAAAAACAACAACAAACCGTTCCAGCAAATTGAACGAATATTTCGTGCAATATATCGTTCAACAAGCGCTCAAAAATCAACAAAATTGAACGGCCTGCTGAGAGGGTAGGAATTGAAACCAAAGTCGAAACATTCATCGGTGTTTGAAGATAACAGTGCAAATTTTACTGTTTCATTGATCAAATTTCGAGCGAGTGGAATCAATGAAAAACGGCATAAATGTCACTGTAATTGACAGCGGTCATTATTCATTTACAATTTCCGTCTGATTGAAACAAAATTATTACAACAAATATGAAGTTAAACTCGCACTTTTCATACCAACACTGATATGCTAAGTTCGAATCAAAATTACGATAATATCACGTTACAAAACGTTTCACTGTCTGACAATGTTTTATGCGAGCTTGCGCGCAAAGAAACTGGTTGTGTACAATATGCCCAATAAAACACTCTGATCTGATACTCTTAACTTCTAGGTAAAAAGTGGGAAATTTATCTTGAGCACGTGGTAGTGTCAACGGTATTAACGAAAAAATAAATTGAATGTGATATTGTAGGGGGGCAATCTACTATCTTAGAGAACCGACCATTTTTGAAAAACGCAAAAGCAGTTTTCTCCGCTACCATTGAGTGTACTTTCGTTTAAGAAGGATCAGTTCATTTGATGAACTTGATTTGAATTTGCAATTAAGGGGCGGGTAGGGTCTAACACTTTTGAAAAATCATCCAAGATTTCTACTACGATTGACATTAAAACTTGACAAAATATTCTTGAAATGTTTCGTTATAATAAATTATAAAAGAAAAATATGATTTTTTGATAATGGTAAACCCTCCGGGCTTCCTGGAGTAATTAATTGTTTCCTTCGATTTTATAGACAAAAACCTTTAAACGCGTTTTCCTCGAAAGCAGGTTTTGAAAGTCCGTGTCCATCGTCATTCAAAAACTACTGCACCATTTTTTTTTTCAAATTTTGCACACACTTTCTATATATAAAAAACCAGACCCCAACGTTTTTCTTTTCGTTGTTTGTTACTTTGGAGAAGTTTTACAGCTACAAAATGGCGGATTTTTTCGTGAAAAATCGGAGTTTTCACTTTGAACAACCACCAAAAATTAAAAAAATTAAAAAAAATCAAACAGAAACGTTGGGGTCTAGAAAAACATCTACTGTAACTATGCTGCGTTCGTTTGTGCACTTCTGATTAGTCTGCGCTGAGATACAGTGGACACCGCAAATCATGATTTTTAAGAAGCGTTCTCGAAAATACCTCTTCACCGACTTATTTCTCAATATTTTTCCACGAAAAAATTACAAAATTTTATCATGCAAAACATTTGAATTTATTTTGTTGAACGATAATTCTGGAAAAAATTCGTGAAAATGATGATTTTTTCCATCGTTTAGATCCTACCCCCCCTTAATATGACGGTGAAATTCGGTCATGTGGAATCCAGCGATAAAACCAAACTTTGCCAAGAATATGGGGATGCGTTCCGCAAAAAATAGAAACTCTTAAAGCCCGCAATAATGTCAGTCAGGTGTCCTTAAAATTCATGAAACGCTGAGATATCAGAATATTACTTTAACGAATTTCGGCAAAGTGCATGTAGATAACTGAGTAAAATGTCATGTTGCCGATATAATTCGGCACTTCAGTAGGCCGAGCTTGAGAATTTGTTTTAAGTTTGCAGGAGTTTCAATTTCCTTGCATTCGACCACCACATTGGGTCACTGTTTCAAACGTACTTGCGCTTCTTTGTCTATTGATTGGAATTCTCTCATTTTTATAGGCTATCACTTGAAGGTTTTTTTTCAAGAATATATCGTAACCTCACAAATTGAACTGAGGAGCGTCATTGAACAGTCATCAATGGTTTGTTTGCATATTCCTTCAAATTTAAAGGATTGTTCAAACCGTTTCCGATTTAATTCGTTGTGGGCATAGTTTCGTGTAAAATCAATTCAAAATCAGGTTACTAGCTTCCGATGTAGAACTTGACCTTCTGTTTCGATAGACTTCGAAACCGATTCGTAAGGACACAGAAAAAATCCTGTGGCTCTACAGTAAGTGCGGCTAGTTTTACTAATAACAAAGACATTATATAACCAAGATATCCAGCTCTTACATTTTACGAACAAATCATAAGCGACATACTTTTTTGCGAGCATGGCGCCCTCAGGCGAGTCCGCATCAAATCTCGTACACGAAGGTAAGAGAAATATCAAATTCAGACTGATTTCTCTAAGTCGGTTAATAGCAAACTCAGCTGCTAACAGGATGGAGGAAAAAATACCTGAAAATGACGTACCTGTCATCATCCGCCAACGAAAGATGGGTAGCAATTTATGAAAATGGATTCATTCCCAACGGAATGTACGATTGTGTTTGTATTCGAACCGACATTTGTGACCGTTCAGTAGTTCTGCTATTATAGGTAAGCTAGCCCAAAAAAAAGCACGAAAACTTCCTCGGTAGCAAAACCACAAACGGCACTTCAGTCTTCGCAAGTTTTCAGAACCACCACCAGCAACCATCAAAATGGAAACCATCGAACTGTTCAAATCGATCGGAAAGCGTGTATCCAAGTTACCGGCCCCACAACAGGAGGAAATCGTCGACACGGTACTGAACCTAATAGACGCTACGGAGCAGATGAATCGAAGTGCTGCCCTGAGACGTCCCCAGCTGCCGACTGCCGTACCCACCAACTACGGTAGCCAAGTGTTTAACCTGACGAAAAGTGTTTCCTGCTCTCCGCTAACCGCCGGATCACTGGCGGTTACGCCGATGGACCTGGAAGGTGGATCCGCTGCCCTGTTCTCTTCGCCGTCCGATATCTTGTGAGATGTTTGTTTTTAAGTGTTAGTTTTAAGTGAGGTATGAAAATAGTGAAATAAAGTTTAGTTTTTTTTTAAAGAACATCATCAATTTTTGTCGGTGATTCGATTGTAAATCCGTTTACTTTTTGAATTCCCTTGGAAAACCTAAAACTGACTCAAGGTAGATTGTCGCACTTTTTCTGAATATTTTGGAATGTATGCCATTTTAGAGTTTACTTTTTTGTGAGCAATTGATCGTTTGTTGAAATCCCAATCATATTTTTTTGGATCATTTCGGTTGTTTTAGTTGCAATTAACAGACCAGACAGACACCTATTTTCCAGAATGTACACTGATATTTTCGTTCCTATCGATTCTCGGATGACTGCGCGATACGTTTTATACCTTATTCTGTTTCATAACATCCACTTGTCACCGACATATCACACCTTCAATTCAACTTGTTTATTTATTTATTTATTTATTAATATTTTGTCACAACAGAATCCGACGCAGTGCAAATCCGTTAAATGCGGGAACACCGGGAATCGTCACTTAACACAAAATTAAGGTTAAAATAAGAGTTCAAGAGAAAATGAGGGGACTTTAAAAAACTAACGACTGGAGTTTTGCTTAAATAGCTAGAAAGTAGACGTAGACTGCTACTGCTTTCTTAGTTTTTTTGTTTTGTATATGTACAACGCAGGCGTATCAATAGAAGAAAAGGAAATTCATCTAACTAAGTAAGATTACAATCGATAGTCATAGTTTTACATTGAAGTTTGTTCGCATGTTCGCTGCTCAGAAGTGTAGACGACAAAATAAGTTAAAAAACCGTTTGTGAGAGTTGGTAAAACTTAGGAACTAGTTAAGATTACATATTTTTGTTTATTCTAAAACATATTAATTTAAAAGCTATCGTCAATTCCCGAATTTCACACTCACAAACATGAAATATACAAATAACACACACGCACACACATAAACACTCACTGTCCACCATCCAGTCACAAAGAATGGACCAATTCCAAACTTCACTCAACAATGCCTATTAACGGAAAAATTTCCTAAACAACGGTTCGTTGATTCTATTTTTTTCAATTCCATTTTAAGCCGGATAACACGGATTTAAACTCTACTATGTTTATTTTGCATTTGCATTTCTCAAACAGCGATAAGCTAAGGCAGAGGGGGGAGGCGGTATGTCGTGGAGTATTGCTTTTCCAGTTGCTTTCGGATAAGAGTTCGGCGATTTGAATAATCTTTGAATAATTTACCTAGTTTCGTTCTATTCTACTGTTTGCTACTAATTCGATATGCAATGGCTCTATCTAAATGCTTTGTTTCTTTTTATCAATGCTTGAACGAAGCTTGAGTCGTCTGCTTTTTGTCGGGGGTCGATTGTTTGATTCATTTTTCTTCTGGATAAACAGATTTTCAATTCGAAGCCAAGTCTAGTTTTTTTGCGAAAACAATGAACTGATGGCTAGTGTTTTTTTCAGTTTTTGCTTGTTCATAAATTGTGTTGGTTTTTGTATTTTTTTTTTTTAGATTTTGGCAACACTTCATCTTCACTCCATGACTACTTTTTTTCTATGTTTTTCCTTGTTACGAACAATTTTGTTCACTTTCTCTACTATCCTATCATGAAACTTTTTCCTTTAAATTGATCTCATTCCCTTCAAAAACTAACAGTAAGCAACGAACTTCTGCTCATTTTCTCGAACTTTTCTATGAACTACCCAAAATTAAGTAGGAAAAATGTGGGTACCACCCACATTTTAGATAAATAACTGATTTTTCTTTATGAGCTCATAATGGGTAGAAACTAAATCATTATCTACTCAAACTTTGGAATTCAAATCGTAGCGAACATTGCCAAAGTTGCCCTGAAAACGCTTTGGGTAATCTTGCATTTACCCAAATATTGAGGTCATCACTCGTTACTATGGAGAAATGCGGAAATGCACTTTAGGTTTCTACCCAAAATTAGGTAGAGACTGGTAAGAGTGTATATATTACAACAAACAATGTTACAGTAGTTTTCTTTTTGCAGAGGAAAAGTGCATTGTTTTGGGGATTGTTTTTTATGGTTCTAAAATGGAATGGAATTTATCCGATGTTTACAACTATTGAGTTCGTTTTGCCATTATTTATTTATCTACACTGCCGTTCTACGCATAACTGTCTTATACATACAGGAATCATATATCCCTATATCCTAATCCTATACACACTTAAAACCATTTCTTGAGCTCGGCATAATAAAATGCCGAAATTGATCAGCAACACGTAAATTTGCTGATTGCTCAGTAATCAATACGCATGTTTCTGAACTTCGTTAAATGCATTCACTGATATTTCGGTAAAATGCTTCACTTTGCCGAAATTTGGCATAATTGCTTGCTGAATTTATCAGTAAACAACAGATATGCCGACATCAGCAGAGACGTTTGCCGAGATTTCGGAATATGCGCTAGCTGTTGCCGAGATTCAGCACGACAGCTGTCATTTATTGCCGCGTTACATTTTCGCTTCGCATTGTGCGATTATTTTCTGATGAAATTCTCGAGTGAAAAAATGGATAATCTTCGAAGAAGCGTGGAACCACATGCAAGTAAAAATATTGAATAAATATAGTGACATGTTTCGCTTTTCTAAAAAGCGACTTTATCAGAGCACTCGCGATTATAAGGGAAAAACACCCAACACGGGGCTCAAGGCGTCCTCGAGACAAAACTTTGGGGGATATGCGAAAAAATAACCCAATGCATGGAATAATTCAATAGATCAAAGTAAGTTTATTTTTTGAACAATACCGTATATGCATCATTAAATATTGAACATTTTTGTAAGCCAAAAATCAATATATATTTTTATTTTCATATTTCCAGCTCGACTCAAGGTTGTCGCATCTGGAAACGCCGCTGTTTTTTATGCTACATGTTTTCAGGTAGAGGCTTTAAGCACTACTGGCAACAAATTCATAAGCCTCCTTTTAGTGTTAGTAAAATGAATTTTTGATCCCCAATGGCGTGTTTATAATGTTGAGAAATTACAAACAAAATTAATTGACTAGATTTTTAATTACTGATGATTCTGTAATTAATTTTTTCATTTTTTCGTTTTATTGGATTGCCGAATATTCAGTGAACGTTTCACTGAGCAAACAGTAAATCTTATGCTGACGATTTCGGCAATATTTGACGTTTGTCAAATTTGAGGGTGCCGAGACGCTCAGTAATTTTATTTTTGCCGAGATGATTGCTGATTACTCGGCTGTGCGAATCTCGGCATTTTTTTGCCGAGACTCAGCTAAAAAATTTAAGTGTGTAGAATATGGCACAATTATACGTAGAACGGCAGTACACCAGATCCTAAATTGTGGACCTGGATCAGAAAGTGGAACTGTACTAAAAAACTTGGATTCGAAACCTTCGTAACCGGGAACAGACTCAGAATTCAGTTGCAAAATTCAGGTTCGGAATCCAGATCAATAAAGCTTGCTTCATTTAGAATTGGAACAAACTTTTGCTCATATTGTGGCGCTCTTGGTGGACGGATTTGGAAGTTCTTGGCGCCCACGTGTCGGGAATTTTGTCAGCTTCACGTATGATTTTTGACATTCCGCAAATCAACTGTACTTAGTAAACAATCAACATGAAAGCCGAAAGATGGGAAAAAATTGTGCACAGTTATTTTGAAAATCCATTGTGGTCTGCATCTAGGCTAGCTAAACAGCTGAAATTTCCCAGCAATACCGTAAGGCGCGTTATCAAACGGTATAAGGAAACATTGACGACGATTCGAAGCCTCAAGCCAATAGCCGGATTGGAACTGTCGAGCGGAAACTGCGTGGTAAGATTTTGAATACGATTAAGAGGAATCCTAATCTGTCGGACCGTGCTTTGGTCAGAAAATTCGGTGCTGCCCATAGTACCGTGAGGAGAACTCGACTCCGGGAAGGAATCAAGTTGTATCGAGTTAGCAAACAGCCAAATGGGATCATAAAACAGAATAGTGTGGTCAAAATTCGTCCTCGGAAACAATATGACCAGGTGCTGACCAAGTTCGACGGGTGTCTTCTGATGGACGATGAAACCTATGTCAAGGCTGACCAGAGATGGCATTCCACCAGAGTGATAAACGCTAGAGTCAGATTTCTGCCACACCGAGGATGAAAAAAACGAAGCTCCGCACAAAGAGGAAAGCGCACTTCTTCTCAGTGTCGAATAGACAGCATTTGAGTGTGTGCTTGTGGTTAAAGCAGCTGGCGCGAGTGAAACACATTCTCTTCGCATGAATCGCTCACACGCGCTCTCGTCTAAATACACCCAAGTGACCACTGGCGCGTGATTGTGAGCGAACACTTCTGTGAACTTCAATTAATAGAGAGTAGATCTGGCCTTGCTATGAAAAATTTGCAAGGAAAACCGAAAATTTTACGATAAATTGTTTTATTTTGCTGATTTTGCGTGTCCACGCTTCATCTACGAAAACCATACAGCAGAGTGCTCACCGGCGTGTACACCTCTGTGAAAGTATCTGCATCCACCTCAGAGAATTTATTAGCTAATGCTCTAGCACTTTGGTGCGATTCAGTGGAAGAGGTAAAAGGAAATAAACAAACGCACTCATGATGCGTGCACACTTACACAACAGTGGTGTATAAATGTGAAAGAGAAGAGCTCTCGTTGAAGTTGTCAGTGCGAGGGGAGAAATTTTGCTTGCTCTTCGTCACACAGAGGAGATAGACATCTCTGAGGCTGACTTCGGGTAAATCCCAGATCAAAAATTTTACTTGGCAACAGCTCGGGGGGATGTTCCAGCCAAATTTAAATTTGTTTTTACCGACAAATTTGCAAGAAAATTTATAATTTAGCAGGGCATTTGCAGCTGTGGCAAAAAAAACGAAAGTTTTCGTTACAAATAAACAATGACATCGGAACTATACCAAAAAGAGTGTCTCCAAAAACGAGTTTTGCCGTTCATTCGATCCCACGACCATCCCGTAATGTTTTGGCCAGATTTGGAAAGCTGTCATCACAGCAAAGTCGTTCAAGAATGGTATGCAGAAGAAGGGGTCCAGTTTGTTCCGAAAAACCTTAACCCACCCAATTGTCCCCAGTTCCGCCCTATTGAGAAATACTGGGCAATCATGAAAATGAGACTCAAGGCAAAGGGAAAGGTTGTCAAAGACATCAATCAGATGACGACCTGGTGGAATAAGATGGTTAAAACGATGGACGAAGAAGGTGTGCGCCGCCCAATGAGCCGTGTTACAGGAAAAATTCGAGAATTCCTTCGAAACCGTGACGAATAATTTTATCCGTATTTTTTCTTAAAAGTGTAAAGAAAACGCTACATTTGTATAAAAAAGATCTTGAATTCAATAATAAATAACTGAAATACAGGCAATTGTCTTTGTTCCAATTCTATCTGAAGCAAGCTTTACAGTGTGAAGTTTGCTGCAACAGAGTGATCGGAAGTGTGTGCTACATTCGGTTCCCACTAAAGGGAATGGAATTTTATCGTATGACAAAACTTCCAAAAATAAGAGCATACACCATCATCAATGTTTCGCACTTGAAAATCATTTCCAGATTTCACCATGAATGAATCAAAAACTGTGTGACTCCAACGTCTGCTAATACATGATCAATAGTCGAAAATAGCTTTGATATTTCTGCCTACTCTATTCGACCGATTTTTCCTCTCACTCCACTCACATATAATTCCACCAGAATAGTTTGAGCTGTCTAGTAGAGAAAAAAATAACAAATTTATTGTTACACAAATTCCATGATCGTAAAAAAAATAGAAATCATTAATACTATTCAACTACAACTCGCTGTTTCACTGCAAACTGTTCTTTTCTAGGCATGTTTTTTTCAATTACATATTGTTTCGGAACAGAGATATCCAGTTCTCTCGTTGTTTAGGGCTAGTTTTGAAACCGTGGCTGAACCTGAATCAAATTCAATATAAATCTTCTCTTAGCAAAACAAAAATAGAACAAATAATGATTATAGTAGCGAACCACTTTCTTACACCCTAAAAAAAAGAGCTCGCGATCGCTTTTTGTTCTTCTGATAAGCACAACGTATGTACAGGTCGAATACCGAGTAGAATTTGGCCTAGAGAAACCCATTCGCACTCACGCGTTGTTGCTGTTTCTCACTTATCATGTAGTATCTTCCGGCAACTGTTGGCTGGTTCAACCGTTGGGTTCGATTTAAGTACAAGTACAAGTCCTTCCGGGTAACGCATCAAGCGTCCCCAAACCTTATTGTCAATCAACCGGGGAAAATCAAAAACAAAAAGGTGTTTGAGAATAGGGGACGACAACACCCCTTTCTAACCAACAACAAACACTACTACTACTGCTACTAGCTCTTCCAGCTGCGGCCACCGGTGACAGTAAGTGGCCTCCCGCCGGGAACCGGTTCTCAGCAGATGATACCCTTGTCACCGCACTGAAGCGTCTTCCGGCTGGCAACGGTGGCTACGGCCACTGCCAATCCGGCTGCTGTCGCTCCGGTGCCCGTTTCTTCGCCACACTTCAGGCAACACAGAGTTGCGGCCGCTGCAGCACAGAAACCGTTTTCCATCGGAAGCATCACCGTTGCCGTTGCGGATTCCTGGTGCTGATGCTGCTGCTGTTGTTGCTGTTGTTGTTGTTGTTGTTGTTGTTGCTGGAACTTTTGTACGTATGCTTTGACTACTGATGGGGAGCTTGTTGTTGTCGAAGCTACTGCCGGCATCGATGGTGTCGTCGTCGTCGCCGTCAACGATGTCACGTTGCTAGTAGCCGTACCGTTGCACGTTTGCCTACTACTACTCACCATGACCACGTTGTTGTGATGATGACTGTGATGGTGTAGGTGATGGTGATGATGGCCATTCTGGTGGTTGTGGTGAATCAGCTGACCATTCTGTTGCTGCTCGGAAGGGGGCGCCTTTCGACTGACTTTCGGAGTGGTTGGTGCGTCCGGAAACAACGAAACACTGACAATCTCCACCACACTGGCCAACGGTTGCTGCTGTTGAGCTGCACTTTGTACTAGAACGTTTTCCTTGTTCGTTTCCGCTTCATCATCCAACTCTTCCTCGGCTGTTTGTTTCGGTTGCTCGCCATTGACAACGGGTTCCTCGGAACTGCCAGTACCGTTACTGTGACTATGACCGTTGATATACACCACTTCGACCACTTGCTCTTCGGGTAAAGTCGTTTCTTCTACAACCGAAGTGATTGCTGGGCAGGACCGGGCTTGTTCCGTGGGGTCTGATTGTAGTTTTACTACAACGGAGGCAGCCAACAATTCACTGGCAAAGCTTAAACTGTCTTCCTTTAACCATCGGTGCTCAAGACACTCCATGACTGTAGGGCGCTCCCTAAAAAAAAACAGATAAAGTTAGAAACAGACGAATTTAGGAAAGTTAGATACTTACTTCGGCTTAATTCGAAGCGCACTCTGGATAAAATCAATCGCATCCATCGACACTTCCTCGAACAGTTCCTCCGGGAAGGTGAGTAAACATTTGGTTATATTAAGGAACGTTTCCTGTTTGTTGTCCCCGCCGAACGGTGAACATCCGGTAAGAAGGACGTACGTCAGCACCCCGATCGACCAGATGTCGGTCCGCAACGATAGCGGCTCGTAGTGGAGCACCTCGGGGGCCACGTAATCCGGTGTGCCGAGAATCTCGTATATCTTGCCCGTATCCTCGACAATACGCGCGATACCGAAGTCGCACAGTTTGAGTCCTTCTGTGGAATACGAACAAAAAAAAAACGGCACACATTAGCAAGTGTCACACGATTCTCGCGATCAACTCACCTTCAACATCGTCTCCACTGAGCAGAATGTTCTGCGGTTTCAAGTCCAGATGGGCAATGGACTGTTCGTGGAGATGATGGAGAGCACGCAAAATTTCCCGCATACAGGTCCGTGTTTTCGCCTCCGAAAGCTGCCCTTTGCTGTCGATTAGTGTCTGTAGTTCGCCACCGGTAGCGCTGAAAACCAAAAAAAAAAACAAAGAAGAGTCAGTACGAAATAATGTCCTCCATAGTCAATACTCACAGTTCCAGAATCAGTGCCGTCTCCGAGCGGGTCTCGTGAACCGCGTGCAACCGCACGATGTGATGTGAGTTGGCGCACAGCATCAGCACTGCTATTTCGTGATTGATTTCCTTGGCACAGCACTGGCCACGGCGCCGTCGGCGCAGAAACTTGGCAGCGTAGTTGACGCCAGTTTTCTTGTCGACCGCTCGCCGCACGATGCCGTACTTTCCTCTGCGAATGGGGAGAAATGAAAAAGAAAAGAACGACGTTAGTTGGTTTGGAGTTTGGAGTTGATAAGATTGTGGGATACTAAGTTTGATGTACTACAGATTTCTTGCTAGATCATTATTTTTTTTAAGCTAAGAATGCTAAAACTCTTAGGGTTTCGAAATTTTCAAATAGAAAAAGTCTTGAAACTTGAATTTCATATTGCATAAACATTATTCTCTTAGCATTATTATTTCGCTTCATTTTACCCCGGTTTTGATTGTTTATGTTGCACTGTTAAGTTGCACCAGCAATGCATTGCTACTGCACTGATGATACAATGTTGAAACTGTTGTGGAATAAAAAATTCTTGAATGTTTACAATTGTTGGTTTGTCGCAATGGAATTGAAAAAAATCTCAAATACTTTCATTTTCTTCACGTTCCGTTTTCGTCTCATCAGAGCATTAGCAGTTCAAATGGGGCTGCCATTACCATTAAGTAGTTCCACTTAAACCTCCCAAGCAAACGCAAAATATACTTTAAAAATATTAAACGAACCAAGAGTAAACGAATGAAATTGTTCCGCACAATCCGCTTATTTTATAATCGAAAAAAAAATCAAGCGGATTTATTTTTGCATGAACGTTTTATCGAGAATTAGAGAATGAATTGTTCAAACAAAAAAATGAGGAAGGAAATATCGTTTTTGTCTTTCTCCAAGAAACCTTTCTTAGAATTGCTGGAGAAACCGACTTTCGAACGGAGCCTTGGAGACCCATAGTGTATATACCATTCGACTCAGTTCGACAAGATCGGGCAATGTTTGTGTGTGTATGTGTATGTGTGTGAAATTAAATCAAATGGCTATGTCATCTCGTTCCGAAGATATGATAGTATAAGTGACGTAACCGACAAAACGAATTGTTTTTTTATCGCGCAATTTTCTCGGAGATGGGATCACCTCTGATTTCGTACAGCTTAACCGTTTAAGCACCTCGGAAAAAGTCTCCATGGAAAATTTGAGCTAAATCGGATATGGGTAAGGGATGGCCCGGCGGTTAAAGTTTGAAAATATTCGACAAATCCATCGACAAAGTGAAGAAAATCTAGAAAATAGTTTTGCATGCAATTGGAAATTTTCCACTCAATGCATGCTAGATCTTCGATAATTGCTTGACGCGTATCGAGTTGTGCAATGCTCGCCAACTTTAGAGCAAAATATGAATACTAGATTGTTAATAAAATCGTTTGGTACGCAACGAAATGTGTGGTGTGACTATTTTACTGAGCCTACTTGATCCACGTGCTGGACTAGCATTCACAAACCACACGCTCAATTTTTCATGGGCCCCAAATAAACAAAATTTAGAATTCATCATTATAGGATATTATTTGAATCCAGATATGAATTTTGGGAGGGACGAAGCTCTCCGGGACTGCTATTGTAGATATAATTACACAATAAGAGATCATTAACAAGTGCGACTCTCGAAAATTCCCTCCCGTGGTTGACGGGCTCGACGGTATTGAAAACATCATCAGATACAATCAAGTTGCGTTACAATTTGTTAAAGATATGTGTTACAGTTTTTAGCTTCATTATTGAATTAAATGAATAAGACATGGAATGAATTGAATAAGATTATTATTTTTACGTTTCGTCTTTGACTCATCAGTGCAGAGCAGTTCAAATTGAACTTCTTAGTGCTAAACTAGGCAGTTCAATTTGAACCGCTAAGCAGACGTAAAGTTTCTGCTACTTACAGAACACTTTTTGTTTTGCAATGTCTTTTCTGACGTGCCGAACGAAAACGTGTTTTCGACTATTTCAGGGGTTAGCCAAATTTTGTGCTAGGGCATAAAATGTTGATTCCATTACGCTCCAACATCCGGGGTTGGAGAGGCCAGTAGGGCTTCTTAACTGAGCTCTGTTTTATGTTTCATGTTCATACTACCGGCCCTTATTATCAGTGTGAAGTGGAAATCAAGTGCAATGAACGCATCCCTATTGGGTTTTACACGATGGCAGCAGATAAACGGTAAATCAAGTTCATCTTTGACGTTTATTGGTGGTTTGTGTACCGTAGAATACCGTGGAATCAGATGTATTATTGTGAAATAGAATAAAATAATATAGACTGAACATGTGAGCAAACCACTGATAGTTGTCATACGATGTTCATCCAGTTTATTTTGCAAGGGTGTCTGATGGGTGAGTTGATGTATGAGTGAAATGTAAGAGAAAGTGCATGCAAGAACGGTAATAAAGACCATCGTTTCAGCTCAGGACTAACGATCGACCAATAGTAGAGATAAAATTAGGAGCATTCGCTTCGAGTTTTCGAGTCGCTATAATATCAGTATTGAAAAATTTTCGAACTACTTTTTCTGCGGTATAACCGAAGCAAAGATATTGTATTAAATTTTATCATAATTCATTGATTGAAAGTCGAGTAATCGGTAAAAATCTATTAGAATAGAAATAGTAACTCAATGTTATGATGTTTATATGTGTGTATATGTATGTATGTATGTATGTGTGTATGCATGTATGCAGGGAATTTTTTCACTTCTCTCTAAGGGACACGCTAATGCACAATTTTTTGTATCTCCTCCACTATATTTCATAGAGAAAATATTGAACTCATTCATACCTTAAAAACGTAATATTTTCATAAAATAGAATATCAGAACTTTTAATTAGTTTACAAATTTTTAAGCAGCTTCCAAATTTGGATATTAAAAATCCCAACTTCCGTATGGAAGATGACGCAAAAGCAGAGAGGAAATCATCAAGATTGATATCAACATTATTCCGATTTCTTGGTCTGGCTAGTTGATGATCAAAGTCATTTACGAATTGATAAGTATGATAAGCTTAAAAATGATGACCTGAGGGGATAGCGCGTGCTTCCACAAAAAGCCCTGTATGTAAAGACTGTTCCAGAAAGTATGGACGCACTTTGATTCCGCTGTAAATAATTCACAAGTGTTAGATATTCAAAATTTATTCGATATACTGATAATATTAGACTACAACAACAGAATATTATTCTCAACATTTGCTACTTAGCCATTGTAGACTAGCTGGCGCACCTTCTTGTGAACGTTCCTCATTAAATTCCGTACAGACTTCTTGGCGACAAGTTTTGACACTTTTTTCCAATCTTTTTCGAACTGTTGAATGGTTTCGGCTGCCGAGCCATGTTTCCTAAGATGTGCCTTCGTTAATGCCCAAAACTCCTCAATTGGTCGAATTTGTGGGCAATTTGGTGGATTCATATCTTTTGGGACGAAAGTGACATTTTTGGTAGTATACCATTCTACCGTTGATTTCGAGCAGTGACAAGAAGCAAGATCTGGCCAGAAGACAACAGGATCCTTGTGGCTTCGAATCCTGGGTAGAAGTCGTTTTTGTAAACATTCCTTGATGTATATTTCGCTGTTCATTGAAGCAGTGGTGATGAAGGGTTTCGAAATCTTACCGCAGCTACAAATTGCTTGCCAGACCATAGCTTTCTTACCAAATTTTTCGACTTAAATCGATGTCTCGGACTGGTTTAACACTTGCCCTTCTCGCACCGTATAATGTTGTGGTCCCGGCAAGGATTTGTAATCGAGTTTCACGTAGGTTTCGTCGTCCATGATTATGCAGTTCAAATTTCCAGCAAGAATCGTATTGTACAGCTTTCGAACCCACGGCCTGATCGATGCATCTTGTTTCGGACTACGTTTTGGTTGTTTCTGCTTCTTATAGGTTCGAAGATTCAAACGTTCTTTAGCACGAAGAACATTTGACTTCGAAGTGCCCACTTATTTGGCCACATCCCGAACTGAAACCTCCTTCTTTTGCTCGAACGCCTTCAGTATACGTTTATCCAACTGAGGGTTAGCAGGATCTTTCGTTCGATCCGTTTTCGGTTTATCCTCGAAGGTGTTATCCTAACCGAACTTCCTGATTGCATTTCGCACGGCTTTTTCACTTACTCCTTCCATTTTTGCTATCTTTCTCAGTGACAGTCCGCGTTCTGTGCACCATTTGTACACAATTTTTCGACGTTGTTCTGCTGAAAGTCCACGCATTTCGAAACAAACTAATGAAAACGAATAAACAACTGCACAAGTGGCTAGAGAAGAGTGTAAACAACAGGACGCAGCCATAAAAATTGACAGATTCTGAACCATTGCGAAATGGCAGCGGTTTTTGGTTGCGTCCATACTTTCTAAAAAAGTTTTTAACACAGATGATACAGAAATGCAACAAAAGATTAAAGTTTTTAAGAGGGAACACACAAGCAAAATGTTCACAAGGCATTGAGATACTGTCTCTACTTGAAGAATGGCTCGCTGGAAGAGCTTTCTTTAATTCCGTTCTCAAGAATGATAATCCTAATGCTACAGATGCACTTTCAACAAATACAATATTGTAATTTTGTGATCTGCGGGTTCTCCGTGTACCGGAAATAGTAGTCGTACACTCAAAAACGGAACTCTCTTCATTTTCTCCGAAACAGCTAAGTCGATTTTCACAAACTTTGCCTCAAACAAAAAAGGGTCAGCGTTTATAACTATAGGCTGCTTTTGACCTTTGTTGGGATCTCACTCAGAAAAGAAAATTCAAAAACACAGTATTATTATTTCAAAAGTACTATTTTTTATATAGTTGTTATAATTACTTAAAACATTGTAGAAGATACTAAATCGATCGGATCCACCGTTTCTGAAATATATATTATTCAAAATTTTCAAATTACTGATCTCAGCTGCTCAAATCTCGATAGGCGATTTATCAGTAATAACAATATTTAATCACAGCGATACCTTCAGGTGGAACGACAAACCGAACCTTCGTCCATCGACCACCAGATGTCACTGCATGTTCTGCCGAGTGCCCGAAGACATTCGCTGCTGCACCATCAGACAGGCTGCTATCAGCAGTGAATCAAAAACAAACAAAAAAAGAGGAAGCAGAGCGCCGAATCACGCACCAATTCGTAGCGGACTGTGTGAGTGTGTGTGTTTATAGTAAAAGCCAATTTCATTCACAGAAAAAGCTGTTGATTCATTCATAGAAGCGTGTCCGGAGATGCGATGCTGCTGCGGTCGGGGTTGGCCGAAGATGGATCACGGTGGACGTGGACGCTTTTCTCGAAATGCTGAACTAATGTATACACAATAATCATCCGCCGGTCGGTTCGGCTTTGGGCATCGTCTTCTTCTTTTTCTGCGTCTTCTTTTTCTTCACGAGTACTACTGCTTTTATTTACTTCTTTCTTCATCCTACTCTTCTGATCCTGCACGTGTTGTTTGTGTTTACCGTGTTCCAATGTGTGGATCCAACAAATTGTTTTTAATGACCCCATCGGCGTAAATCACCTCCTCTACAATAATAACGAGAAGACTGCATTGGCCGGACAGAACACGATGCGGAAGTACACGCAGCACCGACGCTTGAGAAGGTCAGAGAGACGAGGAGGACAAGAATGGTGTGTGCCGCCTAGACGATTCCGGTGAGTGATGAAAACCACCTTACAACATACTTGGAAGAAGAGATTGATTTGATTAGATTAGACCGATTCCGGTGTCCACACAGCAGTTCCCTCCATTCGAACAACCGTGACATTTCGAGTCACAACTTCGATTACCAAAAAAAAAAAAAAAAAAAAAGAAACACCTGAACACGTTAAGTCACGTTCGGTTGGAAAGTTGGGGTCCCCCTGTCCGAAAAAAAACACGAATTAACGAAACCAAATCGGTCAACAAACGCCAATCCTTCCCAGCGAACGATTAAGATCAGTGTCAAGCCGCCGGTGTAGAAGAACTGTCCGATGCCCAAAAAACTATAAGCTGATCCTGCGTTGTGAATCGACTAAAGTTGACTGACGGCTTAATTCCGTCCGTCCGTCCATTCGTCTTCAGTCTGAACGGTTCTGATTGAACCTAACATGATGACATCGCATGGACTTTCCCTTTGGATCGGGTTGGGTCGCACACCATTCAGCTATTGTCGAATCAAAACGAAACTAAGTCGCGATTTAGTGGTTTGACGAAGGTGGTAAAACTCCGCGACACAGCACCCACACTGCAACTTTAAAAAAGGCCATCTAAAAGAGGTCGCCTTCAGGTCCATCTACGTCGATCCAGTTTCGTTACGCACCGGTCGTGTAATCATCGTCATCCATTCCATTCCATTCATAGATTGGGACGTTCATTCACTAAATCATTCGAAGCAGAGCAAAAAAAAAACCCCGGTGAAGAAACACTTTAAGTCGCCTATCGTCTATCAACTCTCCACTCGATTCAGACTCCGATTTTGGCAAACTTGCGACAAAGTTCGCGACTCGGTTGGTCGGTTGGTTGGTTCGTTGGATGAGGGCTGGAGGTGGTCTTACAAAAACGGTTGAACCGATTTGATCTCCGATTGTGAAGTGTCTGCACGCGTGATGGCAATCGCAACAGTTCAACAGACATGCGGCGAGGAGGCGGTTTTGCTTGTGTACCAACAAGTTAATTTTCTTGACAGCTAGACTTGACGACTGACGACTGGTCAAAAATGGTGCCCGGTTTCTTGTGTTACCAACGGTGGAACCGGGAGCCGTTTGTTTGCTTTGGTACGCCTTTTTTACGCCGAAAAACTGTTTTGTGCATTGGCCTCATTTAATAAATTGGTTTTACGTAGGATTTCGCATTTATTGTGGTTGATGTTTACTGACATAATTGAAAAAAAAATTTGAGATGTGATATTTTGATAGTAGGTAACCGTTCTTTTACTGAAGAGCAAAAAAAACTGACTGTCGGTAACTTTTCTCTCATTGGTCATAAACTAACTAAACTTTGCACAGTTCCTCTTTAAAGTGTATTAATTTCATCTTATGAATTACGTATTTGAGAGCGATTGGTTCGGGCTTTGGCGAAACTAAACGTATGGAAAAATTAGTATGCTTATACGAAAAAACGTATTTAGAAAAAAAGAGGATTGGTAATGTCAGAGACACAACTCGACGACGTGAATACGAATACGAATCCCGAATTTTCTATATTCTATATATCGTTCGAATTAATAGATTGTGTGAATTTTGCAACGTTTATTGCTCCGCTTCCAGAATTGTGACGATACATCTACACTAAAGTACGACTTATTGGCAACATATTCTACCACAAAATAAAAGAACACGGAATAACACGGATCGAATGCAGTTTTTTTGTACATGTAGATACTGAGTAGTGGTAAACTTAGCATAGTCCTTCGGGAATATTTTAGGGCTTTAGAAAAAAAACTGATTTGTTGATTTTGTCAATGTTCAAAGCTGTTTTTTTTTTGTCCCCTTTTCACAATTTACCCTCTCAAAGAGTGATAAGTTCTTGATCGTGAATATCTCCTGCTGTATCTAACGTATCTATAATATAATTGGTTGTCAACGCTATAACGCCATCCATATCAGTATCTCATCCACGGACAACAGGTCAGCGGCATCCATCGGAATTCGAATTCAAATCGTCGCTCTCCAAAACGAACGCTTTCAGAAAAGGTTCTTTTCAGAACCACCATTATTTCGTTATAAAGAACTATACTGGTTATTTCGTAATATTTAATTGTGTTTCAGAATGTTTCATAAAGTACTAATCTGTACTTTAGTTTAGGTGCATCGTTTCAAATTCTAGTAGTGAAAAAGATCAACTAATTGATATTCGGACGTGTGAAGGAAGCATGCCAGGTTTTTTTTCGTATTCACGACATCCAGTTATGTCTCTGACATTACCCACCCGCCTTTTTCTGACTGCAGAACTGCTGAAAATTGCCACGTTCGGAATGGCATACCTCTACTTGTTCATCGATTATTCCGACTTTTAAGGCTTATACCATAAATTCACTATGACAAAGTCTAGATAACAGTTCGGCTGCAAAGTTCGTATCGTTTAATAGAAACACGCATTTTTTTGCCAAAATTCGTTTTTATTATTCAACATAATTGCCATCAGAGGCGATACAGCGATTATAGCGATCTTCCAACTTTTCGATACCATTTTTGTAGTACGATTTGTCCTTTGCCTCAAAATAGGCCTCAGTTTCAGCGATTACCTCTTCATTGCTTCTAAATTTTTTACCAGCAAGCATTCTCTTGAGGTCTGAGAACAGGAAAAAGTCACGGGGGGCCAAATCTGGAGAATACGGTGGATGAGGGAGCAATTCGAAGCCCAATTCGTTCAATTTCAGCATGGTTTTCATCGACTTGTGACACGGTGCATTGGCTTGACTTTTTTCTTCTTCAAATGAGGCCGTTTTTTTTTTAATTTCGTCCTTCAAACGCTCTAATAACGCTATATAATAGTCACTGTTGATGGTTTTTCGCTTTTCAAGGTAGTCGATGGAAATTATACCATGCGAATCCCAAAATACAGACGCCATAACCTTACCGGCAGATTGTTGAGTCTTTCCACGCTTTGGGTTCGGTTCATCGCGTGCAGTCCACTCAGCTGACTGTCGATTGGACACCCCAGTGAAGTGATGGAGCCATGTTTCGTACATTGTTATATATCGACGAAAAAAATCGGTTTTATTTCGATATAACAGCTCCAAACACTGCTCAGAATCATCAATTCGTTGTTGTTTTTGATCGATTGTGAGCTCACGCGGCATCCATTTTGCACAAAGCTTTCTCATATCCAAATATTCGTGAATAATATGTCCAACACGTTCCTTTGATATCTTTAGGGTGTCAGCTATCTCGATCAACTTCACTTTACGGTCATTGAAAATCATTTTGTGGATTTTTTTCACGTTTTCATCGGTAACAGCCTCTTTTGGACGTCCTCTGCGTTCATCGTCTTCGGTGCTCATATGACCAGTACAAAATTTTGCAAACTTACGAATTGTTGCTTCGCCCGGTGCAGAGTCTGGATAACACTCATCAAGCCATTTTTTGGTATCGGCGGCACTTTTTTTCATCAAAAAGTAGTGTTTCATCAACACACGAAATTCCTTTTTTTCATTTTTTCACAATAACAAAAGCAGTTTCACTCAAAATGCAATATCTCACAAACTAATAATCAGACAGCTGTCAAATTTATACACGTATTTTTTGAAGGTTGGTACTAACTGAAAATGGTATGGATTTAATTCTAGTGGCGCCCTCTCATAGAAACGATACGAACTTTTCAGCCGATTTGTTAAGTTAGTTTAGATACTGATTAGTACATAAAAATATTTATGTTGTCGCGATAAAAAATAAGTCTTATTTTTCTGTGAAACAAAGTCAGTCCGTCCGCCATTTTATCCGCTTTCGTTTTCTGGTAGCGTGCAGAAAAAAGAAAGAAGAGAAATTAAACCGAACTCAGTGATGATCTTAAACACATTGGGAATTGAGGGAGTCACGTGGACGATTCAAAATCTGTACACGACCCACACTTCTCAGGCCTCAAGGATTTTCCAGCGTATCTTCGAGTGATAACTCTTGACTGACTTTCAGAACATCAGTTTAAACAACGGACGCCGAGTTCCAAAGAATCGCTGAATCAGGAAATCACGCTATGTCCGTCCCCAGTTTGTAGAATTATTGTCATGAGCTACCACCATGGTGTTATTTTCCTCGTACTCTTTTCTTTGTTATTTTTTTTATCTGTTGCTCAGCCACCAATGGAAATTGATCTTCAATGTCAACTTCTCTTTCTAAGCAGCCTAGATAATCGTGTAGTATCGGTAGCGGTTCTAAACTGTAAGTCCACCAAACAGATAAGTCGTGGATTATTTCAACCAAGAATTGATCCAATACTGGTTTCCTGTTCCATGTCGTAAAAGGCCACTAAAACGGGAGCTCGCAAATCTAGGTGAATTTTCATGCCGATGACTGAATGACTGTAGAAGCCTAAAAAAAGTAGTTGTAAACGGAACAGTTGTGGGCTTTGCCCATGCGGAGCTTAAAACTCCGTGTCACACCTGCTTTATGACTGGCAATCAAGGTCAAGGTTTTTGGTTCTCCATACATGCTTGAATCTGTGTATGGTGAGTTAAAATTTAAGGATATTCTATCGTTTATCACCCAATATGGTAAGGAGCAGAAATCAGAGGAGTTCATCCATCTTCCTGGAGTGAATGAACCCTTTCTGATTCTACTCTAAAAGGTTTTCACAGAATGTTCGGCTTCCCTTATAGGGGTGCCAAATTTACTTCTGTTCATACATATTGCGAATTGTTCTGCATTCTTCCAGAAATTCTCGTGGATTGCAGGTTTTATTAAATGCGTATTTTGGCACCTGCAGATCGTTCAGCATCCTCTCCCACCTCACCCACTGCACATTTCCTTTCCATGTTCCTTTTATCCTTCCCTTCCCATCAGGAAAATGATGAGAAGCCACGGCAAGACACAAATCTCGCATCAACTAGAGGAACGTGCCACCAGAACTAAGTGATTCCTGAAGCTTTTATCTACTTCTGCTTGAGGGTTTGGAACGATTCTAACTATAGTCCTAATTTACGATAATCAACCTTCGATATTGCCCAAAATGTCTCGATCATTTGGAACTAAGGACAGTTTGTAAAACTAATGTCACAAATTACCACAATATTATTTTCCTCGTTACTATTGAGTAGTGGCAAGTTACCTAATCCAACCAAAACAGGGTGAAGGTTTGAGAATGCTGTTTTAGAAGTGACAGTAGGCGTTTTTGAGGGCACTTTTCGATTCAAATTTTGGCGGTTTATAATCCCGGATGACTTTTTCCTATCTACTCGTTTTTTTTCGTATATAACGGAACCGATTTCCACTTGTTTCGAAATTACTATTGTGTTGTTCAGTAAGAATATTTTAGGTTTCGGAGATATAATCGTATAAGTGACACAAGCGACCAACCACACTTTTCGCTATCCGTTCCATGTTCTCGAAGATGGCTCTAACGATTTCAATATAATTGGGCAAACATAATTTTCTTTAGTTGTTGAAAGAATAACCAGAATCGGTCTAGTTGACCATTTACTGATAATGACTACCGATTGGAGTAATTTTGATGCCAATTTAGAATTTTTTCACGTGTTCTGTTTCGCCCCTTTAAGTGATGGTATAAAATTTTTAACACACTTTACCCTATAATTCCGGAACCGGAAGTCGGATCCAAATTAAATTCAGGAATATTGCATGGGACCATAAGACCATTCATTTGAAGCTATCGGTCACGTCATCTCTGAAAAAAGCGAATAAGTGATTTAAAATTGGAATTTTTTCACTATTCACCTTATAACTCCGGAACAGGGAGTCGGATCCAAATGAAATTCAGGAGTTTTTTGAAGCACCATAAAACCATTCATTAGAATCTAAGTTTGTAGAAATCGGTCACGCTCTCTGAGAAAAATTAGTAGACTTATTTAGATTTTTTTTGCACATTTTACCCCGTAACTCCGAAACCGGAAGTCAGATCCAAACAAAATTCAGGATATTTGTATGGGACCATAAGAGCCGATTAAGCCATATTCAAGAAAAGTTGGTGCACTCATGCGGTACTGTTGGAAAGTAAACATACTGCTGGATAACCATTTTGAAGGATGGAATTTTTGAACCGATTAGTTACTATTGAAAATTTCCATTCACAAATTATAAAGCTTTGTTAGAACTATGTTTAACCTTAGTCAAAATAGAACTAAACCTGAAATCGCTCATTGCGATCTTCGACCACTGATGGCACCGATGCCGGCAGAGTCTCTCCAAGTAGCCATTTTCTCTCCAATGCTCCGTAACACATCGTAAAGTAAATCTCTTCTCGGATCAATTAAAATTCCATTCGCGGTCATCTTGACACCTCATTCTGTGGACACCTTCAAGCCAAGAGGGCAGGGTGATTTTCCTTGCGGTGCCGACATGTCGTTCCTAATAAATGCGTCATCGTCGTGGTGCGGCTTTTTATTGGATGACAGTTTGTACAGGTATCGCCGGGTAGAATGGAACAAAAAAATGGCGACAAAATAAACAATATGATTTGTGTCAATTCCGCAGGTAACGGCCACACGGCTCCTGACTCGACGTACGTTCGCTTGACAGCAGTAGGGAAATATCCAGACGAAAGTGTGGAAAATCACACCACATGGCAATACACCGGGTGATGGCTTTAGTGATTTTCAAGTGAGGAAAAGTATGTCCCTTGTTTTCTTATTTTTTTGTTCAAAGAAGGTGACGGCGATGATGGCGGTCAATGCGCTTTCACGTTGACACCAAGCGGCTGCATTGAAAAAGAATCCTCGAATTCCGACCGGATTCCAAAAAGTCCAACCGCCGACAGCGACGACGACGACGATGACGACGGCCACGACTTCGCGTTGATTTAATCCAATTTGCCAAGTTGGTGGTGGTTGGTCATAAATTTGACGCTTTGCGAAAGTGATATCCCTTCGGGGTGGTGCGGGGCACGTTTTTGAAAGGAATTTCGACGGCTGATGCCGGCCGAATAATGAAGAACACGCTGTGCTCGACGGTAATCCTGTTATTGGTGCTGCCAAACGCTGGTGCTGCGAAAGAGCGAACCAACGAACGGCCATGGGTGCTACGAATTTGTGGTAATCTGTTGCAATAATTAGTTCAGTTGTTCAACTAAACTTCTGTTATTACTGAATACAGTTTTCGATCTTTTTGTCATCGCACATTTTCTATAATTTGTTTCACTGTACGGCACAAATCTCCAAATATCAAGGGGAACGTGCCATTTGAGCCAATTTGTTCTGATTCCTGATTCCACTGTACGCACAGATAGGCAAATTATTACTGAATCTAAACAGCACCTGTTTAAGCTTGTGCTTAAAATTCACTTATTTATGTTTAATTTATGTCTTTCCCCGTTGTTCCTTTCCCCGTTGCCGAATTGGACCTACGATAAAAGCAATCAACTATTAAGAAACGAAATCGCGATCAATGAACAAATTTTCTTTCACCTTCGACGCTACATATTAAATTGAACGCTAAAAAAAAAAGGGAAAAATAATTAAAAAAAACACTTCATTGATATTATTTATTCGTTCAATCGGTTGCTTGTTGAACCATGAAACAACATGTACTTAATTGAAATAATTGTTTGGATTCGGTTTTTTAGAAACTAACTCTTGATTTTTGTGAAGCAGGTCAATTTTGCGGCTGTTTGGCAGTTCAATGCGTTAGCTGGTCTCACCAACTAGATGCCATGTACTCGACCCACGACTAGAAATAATTCTTCGCTTTTATATTAAAAAGACGATACGATCACACAGAATCTGCATCTTATACCATTTCAAAATAGAGGCATGTAGCTAAATTCAGCCAGCAAAAATCTTAAGCGAAAATGGAAAAAACGATATTTCCATTTATTTTCTATACTTCTTTCCAATTTAAAAATAACAACTTCATGGAAGTAACATCTTTCTATCATTTTGATTTTTCTCCGAGGCACGATGGGGCAGCTCTGAAGGAAAACAATAAAAGATTCAATTGATTTCGGTCTATTGCACAAAGATTTCTTATACTGAAAGTGGGCTTTTCGGTCAAATTTTGCTGCACAAAATATTAATTTGGCGTTAAAAGCCGACGTTTCGAATTAGCATCCCTTTCCTTTTCAGGGCCAAGCTACATACAAATATTTTTCATCAAGTAGATTCAAATTCTTTTCCTGGAATCTGGAATGATGTGCGTGGGCAGTGTATGTTGTGAAGTAGTCGTCCTACACGACGAAAAATTTGTTGTCGTTTTATCCTGAAGATGGACGGGATCCTTCTTCGGAACGTCGGCTTTTGACGAAAAATGAATATTTTGTGAAGCAACATTCGACTAAAAAGCTATCTCTTAGAATAAGAAATTTTTGTGCAACAGACCGAAATCAATCAAATTTTTCCTTTTTTTTTTTGTTTTTCTTCAGAGCTGTCTTATCGTGTTTCGAAAAAACCAAAAGATTAGAAAAATGTTACCTCCAAAAAAAATTTTTTTTTATTCAAACCTCTTTTAAGTTGCTACTTTAATTTGGAAAAATATTATAACGTTTTTTATATTATATCATTTTTTTCCGTTTTCGGTTAAGCTTTTTGCTGGCCGAATTTAGCATCATGCCACTATTCCCAAATGGTATAAGAGTTCTGATTCGGTGCATTCTGTTCATAAGTGCATGACATCACCGAATCGTCTCTAGCTTAGTCCAATCGAAATCTCAATATTGATCAATGATGAAGCTTCATACTACAATAAAACTGCCCTTCAAATTTGATTTTCATCCGATAAATACATAATAGTTTAAAGTAAATTAACTGGTTTGAAATAATTTCGTACTAGCACTTTATTCACAATGATCATTGAGTAATTACCAAAATAAATATCAAGAAGGTGTTTAATTCAGGCTCGACATGCTCCGATTTGAATGAAACTATGCACATCTCTGCATTTTTCGAAAGGGCGAAAGTATTTTGTAACTTTGATACAGAGTGAGAAGTTAAACGCAGTTTCAACCATAGGAAAATAAAAAAAGCAGAACTTACAAGCTAAACAATTTACAGGGTTTTTGTAAAATGTAACGTTCTTAATGGAAAAATATTTACACACAGATATTTTGAATATGATTTTACAATTTGAAAACCATAGGTTTGCTTGTTTTCTGAAAGAAGTAGTAGTTATCTGGATATTCAAAGATGAAATTTAATGAACTCAGGTGTTTGCTGAATTTTGTCGGTAACTGTATAACAATAGTGGAGTAAAAAATGAACCGGGAGAATTTAAATTGAAAAAAAAGTCTTTAATTTTCTAATCAATATTTTATTTTGTTATCAAAACTAACGAGTCAAGAAGTGATTTGGCCAGAAACCGTTTCGCGGAATGATGTTTTACCGAAAGGTTAATTTTGCCAAAAGCCGTTTCGCCGAATGATGTTTCACCGTAAGGGTAATTTCGCCGACTGGCGTTCCGCCAAATGTTGTTTCACCGAAAAGGTAATTTCATCGAATGACGTTTCACCGAATGACGTTTCGCCGAATGATGTTTCACCGAATACCGTTTCACCGAATGACGTTTCGCCAAATGTTGTTTCACCGAAAGGGTCATTTTGCCGAATGACGTTCCGCCAAAACACCGAAAAGGTCGTTTCACAGAAAGCCATTTAGCCGAATGAAGTTTCACCGAAAAAGTCATTTCACCGAATGATGTTTCACCGAATGTCATTTGGTCGAATGACGTTCCGCCAAAGGATTTTTCACCGAAAAGGTCGTTTCACCGAATGCCATTTCGCCATATGAAGTTTCACAGAATGCCATTTCGCCGAATTAATTTTCACCGAAAAGGTCATTTCACCGAATGTCACTTCGCTGAATGACGTTTCATCGAATAACGTTTCGCCGAATGATGTTTCGTCGAAAGGGTAATTTCGGCGAATGATGTTTTATCGGAAGGGTCATTTCATCAAATGCCATTTCGCCGAAAGGGTCGTTTCCTCGAATGACGTTTCGCCGAAAGGGTCTACTGTTCGATCGAAACTAAATAGAGCAAAGAAACCTTGCTTTGAATAGACCGGACAAACGAGGCGGTTACAGGTTTGTATTGCCAATTCAGCCATTGTCTCGGCGGTTTAACATATTTTAGCCTATGTCAATGTCAATCGTCTAGCTGACGTAAAACAAAAAACATTTTTTCATGAAAAATTCGAATTTTATAGTTTTCAATAAATAAAGCGACGTTTTAGCAGTTAGTTAAATGAGAACAGTTGCCTACGTTCGTCGTTTCGAACACTAGTTTTGATATATATCGAAAGAAATATTTTAATGTTTCTCGTCTAAAAGTCGAATAAAAACTTCAGTCGAAAAGTCGCGTCAGGTAGCCGTTATCATTTTAGAGACCGCTAGACTCGACCTCGTTTCAGAGAGCACTAGAACTTGACTGATTTATCATATTTAAAAATTATACGATATTAATTACTTTTGCGTAGAAACGTCCCATTCGGTGAAATGACCTACTTCCAAAACTAACACTGGATGTTAACGCAATTTGTTGCTTTTCAAAAATCTAATATAATCTAATAATAATCTACAGATATTTGGGAAACTTCAAATTTTTAATTGAAATTAGAATATGATTCTGAAGATCAGTATAAGCAATGAATGATCGTCCTCCTTGAAGTTGCGGTCCTCGAGACGTAAGTGTTTAGGGCACTTGTAAGGCTGGTGCAACGATCCCCAGGACAAATTGGCTCCGGTAGCATGCTCCCAACTGACTTCCAAGACTAGTAAGGCTGCTAGTGGCTTTTGACGAACATGTAAACATTCGATGAAATTACCAAATCGGTGCCAATAGTTATCGGATGGTCTTTTCACCAAATGGCCTTCAGTGAAATTACTTTCGATGAAATCATCCATTCTCTGAATTTTCGAAATGTTCGAGGTACGACGAAGTACAGATTTTTGCCCAAGCAGTACCGAAAAGTCTTAATTGGACTAAAATTAAAATTCGAAACCAGAACATCAGGACATGCCTTTTTAACAGTGATATCCGTGATCGATACTATCAGAATTGGGGATAGGCAGGAACGCAGTAAAACCGAAACCAATAAATTGTCACAAAAACATGTCGCCCCAAACCATTCTCTTTCGACAATGTGTTTTTTTTTTTTTGTTTACTTCTGGTATAGTTCTTTCCCCGTGGAATTTACCAGAAACATTACCGACAGCGACCAGATCCCCATCAAAGAACTGACGCGACTGGAGACAATTCTCTGGTCGGATAGAGGGTGGCCAAATGAGGCTAATTTATCATCTTGTGATAAATCATGTCAGTTAACGCGTTTAACAATGCAAGTTTGCTTCTGTGGGAAACAAACAGATTTTTTGTTTCCGCTAGTTTACGGATCAGACGCGGATAACTCAAATGTCACCCGTTGTTGTTTTCGTTTTTTTTTCGGTAAATTATTCCGGGACCGTATGGATAAGCGCCATCCTCGCGAAATTTTTTGTACCACTGGGAATTCGACAACTCGGACATGACTCAGAACGAAAAATCTGAACAAATTGGAACCTATTAAGTATCCTGCTTTTTTGGCGACTTCCGCGACTTGATCACACATCAAACGGCCTGGGATGACAAATGAGCCGCGCTTGATTCCCCTCCTTTGTCCCCCCGGCGTTTGGATTGTCATGAAGTTCGTCTGCTGGTTTGGATTGTCATGAAGTTCGTCTGCTTCGAACGTCAACCGGAACTACTACTACTGTTCTCCGCAGTTCTGTTCAGTGATCCGATAATTGATGATCCTCTCTCTGGCACCACTCGAGACAGGTCGCCTGGTTTCAAACAAGCTCTTCGCATATCAAAATCAAACATAAATAAAAGCTCAATAAATAACGGGTAAACAAGTTGACTATTATCGTCGGTCCGTGGCGTCTCGAGCGCACGGTGGCGGCCGAGCTCAAAAATAAAGGTTTCTTTTTCGAGAGAGAGGGAGAGAGAGTGTGTGTATGTGTGATCATTTTAATATTTGCGATAAAGACCAGCCCGGTTCTCCGTGACAGACCACCGACGCCTGGATTAAGTCCACTCACAACACCGCACAAGCAAACTCAACCAGCAGCAGGCCATGAGTGTTCGAGAGTAAGACATAAACTAACGCGTCGTTATTGCGAGCCGTTAAGTTCTTCCCCTTGTCCTCGCCCTCGCATCCCCGCCAGTCTTGCCCCAACCAAAAGGGAATAGTTTCGAGAATGTGTGCCGAGAGAAACCGAAACCGAAACCAGGCGGTAAAACGATCATTACTGTTCTATGCAGTAAAATGCACTGTTTATCGGCTGGTAACAAGCGCTTTGACAGCTGTGCAGTCATTCGGAGATGGTGGTTGTGGTGGTGGCGATAGAATTAATAGACACGGTATAAACGCAGGCCTCGGCTCTCGGACCCGGTCGATAAGGAACCTGAGCAGCTGATTGCTTTGTCCCGAGGTAAGCTAGCGGTAATGGATGTCATTCTATTAACAAACGAAGATTTATTATGATCCGCGTTAAATTGTGCGCAACCGTGTGTTTAGAGCTTTCAACTTTTTTTTTCTTAAACCGAATTCGAGGATTCGGATATACACATTTACGAAATTGAAACATATAACATGGTGAAATCATCTTATGGGTAGGATTACTGTTAGTTTTTTTTTCTACAACAGATTTCATGTTTTTCTCGAAATTTTTCAAGCAGGTCTATAAATTTGAAACACAAACGTTATGACCCGATTTGCATTAAATAATAATATGGAGGGACGATTTCGAAATCTCGAAGAGTTGTTCAGAACGATGGACCAGAAAAAAAAACGCGGAAATGATGAAATACTTACGAACAACAAATATTTGTTTCAAATACAAAAATTACTTCAAACTAATAACATCAACAGAGAGTATAATCAAAACAATCAAAACAGGGCCTTGGCATTACATTCCTTTCGTGATATTTAGCCTTTCAATTTCAACAAACAGTTAGCTGAATGACGCTAAGTCAATTCAGTTTGGTGTAAGTCGTTCAAACGTTTTTCACTGATTTTTTTTTTGAAAAATTCTGATTATTGAGTGCCTTTGATTAGGTAAAAAATATAAATTTTATTGCATAATTGTCTGTACGAGGCTAAACCTAAATTTTGATATCTATATTTCAATTACATTTCTTAAGTTATCTTACAATTTTCAGCCTACTGTGTTCGTTTTTAATTTTTTTATGAAACTATAGTCCGGTAAAGTCCCATAGGGATTTTGAGTGTGTCACTTCATCGCGATTTGGTACAAAAACTAATGATGCATGTTTTTCTTAGTCAGAAATAGGAAATGGAAACTGAAGGTTGAAGCTACACAACGGTATAGATAACTTGGGTAAGTTATAATGGACGCTTTTTTTTCAAATCCCTAAAAATGTCCGGCTTAGCCCCGGTGTCCCCTACAAAACAACTCAATCATCGTTGAAATATTTTCTGAGGAGACTCTGTGCGAAAAATTCTAAACTGTTGAAATTTCTTTCATATTACAAAATTACTACAAGCATAGAAGTACAAAATTATCTAGTCTTTCTTTTTAATCCTTTTATGGGCTACCCGAAAGTGGGGGTTATAAGTCTCCTCACTTTCTATACCAGACGAACTAGGCTATGGTGCCAAAATGAGGTAGTTAATCTTTTATTCCTGATAATAACTAGTAACGAAGGAGAAAACCCTCCAGCATGTAACCCAAGCGACAGATTCCTTTACGGTAACCAATTTGCAACGAAAGATACAAGTATCCTCTATTGCAAGCTCGCTAAAGAATTTGTCACTGGATCCTCTCTTCTATATTTAACATGCAATCAAATTACTAGGTGTGCAGACTTTGGACCATGTTATCCACGTTGTTTGAGGCTCCCAGAGATGATAAAGAAGACATGATTCCATTCCCCTTTCGGAGACAAAGGGCTGGGGAAACAGAAATATTGAGTTAATACACATTGAGATCTATGCACACATACATACCACCAATCATGAGAGATTTGATTAGCATATTTCATTTCTTCCACAGATCAGTGGGCAGTATCGGTTCTGTCATAATCATTGCAATGTACTGAGGACTATGAACAGTTTTCTAATCCTTTGAGAAATATATTGAGTATTTTAATTATCGTTGTTCCGTGCTGAGAGTGATGCAGTTAGAGTAATAAATAAACAAGCTATTGTAGAAAGGGAAACTACAAAAAATTCTCAAATCGACAACATTGCTGTCTGTAACAAGAATAACATGTATTTTGCAAGGAAATACTAGGTGTTATTGGATGAAATGGTCCACGTGAATCGTATTATTCCAGAAACTCACATCTTACATTCTTACACCTGCGTCAAATTTGGAGAAATTTAGGTACATTCAAACCTTCCCCGATCTGAGCCGATTCGAATTTCCCGGTTTGTGAAATAAAAATGCCCGGTTTTTAGAATAGGCCCAAATCGTTTCTGATTAGTTTTTTTTCTAATATTCTTTCATTTCAAGCTTCAAACAGATATCCCATGTCAAAAGAGAACATTATAATAGGCCCGCTAGTTGAGAATTGAAATATTTTTCGAATATGTCGATGTATAATTTTTTTGAATAGGATTTTGAAATGAATTTGAAATTTGGATCGGAATTATGCAACTAAATTCTGGAACTGAAATTGAGGGTCAACTCGACTTCAGTTTTAAAATTAAATTGTATTTTAGAAATTCAGTTCTAAAATGGATTCCAAAATTGGATACAGGAGTCAGGACTCCAGAACGCAGATCAACAGTCTGGATCCAAAAGCTGAATTCAGGAACTAGATTCTGAAGATTTTATAATTAAATTCCGAATCTGGATTTTATATATATTTTTATATGAATTTTTTATTATATACAAAAATAATAAAAATAATCCTGGCTTAGAATTCATTTTCAAAATTCAGTTCCAGAACATAGGTTAGGTGATCAGTTCACAAATCCAGATCCAGAATTCATTTCCAGAATCCAGCATCAAAACTGAGTTTCAGAATTCAGGTCAAGATTTCAGTTCTTGCATTCAGCTCCAAAATTCAGTTCGATAATTCCAGGTCCGGATTCTTTAATCTCAAAATAAGTGAAGCATCTAATCTATTCCCTTTCCCGTCATCCGGTTATGTCTATTCCATTACACACCCGCCTCTTTCTTAATAGGATTTTAAATGCTAAGCATCTCTCGTGGAATAACTACAATAATGTCCAGAAAGAATGAGATCTCCATAATGAACTCTTCGCTGGTTTCTAGCCATTTTTATTTCCAAATAGCCCAACAAGTTTATCTTCCATGAGAAATCTTTCTACAATTGATTTTCAACATTTATAGTGTACTTATTACTCAAACAGACTGATTCAGATAATCTACCACTACATTATTCAGGATTTCAAAAGGAGCAATGATTTATTCAACTAGTTCTACATATATGATAGCACCTTAGAACTAACCGACTAGGATACAGATCTCATACCGAAAGAAATGTAAAAGTTAAAATTGTTTTGGGAATTATAGGTGCAGAAACCGTGAAACTTTTCCTGATTGATATAAAAATGCTGCTAAACCCCTAAAAAATTGGCCATATTTCAAATGTGTGAGACAATAAGTTGTTTCAACACTTTGTTTGAGCATCTCACTCAAACGCAAAATTGGGTATTGTCTCCTACTTTTTACTTCATAAGTAAAAGAAATCAGGATCCTGAAAGTTGTTACTTATATTGGAACTAATATTATTTTTCCCGGTTTTGCACTAAATTTCCCGACCTTTTCCTTGATTTTCCGATTTTCTCGGTCACTTGCCACCCTGATTTACTCTTATTTAACTTCTTTACTATGTCAATTTTTATGGGTGCGTCCTGTTGTTTACACTCTTCTCTAACCACTTGTGCAGTTGTTTATTCGTTTTGATTAGTTGGTTTCGAAATGCGTGGACTTTCAGCAGAACAACGTCGAAAAATTGTGTACAAATGATGCACAGAACGCGGACTGTCACTGAGAAAGATAGCAAAAATAGAAGGAGTAAGTGAAAAAGCCGTGCGAAATGCAATCAATAAGTTCGGTGAGGATAAACCGAAAACGGGTCGAAAAAAAGGTCCTGCTAACCCTCAGTTGGATAAACGTATACTGAAGACGTTCGAGAAGGAAGGAGGTTTCAGTTCGGGATGTGGCCAAAAAAGTGGGCACTTCGAAGTCTAATGTTCTTCGTGCTAAAGAACGTTTGGATCTTCGAACCTATAAGAAGCAGAAAAAACCAAAACGTAGTCCGAAACAAGAAGCATCGATCAGGCCGAGGGTTGGAAAGCTGTACAGTACGATTCTTACTGAAAATTTGAACTGCATAATCATGGACGACGAAACCTACGTGAAACTCGATTACAAATCCTTGCCGGGACCAGAATATTATACGGTGCGAGAAGGGCAAGTGTTGAACCAGTCCGAGACATCGATTGAAGTCGAAAAATTTGGTAAGAAAGCTATGGTCTGGCAAGCAATTTGCAGCTGCGGTAAGATTTCGAAACCCTTCATCACCACTGCTTCAATGAACAGCGAAATATACATCAAGGAATGTTTACAAAAACGACTTCTACCCATGATTCGAAGCCACAAGGATCCTGTTGTCTTCTGGCGAGATCTTGCTTCTTGCCACTACTCGAAATCAACGGTAGAATGGTATACTACCAAAAATGTCACTTTCGTCCCAAAAGACATGAATCCACTAAATTGCCCACAACTTCGACCAATTGAGGAATTTTGGGCATTAACGAAGGCACATCTTAGGGAACATGTCAGTGTCAAAACTTGTCGCCAAGAAGTCTGTGCGGAATTTAATGAGGAACGTTCGCAAGAAGAATGTGATATATTAATATTCACCCCAACTGCACCAAGTTAATCAAAATTGGTGACCGATTCCAGGAATAAGAAAACTTGAAACCACCGAATGACCTATTGTCTATTTTTAGCTTCATCCACTCCGTGGTTCGTATGGTCCAACTGTGTCCAACATCTTTGCCTTGTAAGAAGTGTAAATTGACTCCCACCTCCATCCGCCAAGCGGGGGTACGAACCCTATAGCTCATCATCCAAAGTCTAAGGAATTGAAAATTATTGTCAATTGTGAACGGAAATGGTTAGATGTAGGCAATTTTATCGTAAATAAGCTTGTGTGTGAACCAGATGACCAGGAGTCTCATTAGATGCTGCATCTTGAGCCGCAGATTGGAACACAATCTATATTCCAACAATGGACACAATCGATGTTGCAACACCTGTGTCCGGCACCCAAATTTCAGCATAACGCAACCGCCCGGATCTAACCAACAAAAACGCGTAGGAGTATTCTCTCAGTTCCAAAGTTCCACTGGGTTTTGGAACCGAGGCATCGCATAATTGTCATGTCCTTGCCTTGGATGATGGCAATGCATGGCACAAGCGCAGAACAACCCGCTCAGAAAGTGTCAAAAAAAAAACGAAAACCGCGGTACGTCGCCCACCCAGCTGCCATCCCGATCAACCAACTACTGTGGGTCTGCTCCGGTGAAGGTCGCTAAACGTCTAGTGACCCACTTTGGGATTGCGGCTGTTGGGTGCACACTTTCATAGAACCTTCAACAGTTCATCGGGGGCTTTGTTGTTCCTTTCGGACGCGTCGAATGGGAGTGGTGCTGCCGAAGTTCGGTCCCAGATTTCAGCGGAGGTTGCACAATCTCGAATGCCACCACGACAACGACGGCGACGTTAGTTGGCGATTTTTGGTTTCGGTGTTCCCTTTCAGTAGGTCGCAGATCAACGTCAGCCTTCGGTATTTGCTAGGTGGCTTAACGGTAAAGGTTCATTAACGTGTGATGGTTGGTAATGATGATTACAGGGGGTTCTCAGTTCGGATGGATTTCGTAATGCCAAAACATCCACGTTTTGTGGCGGGTTTCGTTCGCTCCGAGACCCCCGGTAGATCGGTTATTAGAAGGGGCCATTGGTGGCTCCTCCAGGAGCACCTTTCGGTACTTGGTACTTGAAATGCTCTTCGAAGGTCAACCGATTTCGTTCCGAGTGGCATTGAAATCTGCTCGTTCGGTGTCGATTTGTTTTTTTTTTTCGGCGAGATTGGCAAGTCTTCGAAGATGATGAGCCAAACGAAAACAACCAGTTTTTTTTCAGTCCATCGAACGGGGGGTCAATAAATCGTTGTTTGGTTTGTGGCCTCTCTTTCCTTCTCCAGTGCGATGAAGCCAACAATGTTTTCATTTGGCCTACCTAATTGAACAATTGGCCTCATCGTTTTCCTTCGTCGGTTCGACGGTTTCTTGGTGGTGGTTCTGGACCACCGACGACCCGAGCACGGGTTTGCGGCAAGGACAAACGTAATTTATCGATTCGAACTAGAAACGAACTGCTCCGGCCGTTGCTTGCATGTCCGCAAGAGGATTAAAAACAAACGGAACAGATAATTGCACTTGACAGATGGGTCCGTGGGTGGCAAACCGAGCACTGGAAGCTGACCTGAATTCGAAGGTAAATAATGATTCGAAGATGCTTCTCGGAAGCTGAGTCCACCACCGCGGTTCATCATGGGAGTTCGCTTATCTTAAAACATAGCTCATATTCGACATTTCAGCTACTGTTCCGAGGGGGTGCTCAGACGAGGGACACCCCACAGAAGTAGAAAGAAAAAAACGACAAAGACCAGACTTGTCACCATATCGCATTAACAGAATCAGTCCCGATTCGTCCAACCAGAATGAAAAATTAATCCCACCTTAATGAGGGCCGGTTCTTGCCTAATTGGGTTGAACACGTAATTCGATTGAATCTGGCCGGTTCTTTGCAACATGTGTCTGTGTGTGTGCGCGCGCGTGATTCGACAGACCAGCAAATAGGGGAAGGTACAAGTTTTGACAATTTTTCACGTTGTCATGACGAATTGGGCAGCGGAGGAATCCTTATTAGGACCGGGTGCCAAATCGATGATCGACTGACCGTTACCGGACCGAACCGCGCAGGTGTTCGTCGGCTAAATAATGGCCTAACGGAACCCACACCACGGGGGGAGGGCTTCGGCAAGGTGTGACAAATCCACGGTTGGTGCTGATTGCGAAACTCGATGGGGTGTCGCGCTTTTTTTTTGTTTGTTTCTCAGTTTATAGATTTTATCGATCGAGAACACACCGCGACGGATTCAAGTATGTCAATCGGGGTTTAACACAGGTTGTTAATTGAAAAAAGTGTTGTTCGAATAATCGTGACATTTATTCACGACATTGCAACACTATTTGTTTATGATAAACGAGCCTAAAAATATGATGTCGCTAACCGAAGTTCATTAATTTCAGTGCGAGTTATCAGAATTTAACCATATTGAAGCGATTTAATAGGAATCAAATCTTTTTCTCAGCATTTATTCTCCTCAACCTTTGGCTTGACTTCTGCCATCAACATTTGGACAAGCCGGTCTCCTCTCCTCCTCAGTGCTGATTTATGTTTTGAAGCGATTTTGAGTCTCATCCCATTATCCGATAAACAACTTCCATAATCGTCGATATAACACTCAACACTCAAAGCTCATAGATTTAAGTATCAAAACTCAAGTCTCGTGACCTCAGACTCAGGATTCCAGATTCAAAACTCTCATGTCTAGGTTTTAGTCCCTAAACTCAAAATTCACAACTCAATTGTCCCAAGGCCCAAGACTTAGGACTCCTGATACCAGACCCTCAATTTAAGACTCATTACCCAAGACTCTAGAATTAAAACTTTAGCCTCAACTCAAATCTCTAAACCCAAAAACTCAATCCCAACTCAAGATTCTAGACTCATAATACAATACCCAACATTCACGACTCAGTAGTCAAAACTTAAGCCTAAAGACTCATGACCCTGGATTTTAGCCTCAAGAAAATAAAACTAAATCCTTAAGACGACTCAAGATTCATGGCTCAATACTCTGGACTTTGTTGTTCAGACTCTAAAATCAAAATACACGATCTAATAGTCACAACTTAAGACCTCAAGGCTCACTTCTCAAGATCCGTTGACTCGCGAACAAACACTTAAGGTTAAAGACTCATGGTTCAAGAATCAAAACTCAAGACCCGAAACCAAATTTCAAGATTCAGAACTTAAAACTCGGAACTCTAGGTTTAGGACCCTTAACTCTACTTTCACGGCTTAGTAATCATACCTTAAGGCTCAAGAGTTGAAACTCTCGCTAAAGGCCGTAAGAATCACAAAACTAAAGTCTTAAGAATCTCGACTCAAAATTCAAAATGCAATACTCTGGATTCTAAATTCAAGACCCTACAAGCAAAATTTACGACCTAATAGTCAAACCTTAAGACTCCAAGATTCACTACTCAAGACTGTTGATTCGTGAACATACACCTAAGGTTTAAGACTCATGGTTCCAGAATCAAAACTCAAGTTTCGGGATCCGAACCTCAAGAACTCTAGGTTTAAGACCCTAAACTCAACATTTACGACTCAATAGTCGAAAATTGAGCCCCAAGACTTCAACCCTTTGATTTAAGTCATAAGAATCAAAATCAAAGCTTCAAAAGTTTCGACTCATGATTCAAGACTCAATACTCTGGACTCAAAATTCAAGACCCCGAAACCAAAATCCATGACCTAATAAAAAATTTGACCCCAAGACTCACTATTCAAGATCCGTAATACGAGAACAAACACTTACGATTCTCATGGTTTCCGTATCAAAAATCAAGTCTCGGAACTAAATCTCAAAATTCAGGACTCAAAACCCGGGACTCTTAACTCAACTTTCACAACTTAGTAGTAAAAAATTGGGCCTCTGGATTTGAAACCTTTTAAAGCTTCAAGAGTCTCGACTCAAGATTCAAGGCTGTATACTCTGGACTCTAAAATCAAAATTCATGATCTAATAGTCATAGCTTAGGATCCCAAGATTCACTACTCAAAATCCGTTGACTCGAAAACCCACACTTAAGGCTTAAGACTCATGGTTCCAGAATCAGAGCTTATGTCTCTGGACATTCAAAACTCAATACTCATAGCTCGGGACTCTAGGTTTAAGACCCTAAACTCAACATTCACGCCTCAGTAGACAAAACTCCAGCCTCAAGACTTGTGACCCTTGATTTAGACCTCAAGAATCGAAACTAAAACTCAAGAATCAAAACTCAAGATTCTAGGCTCAACACTACGGGCTTTAAGATTTAGGACTCAACATTCGGGACGCTAAACTAACATTCAAGACACGGTTGTCAAAAATTGAGCCTCACGACTTGAGACCTTTGGTTTAAGTCTCAAAAAGCACATCTGAAACCTCAAGAGTCTTGACTTAAAATTCAAGGCTCAATACTTTGAACTGTAAATTCAAGACCCTAAAATAGAACTTCACGATCTAAAAATCAAAACTTAAGACCCCAAGGCTCAATATTCAAAACCCGTTGATTCAAGAACAGAAACTCTTGGGGCTTAAGACTCACGGTTCCAGAACCAAAACTCAAATCTCGGAATCCGAATCTTAAGATTAAAGACTCAAAGTTCGGCACTCGAGGTGTAAGACCCTAAACTCAACATCCACGATTCAATAGTCAAAAATTTAGCATAAAAACACAAGAGTCTCGGCTTAAGATTCCTGACTCAATACTCTGGACTCTAAAGTCAAGACCCCAAAATAAAAATTCAAAACTTACGACCCCAAGACTCACTTCTCAAGACCCGTTGTTTCGAGAACAAACACATCAGGTTTCAGACTCATGGTTCCAGAATCAATACTCAAATCTCGAGACCCGAATCTCAAGATTCACGACTCAAAATTCGGGATTCTAGGTTTAAGACCCTAAAGTCAGCATTCACGACTCGGTAGTCAAAACTTAAGCCTCAAGAATCGAAACTAAAGCAATAAGAGTCTCGAATCAATACTCAAGGCTCAATACTCTGGGCTCTAAATTCAGGACCCCAAAATCAAACTTCACGATCTAATAGTCATAGCTTAAGACCCCAAAAAACTACTCAGGACCGTTGATTCGAGAACAAACACTTAAGGCTTAAGACTCATGTTTCCAGAATCAATACTCATGTCTCGGGACCCGAATCTCAAGGTTCAAGGCTCAAAACTCGGGATTCTACGTTTAAGACACTAAAGTCAACATTCACGACTCAGTAGTCAAAAATTGAGCCTCAATACTTGTGACCCTTGCTTAAGGCCTCAAGAATCACAACAAAAGTCTTAAGAATCTTTACCCAAGATTCAAAGTTCAATGATCTGGACTCGAAAATAAAAACCCTAGAAGCCAAATTCACGACCTAATAGTCAAACCTTAAGACCCCAAGCCTCACTACTCAAGATCTGTTGACTCGAAAACAAACACTTTAGGTGGTTCCAGAATCAGAGCTTAAGTCTCTGGACCCGAACCTCAAGATTCAAAACTTAAAACTCGGGACTCTAGGTTTAAGACCCCAAAGTCAACATTCACGACTCAGTAGTCAAAACATAAGCATTATGACTTAAGACCTTTGATTTAAGCCTCAAGAATCAAAACTAAAATGACAAGATGCCTGACTCAAGATTCAAGGCCCAATACTCTGGACTCTAAATTCAAGAGTCCAAAATCAAAATTCTCAACCCAACAGACGAATTTTGCGCCAACTCGAACAAATGATGGTAGAACCCTCACAAATTTTTAATGAATCATCCAGCCCATGTAGACTTTGTCACAAATAGTCAGTATACATATTTTGTTTGTCCAAAATTGATCTAAGCTGTTTTTTTGAGAAGGGCCAAACTTTTGTTTTATTTTTTTTTCAAATTATTACAATAAAAGAATGACAAAAAAAGTTAGTGCTGGAAATTGTCACAAAATTAGTTACGTTCAAAATTAACTGAAATACTGATAAAAAAATTAGTTCTATACTGAAAACAGAAGCTTTTAAAAATTTAAAAACGATTTGCTAAAAAAAACATTATTTTTCAATGCGAATGAAATTTTCTCCCAAAATCGGTGAATATGTTCCCTACCTTCCTACACTGAAAAAAAAACGATTTTTAAAATGTACAGAAAAATCACAAGAAGCACAATTTTCACTTTCAATGAAATTTTATTGCAAGATAGGCGATTAATTTCGCTTCCAACCGTTCATACATTGCAAAGCAAATCGGTTAGCAAATTTTTTGATTTATGTTTACTAAACTATTTTATTTATTTGAAAATCGCTAGTACACGTATTGAAATCCATTACCGGTATCATGGTTATAAAATCATGAAATCATGAAGCATGTCTTCTCATGAGATCATGCCTATTATTCATAATTTCGTTTGCCCAATGATTCAAATCATGAAAAATAATTCTTCTTTCATGAAATTTTCATACTATGAATCATTTTGCTCATTAAAACGTGAATAATAGGCATGATCTCATGAACTATAGTTGAAAAATATAAAATTGTCATAAAAGTTAGGCCCTTTTCAAAAGGTAGTTTTAAAAAACAAATCATGAAAAGCGGCTTTCTGTGACAAATTCTATACGTTTCAAATCTGAGATGATGTTGACAGCTCCGAATACGATTTGGTATGAAACTCATATAACCGAATCCTACACTGAAAACAAATTAATTTCGATTTACTAAATACAAACCATTTTTAACTTGAATGTAATTTCGTTCAAAAATGGATAACTAATCTTCCTTGTAACCGACCGCATACTATAGGAGGTATATATAGTTTTAGATAAAAAATAAACCCAATAATTTTGCTTGCCCTGTAGTGATAATTTTCGCAAATATCGGACATCTGGCGATAGAGTATTCTGTGAAATCTTCTCACAAATTGAGTTTCATTGGATTCTTGGATGATTATATATTTCAGTTTAATTTAGTTTTCGTTAAAAAAAAATTCAAAAAACCGGTCACATCTTCAGAACAAAAAAAAACATTTAACCGACGTGCAAATCGCTTGCCAAATATAAAATTCGTTACTATCATTTTAATCGTAGAAAATCTCTCACAGACTATGACAAATTTTTAAGCGGTTTTTCAGTAAATTCGAACTGTTACATATCACGCAACTTTCTTGAGTTCAAAAATACTTCGTTGAATAGATCATCTACTCACCTCGAATAGAGGCCCCGAAACTTTTCTTTTTTTTTTTTGCTGTAGGCACACTAACTTTACCCCGATTTTATCCTCATGATCTTCTGCGGAAGGGAAAGCCTCCGTAACTTTTGTGGAACGCCCTTCGAGGACGGGACAGTTGCTGAGACCGGACATATTAAACGATCAACGGACGGACGAACAAACGAACGAACGGCTGGGCGCGGGCAGATGATTCAATTGTCATGAAAATAAAATTGAAAAGGTTTCCCTTCAACCTACTTAGCGGTGCAGGTTATGAATAATCAGCGAAACAAAGGATGGAAAAATAATAATACTGCTGACTGATTTCAAAAGATAGTGCTAAAACTAAACTACGCGGTAGGTAGGTACTGGGCAGGCATTAAATGATGAACCCACTGTGATGGATGGTTTGTTGGTTGGTTGTTTTCCTCTATTCTTTTACACTTCATCTAGGACTCAACGGAGATTCAAAGTATATGGGGCAAAAGTCGCATAGGCATTAAAATGCAAACAAAAAACGATTGCATAATCATGGTTTGAAACGATAATTAAGCGAGATATTTTTTTTCCTAGCGTGAACCATAATTTATGACATAACTAGATCTACTGGTGAACTATGATTGAAATTGAGATCAGATCCTTTCCAGATAACGATAATTAGATGTGATTTACCCAGCATCAGGCGTGTCATTTGACGGGAGAGTACTGTTCTTTTTTGTATATTAATGAATCGAAATTGCCATTTAGATATTTCCGAAAAAAGTAGAGCTACTTGCAAAGATATTTCAATCGAATCGAAACAAGAAATGTTCAATAGCCATAAAAAAAAACTTTTTACAACCGAGAGCTTATCATGATGAGTTAGTCAATTGCCTTCGTCTGAATAATTATAATCAAATCATGTACATAATAGGGCTGAAAAGTCATCACTTGTGACCGAACAACCAACCTAAATATTGAAAATATAAATTTAATTCATATTCCTCGCAAAGTACCTGTGTGTTCGGTTCCCATTCCTGCCTACAGGCACAGAAAATTTTTGCAATCAAAAGTGAAATTGAAAATAGAACAATATAAAAGCTTCTTGGGCTGTGTAGTTATTTAAAAATACCGGGGCCACCAACGATCCAACGATAGATTCTTTGTTAAAAATGTACTTGGCCCGATCACTAATCAAGTATTGATTCTGGTATCTGCCAGTGTACTCCTTCATATCGGTGCATGTGCCCTTACAGTCCCACAGTCTGCGATTAAATTTTATCCGGATCCGGGTTTCGTTTCCGGAGTAACGGGGTAAAGTGTGCATAAAATTAAACATTAGTTCACTTGGTTTTCTCAGGGATCGCTTTTCACTAACATAAGTTCAGGTGAAAGACTCTATAGTCCCTTGGCCTGCGGTTAAATCTTATAAATCCGATTTCCGGATCCGTAGTAACGAGTTTAAAATGTGCAAAAAATAAAAACAAAATTTCCTCAAGACTTTCCGGTTCTGAAATAACGGATTAAAAAGTGCAAAATATTGAAACTAATGCCGTTTTTCATTGAAAGACACTGGTGGCGTCGATTGGTCTGGTTTTGCACTTTCAAACAGTGCAAAACAAGAGTAATCCATGCCACTAGTGTTTTTTGCATTGAAAAACGCCATAAGTTCACCCGATTTTCCCTTGCCTGCGGATAAACTTAATTCAAATCCGATTTGCGGTTCCGGAGTAACGAGTTTAAAATGTGCCAAAAATTAAAAATAGCTCGTTCGATTTCCGCAGGGATCGCGGAACCGATTTTCAATAAAATTAGAAATGAAAATCAAGCTCACTCGATTTTCTCGGGATTTTCCGGTTCCGAAGTAACGGATTAAAAAGTGCAAAATATTGAAACTAAGTTCACCCGATTTTCTCATAGACCACTGAACCGTTCACAAACTTAGATTCAAATGGAAGACCACAGCCTTCGATTGAATTTTATCCGGATCTGGGTTCCGTATCCGAAATAAAGTGGGGTAAAGTGTGCATATAATAAAACATAAGTTCATTCGATTTACTCAGAAATCGCGGAGCCGATTTTCAATAATGAAAAACAAAAATTAAGTTCACTCGTTTTTCTAAGAGATTGCCGAACCGATTTTCAAAAACTTAGACTCCAATGGAAGACTCCATAGTCCCTTGGCCTACGGTTAAATTTTATTCGAATCCGATATCCGGCTCTGGAGTAACGAGTTTAAAATGTACTAAAAATAAAAAATAACCTCGTTCGATTTTTTCAGGGATCGCGGAACCGATTTTCAATAAAATAAAAAATGAAAATCAAGCTCGCTTGATTTTTCAGGATTTTCCGGTTCTGAAATAACGGATTAAAAAGTGTAAAAAATTGTAACTAAGTTCACTCGATTTTCTCATAGACCACTGAACTGTTCACAAACTCAGATTCAAATGAAAGACTCCATTGTGCCACAGCCTTCGATAAAATTTTATCTGGATCCGGTTTCCGGTTCCGGAGTAATGGGGTGAAGTGTACATACAGTAGAAAATAAGTTCACTCGATTCTCTCAGGGATCGCTGAACCGATTTTCACAAACTTACATTAAAATAAATGACCCCATGGACTGCGATTATATTTTATTGGGATCGAATTTCCAATTTCGGAGTAACGGGGTTCGCTCGATTTTCCGAAAGACCACTTAAACTATTTCCATAAACTTAGATTCAAATGAAAGACTCCATAGTCCCTTGGCCTACGGTTAAATTTTATTCGAATCCGATTTCCGGCTTTGGAGTAACGATTCGCGGAACCGATTTTCAATAAAATAAAAAATTAAAATCAAGCTCACTCGTTTTTTTCAGTATTTTCCGGTTCCGAAATAAGGGATTAAAAAGTGTAAAAAAATATAACTAAGTTAACCCGATTTTCTCATAGACCACTAAACCGTTCACAAACTTGGATTCAAATAAAAGACCCCATTGTGCCACAGCCGTCGATTAAATTTTATCCGTATCCGGTTTCCGATTCCGGAGTAACGGGGTGAAGTGCGCACAAAATAGAGAATAATTTCACTCCATTCTCTCAGGGACCACTGAACCGGTTTTCGATTATGAACAGAAAATCAAGTTCGCTCGCTTCGCCCAGGGATTGCCGAGCTGATTTTCTCAAACTTAAATTCAAATGATAGGCCCATAACCCCACGGCTTGCGATTATATTTTATCCGAATCCAATGTTCGGTTCGGGAATAACGGGGCTCGCCCGATTTTCTGAAAGACCGCTGAACCGATTTTCACCAACTTACATTCAAATGAATGACTCCATAACCCCATAAACTGCGATTATACTGTATTCGGGTCCGGTTTCCGGTTCCGGAGTGACGGATTACAATGTGCAAAACAAAACTGTCGCTCGATTTTATCAAAAACCACTGAACCGATTTTCACTAGCTTAGGTTCAAATGAAAGATCCTACAATCCCATAGACCACTGTAGAATTTCTACCCAGATACGATTTACTGTTTCGGAACCACAGGCTGATAAGCAGAAATATTTCAATTTCAAGAGCGAGTTCCTGTACCGAACACCGAAAAAACGAGCAGAATTTTTTCAATTAGCCGTAAATTTTTTTTCAATTGAGCACGTCTGATAAGTTAATGACAAAAAAAAAAGATTTCGGGAAATAGCGGCCAAAAACTCTAAAAAGTTTCACTTCACTTTCGCAGTGATGGTAGGGTTTTTTTTATTCAATAATAACATATTTAATGGCACAATGCTTAAGCTCTAAGATGCCAAGGGTATTTTCTAATTTTAATTAACGACTAACTTAAAACTAGGACATTATCATTAGGGTAGTGGCGTATTTTGGTCGCAATGGTCGATTCTGGCAGATTCAGCCTGCAGCTGGCGATCGGCAATGGGCGGTGGATTGAATATAACACGAGTGTCTTCCAGATGACGATTATACGTATCAATGGGTCCGCAAGAAACGCCCCCTGGCCACGGAGACTCGGCGGGTGGCCCGCATGTTGATCATCGACTGGAGTAGTTTTCAGAAGATCGTGTGTGATGGCAGGGTTGATTTTCATGGCAAACTTTGGCTCAAATGAAAATTCTTCTAATTCCGTAGGTTGCAATGCACTGACAGTACATCGAATTGAGAGGTTTTTAATAAACTTGCTGCCAGAGTGGAAGCGTCAAGACGCGCATTCGAATTCCATCAAACCAAATTTATCAGAGTCACAGTGCGAACTTCGCACCAAACGAGTGCAAATAAAATCAATATTCAGCTGTATTGCGTTCGAGAAAAATGCATTGTGTGTGTTGGTTTGTTTGCGATATGATGATTTAAGGCGGTATTTTATTGTTCACTGCATCTGCGTTCAAATAGAGGAAAGTATTCGTATTCACGTCAATCCGGTTATGTTTGCGACATTACCCTCTCGTTTTTTTAAAAGGCAATTGCTCGAAAGGTGTGCTAAAGTTTCTGTGTAAATCTTTATGTCATTTGAACTTTTGAACTTACTTGTAGCCCCGATTCTATCAATATGTAACATTGGTATTTTCGAGTGGCGTTTGATTTTGAGTGTAAATCAGCAAACATCCGGTTCAACGGGATATCAGAGCCTACTAAACCGGAACAAAAATTCAAATAGCAGGGTTATGTTTTTTAATTTTATTTTTATTTTTAGTTTCATTATTATTGTTTGATTCCATCTGACAGTAGTCTACATGAAATAGCGAGGTACGAGTAAGGATCCATGACGCAGAGATCTGGATGGTACTCGGATGCAGAACGATGACAATAGGTTAGGGCTGTCGACTTCTCCATTCAAAAGCTTTGCAACAAATCCAGCCTGTTGGATACAAGAGTTTCTATATTTAGCAGCTTGCACCGAGCATCATACGGTGGTAGATTTATCGGGTCACGCCAAGGAAGGTATCGCAATGCAAATCTGATGACCTTCCGCTGCACGTTTTCGATTCAGGCTCCAAGTCAATTGATTAGGAACGAGAGAGCAGTAGAGAGCTTTTAAACAGTTCGGATCAGATTTTTTTTTGATATCTTCGTGATAAACCCTAATTGTCGATTAGCTCATGCGATTACTGACGATCGATGCAAATTGAACGTAAGCTTTTGATCAAGTAGCAAACCCAAATCGCTAAATTGGTGAGTTCTTTGCAGAATAACACTATCGATGACATAGTCGAATCTTATTGGCTGTTTGGTACGATGGTAGGACATAACCATGCATTTCGAAATGCTCACGGTCAGCTAGTTTCGATGACACCAGTCGACGAATTGATCTAATATTGCTTAAAGGCAAACGCAGTCCTCAGTAGATCGAACGATGAAATAAATCTTTAAATCATCGGCATACACTAATTTATATCCAGGCCTTAGAATTTGTAATATGTCGTAGAAATACAGAGTGAAGAGCAACGGACCTAGGTTGCTTCCTTGGGGTACTCCGGACGAGTTGGAGAAACTGGAGGATTTAGTTGAGCCAAGCTTAACACGTCGAGTTCTGCAACTCAAGAATGATCTCAGCCAATAAGTTATACGCTCTGAAATCCCTAGCTTAGATAACTTTGCTAGCAGAATATCATGGTCAATTGTATCGTAGGCAGCTTTAAGATCTGTATAAATTACATCCACTTGCACTCCGTGTTCTAAGGTTCGAAACAAAGTTGTTGCGAATTGGAGAAGAGCAAGGAGAGCATTGCTAACAATAATTTCAAAAATTTTGGATGCGACTGAGAGACTTGTAATGCCACGATAATTTGCAACATTCCGTTTATCTTCTTTTTTAATGAACGATTGTTTCCAAATCGCCGGAAATCAAGATTCAACTAGTGACTGGTTTTAAATTCTACACAATGGCTCGGCAAGAGCTTCAACATTACTTTTACCCACAGGAATTAAATAGATTTAATCGCACATTAGTTGAATCTAAACACAACCTCAGCGTAGATTTTACTGATAGGTTATTCAGTTACATTTTAAAACTATACTAAACCTGCGCATTACGGATTGGTCATCTAACTCGAACAAAACAATGCGTTTTTCCTACGCATCTTTGGCTTTCAAGTGCCTAGACCTCTAGATTATCCCGAAACATTGACAATTTTTTTAATGCAAATTTCTAACTTTGGTTACAAAGCCTTATGAAAGCACTATGGTTCAGTAAGTTTCCCAATTTATGACACACGACGAAAAAGTTATTGTCAGTTCCATCACCCGTCCGATTCAATTTGGTTCGTTCACCATTGCAAAGCGCAATGTCATCAACTCGGCCGAATGGGTCAGAACTTGACCAACTTTCCATATAGACGGCCGCCGTCGTCGCGTTAATCCGTCACAATTGTCGGAGAAGACCCGCCGCAGAAAAAAACAAACAAACATTGCAGGATTGCAGGTGATTTACGATTTGGCAAAAGAAATAAAACCAGTGCGTTGTTGCATCACCCAACGACGACGGCGGTTCCATGAATCATCATCGTCCGTCACCGTCAGTCAGTCACCAGGTTAGCCTCATTCACGATCCGGCAGCGATGAAAGCTCATTGTTCATTCAAGAGGGACGGCCACTCGAAATCAAAGAATGGAAAACAAAATAGAAAAAAAATCCCAAGTTTTGAGAGGCCGCGTCCGTCCGTCCATTTATGTGTCGGCGACAAGTTCTCGGGCAAATTGGGTTTTTTGAGGGTTTGCCTAACTCCTTCGGGGCAGTGCGTAAATCCACGGCTTGGAGAAGCACTTCACGGGTCTGACTACGAGGAGCTTTTCCAGTGGCGGCTACTTCAGGTCAAGTTATGCAATGCAACGAAGCCATCCTCCGCCCGCCCGCGAAGGACTTTCACCGGTCGAATGGGGGGAGACGACATCTTTTGAAGTGCGAAAAATGTGACTTTGAAACCATTCTCACGACAATGTTAATCACGTAGTCTTTCTCCAACGGATCATGCTGGTAGCAGCCACAATTTTCGACAGATGTTTCCTCTTCGTCAAGTGTTTGACAGACAATTTTATTGAAACAAATGACATTCGAAAAACGTCAATCTCTGAACTGGAACTGAAGCTAGTTGATTAGGGAAGTGAGGAAGTGAACACATCACAGGAGCCGTTGGCCACCACTGCATTAAGCAGCAGAGTGCCTTACCGAAAAGGAAGCAAAAAAAAAACCTAACACAAAACACTGTGAGAACCAGCGCCTGCTGCGCTCGACATGGACGAAGTCAACAAAGAGTCCGACACAACGCAGGGTGTAATTATGGCGAAAATTTAGCACTTGAGGCGTCAACGGCTCGTTACCTGCTTTGACACTTCCGTCATCCTCGGGAGCACGCAGCTGATCTATTTTTGGCGATCGAGGGTTGCAGAGTGATCGAGATCGAGTGATCCGTTCTAAACCAGTGAGTGAAAAAAAAAACCTACAAACGTGAATCCTCGGATATTCAGCGGTAAGGCCTACGTACATACGTACGTACGCCACGAGTTCATCAATATTTACAAGATCAAGAACGCGCGAAGGGAAGCCATTGACGCCAACTAAATTATGCAATTCAGTGCAACGCTGCGCGCAGCGACTGACGTTTTAGAATCTTAATTTTTGTTTCATTATTCTGCAAATCCTCTGCGGCTCTCGTCCGTCCCGTCGCAACACACTTGGCGGCGCTCGAGCTGAGGATCAGTTTTTTTTTTCGTTATTGTTACTGTTGTCGGAGTGCAGTATCTACTTGACTGAAACCGAGAAAACGTGCCCGACCTTAGCGGTAGCTAATTTGGATGCTGTGTGCTCTCATCGCCGATAAGTAGGTAGGCAGCTAATTGATTCTCCCGAGTGGCAGCCCCCCGCGACGGTGGTCGTGTCAAACAAGCCAACGGAACACCGCTCGAACCATATTAATTCTAATGTCTATGTTTTGGGTAATCAGGAAGTGCCTCGTCAGATGTTGTCGTCGTCTTCGTCCAATTTGGGCCCGCAGGAATTTGCGTACATTTTTTCCCACACAACAGAAGCCGCCGCCATAGCCGCCGGGTGGTTGGTGAACTGCATCGATTGCAGTTTTTGGATGATGAACGACAAAACGAGCGGCGAGAGGACGACGACGACGGCGGCGAGTGAAAATGGTTCAACCGAGAAGCCTGTGAAGGAAGCAAAGCTGCCAGTTTCAATTAGGTGTAATTAATCGTTTAATTACTTTGTTTTCGAATGCGGATGAACTTGGCGGGTCGCGCGATTGCTAGCTAGCAGCTCCGAAGCGCATCAGTTTATCTTTATTAGGTTGATTGAGTCGGGGAAATAGGGAAGGGGAAAGGGTAAATCGATGGACATGCTCGGATAAAAATGCGTACAAACTATACGGTTGTCAGTTCGTCAGTAGCTGGAAGATTTATTCTGTCGAGTTGTAATAAATTAATTCGTTCCGATCGATCGACGAGATCCGGCTGATCGATTCGAATTAGTGATTGGAGATAGCCAGGATTGGAGACTGGCAGAGAATGTAACCGGCAGCTTTCAATTCTGTGTGTGTGAATGATCGCCTGTTAGAAGAATAATATTGCGTTTTAACACGGTGCATATCAAGTGGCTTATTGAAATTAGCTTAGACGGCTTGGGCTCTCGAGTCTTGGGTCGCTAATCGCTGCGTGATTTATGTCATCTAATTTCAAACCACTTTTGGAATACAGACAATTTGTCAGAGCGCGCGCTGTTGTATGATTTGAATATTTATCATACGTCACTCGGTTACGTTTCCGTCAGTGTGGATTTATTTGGTTTCAGCTTAAGCGACCGCCGCTTCCATTGATTCCGCATTTGCTTCTAATGTGTAAAAACTGTTACAAATGGATATCACTTTTGCTATTGATTTCCTGTAGAATTTCCCGGAGCCATTTGAAACCAAAATTGTACCCTTATTTGGTAAAATACTAGTAAATACCGTCCACGTTATATCGATGAATAAAAATGAATAATAAAGATAACAGCTGAATTCCGGATACGCATATTTCAGTAAAAAAAACTATCGAAGATTCATTACTGGCATTCAGAAAGGCCAAGTTGTAGAATTCTCTGCGATATTAAACACTGTTCGGAGCATTTTTCTCGAACGCAAAGCAGTCAAATACTGGCTTTATTCGCACTCGTTTTGTGCGAATTTTGCACTACGAAAATTGCATCAGGCAACCCACACTATTCTAGATTTGCACCGAACTGATGGTTTTTATCTACACGGAACGACCGAAATCAGCATTTTCGCGAAAAATTTAGTTGATTTGCTGATTTTAGTTAGTTATTTTTTGAGACAACTAAAAAAATCTTACTTTTGCTGATTTAGATTTTTTATTCTCATTCCCTTAATAATAATAAAATATTTGTTGAAATGACTATTTTTTTAGTTGAATTCACAAATTAAACATGCTGTCATTTCTTAGCTAAGGCACATTTCATTTCCATTCAACTAATTTTTCAGGTGAATTAAAGAAATATAATGTTGTTTTCAACCAATATGAATGGTTGAATTGGCTTCTGCAATCTGCAGCGGTCACCGAAACGGTAACACCGTAATGACTACTAGCCACTAGATGGCACACTACTGCCGAAAAAATTTCAGACGCGGTTGTCTTTTCTATATTGGCAGGTATAAATACGATGTTGTATTGGAGAAAAAGACATAAACGAAACGTAAACATCGTTTTGAATTTTTTTCTTCTTAATCAGAAAACATTCTCACTGAAAACTTTGAGCATTCGGAAAACAAAAACCGAATACAAATAGTATACCGGACGGCGCAGCTCGGAAGGTTTGAAGATACAAAAAAACTTCATCACAATTAGAGTGAAACATTCGAAATTCACTTCACTGTTCCGCGTAAAAACATTATTACGCACAATCGCTTCAAGTGCGCACAAATTCTGAATAAATACGATTTCCACTAACAGTTTACGACATTTTTACATATCGGTTTAGAAATTTAAATAAAGATATATCGAACACATGCGAAAAACATCAAAACAATTTTCAAGCAGTTTCAATAAGACTGTCCTTTTTAGCTTTTTAATGGATTGTTTTGCTTTGACACTTCTCATGAGTTTTTGGCTAATAAACTTGTTAATAATACCCATTTCAGTTTTGGTTTCTTTGTGCTGTCCTTCAGTAATGATGGTGATAGATAAATAGAAACAAATTTTCTGATTTTAATAACAAAATTAGTTGTCAATGAGAATTTCGTGTTGGATTGAAATATTGCTGGTTTGTGTTCAGGATATTCACCAACTAAACACATTCTCTAAAAATAAGAGTTTTTTCAGCAAAGTAAATTCTCAATTTTAACTAATTTTATAGTTATTTTGGAAATTTTGTTGTTAAAATCAACTAATTCAAAAACAGTAATACGAATTAGGCGCAGAGCTAATTTCGGTCGTTCCGTGTACGATTTGCAAAGAACCAATGTTTATAGTTCTATAGATAACATGTGGAGTAATTAGAAGAGCTGATTTTGCATAATGTTCCACATCGTTGCCCACTTTTCGTTGTATTTTGCTCCAATGCAAACGACCAGCAGCAAGATGACGCAATCGATCTTCGTTGAAGGGAAACTGGCCCTGGGAACGTCCTGCAATTGATTCAACACTGAACTGAATTCTTGATACTAAAACTGAGATCAGGACCTGAACCAACCGAAATCATTAGCTTTACTTCCTGTTCAGTCAACTGCTAATATATCAAGTGTTACACAGGTACGGTTTTCTTCTTTGATACCAAACATTTCAAAAAACTTTAATTTGGAATTATTTTTGATTATGTCACACAACTGAAAATGTTATCATAAATTGATCATATTTCCGATAGCATGCAGCAAAAATTATGTTGATACGTTAGATACAACAAGAGATATTCACGATCAAAAACTTATCACTCTCGCAGATGGTAAAGCAAGTCGTATTCACAACAAAACGTCCGTCCAAGCATCAGTGAAAATACAGCAATGTTATAGTTGTTTTTGCAGAAAACTTTGTATAGTTTTTGGGAATATATTTATAGTTCTAAAAAGAACAATTTTATAGAATTCAGAAACTGGATCTGAGTTCAAGAACCAAACAGACCAAACTTCAGTTGCAAGTAAGTTCTGGAACTGAATTTAGCTCCGAAATCCAGTTCCAGTATGCAGGCTATGAATTCTGGAATTGAATTCTGTAATAATAAATTCTAAATCAGAAGTACATAATTCAGGTGGATCAAATTAGATTCGGAATTCAGTTTTAGAATTAATTTATAGAAATCAATCCAAAATTCGGCTCCTAATTTAGATTCAGATCCAGTATTCAGCAGCTGAATACGATTTGCGTCGAAATTAGAGCACGACCTGCGCATTTGAGGTTTTGTACCACGCAAAAGGTCTACTTTCATCGCTGGCGACGGCTGCTCTCGACGTCCGAAGGCCAAATGAGAGTACGACCTGAGCGTTTGACGCTTTATACCTGGTTTGTTGTTTGTGAAAGAACCTCTCCACGACATCTAGATGAAATGAACGATTTTCGATCAAAGTTTACCTTTTATTACTTATCAGTCTTTTTTCAGTTTGGTTTTCGTCACACCGAATTTTCGATGATTTTGAAACATATATGGGAACTAGTCCTCAAATTATTGGGAGTGCAAATATATTCGGTCTGTTTTTTCGGGGTCAAACATTAATCAAATTATCGTTCATCGCTAATTACTACTTTTTTCCCCTCGGAGATAATTTTCGAATTCCATCTCGAAGGAGCAATGTCAGGATAATACGACGAGTGCGGTAATATGTCCCGCATGAATATCCATATAATTTATCATGACTTTTGCGACATGAGGCCGAGCGTTGTCATGCTAGAGAATAACTTTATCGTTAGGAAAAAAAAGCTTTAAGGAGTGTATCGAAAAGTAGTTAGCAACATTGATTATTGAATAAAAAAGCGTAAAAAAACATATTCTGACATCAGATTTCGATGTATTGTAGAAAAATTACATTTTTATGCATTTCACTGATTATATTGCAGAAAATCCTAGTTTCTGTGAAACGCTCGCACTTTGGACTTGACATTCTTCATTAAATTCTGCACAGTTTTTTTGAACTCCTGCATGTTTTGGGACACTGTACCTTCCTTCCGAAAGTGCCGCTTGACAATTGACCAATACCTTGCAATCCGGGCAGTTCGGTGGGTTGAAGTCCTTTTCCACGAATTATACATTTTTTTGACAACCACTCTAGAACGGAGTTGGCGTAGTGGGCTGAAGTCAAATCCGGCCAGAAGAGAGGAGGAGCCTTATGCTTTCTGTACAGTGGCAGCATTCTCTTTTTCAAACATTCTTCCTCGTACATCATGGCGTTAATTGTGCCCTTCGTGAAGAAAATCGACGACCGCAAACCACAGGTACAAATTGCTTGCCAGACCAACACCTTCTGCCCAAACTTTTCCATCGCCACCATGGTGTCAGCGTCGTCCAGGTCCTGGTACACCGATTGCGTATACTATTGCGGTCCGGGCAGCGCTCGAGAGTCTTCCTTGGCGTAGGTTTCGTCGTCGATCAGGATGCATCCGTCTTTATTCTGTAGAATCCGGTTATACAGTTTTCGCGCTCTTGTTTCGGCCTGAACTTACTGTACCAGGGACTTTTTCGGCACCTTCTGTTTCTTGTACGTTTTCAGGGAGTTCCGAACTTTGATCCGTTGAATCATCCCGATGCTGGTGTTGAACTGCTTGGCCAAACCCCGCGTCGACGCCGATGGGTTTTTCCTGATGTACTCAACCACTTTTAAGTCCCGGCCGGGCTGGCTGGGACCCGTTTTCCTACCGGATCGGGGCAAATCCTTCATGGAAAGGGTCTTACCGTAGTGGTAAACAACCGAAAATCAGAGCAAGAGGCGTCGGTACATGCTTGTAATTGCATGATCCTCTCCAAGAGATCCCTGAAGAAATTGGGTGTGATGGTTGACGACAAGCCAAGTTTCGTCAAGCACGTTGAATACGCCTGCAAGCGTGCTTCAATGGCGATTCCGGCGCTCTCACGAATGATGGTCAACAACTCGCCGGTGCGCTCCAGCAAACGTAGGTTACTGACAGGAGTGGCAGTTTCGACCCTTAGGTACGGCAGCCTCCAACCGGAGTTTAGGCTAGATCCTTCGTCGGGAACTAGCCGAGTAGAAGCCACAGCATCAAAGTCGAGTCTTCGGGAGGTCAGTGAACCGGAAGCTATACTCCAACCATAGGAACGACCTCGGCACTCATTCGAGTGTCCCGTGTGGCGTAACACGAGATTCGGTATCGGGAGAAATTGTTTCGTCGGGGAGCTCTTCGTCGGCGTAGTCTAGAAATTAGACGAGTAGATTGCGACGTAGCCCCGGTATGGATCATCGGGGTGCCAGTGGATCGGAAGTCATCCTCCAACAGGAATCATTGGACCCACTCAGGCATTTTTCCGATTGAACCGTTCACGGGTTTCGGAAGCGTCGGTCCCGGAGAAATTTCCTTCGTCGGGGACTAGCCGACTAGAAGCCACAGCACCGAAGTCGAATCGTTGGGGCGCCGCCAGTGAACCGGAAGCCATGCTCCAACCGGAATCGCCGGACCGATTTCGACATCCTCCTGGAGCGAAGCGAGTGACTCAAAATCGAGAACTAAATGGTCCAAAGGTAGAAGAGAATGATGCAAACGTCCATGGCGATGCACAATCGAAGATCCCAGGCGCTTTAATGGGTAGTTCCACACACTTAGAAAATGTTACATCTTTATAGATGCACATAAAAGGAGCGTCGCGATTCACTTACATTCACAATACAAAGCATGTAAAGATAAGTCATATCATCAACTTCACAGTTGATTTAGCTGAAACTTACATCGATACAGACGCAACAGTTATGTTCACATGTTAGTAGATGTAATATTGTGTCATCGCCGAAGAAATTACGGCATATTTGGTTTTACGTCAAGCGTAAATTTCATTTTTTCTAAGAGTGCAATTATACAGTTGGCAGTCCTATGCTGTAAAAAAAAGATGCAGAACAGGACCTTCGAACCATGAATAATCGGTTTTGGTGTTGATGTTGTGGTCGATGGCAACAATTGATCGGGCATAGCGTAGTATTTTTTCTTCTTGGGATTCTCATTGAATATCCATTTTTCATCCCCAGTAACAGTTTGATGTAAAAACCCCTGCTGCCTGCAAGTACAAAATCGCCTTCAAGTTCAAAAGGCACCCAACTGTCTTAATTTTGAATCATTCCCATGGATTTTAATCGTACAGAAACTGCTTGTTGAGTCACTTCCAATGATTCTGCAAGCTCCTCTTGCGTTTGACTTGGTTTGTCTTCGATTTTTTCTTGGTTGCCCAGAGCGAACCCTATCTTCAAAGCTGAAATCTCCATTGTAAAAACGTCGATACCATACCGTACATGATTTATCAGTTGGAGCATTATCACCATAAGCATCCACAAGCATTTGATGCGCTTCAGTTGCACTTTTTTCCCACTTCAGCTGCACTTCTAGTTAACAGAAAATTGCTCATAATTAACACAGTAAAAAACAAGGTTTTTTCCTTTCAAATAAACTCGAAGCAATATCAACTGAATATTAATGACAGAACCTCTAAAAGCTGTCGACATCAGCTGTTCAATATTCATAACTGCCAGAGCCATCTTTTAAAAACTGATCGAACTAATTTGTACCCCCAATATGTTAGATGGTTACAAGAAATACCTAGAAAGCAACTGATGACCTTGTTTAGTATGATTAACATTCCGCGCTGGTCTGGCAAGGAATCTGTCATTGGAGTCAAAAATAAAAATTGTTTATTTATCAAACCAAACATTCATCAGAAATACTCGTGCTGCTCTAAATTTGCCACATACCTGAAACGAGAACGAAAGAAAAAACTCCAGTTAGAATGATATTCATGTCAAAAACAGAAAAAAAAACGAAACCAGATTAGTGTGAAAAAATGACTAATTAGTGGTGCGAAATGCTCATGTCGTTGCCCCTAAGGAATTTATCAACACATTAATCCCCTTAAACGCGTCGCCACCCGTTACTCACCCTATCGTAGTCCCATCGAATTTTACTACCGTTGCAAAAACACCAACCAACTAATTTGTTCTAGATCTCTAATTTTATGTGAATCGACTCATCCCCATCTAAGTCCACTCCGCGAAATATTTTCAAAGTGGGAAGCACACACGGACCGTACGTCCGTCCGTCCGGCGCCTTCGCCAAAATGGTCCGAGCTGCGTGTTCTTAATTCAAGTAGTTGGTAAATTTTATGCCAAATCTCATCATCCACGCATAGTTGGGCAGAGTCGCGACCACGCCAGTTACTGATGATCCGGCGCGAGTAATGAACCATCACTCAAAATTCCGACCGTAGAGATGATACTTTTCCCCCCCGGCTCCACGTCACCCCATTCTGCACGGCCGTCCGAGATGGTGTTACGAAATTCCTGTGACTTCTTTTTTTTTTTGATTTGGTCGGAAGCAAACGAGCGCAAATCACCGGCCAGAAATTCCTCGTGATTTATAAGGCGGACCGCCGGCGAGATCATCTTCTTGGCGCCGCGGCTACCGTGCGAGCCGCCCTAGTAGTAGTAGTAGCAGCAGCAGCTAGAAAGGCGACTATTATTATTAGCAGCGGTAATTGCCAATGAAATTATTACTCATAAATGCCGGCGGCGGTCGTCGTTGGACGTCGGACAGCTCATCAAGGAATGTGCGAAAAGTGCGCGCGCGGTCGTAAAAATAATCCTACGATAATTAATCGCCTCTAAAATGATGCGGCAACCCTCATTGTGAGACTTCCTGGGTATGCGGCGTGATAAGAATCTATTGTTTAGATCCAGGTCGAACCACATATCCTGAAAAGCTTCTTGGTGAAATGGATGCGGGTGCGTCAGCATTGAGAAGTCGACCATCACAATTCTGACCGAATTCCTTCGAAGACCTTCAAAAGCGGGTTGCAGTTGCAGTGGACCATCGTCGTCGCCGTAAGTCGCTCAAAAAACGTCACACGTCATTCTAATTAAAAGTTATTGGAAGGTACCTCCCCGGCCGGCCAGCGTTGGAATTCCCGTTGGCTCGAGAGTGTAACGGACGCCGGGCAAATTTCAGAAGAGAAAAAAAAATTGACTGATCTAAATACCATTTCGTGAGTAAAGCACTGCTCGAAGGTAGCAACAACAACAAACATCAACAGCAGCAGCAGCAGCAACGCGACTTGCATGACAACGTTGGTGTCACTAAATATAGCCAAAGTATTGCCGTAAAAGTATCGCAAAAAAACGACACTGCGTTAAAAATAAACAGCATAGTCCGATTGCAGCGGGAAATGCGCGTTACCCGGCGTGTTGCCCCGTGCGTGCGTGCGTGCGTGCGTTCTGCCGCCTCCGTTCTCCTCTAGTGAAGAGTGGGATTCTAAGCAGAATTAATTACCGACCAGATTTATCAGGGGCGGTTTGTCGTTGGCTCGAGGGGAAAAAATGATCTCAAACGGTCGTTGACTATTCGCTCATTAGCAGTTATTGAAACGTCACGGTTTGTCATGGTCACTGTATAATGGAACCCCGAGGCCGTCTACCCCTTCCGAGAGGTGCAGAGGTGGTTTTTTGTTTAAACTAGCATTTCCGTTACTTAAAAATTGCAACGTAACTTTAAAACTGCAGAATTTTTTGATACACTTCAAACGGTGCAGTGTCATCTAATCTATTACAGAGTTAAAAATGATGATAGATTTTGAACTGGAGGAATGTAGAATAGTAGAATGTGCATGAGTACAGATTTTTTTCCTGATTTTCGTAGGTTACTAGCGGTAACTGCAGTCATGCTGAGACAAGTCTACGGACGATGGAATAGTTTGAGGTGAGCATACGCACTCCTCGAACATAATGAAGGAAGACTTTTCAGTCCAATTTTCGATTCAAGGAATGCTAGTTTATGTTACAATTATCCTAGAGAAAAGTTAAAACAAGGTGGATTTTTTTTACATTTATCCGGAGGTCTTGTTTTACGTGTTTTTAGGCGATTTATTTAAGAAGATTTCCGAAGTTACACGGTTTTTATTACGCGAATTTTCGAAGCTACGCGCTTTTCTTACGTCAATTTTCAAAGTAACCTAATAACTTCTTGTTTTGTCTCAGAAATGCATGAAACGTCGAGATCTGGTGTTATCCCGAATCTTTTCTTTCAAGTCAACTTTCTGACACTTTGAAAATTTTCGATTTTTTTGAGATTGCACCATATCTTTTAAGTTTCATGTATTTTTAAGAAATTTGACATCCAAAAAAATTTCGATTCACGAATGTCAAAATTTTTCCAAATCTCAGAGTCGATTTGTTTTTTCAAAAACAAAATTGTTTCTTTGCGAATTTCCGAAGTTGCTGTCTCAAATTCTCTGTCCCAAAAACCTTTTTTTCCAACAACGCAAAGTGGGGAAAAAACGATCAAAAACGCGACTTCGCTGCTCAATAATTTTATAAAAGCCTAAGCAAATATTTTCAAAGTTAGTATATCTTATGCAAATTTTTCCGTAGAATCGATTTATGATAGTTAAAAGATCCGCAAAATTCACTATCATGCCCGTTTTGCTCCAATTCCTCTTTTTTCTGACTTTACTTCGAAAACTAACTGTGAAACTCAGGAAAAAATTCAAATCGACCAATCGGAAGGTATGCCTGATATACTCATAAGTTATATAGATGGATTGTTTTAAATAAGATTGACCACAAATAACTATATTCTGTTTTACCCCCAGTCATCTTCTTCCATGAATTTACAGAAAAAAAAATTCTACTGATCGATGTTTGGACCAATATTGATTAAACAAGACAGTTCTATGTTTCGCATATAACTTCAAATAATAATTAACACATAGTCTCCCAGATCGCATGCGTCGTGCTACATCGTTTTACCCCAATTTTCCCACAAATATATTTTTATGTTGAACTCAGATTTACAATCCCGAAGCAGATCCAATATGACCTACCAATATTGGTTCATATCACGTACAAAACATCTGCAATCCAATCAAACACAATGGGAGTGACAGTACTAGCCTGTTTAACCCGTTTTACCCCAATTTATTTCATAACTTGTTTTTCTGGTTAAGCGTTATTCTGCATACCGTAAGCAGACTGATTGCGGTTGATGAAAATCGATTGATATTACGAAGAAAGCCCTAAAAATAGGATTTCAGATGGATTCAATGGCCGCATGAATCTTGTTATACCGTTTCACCCCAATTTATCCTTTAACTGAGTCTTAAGATTTTGCTCCACATTTGGAAAATAGTTCGTAATATAAATCGATTTTCATCAACCACAATCATCCTGCTTTCGGTATGCGAAAGAAAGTTTAACCAGAAATACGACTTATGAAATAAATTAGGGTAAAACGGGGTAAACAGGCTAGTACTGTCATTCACATTGTGTTTAATTGGATCACAGATGTTTTGCACGTAATATGAACCAAAATTGATAGATCGTATTGGATCTGCTTTTGGATTGTAGATCATATTTCAACTGAGTATTATAACTAGAAAAGAAATGGGGTAAAACGGTACAATGAGTTTTCTGCTGTAAACTATATGCAATCGATTTGTTAGACTTTTTTACATCGGAAACACTCCATTCGCTCTTCTGCAAGTTCTTCGGTTTCATGTTATATAGTTAAGCTTGAATACTATCCAGTATAAAAAGGGAACTTGGGGTAAAATGAACATGATAGCGGTTCGTGCGGTCCTTCTAAATACATGGAATCGATTTTACTGACCATTTTACACCAAAAAATTGCTTTGTGGTCAGCTGTATCAAAATCGTCACGTTTTTGGTCTATTTTTCCCCACTGTGCAACGTTTCAATGCATTTCTATGACATTTGGCATAAAAAAAAACATTTCGATTTTCGAAACAAAAAATTTTTTTTGGAAATTACTTCATATCATGCATTTCAAAAATATTTGGCATAAAAAATGTCTTTAGTTTTACGGTTTTTACACGGAAGTTATGCGATTTCTTCACGCGAATTTTCGAAGCTGCGGTCTCAAATTCTCTGTCCGAAAGACGTTTTTTCCGACTAATTCATGCAACGTCCCATGCATTTCTATGGCATCAAACAATTTCTTAAATTTTGCAATTTTTTTCTACGGGGATTTCCGAAGTTACGCGGTCTCAAAATTAAGGTCCCAACGTCGATTCGAAATGCTTATTTGACATAAAAAAAAATTCTTCAGTTTTACGATTTTGTTTACACGAATTTCCGAAGTTACGCAGTTTTTTATGCGGATTTCCGAAGTTACGCAATTTTTTTTGCGCAGTTTTTTTTACGCGGTATGTATCCCCCGCGTAAAAAGAGATCTCAGTATATTTCCAATCAGTAAGTAAATGAGCTTACCTCGAATCAGTTGGAAATGCGGTCATTTCAAGTCTAGAAAAAGAAATATAAAGATTTCTGAAGAAAACCGCGTTATAACAAGTCATTTTCGCATGGAACTAATTCCCTTTCATGCAGTTCCAGTTCTTATTCTCCTTCTTCAGTTTTCCTTTAAAAAAAACTGATTCGGAAAGCTATGAAACTTGTCCATCCGCAACTACAGATTGCTTGCCAAAACAGCGAATTCCAGATGGGATCGAATTCTCTGTCGGACCCTGAGAGATTAACTTCGGACCAAACCTCATCAGTTGCGTGAGATTCAGTACCTTTCGGTGAAACTGAAAAGAGGGGCGTATTCTCAAAAAAATATCCATTTTCACAATAGTGTCACTATTGAATATATTCCGCTAACAGCTCCAAGTGAAAAATAGATCCATTTTCTCGATTTTGTTTCTTTTATATCTCGAAAATGGCTGAATTTAGGAAGTAGCTCTCTATAAACATCGTCAATGAGCGTAGCTTGGAAAATAATATTGATTTTGAGAAATTAGTTTTTTTCAGTGTATATTTTTTTAAGGTTCAATTGTTTGTCTACAATTTGTCCTTAGAAAATTTTTTCGTAAAATCTATAGATTTCGAGCTATAATTGTATGAAAATAATGTTGCTTTAAACATACCTTATGATAAAAAAAGAACCGGAATTTTCATTTTAAAATTCCCGCGCTTGTCCAATCGGTAAACTTTTATTCTCTCAACGTGAGCAACACTTTTATACACATTCTGTCAAATTTGGACGCATATCGTACGATTAGTTTTTGTTTGGCGTCTATACAAAGAAGTTGAAAAATTTTCGTGTGGCGATTTTTATAATGGATGAAAATTTAGAACAACGTGCGTGCATCAAATTTTGTGTTGCAAATGGATTTAAGTGTTCCGAAACGTTGAAAATGTTAGAAAAGGCCATTGGTGAATCGTGTCTAGGAAAAACACAGGCATACGAGTGGTATAAACGCTTCAAAGGTGGTCGTACAAGATTGGATCATGATGAGATACCTGGCCGCCCAACAACATCTGTTACTGAAGAAAACATTGAATCGGCGAAGCAAATCGTGTTGCAAAATCGTTCTGTACCGATTAGAGAGATTGCTGTGTTGTTGGGCATCTTTTATGGATCAGCCGAACATATTTTAACTGATGTTTTGGGTTTGAAACGCGTCGCTTCTCGGCTGGTGCCAAAGAAGCTGAATTTCATTCAAAAACAGCGTCGTGTTGATGTGGCCAAAGAGACGATTTCCAACGCAGATAGTGACCAATATCATCAACCAAGCACCGTACTCTCCAGGTATGGCCCCGTGTGACTTTTTTCTCTTCCCCAGACTCAAATTGCCATTGCGGGGAACGCGTTTTGAGACCATAGAGACCATAAAAGAGAATTCGCTGCGTGAAATAAAGGCCATACCTTCGGCGGCCTATAAAACTTGTATGGAAAATTGGTTCAAGCGTTGGCATGCATGTATTGCCGCAGGAGGACAGTACTTTGAAGGCGATAATAAAGAAATTTATTAAAAATTGAAATTTTGCGTTTTTTAAAAAAAATCCGGTTCTTTTTTGATCATAAGGTATACGCTCTTTTCAAAAATTAGTCTTGAGTGGAAAAAAATCTTTAGACCAGTGAAAATACTACTACCATACTACCATACCAATTACACATGCAAAGTATCATGCAAATCGAAGAGGGTCCCGCCAACAGTCAGCCGATTCCGCATGGAATTGCTGTTATCTGAAATAATTATACAGATGCAAAAAAAATTTTGGCGATTATGTCACGATTATATCTCCGAAACCTAAAATGTCAACCACATCGTCGAAATCGACCCTCAGACCAATTTTAGTCTCGAACGAGCTTAAAATTATTGATATTAGTTAATCCTTAAAGAAGAAAATTGAGCGCTAATGAGTTTTGACGTTTACGTCACTTATGTCATTACATCACCGGTACCGATACGTAAGTTACAGCCATTTGAACTTCAAATTTGTTAAATGAATCAATATTAGTTCACCCATCACAAATAAATTGTGCGGAGAGATAAAGCGCGTTCAGTTGGTTACATCACTTATACAATTCTATCCCCGGTACCAGCAACCGCAACAATTTGATCTTCAAACTTGATCAATGACCCAATATTAGCTATCAAACAAGCCTAAGTTTGTTGAAATCGGTTCAGCCATCTTCGGGAAAATTGAGCGCGAAAAAAAAAGTTGAACAGTGTACACACGTTCATACGTACAAATACCCACACAGACATTTTCCTATCTCGTCGAGCTGAGTCGAATGGTATATAACACTATGGGTCTCCGAGGCTACCTTCGAAAATCGGTTTTCCAGCAATTCTATTACCTTTCTATAGAGAAAGGTAAAACTATCGCATTCTACCATTTACAAAAGCACACAACGTTCCGCAAAATTTTTGGCTAGTTTTGGCTTGCTGCCACTATTCTCACGAGATACTTCAGTGGTACCGTAGTTAAGTGAATCCAGTTATAATAACGAAATACCATCTCCGGAAGAACCTTTCATAGAATCGAATGATCAAGTGGTAAGAAAAACTATTGCTTTGGATCGAGGCATGATAGTACGGTGGAATTTATTTTGAGCATAGGAAAAGTTAAAATGAAAGTTGTCGAAGAGGACACGAATAAAGAATATGATTATCGAGTGAAAGTTAAAGTCTGACAAAGAATTTCATTGGTTGTAGAATGACTCAGATTTGGATTCCCACCAGTTTCAAACAATCATTTGCATATATCACATTCGAACTGGTTGTGACCTCCTCCCCTTCTCTGAACGGAATAATAACCTTTAATCGATACACCTCACTAACCGCTAAAGATGGTGCTCGCCGAACTACGACTCACATTTCCAATATAGACAGAGATAATTCGTAATTCAAACTCATCTGATGAAACTGGGCTGGGTTCGGTGCTGGCGGTAGGAATATAATAAAGGTTTTCAATCACAACAACAACAACCGGAATCAGGACCCCCCCCCATAAACAGCTCGTAATTGACCCGCAATCGTGCGCACCGTCAAATTAATGGATTATTTCCAAAAGCTATTAGATGAGTCACAGTCAGCGCCGCGCGTGCGTTGAATGGAGCCCTTCGAACGGGGTCCCAGACGCGGTCCTACGCACCAACAGCAGCAAGCAACCAGACGGAGGTGCTGTTTTGATCGATGATTGACCCATTTGCTCAAAGGACGAGGATAAATTCTTTCTCTCGAAAACCAACGCAGACACAATCCGGCAATCGGCATGGCAAGGAAAGAGGAGATATTTTTTTTTTCGTTTCAAATTGATGGGCTCGAACACCGAGTCGTCCTACACTCAATGAGCGGACGACGGCAGCGGATGAGTCACTGCCGAGTCTCCACGGTCAAGTGTGTGCCGCACGAGTCCTATTTTGGAGGGCCCAACAATCGGGACGGATCGAAGCATAAGAAAAATTATACGGTCACACTCCTCCCGGGCGGGCGGGAGATCTCTTATCTGTCATCTGTTCGGACTCTTGCGTTGGAAATGAATGGTACCCGACGGCCCGTGAAAGTTATGGCAAAACATCATTTGATTTTATTTTACTTTATTTTGTTGTTGTTGTTGTGGCTGTTCCATGTTCGGAAAAGTGATTATATGTAATATTTTTCAGTCCGTTGAAAACCAACCAAAACAAAAAGCCGGGCGACTTGGCCTCGGTTCGGTCCGACGGACGGACAGACTTATGACGATCGTTCAATGTGGAATCTCGTGAAACCTTTTGCTCGGATCAAAATCGCTGGAATGGAATTTTGCCACATTTGTTGTCGCACTGTTCAGCCGCCAGTCAAATTGATTTGTCATTAGCCATCAGGACTTGTATGGAGAACGAACCGTGTGTAATGGAGAAATTATGCGAATCGTGACCCAGATCAATTCCACAAACCACACCGGCTGACGGGTAGAATACCTTACCAGACGCCGGTTGTTGATGGGTCCTTGCGATGGTTTTGGCAGCTTCCAGTCGACTGAACAGATCAAGTAGTTTTACAAGACAGTGCCATGGGGGCGTTGGTTCTACTGGTTCCCTTTTAAGGGTTTGAGATCATTACGATCCAAACGGGGTGAATTGCTTACGTTTTGCCTCGCTACGTGATGTTCCGTAATAGCTTTTATGTTCAAGAAACGTTAGTGACATATGAAATTCAGTTACCCAGCTTGCCGTGATGTATTTGTTCATGTTTTTCGATGTAATATCATTTATACGTAAAATTATTATCTTTTTTTTGGAAGCATCCAAAGACAGTTTTTTTGATACTACCTACCTCATATGGGGTTTCCTTCTCATGTGAATAGTCTATTCGACACCTTTCATGCTGCATCTCACTATCAAGCCTGTTGTGGGGGTTAATGTAGCTGTACTGAATAGTTGGTTCAGGGCACATCGCTTTCGCTAATAGAAATTCCTTTTTGGCTGACAAATTCGGTGAAATTTTCAAATGGCTGAACTCGAGTTTCATTACAGACCGGTCCATGAACTCGACGTTCTGCCAGGATGTGTATCCGAAAAAATACACTCTACCATTCGTGAAAAAGGATTAAGTGTGTTTAAAATTTTCAAACCGTCACTTGAAGCGAAAAGTTATAACAAAATCGAAGAATTTTTCAAACCTTGACTGTGTAAAAAATGGGAAAAGTTATGCTAGTGTATGCTCGAACAAATTGTTTTGTTCTTATTCAGCATTCACATGAGTTACATGAGAAAGGCATCACTATCCCACTTTGTTTTTATGTGATTTTGCAAAATTATGGAACTTTCTGTTGAAATTTTTCAAAGTAATGCGATATTTTTCCTTGTGGTACGAATCTCTCGCAATCCATTTTCAGATTTCCGCAATTTCATTCAACTATCATCTCTTAAGGCCTGTTTCTCGTTGGTAGTGATAAAAATGAATTTGATGCTGTTTAGTTTACAGATCGCGTCTTCGTCCATCCTCCTTCATCATTGCTATTGTTATTGTTGTTGTTAGAATTGGTCGGGTAACGGGTACTTGAAACTCGACTCAAACCCGAACCCAAACGGTCAATACCCGAATCCGAATAATATGTTTGTCGGGTACGGCTCACGATTTTTTTTCATTTTTAACAGGTACGGGTTCAGAAATTTGGTCGGATTTCGGGTAGTTGAACCCGAATACTCTCATTTTTTCGCGTCGGGTACGGGTACTTTTATCTTTTTTTTTTATCGGATACGGGTCGGATTCGTGTTTGAAAAAGAAATTATTCTCGAGTTTGGGTCGGGTGCGGATTGAATTTTTTTTCGGATTTCGGGTACTTGAACCCGAATACTTAAGTTTTTTCGGGTTCGGGTCAGGAACGGAGACTTTCATTTTTTATTGGGTACTGGTCGGATCCTTGTTTAAAAACAAATTATTCTCGGGCTCAAAAATTTGGTCGAATTTCGGGTATTTGAACCGTAATACTCAATTTTTTTTGATTTCGGGTAAATTATTTTTTATCGGGTACGGGTCGCATTCGGGTTTGGATAAGAAATTATTCTCGAGTATGGGTCGAGTTTGGGGTAAAAAATTTGGTAGGATTCCGGGTACTCGAACCCGAATACTCTAATTTGTTCGCGTTCGGGCGATTTTTATTTTTTTTGTTTCGGTTACGGGTCGGATTCGGGGTTGGAAGAGAAATTATTCTCGGGTTTGGGTCGGGTTCCTGTTTAAAGATTTGGTCGGATTTCGGGTATTCGAACTCGAATACTCAATTTTTTTGGGTTCGGGTAGACTTTTATTTTGTATCGGGTACGGGTTAAATTCGGGTTTAAACAGGAATTATTCTCGGGTTAGGGTTCAAAAATTTAGTTGGATTTCGGGTATTCAAATTAGAATACTCTATTTTTTCGGGTTCGGGTAGATTTAATTTTTTTTTATGCAAGAGAAATTATTCTCGGGTTCGGGTTCAAAAATTTGGTCGGATTTCGGATATTCGAATCCGAATACTCAAATTTTTTCTGGTTCTGATCAGGTACGGGTAGAGACTTTTATTTGTTTATCGGTTCGGATTCGGGTTTGAAAAAGATATTATTCACTGGTAAAGGTCGAATTCGGGTTCAAAAATTTTGTCTGATTTCGGGATTCGGGTTTGGAAAAAAATCTCGAGTGCGGGTCGAGCTCGGGTTCAAAATTTTGATCTTTTGAATTTCTTGTGGTTCGGGTCGGGTACGAGTAAATACTTTATAATTTATCTTTTTATTCGGGTCGGATTCGGGTTTGGAAGTGAAATTCTCGGGTTCGGGTCGGGCGCGGGTTAAACAATTTGGCCGGATTTCGAATATTCGAACCCGAATACTCAAATCTTTAGGGTTCTTGTAGATTTTTGTTTTTTATTTGTTACGGATTGCATTCGTGTTAGGATTAGAGATCATTCTCGGGTACGGGTCGAATTCGGGTTCAAAAATTTGGTCGGATTTCGGGTATTCTAGCCCGAGTACTCTAATTTTTTCGCGTTTGGGTAGATTATTTTTTTGGTACACGGGTCGGATTCGGGTTTGGAAGAGAAATTATTCTTGGGTACGAATTAAATTTGGGTTAAAAATTTTTGTCGGATTTCGGGTATTCGAACCCGAAATATACTCAAATATTTATTTTTTTCGCGTTTGGGTAGATTTTTATTTTTTATCGAGTACGGATTGTATTCGGGTTTGGAAGAGAAATTCAAAGATTTAGTTGGATTCTGGGTATTCGAACTCGAATACTCATTTTTTCGGGTTCGGGTAGACTTTTATTTTGTATCCGGTACGGGTCATATTCGGGTTTAAACAGAAATTATTCTCGGGTTCGGGTTCAAAAATTTGGTCGGATTTCGGATATTCGAATCCGAATACTCAATTTCTTTCAGTTTCTGGTCGAGTATGGGTAGACTTTTATTTTTTTATCGGGTACGGCTCGGATTCGGGATTGGAAGAGAAATTATTCTCGGGTTCGGGTTCAAAAATTTAATTGGATTTCGGATATTCAAATTAGAATACTCTATTTTTTTCGGGTTCGGGTCGGGTGCGTGTAGAGATTTTAATTTTTTTTATGGAGGAGAAATTACTCTCGGGCTCGGGTTCAAAAATTTGGTCGGATTTCGGATACTCGAATCCGAATACTCAATTTTTTTCTGGTTCTGATCGGGTACGGGTAGAGATTTTTATTTGTTTTTCGGTTCGGATTCAGGTTTGAAAGAGAAATTATTCACTGGTAAAGGTCGAATTCGGGTTCTTAAATTTTGTCGGATTTCGGGTATTTGAGCATTTTTTTTCGATACGGGTAGACTTATTTTTTATCGGGCACGGGTTGGATTCGGGTTTGGAAAAGGAATTATTCTCGTGTTCGGGTCGGGCGTGGATTAAAAAGATTGGTCAGATTTCGGGTATTTGAACCCGAATACTCTATTTTTTTCGCATTCGGATAGATCTTTTTTTCTGTTGCGGGTCGGATTCGGGTTTTGAAAATAAATATTTTTTGGATTCGCGTCAGATTTGGGTTTAAAAATTTTATTTGTTTTCGGGTATTCGAACTCAAATATTCAATTTTTTTCGGGTTCGGGTTGGATATGAGTAGACTTATTTTTTATCGGGTACGGGACGGATTCGGGGTTGGAGGAAAAATTACTCTCGGGTTCAAATATTTGGTCGAATTTCGGGTATTCAAACTCGAATATTCAAATTTTTTCGGATTCGGGTAAATTTCTTTTTTATCGACTACGGATCGGATTTGGGTTTTGGAGAGAAATTATTCTCGAGTCCGGGTCGAATTAGGGTTGACAATTTTGTCGGATTTCGGGTATTTCAATCCGAGTACTCCATTTTTCGGGTTCAGGTAGCCTTTTATTTTTTATCGGGTACAGGTCGGACTCGGGTTTGGAAAAGAAATTATTTTCGGATACGGATCGGGTGCGGGTTCAAAAATTTAGTCGGATTTCGGGTATTCGAACTCGAATATTTGGGTTCGAGTGATTTTTTTATTTTTTTTAGGAGAGAAATTATTCTCGGGTTCAGGACGGTTGCGAGTTGAAAATTTTTACTTTCGATCGGGTACGGATCGGAATCGTTGGTGTGAGGCATCTTACTATTATTATTTTAACTGTTCGAAGTGGAATCGGTGAGCTACGACAGCTTTGTCTCATATATTGAACTTCATCCTCAGCAAACCAAATCTCTGTATGTAACTCTTCTGCTGAAACTCACTCTGAAGTTCACGATCAAGTTTAAACTTTACCGTCAGCTGTCAATCGATCACCAACGAAGGTGACATCGATCTGTCAATTCCCCGATGAATGGAAAATCATTTTATTAATTTGCCCGTCAGATCGGTAAATCGGTAAATCGATCGCCCCGGCAGTTTGACATTTATTTCATAGCTCAAATTCTTGACACAGTTACTAGGCGTTACGTTACGAGCTCAGCTTTAGGTCAGGCAAAAAAAATGAATGCCATTCACTTGCCAGGCGGGTGATGCGGATTATGCCGAGCAAACCAAACCGTCAAAGAAAGGATTATCTAGCGATTGACGACAGATTTTTTTCGGGGGTTTTATGAAACGTAGCCGAGCTAACAACAATACTGTCGTTTAGTCGTAGATAATGAGACATTTAGATGGATTCCAATTATTATGGTCACTTGATTACATCAGTCGTGCGCAGTTCAAAAGCAGACAGAGCCGTCAACCGCGCCAAATGGGGATCATCACAATGTGATAATGAAGAAAAACGCCATTTTCCCGGTATATCAAAGCGTCAGCTGAAACCGCAAAACCGTTGATTTGAGTCATTTAGTCTGTAACCACAACGTAACTGGACCGGAGGTTACCTCAGTAGCTCGGACCGATTTCCCGCCGCCGGTCGCCACCGACGGCTTGTTCTTTATGATCTGAAAGCACATCCACAGTAGAGGAGGGGGGACGCAAACTCAGGACACCAAACCCCGAGCCTCCCCTCAAACTGACCAGCTTGAGCCAACGAGTGAAATGGTGGTTGCGCAATGTAAATCTGGTGCGGTTTGTTCGTGGCGGCTGGCTTAGAGGATACACCTCCTTTGAAACTCAACAGGTTCCCCAGGCGTCGTCGTCGTCGTCGTCGTCGTGGCGACCGACGGATCCAACCGAGTGACATATTTATGTAACGCAATTAGCCAACATGTCATACCGAGCCGTGCACTGTGCATGCGTGTGTGCGCCAGTTTCAACTACCTGACGCTCTCTCGACCCCCGATTGATCGTATTGGCAATAAGGTGAATATTAAAATTCAGGGCATCGATTAAATCATGTGCCTGCCACCGTCCAGCCGCACCAAGAAGAAGTTGCCGGCTGATGTTGATTCATTCATCGAGATACAGCCGTTCGTTAGAGGCTGGACTTGTCAGGATTCATTTGAGTCCCAGCCGTCGGATCGAAAACCGCAACGGCGTAGTCAATTATGGTTCCAGCAAAGCAAAGTAAAAAACGGGGATTCCTGCGGTTGCCTAGTGGACATCGCAGTACCGGGATATGACACGATTGTGCTATAAACGATATCTCCCGATAGTTACTTATTTGCCGGTAATACTGACAGGAAAGGGGGGGAAAGCTGATGCTTCAAGTACTTCCACGCGTTTGTCTGTCCGTCTGTCGTCACGGTCAAGGTTTTTCGCTATAGACCTACAGAGTAATACAAATATTGCCTCCAATCGAACCCTCGCACAAATATCAATCAAATGATAAGAGGCGTACATGACTGCCTTCATCGTCGTCGCAGTCATGCAGTTTAGATAAGAGGAGCCAGCTTGGCCTGGCCCTCTGCAGTATTGCCTACCCCGTTTCCAATCGATTCGTCAACGTTCATCAATATCCGATGGCCGCCACCACCGCCGCAGCCGCAGTCAGTCGCCATAACCTACAATACCTGGTAGGCGGACTCTCGGCGAAACCAGCGGGGCTATTGAGGACGACATCTCAGACCGCATATAATCGCATGTTCTTGCAACCGATCACCGTAGATCAATTTGCCATGGAAGACATTTTTCGTGTCGCCAACCGGGAACTGCGCAATAAAATTGAGAGAAGGGGGAAAAAAATCCGTGAATGCGTGAAATATGTGTGCGCGCGCGATTTTAATTTTCTCATGCCACCACCATCGCTTAATGGTTCGAAATGGCAAGCTCTGCCGTCGCCACAGTTAATTAATCAGCTTTATGACTCCGGCACTGTCTGTCTGTGTGTGTACCGGTTGGTATGTGCGTAACAAACTATCCAATCTGTCCAATACACGAGTTGGCACTCGTTGAAGCATGTAGAAATTAATAAATATCCAATTAATCACGGCCGGCATGGGAAACACGGGCGCCACTCCGAGTGGATTGTTTAAAGTTTAAAGCGATTGAACACCGCACCACTGCCTCACCAGTAGAACACATGTCAACGGGTTTTGGTTTCGATTTTTTTGCATTTGCGGTATGTGGGGTCGTCTGCAGGTCACCAGGAGTGACCTTAAATTTACATATTATATAAAATATTTCAAAATAAAGATGACAGTAAACAAGAACAACTTTCGAGATAAGATGGACTCCATTCGCTTTATACCATTCCAAAACATCTTTGGCGTAGTGACAAGATGCCAAATCAGACCATAATAATGCGTAGGAATGGTAACGCTTCTTTGTGTATTCTTTACGGTATATTTCCTTGTTTACCGTTCCGGTAATGATAAAGCTTTGGCTTGCTCGATCACAGCTGCATATTACCTGCCAAACCAAATATTTTTTTTTTTGGAAACGACTTTTTTTCGTCCTGAAATGCTCCTCTACGACGTTCTGTTGAATGGTAGTATAAGACTGGTTCGTTTCAAAATCTAGACACCCGTGAATACAATTCTCTGTGGAAATAGTTCATCTACGCATGATATATTTCGCAGACTTATGAAGAAAATTGAGAGTCTAGTTTTTTGCAATTTTTTAACATAGCGCTCTGTAATTCCGAAGCCTAAAGTCGTATCGAGATAAAATTGAATAGCGTTCTATGAAGAAGTATGACCTTTCATATAGTTTCATATATATTATAGACACAGATAGGACCCAATTTTTTGTTTTAGGCATGCCAGGTTTCTCCAAACAATTTTCAAAAAATCGAAAAATATTGATAGAAAAAGAGTGCGCACCCAGGCCTACTAAGTCACGAATAAAAACTTTGATCGGTTTTTTGCCTTTCTCATATAGAAAGGCTATGCAATTACTGCACAGTGGTCCGGATCCACAATTTAGGGAGACAAAAACATTTGTGACTTAGCCTTATATTTTAGAGCAATGATGTCTTCAGAACAAATGATCAGTGGAAGATCAGCCATATTTTGAAGCATATGGTATTAGGGTGGTTCTTATTATTACGGTGATCCAAAAATTATTTTCCGTATGTGTTGAGATAGAGGACTGCACCCTTTGGCAAAATTGTAGGAAAACTTATATCAAGCAACTTTGCCGAGAACACTATTGTAGTATCTCTAACGGTTTTAGTGTTACAGCTATTTTAATAGAGCAACTTAGGGTGTTCCTAAAAGAAATAGATTTTTTTGCTCTAGCTTTCCTTTTTTCACTTCTCGTTTTTGGTGTCTTTAAATATCTGTTAGAGTTTATTGAAACCAATTTTTTGATGACTAGCGCATTCAGGTAGCGTTTTCTGAACCGAAATTATGAGCAAACCCGATGAACCGATTTTCATAAACTCAGATTCAAAGGTCTTATACAATTTTCTTGAATTTCATTCGGATCCGACTTCCGGTTCCGGAACTACAAGTAAATATGTGCAAATTTATGAAAAAATGCGCACTCAATTTTGTCAGAAATTTCTTAACCGATTTTCACAAACTAATAAGCAAATAAAATGTCTTGAAATTCTTAAAAAAGTCCCCAAATCCGACATCCGGTTCAGGTATTACAGTGCGATTAGTGAAAACTTTCAGTTTCATAAGTATTTTTTCACTAGCGATGGCGAAACAAGGTGCACATTACTATAAAACTTACTGCTAAATTCATCTAGTTGGCAGATTTTGTTAGTTAGTGAATATATAAAACTACTTTGGGACTACTAGTCCCCGGTCTCCGCTTCCGAAAGCACCGATTAATAGTGAAGAAAATCTCCAAAACGGAACTCATTTCGATTTCCCAGCAACGGTTAAACTGATTTTCACGAATCATGATTCAAATTAAAGCTCTCATTGTTTTTAAATATACTGTGCAATTTCATCCAGATCCGACTTCCGGTTCCGAAATTATAGGGCGATAAGTGTCAAAACATTCAAATCGTTATTTTAAATAACGATGCAAAACTGGTACGCGTCGGTACGTGCGGCTTTGCTTCGTTCAATTTCGTATAGAATGCAGGATTGCTCTATATTTTTCAGGTGAAAAAAGGTAAATTTGTACATTTTTTACTCAATTTGTACCTACCTGTTGTTATTACAAAATCATGATAACGATGCTTTTCTATAAAAGTACACTTTTTGCTTTCTAATGTAAATAGTTTATACAATCACTTGAAACATTGAATAGTAAAAATTGGCCTAGAGGTTCAGACCAAAATCACGAGAGAGCGTCTTAGCTAAGTAGGAATGGTAATAATCTCTCCTTAAGGCATTACTCACGGTATATTTCCTTGTTTACCGTTCCGGTAGTGATGAAGATTTGGCTTGCTCGACCACTGCTGCATATTGCCTGCCAAACCAATTTTTTTTGAAAAACTTGACTTGTTATATATCATTCGACACAGTTCATCGACCTGAGCAATGTATGTGTCTGTGCGTGTATGTGTGTGAATATGTGTCAAATAATGTCACTCATAAAATATAAAATCTCTCCCATAGGTTGCTATTGAATTTTATCATGCTTTCATAGGGTAAGGTGTGTTTAAAATTGCACCGCCCTTTAGAGCGACGATACAACAAAAATGGTAAAATTCTTCTAGATTTAACTCAAAACTGACTCAAATTTAAAACGAGACTCACATAATTTTCTCAGAGAAGATTTGATCGAGTTCCACTAGCTTAGGCTCAAATAAAAGTTCCTATAGTCCCATAGGTTTCTGTTTAGTTTCATCCAAATCCAACTTCCGGTTCCGAAATTATAGGGCAATGAGTATCAATACTTTCAAACTGTCATACAAAATTGTGCAAAATCGGTACGGAAGAAGAAAGCACCATCGCCTAGCACACAGCGTGCTTCGTTCGATTTTATATAGCGTGCAGGGTTGCCACATTTAAATCTATATTAACTTGTCATAACTGTTTACAAATGGTGAAGGTTATGTTAGTTTATACCCAAAGAAAGTTTCTTATTTTATTCAAGATTGAAAAAAAAATTCTTGACAGATTCTTCTAGTGATATTTTTGGAAATATAAGTGATATAAGAAAGGCATCATTACACCACTAGGTGAAAGGTTTTTTTTCATTAAGTTTATTAAAGACCTTTTAATTATTGTCTTCCGGGTCCTTATCGATTTTTCTGAAAACCATGTTTTTGCCTTTCTCATGTAGAAAGGTTATGCAATCACTGTGAAAACCGACTTCTGAACCGAGGCCCGGAGGGTCGAATGTTATATACCATTCGGCTTAGATCGTCGAGTATGCAAAATGTATGTGCGTATGTGTGTATATAAATAAAAAAATTCTGAGTTTCATATGGATCCGACTTCCGGTTCCGGAGTTATAGAGTAAAGAGTGTTAAACATGTTTGACAACAGTCAAGAAGGCTAAGGGCAGAACCAGAACGGATCTCTGGAACCACCAAAAAAGCAATCAAGAAATCAGTATTTCCGGTTTTTTAGGACGAAAAAAAAGCCAAGTTTCCCAAAAAAATATTTGGTTTGGCAGACAATATACAGCGTTGGTCGAACAAGTCAAAGTTTTATCACTACCGGAGCGGTAAACACTGAAATATACCGTGAATAATGCCTAAAGAAAAGATTATTACCATTCCGAGACGCTCTCTCGCTATTTTGGTCTGATTTGGCACCTTGTCGCTACGCCAAAGATGATTTGGAATGGTATGATTCGAATAGAGTCAATATTGAACCGAAAGAAGCGAATCCTTCGAATTGACTAATAATGCACAATTTAATGATAAAAACGCATCTTGGATTGAACTAATAGAAAATTTGTTTCATTCCAAATTAAATATGTCCAGATTTTGTCGCAAACAAGCCTAGAAAAAGCTACCAAAGTCTTTACTGTTGATGCCTATTGCCATCGAATCAAAATCAATTAAATCTTCAGTGGAGTCGGATCGAGCAGATATCCTACATTGTGTCTTAATACTGAAAATTCCTTCCACCTTACATACTCTGAATACGCGATCCAAATCAGGTTCAGGACTTCTGTTATTCACAAAAGCCGCCGATAACATACCGAATTCGCTACACAACATTTTGCTATTTGATTGCTTCCATAGCCGAAGCAGAAGAAAAAACCGTGCAAACAGCGCAACATAAATACCCGCGGATCGTTGCTTATTAAATATAATAAACTTTGAGCGGTTTCGCTACGAAGTCGCGCACAATCGCGCTAAAGGTTGCCTCCATGGTATGGAACACAATCGGAAAAGGTATAGCAGAAAAGAAACTAAACAAAAACTCCTAGGCAATTCAAATGATAAACATCATTTGTATTTTAGCAAGTCGGTAAGTCGACTAGGGCTAGGATCGGCAGCGAAAAGTAGAACACCACGCGACTCCCGCGCCCGCAAAAGGTTAAACCAAATTCGAACCCAGCAGCAGCAGCCGGAGCAGCAACAGGGCTTGTCCCGTCTGTAGTCACAGTTTCTTCCGAACTATTTTTTGTTTTGCCATTTTTTTTCGACAGTGTGTGTGTGTTTGTGTTTTGTGCCTAGACCAACCATCCAACCAACCACAACACCAACCGGAGGAGATCCATGCACAGTAGAGAGAAGGGCGTGACTCAAAATGGCATATCTCGCGGGGCTGACCTTTTCTCGGTTTCGCTTAGTTCACGCGATATGTAGAAGGAAAAAAAAGAATATGGTTGATTGTTAATGGCGTTTCGATACGGTGTAGAAAAAAAGGTGAAGTTGGTTTTCAATTGCCTGAAAAGTTACTAGTTTGGACGAGATTTATTTTACTCGATTGAAAAATTGATCAAGTTTCGAATCTTGTCATATTTTTGTGTCAACCAAATACCGGAATATCACCGGTTTGCTGTATAATCTATAATGACAGCCGGAAGGTAGAACCTCCAACGGAGTTAACGTCATGAAATTGACTGCGACGGTAATCAACACCAGCGGCGACAACAACGGCAGCAAAAAGCAACAACAACCTCGAGTCATGTTGTTCCACTGATTACCAGGTGTTGATACGACCGGGCCACGACCGTAACATTCCATAACATAATTACCTTCCGTCGACCACCGCCACTACCACCCGCGTTCAGCACCAAATCCGTCGAAGCTTTGCAAAGAAAAAACAAAACACTCTTGGAAAAGAACGATCAAGGTCTTCACACTCTCACTCACTGACGATGACGAAGTGGATGCTCCGGAGAAGGATGAACCGAAACCCGGGGAGGCGGTCGATTCATATTACCAATTCAAATCTGTTGCATCCAAGCCCCGAGCATAAATCGTTCGCGGAGTTGGTCGCCCGCAACAAGCAAACACACAAACCGTCGGTCGGTCGGCGTCGTAATTGCAAAATCAGCAACTTTCTGGATGGAAACCGGGGTTGCTATCTGGGGAAGGGAGTAGGTGGGTGCACGTCGGTGGTAGGGAGGCACTCTTCACCAGCCATTGTGTGTTCACCTCGAACCAATGTTCGTTCCATAGAGGGAAATTGAAACGGAAGGAGCGGAAGTATCGCTCAGTTGAAGATTTGAAATGATCTTTTCTCCGGCTTTCGGTTTGTTGTACGGCTCCGATCGTGTCGTGCCGTGCCGAGCCGTACCGCACCGAGAGGTGAAGCGGGGCCGAGGGTTCATAATCAAATAGAAACAATACCATTAAATGGATTGAATTGAATGGAAAATAACAGGCACGAAAGTGAGACTGGTTATGTTGGGATATGGCAGAGGAAAGTGGCTGGAGCTGGAGAGAGCCATCTCGGAGCAGGGTTGTAGTGGTCGTTCCAGGGGAGTTGTACAATCGATGATGTTGGGCAAGGATTTAAGGGTTGATCATTTAAAAGGGATTTGTTGATGCTAGTTTCCAATGTTCTGAAAAATACTAGCTCTAAAAATGTAATGAATTTTATACAAGAAACTAGTGTAGATAATTCAAAAGAGAACCCATTAATCCTATTCAACAATATAGTATTCATAACAGTATTTTAGCTTGATTGGCCTTGAAAAGATCAAATCAGATAACTATTTACTCACAAGCTCCTATCGCATGCCTCATCACGTAGCTAAGATGACATTTGATTAACGAAATGACAAGCAGCTGAGTGAGAAGATGCGAAGTGGTCTGCGTGCTATTGCCTATCCATCCTGACGAAATTGTGTGGAAGTATATTTAATAGATTGTATATGTATACATTTTCGCTATGAACAATGTTCAATTTATAGAATTGTTTTTGCAAAAAAAGTTTCAAAATCTAAAACAAACAGGCTATGAAAAACCAAATCAGGGAATCCGTTGAAATATTTTAGAATATTACAACATGAAAACGATTAATTCCAGAACTGAAGAGAGAGAGAAAGAGAGAGAGAGAGAGAGAGAGAGAGAGAGAGAGAGAGAGAGAGAGAGAGAGAGAGAGAGAGAGAGAGAGAGTAATAGAAATAAAAATCTGATACTACACTAGAAAACTAGCAAAACTTAAAATGGAAAATTGCTGAACAAAACAAGAGAAAGGGATAACGAGAAGGGTAAAGAACTAAAGATAGGTAAAGATACAACGATTAAAAACAACGAAAGAATTAAAACACAAGAGAGCAATCACGAGAGATAGAGAGAGAGAGAGAGAGAGAGAGAGAACAAGAGAAACAAAAACAAACAAAAGGGACGGGTGTAGCGTGATGGGTAAGTCGATGCCTATCACGCAGCTCGCCTGGGTTCGATTCCCAATGATCTTTAGATTAAAACCTCTATAATCGAAAAAAAAACAAAAAAAAACGAGAAAGAGAGAAAAAATTTAAAAATAGGGAAAGAAAATTAACCATAGATGAAAAAATGACGAGTAGATATCGAAAAAGTGATAAAAAATTATTAAACATAATTAAGAGTAAACGATAAAAAATTATCAAAAAGCGGAGACACACTGAAATGAGAAATAAAATGAGAAAGTATCAAACATAAAAAGAATACAAAAGGATGTATAAAGTGAAAAGAAGAAAAGTGAAAGAGATAGAGCTAAGTAGGCGAATAAAGATACAGAGATGCTTTAGAGAATATAAGAAAGAGAAAGAAATAAAATGAAATGAAATAACAGACACAAAACACTAGAGATAAACAACGAGAAAAAGAATAAAGATAGAAGTAAGAACAAGAGCACTCTTTGCTCTAAAAAAAAAAACACCAGAAAAAGAACAACTTTCTTAAATAAAACGACTTAATCAAGGGAAATAGAAAGAGCTAGAAAATGAGCAATAAAAAAATCAAAAATGAGAGAAAACGCGAAAAATAACAAAGAAGATGAGAACATGAGATAGTAAGAAATAATCGAAAAAATAGAGAGAAATGGGGGGACGGGTATAGCGTGATGGGTAAGTCGATGCCTTTCATGCAGCCCGCCTGGGTTCGATTCCCAACCCCGCACATAGGGTCAGAAAGTTTTTCTGGCCCGAAGAGGCGAATGACATTAATGTTAAAGCCTCTATAATCGAAACAAAAAAAAAAAAAAAAGAGAGAAATGAACAGAAACAAAATACTAGAGATAAACAACGAGATAAAGAATAAAGATAGAAGTGTAAGAACAAGAGCACGCTTTTGTCTAAAAAACGCAAGAAAAGACGAAAATTGATAAGAAAAAAATTATGGGAAAAAGAAATATATCAAAAATGAGACAAAAAAATAAGGAAGATGAACAATTGAGAAACAACGATAGGAGAGAAAAATGGAGCAACAGAGATAAAATAGAAGACAAAACAGGGGCGAAAGAAGCATAAATTTAACAAACCTGTAGTCCAAAGTCGATGGATTGAGAGGAAGCGAAGGAAAGCGAAGGAGAAAAACAAAGAAAAAGAAAACAAAATGAGAAAAAGAAGCAAAACAAAAGAAAACTACGACAGCCTAAGCGAGAGAAAATAAAAACAAAGAGACAGCACGAAAGATAAAGATAAAGCGAATGAATGGAGAAAAGAACTGAAGATAACGAAATGAGCGATGGTGTTTACCAATGGCGAAAGAAAGAATCAGAAACGGAGAGCCCGAAAAAAGGTAAATAGAGAAAAAATAAGTTTCCGGAGTACAACGTCAAGAAGTCAACGAAATTGAAGGAACAAATAAGGAAAGAGAAGAAGAAATTCAAAGAGGAAAAGGATAACGGGAGAAGAAAACGACGAAAGCAAGATGTCATGAGAGAAAATAAAAGCAAAGAGAAAAATATTAAAGAAAAAGAAATAAACACAGAGTAGCTAAAAGAGCAGAAGTCGAAAGAAAGATAATTAGACACAAAAGAAAACAATCTAGAATTTATTGTCAAAAAAGTCAAAGCAATTGATGGAAGAAGAAAAAAAGAGAAGAATAAATTGGGATAGAAATACAGATAACGGAGAAAAAATAATGAAAGCGATACATCATGAGATAAAATAAAACAGAGAGAAATTATGAAGGAAATAGAAATAAACAACGAGAATGTGATAGGACGCCAAAAAATAGATAATACGAACGAAAAATAGGAAGAACGAGGAAAAAGAGCTCTGGTGAAAAAATTGGGAAAGAAACAAGTGAAGACCAAGGTTTGAGATTCTAGGGATTTTTTGTTAAAGAATAACAGAGAAGGAGAAATGATAAAAAAAGAGATAACGGGAGAAGAAAACAACGAAAGCGAGACAAAATGAGCAATTAAAAATGATTAATTGAGGGAGAAATATCATAAACATAATCTACAAAAGAATGAACAAAACCAATAAACGCTGGAACGAAAACGATGATACCTACTAAATCATCGCGAAAAAAAAAACTGAAGAAAAAACGAGCAGCAAACAAAGACAGACAAAAAAGTAAAGACAGAGGGAAACATAAAATAGGAAGAAACACAAAAGAACGAATTTCTAGAGGTCAAAGTTGTTCAATTTATGAAGATTCAAAGAAAGATAAGAAGAACACCAACGAGAAAAAGAACCAGAGAAAGGAAAGGGATTGGGGAGAAAAATAAAGGTGGTGCTACGAATCAAAAACGAGGAAAAATAAAATACAGGAAATGTGCAACATATGACATCATGAGAGAGGAAAAATAACAAAGAAAGATGGAGAAAATATAACGAGAAAAAGAAAAGGATAACGAGAAGGAAAGAAAGGAAACGACGAGAACTAAAATAAAACGAACAAAAGAGAGGAAGATTAAAAATTATAACCTACAAATAAGAAACAGAGATATCTAAAGAAAAATAAAATAGAAAGGTAAAGACTAGAAAATTCTAGAATATGAAATCAGTTAATTAAAGTGAATAAGATTTTTTAAACATCGTATAGTTCGATTTCCCGTTGCAAAAATTCAAATTCGAGAATTTGAAACAGTTTTTTTTCGAATTATAAAAAAAACATTTCAGAATATTCAAAATAAACGATAATATTCAAAGTATAACGAAAATTCCATATTTATATACGCATAGTTGAGAACGGTGATTTTTTCCTGATTATCGACAAATGTGTGAAGTATTTTATACTAACAAGATTTTTAGACATTTCAAAATTCTAGAGAGTAAAGAAAACTCTGTCCTTTTATATCTATCTGTCAAAAGCAAAGCCTTGATATTACATTCTTTCCGTGGAATTCAACCTTCAGTTTCAACAGACTTCGCAGCCGATTCTCAGCGTACAGAACAATTGCATGGTTGGTGCTACGATCCTACTGACACTAAAAATCCTCATTTCCTTAAACATTCAACAGTAAATTCGACATTGTCAACTGAAATATTTCAAGTTTCAAGCACAGATACAACTCAAGCTTCGGTATTGCCACTGGCGAGCATGCATGCACGAGTCATTTCACGTGGGTGACCAACATATTGAATAGGAAGTGTAACAACAAATTTGCTACAAATCATTACTATTCGATCGTATTCGGAAGACATAATTGTTTAATTGAGAAGAAAATAAATTGGAGATGGAGATTGAACACAAATTTGAAACCAAAGAACATGCTTGCAATTTCAACCCTTTCCGTACGATCTTCCCCACTCATTTGAGGCAGCATCTCGGTGTGCGGAGCAAAACCCTGGTTTGAGGTACAATCAAACAAACTAACCAAACAAACAACAAAGCCAACCAAATCGGAGGACGTCGATGAAGTACCCCCGACCCCGGTCAGTAATAGGAGTAGTCGTTGTGGTAGTTGTAGTAATAGTAATAGGCATTGTAAAAGCAAACGCTCACTCGCCAGACGGTGATGAGTGCTTCAGTGTGTGCCGGATGCCTCCGGTCTGTGGGTCCCGATCTGCTCTGGCTGTTGTTTGGGTTGATTTGGTTTTCTCTGCCGCGGCTGGCTGGCTGGCTTGGGTTGAGTTCGATATGTTGCAAGCAAAACTTTAGGTGCCAATCGCGAACTGAATATGCATATCTCCATGGCATCTCCGAATGATGCTGGCTACGGAGTTGCGGCTACCGGAGATGGTGAAGGTGAAGACGGTAGCGGCAACGACGGTGGTAGTGGAAGGAATGTATCCATTACCCTTTTCTGTGCACGGTGGTTGAAGTGGTGCAGTGCAGTGAGAGTCGATCGGCAGACTGTTGCACACTTCTAAGTACGGGCTTCATCAGCTGAACGAACCGCAAAAACCACGGGGCCCCGTACAGGCGAAGGGCGACTCCTCGCAACCCGACGGAGTAGGAGGTGTCTTCGGTTTCGCCTTGAAAATTAATTTGAATTAATTGAATCGAGCTAAATATATAGAAGAAGCAAAAAAAAATATAATGGGAGAGAAGATTGCGGGGGCCACCGGACGCCGGGCGTTATCTCCGAAGCGGAGGAAGGGAGGTTGCTCGGAACTCGTTTGTTTTGTGGTAGCTCCAAAAGCGAATAGAGAAATTAAGCGCTGTTACAATGACTGCAACCTTAGTAGACCTACGCCCGTAGATAAGCGCCTTCTCTGTGCCTGGGCCTGTGCTTGCCAGCCTGCCTCATCGCTTCACTTTGGCATTGGTTCTAGCGAAATCTGGCCCGCGTAGAATGTGTGAACGTGTTAATTTACATATCGATCAGCAGCTTTCAGAATCTCGCCAGTTTCTGGCTTTCCCGTTGCTACTGCTGATGCTTGTGCTGCTGCCATAGTCGGGGAGCGTCAAGAGGTTCAACGTAAAGTGCTGGAAATTCGATGCAATTTAAATTAATTTAATCGCAACTCTTTGGATGTTTTTAACCAGGCGATTTCTGACCGTGAAAAGAATACACCTACGTTGTTAATTTGGATTCTACAGAAAGGTCTTCTATTTTTGTTATTTTTAGAAGTATATTTTTAGAATTTGATTTTGTTTTGCTCTGGTGGTTTTTTTAGTAAATGTGATTTTTTTAAATTTTTGTTTATGGTAATGGTAATGTTTTTAATACTTTCCTGTTTTTTCAAACTGCGAACTGGTTTTTGTTTCGAATTAATTTTTACTGGTTGCTTTTCATTTATCTTTATAATTATTTTTCCCATATATTGATTTTTTCTTCATGTTTTCCTTTTTGGAAACTTTCCTAATTATCTATTCTTGTTACCATTTCATTCATACATGTTTTTTTGTATTTTAGTACTTTGACTGATTCGCACAATTTTCGTCCGACAATTTCGGTGTTTTAAATATATTTAAATAGTTTCCAATTTTCTGTGAACTTTTTCTAATTGTGCAGACATGTGTCAAACTTGTCACCCTCGCTTTATTCATCACTTTAAAAAAAAATGTAACAATATTTTTTTCAAATATCGAATCTTCTCCATTCTGAGTTTCTTTTCGAATTAATTTCTACTGTTTGCATATGTTTAGCTATTCATTTTTATCTTCACAACTACTATTATTGTTCATAATTGGACTGTTTCTATGTTCGCTGTTCTTTCTATATATTTTGCTATAATTTTATTCATTCATGCTTTTTGTTATTCTTGAACTTTGGCTGATTGGCACAGTTGTCGTCCGACAAATTAGTGAATTGAAATATATTTGAACACTTCTCATTTTTTTTTCATTGTTGACTTTTTCCAATTGTGCAGATTTACACAAATCTACCACTTTCGATTTATAATAATAGTTGCTTTGCCTAATTGTTTTTCACAAATTGCTGATGTTTTACTATTTATTCATATCATTATAATTATGTTTTTTTTATACTTTGACTGTTCCTTTGTTTGCTTTTTTTGGAAACTTTGTTTCTTTTCTAATTCTTACCAGCATTTTATTCATTCATGTTTTTTGCTATTTTAGAACTTTGGCTGATTCGCTTAATTAGATAGGTAAAATATTTTGAGCAATCAGCGGATTTCATCTTTCTTGTTTTTACCATTTCGTGTATTTTATATTTTATACTGTTGATGTTATCATGTTTATCTATTTTACCATTTGTTTATTTTAACTTTCCTCTTATATGTTTTGTTAAACGCTTAAATGCAAATTCGGTTCCAAACAAAATTTTTTTATAAATTTAAATTTAAAAATTTCTATAAACAAGTAAACATACTTGTTCGTAAACCAAGTTTGCCAAGAAAATTGTCCTAAAAAGAGCTTTCATAATTATACTTATTTTGTTCATTTCCACTCTTTGTTTTTTAAAATTAATTTTGAGATAGTCGAAAATTTACCCATTTATGTTTTTTATCTGCAAATTTCCCATTTAAAAAACTCGATTACAATTTTTGTAGTTTCGAAAATGTTTGCCTCTTTTGTTTTCTGCATTTTTTTGCTTTTATCGTCTGCTTTGTTTTAATTTTTTTCTTTGCTGTTCCTTCTGATCTTCGGGATCAGAGTTCGTTAGGGCCCTTTCCTAATCATGTTACTTCTAGAAAATTTTGATTCGTTTCCGTTAAATTAGAAATCATTATTTCGGGTACTAATTTAAATATTTTTCTGTGCTGTTTACTCGAAATTTTCCAAATTATGTTCTTATCATTTCACTTTTTCAAGTTGTTTTTTTTTTGTAGCTGCCTTTGTTAACTTATTATTGAGAGTTTTTCTATTTGCTTTTTTTGCTCTTACATTTTCATTATTATGGTTAGTTTTAATGTTGAAACTATTTTTTCCTATTAATATACTTTTTTATTTCTTTTCTATTTTCTGCATTATTTAAAATTTTTCTCTCATTGCCGTTATATTAAAAATGCTTATTTCGAGTGCTAATTTGAATATTTTCTGTGTAGTTTAGATTAAATTTTACAAATAGCGTTTTATTCGTTTTGATTTTTCAGGTTATTGTTTCCTGTTTTTTCTTTGCTACTGCATTTTACTCACTACTACTTATTTTAGCTTTTCCTTTAGATTTTACTAATTATTGGTGATTTTTATATCCGAATCGTTATTCTTTTTGCTATACTTTTTTATCGCTACTGTTAGTATAATTTTGATTATTTAACTGTTTCGTTCACATTTGATGTTATTGTTTTAATTTTACGGTTTTCAATTCATTTTCAAATTATTTTTTGTTTGTGTTTCTCACTACTTCATCTATAATGCTTATATTGTGGTGAACTTTTAATAATTCGAGTTTGATGTTCTTATTACCAGTGCTAATTTGAATATTTGCTGAGTAATTTCTTTAATATTTTACAAATGTTCTTCTTTGCTACCCATTATTAACAGTTTTTCCATTTGCTTATTTTCACTTATCTCTTAGATTTAATTTATTATTGTTAATTTTAATGTTCAAACTATACTTCCTGTTGCTATACTTCTATATCTCTACTGTTAGTATAATTTTCATTATTCTTCTGGTTCGTGTATATTTGATGTTTTTTGTTTCAATATTTACACTTTTCTATATTTTAAATTGTTTTTTTTTTCCAATTTCTCACTACTTCATATATAACGCTTATTGTGATGAACTTTTAATCATTCGAGTTTGAAGTTCCTACTACGGCTGCTAATTTGAATATTTTTCCAGCAGTTTCCTTTGAATATTTCATTTCTTATATTGTTTCCTGTTTTTTCTTTGCTACTAATTAATAACAGTTATTCCATTTACTTATTTTCCCTTTTCTCTTCGATTTAATTATTGTTAATTTGAATATTCAAGTTCTTGTTGCTATACTTTTATATCTTAATTGTTAGTAAATTTTTGTTATTTCACTGTTTCGTTTATATTTGTGTTTTTTTTTTGTTTTAATTTTCACGCTTTTCTATTTGTAATGTTGTTTTTTGTGTTTCTCACCACTTCATATATAATGCTTATTGTGATGAACTTTCAATAATTCATGTTTGAAGTTTCTACTACGGGTGCTAATTTGAATATGTTTTTAGCAATTTCCTATAAATTATTCAAACAATTTTTTTTCATTTTGCCTTCTTAAGTAATGGTTTGGTTTTATTCATTTGCTACCCATTGTTTACATTTTTCATGTATTTATTTTCCCTTTTCTCTTAGGTTTTATTTATTATTGTTAATTTAAATATTTAAACTATTGTTCCTGTTGCTATACTTTTATACATTTATATTTATAATGAGCATTTTTGTTACTCATTTGTTACATTTGCTTATTTTCACTTTTCTCTGAGATTCTTTATTGGTCATTTTAATGTTCCAACTACTCTTCCCGTTGCTATACTTTTATATCTCTATCGTTAGTATAATTTTCATTATTGTACTGTTTCGTATATAATTGATTTTTTGTTTGTTTTAATGTTCACATTTTTTTAAGTTGTTTTTTCGTGTTTCTCACTACTTCATATATAATGCTTATTGTGATAAGATTTTTTTCCTTAGCAATTTTTTAAAAAGTTTTTAATAATGTTATTTTCTTTTTACCTTCTAAAGTAATTGTTTCCTGTTTTTTCTTTGCTACTCATTAGTTTTTACATTTGCATATTTTCACTTTTCTCCTAATATTTCATAATTGTTAATTTTAATAGTCAAACTATTCTTTCTGTTACTATACTTCTATATCTCTATTGTTAGTATAATTTTCATTATTGTACTGATTCGTGCATCTTAGATTTTTTTTGTTTTGATTTTTATCCTTTTCTATTTTTTTAACTGTTTTCTTTGCTACTCATTATTTATAGTTTTTCCATTTGCTTATTGTCCGTTTTCTCTCAGATTTTATATATGTTATTGTATTACTGTGATTTTAAAATTTAAACTATTGTTCCTGTTGCTATACTTTTATATCTTAATTGTTAGTATAATTTTGATTATTTTACTGTTTCGTTTATATTTGATGTTTTTTGTTTTAATTTACTCATCTTTCTGCTTAGGTAATTGTTTCCTGTTTTTCTTTGCTACTCATTATTAACAGTTTTTACATTTGCTTATTTTCACTTTTCTCTTCGATTTCATTCATTTTTGTTAATTTTAATGGTCTTTCTTTTCTGTTTAGATTTTTACCCTTTTCTTTTTTTTAATTGTTTTTTCGTGTTTCTCACCACTTCATAAGTTTTTTTAAGTTGTCACCATAACTAAGCGTTACTCTGACCGTATCTTTTTCCAAAAAATCATCTTTTCTGTAAGTTTCTCATTCATTTGGATTCTTCAGTATACGTTTCCACTTAGTCATTGTAAAAACTGAACCTTTTCAAATGATGTTCTTTTCATTTTGCCTTCTTAGGTAATTGTTTCCTGTTTTTTCTTTGCTACTCATTATTTACAGTTTTTTTTAATTTGCTTTTTTTTCGCTTTTCTCTCAGATTGTATATGAATTATTGTATTATTGTTCCTGTTGCTATACTTTTATATCTCAATTGTTAGAAAATTATAGTTTTTATTATGTTTCGTTTACATTTAATGTGTTTTGCTTTAATTTGTACATTTTTTCTTTTTTTAAAATACGTTTTCGTGTATCTCACCACATTAACTGTAATGCTTGTTGTTGTAAACTTTGAATAATTTAAGTTCATTAATATTTTTCGTGATTTTGAATTCGGTTCGTGGTTGTCTATAGGTAATAAGAGAAGGTCGAGCTCGGTTCGGATTCGAGTTCTAAAAAAAGTTTGTCATTTTAAACGGATACGGGTAATGTTCAGATACAGAAAAATAAAAGATTTTTTTTATCAGGTACGAGTTGGGTTCGAGTTTTTCAGGTATCTAGTTCATATTTTCTGCTATTTTCTCTTGTCCGTTTTTTTTCTTAATTTTAGCAAATTTATACATAATAATTTGAAGGGGAAAAAGCTTGCTTTTACCCCCAAATTTATGCTAGGTGCACATAACCTTTTTAAATTAAGTTTACGTTTCGTCTTCGACTCATCAGTTACGGCCAGTAAGCCGAAACTTGTTTCGTTCGAGACGTCAGTTTAGACGTTACACTTCTTGTGTAATAAAAAAGTGTCTTGCAAATAGCATTAACTTTACGTCTGCTCAGCGGATTATGTTGATCCGGGGGTTTGCGTCAGCATAATCTGCTGACGCACTGATGAGTCGAAGACGCAACGTAAACTTAGTTTAAATTTATACAGTTTCTATTTATTTTCTTTTCCATTGAATCATTAATGTTTTCAAATATCTTTGTTGTAATTTTACTACTTTTGATCAAGGTTTAAACGATTTTTCTAGGTGTCTAATTAATGTTTTTTGCTATTTTCTTTAGTCTGTTTTTTTAAATTTTAGCAAATTTCTACTTGTTCTTTCTCATTCTTGGTATATGTGGTATTTTTTAAATATTTGGTTTTCAATAATATTTTTTTTTTAATTTTACTACTTTTTATAGAGGTTTTTTTTTTCACACATTTCTATCCGAAATTTGAATAATTTGATTAATGGTTACAACTTAATTTGTGGGAAATGCACATGACCTTATTATGTTTTTTTTTTTTTATAGTTTTTTAGTAGAACGCTTATAGTAAGCAATTTTCGGATTGGCGGTTCAATGCATAGGGCGCTGGTTTAACAAGCCATTTGAGGTATGTTCGAGCTCGAAATTGGAAAGATCGTGATTTTAGCAAGGGGAGGACGCTTAGAACAATGTGCCAATCACACATTAACACGATGCGTTGGTGTATTGATCAATATTGGCACTTTCGTTTTCATACAATTGCACAGTTGTGGCACACAAAGGGCTCAGTTTTGACAAGTATCTGTACAACATGGCACACTAAGACTCACAGTATATCACGTGTTTTTTTAGAGGCACTATATAGTTTGTGTTAAGCGACTCTCCCCTTGGATTTTAGCCATATTATGGTTGTGTACACTTAAAAAGTCGTCTGTGAGGTCTGTTGAAATAGAAAATTAAAATTTCACATAAGGAATATAATACCAAGACTTTACTTTTTTACAGTAAGCAAAAAAAAGCAGTACAAGTAGATTTCTTAGATTGAGATTATTAGAATTTAGTTACTTTTACGTTGCGTCTTAAACTCATTAGCATTAGCAGTGTATGATGTAACACTCCTAATTTAGCAATATTCTAACGAAGAAGCGAAAGAATCAGACAAATTCCGGTCTGCATGGATACTAGTTAAGGAAACTTCAAGAGCTTTCAAACGATTACTTTTAAGCACTGTCTGGCGATTTCATTGAGGCTTTTCTAAGTTGAACTTCGCTTGACATAAACACAACAGCTCAAGGGTTGAAGGTTTGAGTAACTATTAAATGAATTACATCTGAAATAAAAACCAAAATTGTGCGATGATAGACGATCGTTACTGTTTTAAAAACAAATTAATCAGCCTTCAAATTTTGAATTCCCATAAAAAAAAGCCTCGAAATATATTTCCATTCACTCAAATCACAACTGCATCGAAATGAGCTCATCTTGAATCACAAGATCAAAACAAAACCCACATCTGGTAGCAAAAGAAAATCTCAAACGTTTGACGGGAAACACCGTCCGGAACTACCAGCCATAAAAACAACGACGACGACGACGACGATGCGAACGACGCGTCGGCAGTCCAAGTTGGAAGGAAACAAAAGGTCGTAAAAAAGCGCGTATATTTTGCGTTGGTTGTGGTTCAGCGATCATAAATCGAAAAAAAACGCAATAAACTTCCGCCGGAAGTTAAAGTGATTTGCTGAACGTACCAGCGAAAAACCCGATCATTGCCAGACCCGACGACCCTCGGTGTTCGTTTCGTAGACTAACACGAACCCGCCCGGGTTCCCTCGGGGGGTTCCGTGTTGCACCTTCCAAGTCCAATCGGAAGAAAACGGCACACTGCTTCCACGCAATTTCAGTTACGTGCCCAAAGTCTGAAGTGTTTTCGTTTACTATTTTGTACTACCAGAAATTTGTTCAATAATGATGATGATGATGATGCCGTTGACGGCCTGGACGGATTGTTTGCCCTCCTCCGGAGTTTGCCGGTGTTGAAATTGTACTTTCAGTTGTTGATGCCGGTTTCGTTGTGTGTAAAGCCAACCCGCAACCCTCGGGCCTACCGCCGGTAGCTGTTACGCATGCAAAAGCCGCAAGTGTTAGGTTTCGACAGGTGCGCGCAACATCTTGCCTGACTTGACTACCGACTGGCGGAGCTCTAGATTTATGCGGGAGGTTCAATCAATCAACTTTGTTTAGGCACGAAACACAAACCCTCTCGAACAGACAACAACGAAGACGACGACGACGACCACGACGAAGTACCAACGTAATTTGATTGCTCAACATGGGAGCGATGGTTTTCAAATGATTTAAATGTGGGGCGTTGTGTGACCTACACCAAGCGAAACGAAGCCGACCATTGTTCGAGTTCGAGATCTAATTCTCGAAACTGAGTCGACGGTTCGTTGGTTGAAAACTGACGTCGCCGCCGCCGACGACGCTTAGGGCCCAGTGTTCAGCGGGACCAAGTGGAGGACTCCACTTGGTCCCGCTGAACACTGTTGTCACTGTTGCTTCCGTTGTTAGAACATTAGCGTAGTCGTTTGTCACACCGGAACACTCTGAACCGAGCTGCAATAAAATCGCGCGGTGACAAATTGCAACCAGGCCGCCACCATCAGGGGGGAAGAGAACACCGCGCTGCACCGTTTGAGGCAAAACGCTAAAAACAAAATCGAGGAGGCGTCGACAGCTCGACGACGGTCCCTTCGCGGGCAATCGATCGAACGGCAGCAACAGCCGCGACCCGGCCAAGGAGGTCTGGGAGTAGCAGCTCGAAACGGTCGGGTAGGGGGGAAGAAGAGAGTCGGGCAGAGTGCGGCAGCGGTGAAATCGAAAATGTAAATATATACGATACAGCATTTGATTTCTTATTATGTCAATCTCAATTAGCGAGTGGCAGCCACAGGAAGAACTGCATCGGTTCTGTGGAGTGTGCCTCCTTCCGAGATGACTACGATGAATATTTTGGTTCGGTTGGATGCATTCAAACAACATCGACAACTGGACGTACTTTGCTTGATGAGGAACAAAAAATCATAATTTTTCTTGTATTTTTTATTTGGTTCAAATTTTACATATTCATTCTTTACGATCAAAACAGGCAATTTGCATTATAAGTTTTCCATTTTTACTCTAGTCTTACTTTTGAGAAGAGCTGAGAAAATATCCCTTGAATTACAGGATGATATGCACCAAAAAATGTAAAAAAAATGTCACTCACTATTCTCAGAGATGACTGAACCGATTTTCACAAACTCAAATGACAAGTCTTATGGTCCCATAGATCGCTATTGAATTTTATCCCGATACGACTTCCGGTTCCGGAATTATAAGGCAATATGTGCAAATGTATGAGAAAATGCGCACACAATTTTCTCGGAACCTTCTTAACCGATTTTTACCAACTAAGATGCAAAGAAAAGATCTTTCTTTAAAAAGTTCCCGAAAAGTTGATCCAGATCCGACTTTTGGTTCCGGTATTACAGCGCGATAAGTAAAATTTTCAATTTCATGAGGATTTTTTCTAAAGTGATGGCGAAACGAGATGCAAATTTTTATGAAATTTACCGGTAAATTCATCTAGTCGGTACACCTTGTTAGTTGGTGGATATATAAATCTGTTTTGAGACTACTGGTGCCCGGCTTTCGCTTCCGAACGCACCGGGTAAAGTGAAGAAAAGTTCCAAAAATGGAACTCACTTCGATTTCTCAGCAACGATTAAACCGATTTTCACGAATCATGATTCAAATTAAAGTTCTTAGTATCGCACAAGGTACTGTGCCATTTCATCCAGATCCGACTTCCGGTTCCGAAATTAGCTTTCAAGCTGTCATTCAAAAAGATGCCAAATCGGTACGTGCTGGTACGGAAGAAAAAACGTCACCGCCTAGCATACAGCGTGCTTGTTTCAATTTCGAATGCAAAGTTGCCACATTTAAATCTATATTAATTTGACATAACTGTTTACAAATTGAAAAGGTGATGGTAGTTTATACCAAAGAAAGTTTTTGATTTTATTCAGTTATTGAAAAAAAATCTAAATAGGTAAGGAGTGCTTGAAAATTTTTGATCCTGAAAAATCACCATTCTAAAATGTCACATTGCATACTTTGTTTTTCCAAAATTGATCAGGATTCTCTTTTAAAAAGGGCCAAACTTTTTAAATCATTTCCTTTTTAAAATAGTCGATAACAAATGACAAAGCTTTAAAAAAAACTAGTATTATACTAGTGATTTTCACAAAATCAGTTAAATTTTCTAATTAAAATATTGAAAAACTTCCATATCGAATTGATTTTAGGAAATTTTCAAAACAATTAAAAAAAAATGTTTTATTTCAATAAAAAAAATTCAGTGTCTTTTTATCGCAAAAAAAAGAACCTTAAGTGAAAGTCATTATCATCAAAGATTTCAAGAATTTAAGTGGAGATTCCATAGAATACCGGTTGCCCGATATTTCCAAAAAGTATCAGTAATGGACAAGAAAAAGTTTTACTGCCCGTCTTACAATACGTGGACTGTTGAAAGGGAACATAATAACCACCTACCTTGGGACAAAGTTTCATTGAATTCGAAAGTGGTGGTTCTTTTTTTATTTTTGTAAATTGATTTCAAATTTTGTGATTTTTTTTCAGTGTAGAATAGACGAATCTGGTGCAAAATCCTATTCTGAGTTGGCAGCATATAGACTTTATCACAAAAAGCTACTTCGTTCACTTTATTTTTCCAAAACTGATCTAGACTATCTTTTGAAAAGGACTAGTCATTAACTTTTTTTTTGCAAATAATAAGAGTAAAAAAATGACAAGTCCTACAAAAAATTGTGCTGTTAATTTTTTTTTAAAAAAAGTCTAATTATCGAATGAAAATACTGAAAAAGTTACTAATCAAATTTTACACTGAAAAAACTCGATCCTAAAAATTAGAAGTCAAATTACAAAAAACGCCATTCTCTATTAGAAAAATATGACAATTACTACAAAAAATTGTTTTGATGTGGATGTTCCCAAAATAACTCTAATTTTCGAATGAAAATACTGAAAGAACTACTAATGCAATTTTACACTGAAAAATCGATCTTAAAAATTTTAAGTCAAATCACACGATGTTCCCTGAAAACCTTCCAAGATCCAGCATTGATACTTTTCTCGGAGATGGCTCAACCAATTTTCACAAACTTAGAAATCAATCTGACTTCCGGTTTCGGAGTTACGGGGTAAAGTGCGCAAAAAAAAATCAAAATAAGTGTACTAATTTTTCTCGATGGATGCGTGACCGAGTTTTACAAACGTAGATTTCAATGAATGGTCTTATGGTCCTGCATAAGTGTGTAAAAACTTGTTTATCATCATATAAATTACTTATCAAATTTTACACTGGAAAAACTCGACATTAAAAATTTTAAGTCAAATTACAAAAAACGCCATTCTTTATTGGAAAAAATATGACAATTATTACAAAAAATTGTTTTGATGTGGATGCTCCCAAAATAACTCTAATTTTCGAATGAAAATACTGAAAAAATTACTAATCAAATTTTACACTGAAATAAATTCGATCTTAAAAATCTTAAAGTCAAAATACAAAAAAACGTCATTATTTATTAGAAAAAAATATGACAAATCCTACAAAAAATAGTTTTGATGTGGATGTTTCTAAAATAAGTCTAATTATCGAATGAAAATACTGAAAAAATGACAAATCAAATTTTACACTGAAAAAATTTGATCTTAAAAATTGGAAGTCAAATTACAAAAAACGCCATTCTTTATTAGAAAATATATGACAAATTCTACAAAAGAAGGTTTTGATGTGGATGATCCCAAAATGAATCTAATTTTCGAATGAAAATACTGAAAAAATTACTGATGCAATTTTACACTGAAAAACTCGATCTTAAAAATTTGAAGTCAAATTACAAAAAACGCCATTCTTTATTCGAAAAAATATGACAAATCCTACAAAAAATGGTTTTGATGTGGATGTTCCCAAAATAAGTCTAATTTTCGAATGAAAATACGGAAAAAATACTAATGCAACTTTACACTGAGAAAATCGATCTTAATAATTTGAAGTCAAATTACAAAAATAACGTCATTGATAGAATAAAATTTTGTCCCAACATCGATAACGGTGTTCCCTGAAAACCATCCAAGATCCAGCATTGATATTTTCGGCCAATATCGGGTAACTAGCAATAGGGTATTCGGTGAAATTTTCTCACAAATTGAGATTCATTGGATGATAGTGACTTTCAGTTTAGTTAGTTTTTAATAAAAAGACACTGAATAAAAAATTTCAGTTTGGACAAGAAACAGTAAATATAGAAATAATAGAAATCTTGTAATGTATGATCGGTTGGTAAGGAACTCAATCACCTATCTTGGGACAAAATGTTAGCAAAATCAATAATGGTTTTGATTTGTAAAACGAATTTAAAATTTTCAAATCATTTTTTCAGTGCAGGACTCGATAAGGCTTTTATTTCAATATTTTTGTCTTTCTTATATAGGAAGGTTGTTATGCAATCACTGTGGACTTTTGAACCGAGACCTGGAGTGCCGAGTGTCATATACCATTCGACTCAGTTCGTCGAGTACGCAAAATGTATGCGCGTCGGGGTGTATGTAACGATTTTTTTGCACTAACTTTTTTCGGAGATGGCTCAACCGATTTTCAGAAACTTAGAAAATAAAGTCATTATGGTCCCATACAAAACTCCTTAATTTTGTTTGGATCTGACTTCCGGTTTCGGAGTTACGGGGTAAAGTGTGCAAAAAAAAATCAAAATAAGTGTACTGATTTTTCTCAGAGGTTGCGTGACCGATTTTTACAAACTTAGATTCTAATGAATGGTCTTTCATAAGTGTGTAAAAACTTGTTTATCATCACTTAAAGGGGCAAAATAAAAAAAACGAAAAATATCTAAACTACTCCAATCGGTAGTCATTATCAGTAGACGGCCAAACATTGATTTCGGCTATCCTGATTCCCAATTTACGATTCCAGAGTCACAGGAAATAGTGATCATATTTTCTCAAATGAATCTCACTCATTTTTCTCAGCGATGGCGATTGTCCGATTTTCACAAACTTAGGTTTTAAAGAAAGATCCTGTGGTCTTGTACGAAAAATCCTGAATTTCATCCGGATCCGACTTCTTGTTCCGGAATTATAGGGTAAAATGTGTTAAAAATTTTACACCATCACATAAAAGGGTGACGCAAAAAAAAAACTGAAAAATTCTGAAACGGCCTCAAAACTACTCCAATCGGTAGTCATTATCAGTAAACGGTCAACTAAACTGATTCCGGATATTCTTTCAAAAATATACGAAAATTATATGATAGTAAGTTTGATATGAGAAAGGCATCATTGCACCACTGGGTGAATTAAAACAGGTTTTTTTTCTTTGTTACATTTTTGCTAGTGATTGCTCCGCCTTTTTCTGTGTGAACGCTTAGTGTTGCCAATACATTAATCCGCACTTTCCGCAGCCAGCATCAATGCTTAAACATTTCGTTTTATGTGCAGTTATACGAATAGTTAATTTTGATATTTTTTTAAAAGTATTTACATTGTAATATTAATTAAGTTGAATTTAATAAAAGTTTTAAGTTGGGTGTTCAGTCACAAGCGCTTCATGAATCAGGAATCAGAGCTAACTAGCTCTAGTGGCACGTTATTCGTATGGAGATTTTTGCCTTGCAGAGGCTTCCCATCATTTTCCTAAACCATACCGTATTGGGTGAGAAGCAATAGAATATCCTTCAATTTTAGCTCACCATACACAGATTCAACCATGTATGGAGAACCAAAAACCTGGATACGTAGTTGCGTCAATGCGGGACATATCAGATGCTATGAAGTACGCAATCACACTTACCCAAACCACAAAAATAATACTCAGCACGCTGAATAGTAGCCATATGATGGTTGAGTTTCCAATGTTCAGTCAGAGCTTTGATCAGAATCCTGCAATGTAGGATATCATACTTCACTTGGCAGTGTGATGAACCAACACTATAAACAACTATTGTATTGTATGAGAGCAAATAAAATAGAAATAAATTTACTATTCATGGAGCTAAAACCATTATGGATTTCATATAATATGAAGAATATGAAGTCATCGCTCGGCGAAGGCCGCTTGACACGGAGTTTTGAGTTCCACAGCACCTACAGTCATTCAGACACTTTGACTTGCGAGCTCCAAATTAGTGGCCTTTTACGATATGGAATAGGAAACCAGTGAATCAATTCTTGGTTAAAATAACACCGCCGTTATTAATATATTAAGTTTATATTACAAGTACATCTTGGAAAGATCTAGATTTTAAATAGTGTAATATAAAAATTACCTACAATTTAGATTAATTCAACCCGAAAGTGAAAAATATTTCTATTAATCTATTCCTAATAATCGATTAACTCGATTACTAATCGATTTGGTCATTTTTTTATTGTGAACCAAGGAAAAGTTCGCTAGCTAAGCTAAGCAAGCAAGTTTTTAGTGTAATAACAAGTAATCGATTATTTTTGATATTCTATCCATGTTTTCTCATATTCAGGTGACTTACAAAAACCAACCAGTATTCTAAACTGCAAAATTGTAGAATCTACGAGTGCTATTCAATTCATGACAAGTAGAGCTATTAACGGTTGAACAGAAACTAGTAGAATCTAGCTACCAGCGAAAGTGCGGACAGAGTTTGTTGTAGCGTAGAATACCACCAACAAATAAAGGATTAAAACTCATGATTCGAAGATACCATTTAGCGTACGTGCACTGAAAAAAAAAACAAAAACAAGCTCCTGCAATGTAAACAAAAATAAACCCTCACCGCGGGTTTAACGCTGACAAACAGTACCGGTGACAAACAGTACCACAGGTGACAGGCCCATCAAGTACTTCCCCGGTGTCTAAACATTGAACCAAACAAAACAAAAAAACCTGCCCTGAACCCACACTCCGACTACGACTCCGGAACGAAAGCTCGCACGGTACCGAACCGATCACTCAATTATATAATTACTGCAAGCTAAACGTAAAATTACTATTATTACTGGCACTGTGATCGGCACGAACAACGAACGACGATTGTGCCAACACCGCCGTGAGCTAGTCCTCCGTCACCTCTTCCCGTCCGACTCCTGGATCGCGAATGGGGGTTGCGGATGGATAATTGCCAAGTCCCAGCAGGAATAAGTGCGTCGCGTGGAGTGTTGTCGCAGCAACTCTCCGCGGGACAAATAGATTACGATCAGTCAACCATCAGAACCCGCGCCAGTAATTGATACCGCAACGCTTATGGTGAAATCTCCGATGTTCGCTCAATCGCGAAAACCTGCGATGGTGACTGTCATGTCAGGCGGTGGTGATGCTTTCCGATCCGGTCGTGAGCAACTCGACTCGGCGCGGCCCCCACCGCTGGGACCGGTTTCGGTGCACTACCGGTTCGCCCGTTAATCACACGTCCTTTTTTAGGTCGGTTGCCGATTGTTGCCGGACGGGCGACGGTAGGTAGATGACTAATCGGTAACCAACCGGGCAGGAATTGGAAATCGTTGCATTATTTGACATACTGCTAATAATCTGCGGGATCGGACTAAATATGGGGAAGGCCGTCCCGGTCGCAGACAACATTGTTTTGCCGGCCTGCCTGCCGGTGAGCTTCGTCCGATACAATGTTGAGGCAGATTGGAATCGGACGCGATGCGCGAACAGGCCGTTTTTCGTTCTCGGTTGGCACACACACACCGCACACAGTGGTGGGAAGCCGGACAAAACTTAAATCAAATCGGAAATCAGTTCAAAAGTGGTTGAAGCACGTTTTTATTTTCGGAATTTTGAATTTACCTCCAAATACGTTTTCAGTCCTACGTCAAACAATATTTTCACATTTTCAATAGATCAACTTATCAACTAATGACGACTTTCGTGTCAGTTCGAAAAAATGTTGAAAAAAAACAACTACTCAGATTTCAATTACATTCTGTGAACATGAAAACTCTGTTACAAAAAGTCACTTTTCAAATTTTGTTTTTTTTCCAAAACTGTTCCAGCCTGTCTTTCGAAAAGGTCTAAACCTGTTTTTACCGATTTTATTCAAATGGATAGAATTGAAAAATGATCTACCAAACTGTTTCTTGTAGAACAGAAATTTTTGTTTAGTATCATTTTATCGATCACTAAACTAAACTGAAGGTCGCAATTATTTGAGAATTTTATAAAACTTAATATATGAGATTTCACAGCATACGCTACCGCTTGTTACCTGCAAAAAGTATCTGTATCGGACGCGAGGAAAAAAACAATTTCTTTTTTCAAATAAAACAATTTTGTTTTTCGTTGATTGATTTTTAATTCGAAAACTGATTTTTTTCAGTGAAAGCCTGACTTTACACCATTTACAATTTCCATACAATGATCAACTTGTCGAATGAAATTATTCAAAAAATAATATGCAAATTCAGTCCTACACTGAAAAAAAAAAAATTTTTAAAATTAAAAATCAATTAACGAAAAACAAAATTATTTTTTTTTGAAAAATTATTTTTTTTTGAAAAATTATTTTTTTTTGAAAAATTCTTTTTTATTTTTTCGCGTCCAGTCCAGTAAGTGAAGTCTGCTCTCAAAAAAGAATTCATATCGTTATACCATATTTGAAAGAGCTTGGACTGGAGAAAATTTTGCCAAAATTTTAATCCTTCAATTGCCATATTCACGCAACCAGGGCGGTTCAATTGATTTTCATATCAATTGATTTTTAAAACAACCGCTTCGCCGAAAAATTTGAAAAAAAATCAGGAATGCTTTAGACAATTTTTGAATCGTTTTGAGATGTATTTCTTGCATGAAAAATACTTTAAAAATTTGAAAAGATATTTTGTCACACTTACGATTTTTATACTACTCTAGTTTTAATAACAAGTGAATAATAAAACACTTTGAAAAGCTCCGGTTTTATATTTTTTTAAATATGGAAAAACCCCAATTTTAGAATTTTTCTAAAAATATCAAATTCAACCATGCGTCTCCAGTGAAGGTACATTAGAAGAAAACGCATGGTGCATAACTACTAGAACTAAGAATCATGAGTTTCCTTCCGAAAAAACTTCAAGGCAAACACATGGTTGATTTTAGTTTTTTTAGAAAAAATATAATACTGTGGTCAGAATCGAAACACTTCAACGCGTTCAAAAATATTTGTTTTTGTTTTAAAGTGCTGAGTGGTATCAAAATCTAAAGTGTAAAAGAGGGGGCGGCCCGTTTGGCATAAGGTCATTTGGCATAACACCGTTTGGCATAACGCTGTTTGGCATAATGGTCTTTTGGCATAATGGTCATTTGGCATAATGCCATTTGGCATAATAATAATTGGATTTGCAATATTTTAATCTAATGAAAATTCTCGTATGTGTTTCGATCGATTGATGTTCTGCAAGGAAAACTCGAACGAAATATGTGAAACCTTTTTATATAAGAAACTCACTAAGTGCCAGCCAATATGCTGTTCGTCATAGATGATTCAGGTCGAGACGGCCGAAGGCCGCGAGTGCGCCAGCGACCCGCCGTCGGAAACGCCGGCCACTGCGGGGGGGCAGCGCCCCCGCAGAAATCACCTCTGTCTAGTTGCGGGCGTTTGCCCGGATTACCCAAAGCTAGAAGCTATCCCTCAGTTAAGTCCGAACGAGCGGCAGCGAGGTCGGACAACAGGTCATTAAAAACGATGCGGCGTAGCCGCATTAGACCTTTCAAAATTGCACTAAATTAGAACAATTCCTATTAAGCAGCATGTTCATCTGTTATGCCAAATGACTGTTATGTCAAATGACCATTATGCCAAATGACCATTATGCCAAACGGCGTTATGCCAAACGGTATTATGCCAAACGACTTTATGCCAAACGTGGTAGCCTCTGTAAAAGATATCTGTTTAAAAATATTAAAAAAATTGTAAACCTTCCCGGGAATGCCTAAACCATCTCTGAATTTTTTCATACTTTTCAGTGAAGCAGTTTCTTAAAAAAATCAAAGAAAATGTGAGCCAATGGAATTACCCTGCCGCGATCAATATGGTATTCGATGGAACGGCTTTCGGCGAAATGGCATTCGATGAAACGGCTTTTGGCGAAATCTGATTTGATGTAACGACTTTCGACGAAATGACATTCGATGATCCGACTTTTGACGAAATTATATTCGAATAAACGATTTTAGACGAAATGGCATTTGATGAATCACTTTTCGGCGAAATGGTATTCGATGAAACGACGAAATCTTATTTGATGAAACGACTTTCGAGGAAATGACCTTCGAATAAACGATTTTCGACGAAATGGCATTTGATGAAACGACTTTCGGCGAAGTCTTATTTGATGAAACGACTTTCGGCGAAGTCTTATTTGATGAAACGACTTTCGAGAAAATGAAATTTGATTAAACAACTTTTGACGAGATTACGATTTTCGATGAAATGGCATTCGATGAAATGACTTTCACCGAAATGGCATTCGATGAAACGACTTTCGGCGGTATTGGATTTGCTGGAAAAATTTTCGTCGAATTGGCATTCAATGAATCGACTTTCGATGAAACGGCATTCGATGAAATGAAATTTGATGAAACGACTTTCGGCGAAATTTTATTCGATGAAACGACTTTTTGACGAAACGACATTCAAATAAACGATTTTCGACGAAATGGCATTTGATGAATCACTTTTAGACGAAATGACATTCAATGAAACGACTTTTGGTGAAGTCTTATCTGATGAAACGACTTTCGGGGAAATGACATTTGATTAAACGACTGTTGACGAAATTACGGCTTTCGATGAAATGACGTTTACCGAAATGGCAATCAATGAAACGACTTTCGGCGGAATTCGATTTGCTGGAAAAATTTTCGTCGAATTGGCGTTCAATGAATCGACTTTCGATGAAACGGCATTCGATGAAATGACATTCGATGAAATGACATTCGATGAAACGACTATCGGCGAAATTTTATTCAATGGAACGACATTCGAATAAACGATTTTCGACGAAATGTCATTTGATGGATCACCACTTTTCGGCGAAATGGTATTCGATGAAAAGATATTCGTCAAAATGGCATTCGATGAAACGTCGAAATGGCATTCTATGAAATAACTTTTGACGAAATGACATTCGATGAAATGAAATATTTTAGAAAAACAAAGCATACAAAGTGACTTTCAAAACACCTCTAATATATAATAGATATCTGAAGTCGAATCGGAATTAAATTCAGGAATTTTCTCTTTCAGAAAACTTTATATTTGAATCTGAGTTTGTGAAAATGTGTTCAACCATCTCTGAGAACATAGGGTGTATATTTTTTAATTTTTACTCTTGCTACCATGTTATTCCGGAACTGGCAGTCGGATCTCGAAAATATTCAAATCAGACAAAAGGATCTTAGACCCTACATTAGAATCGATTGTAGATCGTAAAAATTAGTTCAGCCATCTCGGAATAGGCTGAAATGATTCTTACGATTTTAGTTTTAAAATGAATGTCTTAGATCTTATAACCTGATTTGAATTTCATCGTGATCCAATTGCCGGTTCCGGAAGAAGCGCTTTGTTTGTAAAGTCGGTTTTCACAGTGATTATCTACCCTTTCTAGATGAGAAAGTCAAAAAACATGTTTTGTGCGTTTTTTCGAATAGAAAGTCATACAGTGTTTGGACATTAAAAACGGTATATCTGGAAAAAATGTGTTTCTATACAAATGATGTGGCTCAAATACGGGAAAAATAAGTTTCATAACAATTTTTTTTCTCATCCAACATTTTTTTTAATGAAATTTTTCTAAAGGGGACAGCTTAGCTTTGGGACCTGTCAACAAAAGCCAGTACAGAATTTTGACCGTCGGTTTTCCCGCCTTCAGGCCACTGTGCACGCGGCGTAGAGATGCGATGTAAAAAGATGAAGAAAACGAAAAAAAAAACGGACAGATCGATTAAAAGACAAACGAGTTCGCTCCAAGTACAAGCTATTATTATGCCGAGTAAATAAATTCGGATCGTGTGTACCCTGTCAGATACCGGTGCCCGTACGTGGCAAGAGGATTAGCATCGTTTTGTTTTTTTCTTGCGCCTTTCAGAATAGTTCTTCGCGAGGCCATCACGGGAGCGGGGGGAGGTAGGTGGAGGTGTAAAGTTGTGAGTACACGACGATCATCTACAAGTACCTATTATTTGTGGGACCGTCGTGGGACTCTCGGTTCAAATTGCCGAGGTCGTTGAACCAACCAACCAACCGAGATTTGTGCAAAACTGGGAAATGTGAACGGTATGCTTCGGGCCAAAGTTAACGAGTTCTCGTCGCTGCTCGTCGAATTTGGCGGTTACAGATCACAAAGGGGGTTCACTTACCTGGAATGAAACAAAGAGGAGAGAGAGAGAGAAAAAAAATACAGTTAGTGAATGAATAAAGTATAACACATAGCGTAGACAATCCGTAAGGCCTTCCAAAAATGGGGTCACCAGAACTTAAGCCAAGCGATTGTTTTCTCGAACGCGAAGGAAGTCTTTGCCTCCGCGCGTGACCGCCATCAAACGGTTTTCCGCCGTCGCAGAAAAGAAACAACAATCGTTCGCACACGTAATCGGTCATATGTTTACGTCTGTTCTTGTGTGTGTGTGTGTGTGTGTGACGCACTCCAAAAAGTGTGGGATAATTTCATAACAATTCTGCAACCTGGCCCGGCCGGCCAATCCAGCAGCAACAGAAAAAATCTTTATTTTCATATCAACAAACTGTGTGCTAATTGGATTACGGCGTTAGTCTAGCAAAAGGGGCCTGAACACGTGCGCGAGCCTTGGTTGTTGGAGAATGCGCGTCTTGCTCGAGAACAATAACCGATTTGCAGAAAGGTTCGAAAGTTCGCAGCAGCCGGCCTCGAACAGTTTAGAAACAAAGCGTCTAGGGAAGGCTTCAGCGCCGCACTCTGAGAAGGCGACACTGTTTGCTCTCTTAGTTGGTAACCTCCCCACGAATCGTCGTGTGATCCCTCCTCCCCTCTCCTCGGCGCCCCTATACTTTTAGACGCTGGGAACAAGAATCAATCATGCCCCGGTGGTTCAACGCTGCCAGAAGTGCAAAGAAATCAGAGAGTGCTGCTCCCCTGACGGCTAAGCAAACAATCAACAACGTCGGACCAGATCGAGATCGTGTTACAGTTTAGCCGAAGTGTTTGCGGTACGAAACATCAAACTTTGAAGGCACAACAAAAACTCGAAACTATCAGCTGCTGTATAGTCAGCCGCGGGTGGAGAGTACTTTCCCACCAACGGGCGGCCAGACCAGCTCAGGGTTCCAAGAAGCGAGTGTTCATCAATCGAAACACGATTGCGTCATCATCATACAAGCGAAACCGTCACATAACACCCCTTTGGAGATGGTCTCCGACGAGTTGGGTTTCGAATTCTGCTGACAAGCGAAGAATCGGATATTTGTTTTGGAGATTTTTTAAAGCCCCCTCTTAAAGATCTCTAAGCTGATACTCCAATTATTGTAGAGTATTCTAGATATTTTGTAACTAACACATTACAAAAAATAAGTTCTCGGCCTGACAGACAGATGGCGCCACTAATTCAAAATCTCTCAAGTCTTCAATCTGTCGAAATATCATGACATTTGGTTTATTAGCATGTAAGTTACTACGTTATTTTTGGAAAATTTTAAACAATTACTCCATAATTAAAACCGCAGATTTTCAATGACAAAAAAACTATTCAAGTTTTAAATCAAAGATAGCTTTTTGTTTACATGGTTTCTCGTCAAAACATTTTGTATTTTACGTTAACGGCCAACGTTTCGTAACGTAAACTAAGCATTTTAACGAGAAACCAATCGACCAAAAAGTCATCTTCGATTCAAAACAACATAAATTTCTTCGTTTGCCGTGATGTGACAATGCTGATCAAGTGCACCGTTGTCAAAAGTCGATCGTTACGATGGCTAAATTCCATGAATTCAAACTCGAATTGCTAACGCATCCACCATTTTTGCCTGATTTAGCCCCCGGCGATTACTGTCTGTTCCTATGCTTGAATCAGTAGCTTGCTGGAGAGAGATTTGCATCGAGTTCAACTCTGAGAATGAAGCGTTTTTGCCTTTCTCATATAGAAAGGCGATACAATCATTGTGAAACCGCGGCCAATTTCCACAAACTCAGATTCAAACGAAAGGTCTTATGGCCCCGTAGATTGCTATTGAATTTCATCTTTATTCGATTTCCGGTTCCGGAATAACAAGGCAAAATGTGCAAATATATGAGAAAATGTGCACTCCCTTTTTGTTGGAAATTTCGCAACCGATTTTTACAAATTAAGATGCAAATGAAAGGTCTTGAATTTTTTTAAAAAGTCCCCTAAAAGTTGAACCAAAAAAAAATTTTTTTTCTATTTCATGAGTATTTTTTTACAAGCGATGGCGAAACGAGGTGCAAATTTTTATAAAATTTAGTGGTCAATTCATCTTGTTGGCAGACTTTGTTAGTTGGTGAATATATAAAACTATGTTGGGACTACTAGTGCCTAGTTTCCGCTTCCGAACGCACCGGTAATAGTGAAGAAAAGCTCCTAAAATGGAACTCACTTCGATTTTTCAACAACGGTTAAACCGATTTTCACAAATCATGATTCAAACTAAAGCTCTCAGTGTCTTCAAAGATACTGTGCAATTTCATCCAGATCCGACTTCCGGTTCCGAAATTATAGGGCAATCAGTATCAAAACTTCCAAACTGTCATACAAAATTATGTAAAATCGGTACGCATCGGTACGTGCTGGTACGGAAGAAGAAGAAAACGCATTCGCCTAGCATACAGCATGCTTTGTTCAATTTTGTATAGCGTGCAGGGTTGTCACATATAAATCTGTATTGACTTGATATAACTATTTTCAAATTGAAAAGGTGATGGTAGTTTGTACCAAAGAAAGTTTTTGTTTTTTTTTTTTTTCAAGTTTGAAAAAAAAATTCTTGACAGAATCTTCTAGTGATGTTCAAAATTGAAAAATTTATAATTTTAAGTGCCTAACAGTTTGTGTTGAACTGTTACGCTATCTGGCAGTTCAGAATGTTATGCACGAACAAGTCGAAAACGAAACGTAACGAGAAAAAAAAGTTATATATTCCAAGCACAAAATTAGGCTGACCTCTGAATGATCAAACCTGAATTGGGACACATTTTGTTTTTGTTCTGCACTTCAGTTGAGATATTGCACAACAGCAGAAATTTACTTATAATTAGCGTTTCATGTTCAACTGCTAGGTAGCATAACAGTTCCAATATAAACTGCTTTACACAGAAGTTGAAAAAAACACTTAAAAAATAAACAGTTTTAGATTATATTTCGAATTCTTGAAAATCTATGAAGATTTTTTTTCAGTGTATATGTCTTCAGATATTCCACTTGATTTCTCGCAACTAATTCTTAGTGACTATTTGTGTAAAATTTACAGTTTTCGGTTTGCAACGATTCGAAAAAAGTACATGCATAAATACGTTCGCCCTTTTTACAAATTTGTCTCGAGTCGAATCGGTCTCTACATTCGGATAAAAAATCAATGGTTTGTCATACTGAAGACGTGTATAAGGTTCGCTCTCTTTGATTGATTTCATTGAACTTAATAAAGAAAAAGGAACACTCTTAGTAAGATAGAAACTCACGCTTGACGTAAATTCAAACATCAACAAATTTCTTGTTGATGACTGAATATTACATCTTTTAGCGTGTCAAAATAAATGGGTTTGTTTGTCTATTTCTCATATTCTATCTAATGCATAATTCAGAATCAAATTCAGTTGGGGAGACCGGGGTTAGCCCGGACACGGGATTAAACCGGACAGCTTAAATATCTTCTGAACCAGCAATTATTTCGATGCATGGATTGACTTCGTGAACGCGTTTTTATGTGACAGTCAGACAGACGCAATTTGCTGGATAACGCTGAGTCAATTCCGGCGACTCGTCCTCATGTGCACCTCGTGCACTGCACAATCGGCCAAATTGTGTTATATAATTTGTTAATTAAGTATTTTGTCGATTTTCAGAATTTAGGTACCGAATGTTAAATAATGAGCGACTCCACAGCATAATATGCACAAATTCACCCTAAGCTACTTGCGCTTGCTGGTCAATGACAACAAAACGATTTCTTTATATCGCTTTGCCGTAGCCAAAACGTGGCGTACTGAATTCGAGCACTTTGTCTTGTGCACCGAAATTGAGTGTTTTTACACTCATCTCATGGATGTACTGAAAATTTTCAAATGGTTCAAAAGTTACTGCACAGATTCAAGAAAAGAAGGAATTACTCAACTCAGCTCTAAGATTTGTTGTTTTCTCTGTCACGTTTGGCTCTGTGAGAACTTGTATGCACACATTCAGGAGAGGTTTCAGTGGCTTATGCTTATGGCAGTTGAAAACAAATTGCTGTCTCAGTTGCAACATCGAAGCGGTTTTATTGGTTGTTATTCACAAATTTACGCGCCATATAGACGCCGAATTCTTCTACTGCATCGATGATACGAAAAAAGTCCAATAAAAACTTCCCATTCAAAAGTACATTTCATTGTATTGAAAAACACAAGCGAATATCCAATCCTCAATCTTTAGTTTTCACGTACAACGAACTGTTAAATATGATTTCATACCATATAAGCCGTGCACAACCCGTAAATTTGGTCACGAGACGCCACTTGTCAATTCAGTTTGTCGTAAATCGTGTTTGTGTCGAAAGTTAATTTTTAATGAAATTTTCATTTTGGAAATTTTCTAATTTTCTTGGGAATATTTGTTTCTTGTGCATTGTAATGCCAGTCTGGTTAGTGCTTTCAAATGTTTATTTAGTGCAGTGGTTATTGATTACGTATAAAAAATAAAAATATTATAGCGTCTCGAAAATGAATTGTCTGTTCTATTGTTAATTCTAATTGTTACTTTAAATTTAATCAAAACGTACTGTTTAATACTACAGGGCGAAAAGTTTCGAAACAAAACCTAGATTCCCAGCGAGCACACAGAAAAAAATTATGAATTTTACAGGTGACATAATTCTACAAACGATACAATTCATAACTAACATAACAAGTTTTTTTTTTAATTTCCAAGAAGTGTCCGGTTTAGTCCCGCAGCTTTTGAAATTTTTGGTTTTGAGTACGGAAATTAATGCACATTTTTTTCAGACTACAAGTTGGGAATTGTAGCCGAAGGTTGAATTTATACACCGTTCTAGATAGCTTAGTTAAAAGCCTAGTTGTAAATATTTTCTTTTTTCAATTTCCAAAAAGTGTTCGACTTAGCCCCGGTTTCCCCTATGTAAAAAGTCGACAAAGTTGGTTATGTTTTTGAGCGAATATAAATTAACATATTCAAAATTGTTCTTTTCAGCTCTAACGGGTAAAATCACATAGCATTCCAAAGTAAATCGCATATGGGCATGAAAAATAGTACACACTTTGAAAAACAAAAAATTACTCAGAATGAGTACTTTGTATTAATTAAATCGTATGAAGCATGCAAGAATTTTCCAGTTTTTCAAGCAGGCACTTTAGAAGCTTTTTTTTGCTTCACAGTTTAGTTGGGCTATATCACAATCATAATTTTTCGATCGATTGCTGGGATCAGATGCATCTATCGCATAGGACAAAGAGACGATCCGATCCGTCCATTTGCCATTGTGACCGGGTCACCGCGATGGCGACCGATGGGGGTAACGGTTTACTGCATCGTAATTGCAATTTGACCGTGATGCAGACCAACCGGATAGTTGTTCCGTATCTTGCATTGCTGCGCCGTCAGTCTTTCACAGTTCTAGCGTTCCACCTCTGGCGATACTCACGTAAGGATGACCAATCATTCTTGCTAGATAGCTACTACCTTTTTGCCGGCGGGCGGTAGAGTCGAAGCAGACCAAGTGGCAGTGGAAAATTGAATATATTTACATGCACTCTAGAAAGATAAACAAGTCAGTAAGACAGGAAGTATGTCTGTGTGTGCGCACAAGAGAGATAGAGTCCGAATAAAACAAATAATCACTTACGTGTGCCAAACGAGTGAAATGAAACAAATGCTCAACTTCAAAAGCTTGTTTTCCCTCGCAGTGCAGTCACATCTATCTCCAGAATCAATTCCGCAGCAACTCGCGGCTGCAATCAAATTGAGTCAACAATTTATTACTGTTTGCGCAAACATTTCCCAGTTTTTACCCTGCCCGTGGACACAGCCCGCGAGTTTGGAACTGTTTTACCAATGCTAATATTATTTTTGATCTTATCGAAATTTGCAATTTTTTTCACGAGCGAGCCAGTGTGCGTGCGATGAATGTCACCCATCTTTATCGAGCCGCCATAAGCCGAACATTTTTTTTGCGAATCGTATTTCGCCACTGCTGCTGCTAACAGAGTTACTCACGGAGCAGAGAACAGAGAATAATGATGATGATGATAATGACGATGGTGGTAACAGTGCTTAACTGCGATTCAGCGATGCCTAACGGAATTCATAATTCGGAATGCGTCGGCTCGGTTCGGTTCGGCTCATGCGACATGTGATGCGTTTCGGCGAATTAAACAAAGCGAGAAGCCGGAGTCGAAGAAATAATTCTCCAATTGGAACATAATGCTTCACGTTGTGACCCGTGATCAGTGTCACCGAGGAGGTTTAGCTTTACTTGGCAGCTTAATTGTTGTGCATGATGATTTTCTGTTTACGAATGCTGCTTTGTTTCTGTTCCTCTGTATTTTCCTTTTTCGTTGTTCTTTTTATAGAATTTTTATTTTGTTTGGTGGTCTCTTTCAGTTAATATGTGTGAATGCGAGTTGAATTAATATTCATACATTTTCATAACGGATCTGGATGATGGAGACTGATGACTGTTATTGCGAGGCCCTAAAATAATGTTTCCAATTACTTAGAAGATACTTTCCATAGGAAAAGATCGAACGATTTTTGTTAATTCTTCATTATTTATGTATAAGTAAAATAGCAGAATTTTTTTAAAACATCTGTGAAATTATAAATTTTTAGAAAAATAAAGTTTGATCAGCTTCAATGTTGTTGTTATTGACATTTCTTTTTCCAATAACCGAACAGAACTTGAACAATAACTGACAACCAGTTCGCGTCAGAAGTCATTTCAGCTTTCGTCAGACTTCCTTCTAGGAGTCTATCCCAGACTAGAAATTACTTACTAAATCATGAATTTTTAGTGGTTAAAGTGCCCGAAAATGACGGAATGATCGAACCATCCCGAATGACAAATAGGAAAAATAATGAAATAGAATTTCAAAATCAAAAATACGTAAGACGTACAAATGTTTGGCTCCCGTTAGAAGATTCTCCATCTTAAAATTGACTTTTAACCGTGTGAGATTTTCATTCTAATTAATGTTTTTTTTCGCGCTGTCATGTTAACAGAACAGATTTTCAAGTTGAATCGATTGAATATATTCTAGCGAATTGAACAAAAATACAATCCAGTCTAATTATTACAAATAGTTCCAGCATTCCATTCAATAGTTGATTTAAACCGAATATTTTTACTCTGCCACCGAACGTTTCGACTCTACCGATTTGCGTCTTCTTCAGGGACGTTAAGAACTATGTTACGACTATTAAAAATAGGTTTTTTTTAAATAAAATTTTTATTCTGGCCGTTTTGCGTAAAAGCTTTACGTGGCCGATTGGTTTACATTTTTGTTACTTACAATTTTTTTTTTGCTATTGGATCTCGTTGTCACCCTTTTTCTAGGAGGAGATGAGTTTTCATTTCCATCCAAAGAGGATCGGGGATCACTTCGTCCGCGGTTTATCTCATCATCAATTGCTTCATCGTCGGTGTTGTGTGTGATTTCCGTTTTCTTTTCGTTTTCCTTGTTGATCGTAGTCTTGGGCTCGTTGAGTGTTGCTGCAGATGCGCCTTGTAGTACATTGGTTGCAGTTGCTGGTTGGTTGGAGGGTAAGTTGGTAACTGCAGCTGGTTTACTTGGTTCTATAGAGGATACTGATGGTTTCGTTGAAGGGGATGCTGTTGGTGGCTGTCACAGAGGTACTGGGGTTGTTTGGGGTTGATGTGAAAGAAGCACCGTTGTCCTTTGGTGTGGTTGTCTCCTTGTCCAGTTTATCACATGGCTTACCGTAGTGAACAGATTTTTGGAAATATTGACCATGGCCATCTGATTGTCATAGGTAACAAGTGATTTGCACGGGATTCTTGTATCCTGACCGAAAGTCACATAAGAAGGTATAGGCTTCTTCAAGTGTATGCGTAAAAAACGTATGCCATTTAGAATACCGGGGGAAAAATTCTTCCACTTTTCTTTTTCGATAGAGAGAATCTCTCCGTATTGGGACATAGTTTTGCGAATATAAGAATCGGTGACGCTTGAGGGAAAATCATGCACACGCACTTCTATAGCACTATCTTCCATATATACTGGAATGTTCTACTTAATGTTCTCGTGCTTTACATAGTGTACATTGTTATTGTCTTTTGCGAATTGAATTACATCCAACTCTTTATAAAACTGGATGTGAACAACATTATTTGTCTTATTGCATTGAAGTACGCACACGTTTAATGTCAAGATGCATTTGCTCCTTAAGCCAACCTTCAAGTTCTCGTATCGAAGGTCGAATTTTGCACTGTTTGAAGTCAACAACAATAGTATTCTTTCGTAGTGACGGTAGCTTTTGTTCGTTTGATTCACTCATTCCGAGGTCGTTCTATTGTTCACTACACAATACTGTACTTGGATTCCTCCGTCCCGAACGTAAGCGGTTTTGTTATATCGACTGACTTGGATAAGATGTGAAAGCGAACTGAATTACAAATAGTTAAACTTCTAGAAGTTGACTGTTACATGAGGTCTATTCAAAAAGTAACCATCATATGAAAAAAAGTACGATTATCACATTTAGTATCCATCCATGGTTACGTGCAGATGGTTTATTCGAAATCTGGATAAAATTCAATAACAACTTATTGGACTGTAAGACCTTTCATTTGAGCCTAAGTTTTCGAAAAATCGTCTTAAGCATTATTTCGAGAACCGAGAACTGAGATCCGATAAAGCCGGAATCGGCTCGATTGACCAACAACTGAGAATAAATTTCGATCGGAAAAAAGTTGTGAGCCAAATTTATAAGAATTTTCGTTTTAGCTATCAGAAAGGATATTGCACCTTGGTGCAATATCCTAAAAGTCGTTACATACAAAGTGTAAACTTTGCGTCACAGATCTATTTGAATTGCTTTAAGCACTGATGAGCCCAAGGCGAAACGTGAAAAAAACTGAGTTTTCCCGTCGCTTAAAATAATGGTATGAGATTTGAACCACACTTTACCCTGTAATTCCGAAACCGAAATTCGGATCCGTATGAAATTTAGTAGCAATCTATGAGACCGTAAGACCTGTTATTCTAGCCTTAGTTTGGTTTTGTAATTTTTGACCAGAATTTCCGGTACTTTCGGAACCGGGAACTGGAAACCAAAATATCTAAAATCGTTTCGATATATTTTTCGTACAAACCAACATATTAAAATTCTGCGGCGACAAGTAGTCGGTCGTCACACGTTTGCGCTCGAGACGTTAGATTGGACATGGCGGCTCAATTTGAACTGCTTTAAGCACCGATGAGCCGAAAGTAAAACGCTAACGAAATTCCGAAGGTCGACAAATTTACCAAGCAATTCTTGATGTATAGTTGGCGACGGCCAACTATATAAATAAGAATGTCTCCAGAAGCGCCTGTTGCTATTTTCTCTGGTCCCCCAAAGGTGACACTCTATTTTGGTGAGATTTAGCATCGTGCCATTACTCGAAACTGGTCATGGAGTGGTATGAATCCAACGAAATCGAAATGAAATATCTACTTTTTGTACAAACCGAAAACCCCTAAATGATCTGAAATCGAATTTTTGGTCAACTTTTAAAACATGTACAATATGTTTTGCTCTTCAGTGAGCAAGCGTTCCAGTAAAAAAAAAAAAAAAAAAAGGGGCTGGGGAGATTGATAGTACCTATTAGCTCTCTCCGGACTGTACAAGCCTAGATGCCGTGTGGAATCCGGCGGAAAAAAATGAACCAAGAATAGATCCACTGGGTTCCTGCTTCCATGTCGTAAAAGGCGACAATTGCAGGAGTTTCTTTTTCCTTTCAGTTATCAGATATTTTCAATGTTTTACTTCTGATTACTCTATTTTACTAAATCATCTCTTTATTCAACCTATCAATTTCCGTCTAGCTTCGGAGAAAAGTTTTATTAGGAATGATTTCTTCTTCCATGTTATTGATTGTCTTTCAGGATTATAAAATGAATGATAAAAATCAACCATTGCGCAAATCCGTTTATATTACAAAGTTAATAACAGAGATAACATATATCGGTATATTGAATACATAGTAAAAAACACTGGATATTAATATTTCAAACAGTAAATTATTATTTTTCTCGGTAGCCGGCTGCCCAGATCAACTAATATAACCAATTAATAATTTTAATAAATAATTAAAATAATAAAGCGGAAATAATAAAGAATCAAGACGCGTGTGAGATCTGTGAAATGGTCCAGATCAATAACGGAGTAGCAACACACGGGCGGTCTCTAATGCTAATGCTAAAACTATTAAAACATGTACAATATTGAAATTATTTGACTAGTTCTAAATACTTTATTCGCTTTGAGCGTGTATATGAAAATACTATCGAAACTAAATATTGTTTACTTATTACTCTGTAATTCCGGAGCCAGATATCGTATCAAGATAAAATTCTAGTAATACGTTCGGTGAAATGGATTTCGGCGAAATGGCATTCGGTGAAATGGCCCTAACCCAAGGCAATCAACTTCATGTTGTTTTATTAAAAATAATTAGAAACTACTTCAGAAGACGCCCATTCAGAATAATTCAGCAGTAATAAAAATGTAATATTTTATTCCGCAGTTACAAATTGTTTGCCAAACAGGAGTTCTTTTTTGTGAGCTGCTACTTTTTTGTGCTCAATCTTACCAGTTACTCTACTGACCGTACAATGCACTTCTAATTTTGTTTTTTTTTTCAGGAATTTATCCGAAAGCAGCATTGTCGTATTTTATCATTAAATTAAGGAAACAGCAATAGTTCTCATAGGTTTTGGGTAAAGGTTCAAATCCGTCTACCCTCTTCTTTGTTTCCTCGATATCGAATAGCACAGTTATTGTCATTTATTCTAAAGAAAAGTACCCCCATATCAAAGGACCGAGTTGACTGCCTTGTGGAACGCTGTATCGAACTATTAACTGATTTCCAAGTAGTATGATTGCGGAATCAAAGCAAAATGCTTCTTTTTTCTTGGGAAATTTTAACTACTCCCAAAGGGAGAATTCGCACCGAACATTTTTCGCGACCGTATTTCACTTCCAACTCGCTTCAGAGGTGACCTATGGATGCCGTTAGCTTGTCACGTAAGAACATGGTCTGATTACCTCGATTTATGTTTCATTTTGTTTTTTGTTTTCCCTCCCTGAGGGGCGTTCCGTCGTTCCATTCAAAGGCGGTATTTGTCTTCGCGAACCTCGGAATGAATACAAGTGAAAAGAAAAAAAAATTGTTGTAATACCATCGTTAACTAAAGTGTGTATGTAAAGATAACAACAAAGCCGCAGTAACTAAACAAAACTGAGAAATTCTCACTATTAACCGATTTAAATAAGATTGTGGATCGTGTTGTTGGCAGTTAAGTTGAATAATAGGTTTTTAGACGGACGGGCCTGGGGTTGTGCCTCTTGATTTGTTTTTTTTTTAATTTTTTCACCGAACTACTAGCTACTGTGACGTGGTTGCGGGCACTTTTACGAGGAAACCGCGGACTACCCCGGGAGGGAAAAGCCACAGTGACACACTATCCTCCATTTGAATGCGGTGTAAAGACAGCATCGGTTGACGTTGGTTGCTTGTTTGCCCCACGTCATGCCATTTTTCTGCTTTTTCTTCTTCCTTTACGACGGGCACCTCGTGTTACATTCTGAAGAAAAGCCGCCCCCTTTTACATAAGCTTTCCCAGCGTAATCGCGTCATGTCTAGTTGCATTGCTGAACGTTTGCTCCGGGAAAAAGATCGAATGAGCGCGGTACTTCGAATCGTCGTACTTCGTCGCGTCTTCGGAGAACCTCGCCGCAAGGGACGAGTAATTTAAGAGACTAAAAACGATTAGACCTTCTGACCTGTCGGCTCGTGGGGGCGCAGATGAGATAATGCCTGCCGTGTACTGTGGATCGTTGTCGATGGCGGCTAGGTTACCTCCAAAGCCCGGTACCCATCAGGAAGGTAATCTAATCGATTATCGACGAGATGATCTCTCGTGTAGGTAAATGCTTTGTTCTGTAGTTCAGCCGGGTTTCGGTGACCAATTCGAGATGTCGTGGGAAGTTATACAAAGGGTACTACTTCCAATCATCATTTGGTTAATTAAATTCCGAATCGACATGATTTCAAATCGTCTTCTTCACACCGGAGGTATCCGGCCTTGCGCCTATCCGCCGAACACCTCTACCGTCACCGAGAGCTAATCGACGGCTACAAAACAGATGCGTGTGTTCGGAATCGAATCTATTAACTGGTCATTATCGCTATTGCACTGGACGGACCTTAGCGGTTCCGTGACGAATGGTGTGGTGTGAAGATGTCAACAGTAGCCCAAAACACGCTTTAGTCCGGAGCGAATGCGTGGTCCCTATTTCAAACCGGTAGCCAAAGCGCACGTCAAAATAATGGTTTCTTGTTCACACACACGCGCGCTCGCGCACGCCTAGAAGCAGAGCACCTCCTTCCATTCCGCCAGCTTCCACCACACTCTTCCCGGTTCCTTCTTGGCGAGGACACCTCGCAAGAAATAACGTTATCTTATAAATAATTCATAGCTTCTTTCCGCAGCAGTCACCTCCAGCCGTGTTTGTGATTGTCTCTGATCTAGTGTTGCGTCCGTCCGGACACATGGACGCAATAATGAGCAGCCCAATAATGAACACCTCGTTCGGTCCAATTTGAATAGAACCTCCATCACGACCTGTGGTTGGTCTCCGCGTGCATTGTTCTGCCGCTAGTTTCGTCCGTCCGTCCGTCCGTCCGTCCCTCGATTCATACCATCATGAACTCTTGACTGTGGGAATGCCCACACACAAACGCACACAGATCGCAGTTCCACTCTCTGAAATTCAAATTCCGACTTGCTTTAGGACCCTTAGGGAGTCGCCAGCGATCGACGACTCGACGGACGTCCCACCGTCACGCCACGCCACGATGCAGGCAGCTAGATTTGCATAATGCAACATTATTATTACTATTTCCGCTGCCGTGACGGTTCTCGGCGGGATCCTAGCCGCCGCGGAAGGTGCGAATACGAGGTTGTCTCGCAGGAGGACCACCTTGGAAGTTTTGTGCATTTCAACAAAAGAAAAGAACAACAATAGTAAGAACAACAATCTCGCCAAAGTCTCTGGTAAAGCTCTCCAGATTTGATCGATTCAACCAACGCACGTCAAATGGAACCTCGATTCGTCCGTGTGTGTGTGTGTGCGCGTACATTTTATTACCACTAAACTGTAGCACTTTCCATTCATTCGAAGCTTGTCGGAGTTCCACGGCAGAGCGATTTACATGTCAGATCGATAAGATTTTTCAAGGCAAATACGTCATAACTGGCAATTGCGTCAATTCAGATTCAGCTTTTCGCGACGATAGCGTTCTGTCGTGGGAGGATTAGGCCGCCCCGATTAAGGAAGCAAAAAATTCCACTTTTATAGAAAAAATCAGAGGCGTGAAGAACACTACAAAGCTCATTGCTCGAACTTCATTCACAGCACGTTTCGCATCTCGCATCAAAATAGCAAAAAGTGTGATACATTAATTCTCACCTTACGGTGATCGTCCGCAGCCTGTGGAATCGAACCTACGGTCCTCAACCTCACCACAACCGGACCGAACAAAGTAAAGTTCATTCGCGTCTTCTTGGAACGGAGTCGGAGTTCTTCCACCGATGGATCATCATTGTTCTAACAAGCTGAGGGTGTCAACCAAAGGTGAGTAAAGGAATTCCATCCGTATTTAGCACCCTTGCGACTGGTGTGCCGGTGACCTTCTCCGATCTGGAGGTAAACATAGAAACTTATCCTGATTAGCACATGTCATTCACACCTGTTCTGAGAGGTGACAATAAACAACGGTTGATCCGAGCGGGAGAGGAGTTCTACCAATGAATTTTGCATCTGAACTTTTTTTTGTTTATTGTTTGTTGTTCGTTCATCCAACAACAGTGACCTCTGGTCTAAGCGCTAATTGATGCCTCATACTACATGTTGGGTCAAAAATTTACTCTAATTCGGAATTGTTTCATATAAAAAACGTATTTTTGGTTCACTTTCAACATTTTCGTTCCGTTTTTCGAATTGATGAAAATGACGAATTACAGAGCTTTCGGCGACCATTTCAATTTGCAATCTTTTGTTTTGCAATAATCACAGTCGCTGTTGAATAGATTCGAAAGCGTTATGTTCTGATGAGAAGAATCAGTTGAGTAATGTTGAACTGCCGAGTTTAGCACTAAGCAGTTCAATTTGAACTGCTCTGCACTGATGAGTCAAAGACGAAACGTAAAAATAATGAAAACGGTTATGTGCCCTAGCACAAAATTTGGCTAACCCCTAAATGACCATACCTGCATCGGCCAGAAATAGTCGAAAACACGTTTTCGTTCGGCACGTCAGAAAAGACATTGCACTTCGTTGCAAAACAAAAAGTGTTCTGTAAATAGCAGAAACTTTACGTCTGCTTAGCGGTTCAAATTGAACTGCCGAGTTTAGCACTAAGCAGTTCAATTTGAACTGCTCTGCACTGATGAGTCAAAGACGAAACGTAAAAATAATGAAAACGGTTATGTGCCCTAGCACAAAATTTGGCTAACCCCTAAATGACCATACCTGCATCGGCCAGAAATAGTCGAAAACACGTTTTCGTTCGGCACGTCAGAAAAGACATTGCACTTCGTTGCAAAACAAAAAGTGTTCTGTAAATAGCAGAAACTTTACGTCTGCTTAGCGGTTCAAATTGAACTGCCGAGTTTAGCACTAAGCAGTTCAATTTGAACTGCTCTGCACTGATGAGTCAAAGACGAAACGTAAAAATAATGAAAACGGTTATGTGCCCTAGCACAAAATTTGGCTAACCCCTAAATGATGTTGGACATAGTTTTCACGTACTTGGTATGGATGGCAGTTTTCAGTGGATCAGGGTCATTTCGCCGAAAGCCATTTCGTCGAAAGCCATTTCGCCGAAAGGGTCATTTCGCCGAATCCTGAAAACGTCTTGAAATCGTAATTAGAATTGATTTGAATTGAAGACAAACGAAAGATGCTAGCGTTAACGCCCGTTTTGTTGACCTACCATTGTACTTCTTGAATAATGATTGATTGTTGTACTCTTGAATAAAGATTGATTCACGAACCTCAGAAAGTAGTTCCCAAGAAAACTTGTTGACTTTTAGCTACTTAGCATCAAAGCAATTGCATAGGTGTATCTACCAGGTAAATGTAGGTGGTATTATCCGTTTATTAAGTGAAAATGAAAAAATGAATGGCGTTCGTGCAAAAACAGGAGGTTTCAGTCCGAGACATCGATTGAAGTCGAAAAATTTGGTAAGAAAGCTATGGTCTGACAAGCAATTTGTAGCTGCGGTAAGATTTCGAAACCCTTCAACACCACTGCTTCAATGAACCGCGAAATATACATCAAGGAATGTTCACAAAAACGACTTCTACCCATGATTCGAAGCCACAAGGATCCTGTTGTTTTCTGGCCAGATCTTGCTTCTTGCCACTACTCGAAATCAACGGTAGAATGGTATACTACCAAAAATGTCACTTTCGTCCCAAAAGACATGAATCCACCAAATTGCCCACAACTTCGACCAATTGAGGAATTTTGGGCATTAACGAAGGCACATCTTAGGAAACATGTCTCGGCAGCCGAAACCATTCAACAGTTCGAAAAAGATTGGAAAATAGTGTCAAAACTTGTCGCCAAGAAGTCTGTATGGAATTTAATGAGAAACTTCCGCAAGAAGGTGCGCCAGCTAGTCTACAATGGCTAAGTAGCTAATGTTGATAATAATATTCTGTTGTTGTAGTCTAATATTATCAGTATATCGAATAAAATTTGAATATCTAACACTTGTGAATTATTTACAGCGAAATCAAAGTGCGTCCATACTTTCTGGGACAGTCTTTAAAATATTAGAAAATTCTAGTAACAAATTCGAAATCATTGTAACTAATTAGAAACTAATTGGCAACAAATTAGTCACTGTCTCCCGATACGTTTAGAGCGTGTTTCAAGAGGGATGATCTCCGTGAACTTTATATAGGTTTAGCGAAGCACCCATAAATATAAGCATACAAATTTAGCAGGAAATCCTAAATCTCAGCAACTAAGTAGCTATTAACATATTTACATCAAAGGTAGAAACAAAACATAGATTTTCGACCACAACTACATATGGCCTGCCAAATCAAATACTACTTCGTAAAATTTAGACACTATTTTTGTTCGGAAATGCTCAGCAACGGCATTCCTTTGCATTGCGTTATAAAACGCCAGACCCGGATCTTGTGATCCAATAATTCTTGGTTTAAGTCACCGCTCTCTCTATCAGTTTTTTTTTCTTATTTCAATGAATTTCAAGTACATGTTCTTGAAAGTGAATTTGCGTGCATCTTATAAGCTCAAGGTTTTTTCGAAGTGAGTACCTTCTTGTTCATTTGTCGGGAGCATACTTATCGATTTTCGTTTCGATTTGAATCTTCAATAATTTCCTTTTTTATTTTGAAAATCGAGTACCGATAAATTGGGATTCTGCTGTTCGGCCAAAATAAGTTTACACACACTTTCACTTGATTCGACGGCATTTCACTGAATGGAACAAGAATGTAAACTATGTGTATATATGTGAAACGTTTCATTCATTTGATTCGTGAAATATTTCAAAACCTACACTGAAACAAAAGTGTCCGAAAATCAACGTGGATAGGTTTCATAAAAAATAATGGAAATAAAAACATTTTTTCAGTTTCTAAATGCGAAAAAATCATTTCGAATTATCTATTTATGATGTGTATTTTAATTAAAGAAAATGTATCGAATTGGTAACAAGAAGTTACCACAAACCTAAATAGAAACCGAGGTTTCCCAAAACCGACCCCGGATGTCTCCGAGGTAACGATTCTCAGCATTCCGACGATGCAACTTACGCGATTTATGCAACCGTCTTCTCGAGAATCGCTTTCCGCCGGCGTTAGCTGACTGGTTGGTGTGCTTGACTTGGCAACAATTTCAGCAATTTGCCAGTTTCGTCAGCGCCCGTCCGGCCTACTGCTGCTATTTTAGGACAAATACCGACGATACCAAGAGAAAATCTACCGATCAGTCGGACTGAAATACTTGTCCGCCGCTTTGGTTGGGGAGATGGGTTAAAGAATGGGTAATCCTCTCGTCAAGACACGGCACTGCAGTGGACATTTTTTCGCAATACACGGATCCGCAGACACTTGTTGCGAGAAATTCTTCTTCCGCCTGCTGACTAAACGTGTCCGAAAGTAGAAACAACTTTCTCAAAATGCCACCGATAAAACCTCGATCATCTGTGATGGATTGATGAGGAGCCGGGAAATCGATTGCATTTTCGACGTCGTCGTCGTCGTTGTCGCATTGACTGGCCCTAGGAATTTGCTTTTCTCTTCTGTCGTCGGCTCGAGAAAATTTTCCTCGGCTAAGAACCAACCGGCGATGCTCGACGGAATAACGGAAATGGGAGAGACTCTGGCCGGCTGTGAGAATGGCGTCTGTTTGTTTCACCAGTTTCGTGAGCTGTGACAATTAAATCAACTTGCAACCATTGCCATTGCTGTCTAGACGAACTGCGAACCTGGATCACCGTTTGGGTTTCATTTTTTCCTTTTTTTTTTTCAAAAATGTCGACAGGGATTAATTGGCACAGCACCGGCGCTGAAGGCCTTCTGACAGCGGGATTCTTTCCCAATTGCGCAGGATCACGCGGGTTGACTTATTGAAGCGTTGCTAATTTACAACCGATGTCTGGAGAAAGGCGAAGAAATATGGAAAATGAATGGTCTGGTGCTGTGTCGCCAATCAGCATGTGCACTTGAAATGGTAGGACCATTTTTTCCTGCTTGTCGTGTTGGAATTTTGATTGTGGCGCGCTAAATTTAGCTAATTATTGCTACACAGTTTATTTACACATTCAGTCGAAGGAAGGCCTGAACTCTGAATGTCAATGTGCGGCGAGGGCCTCTGCAGTGCGTGGATCCGAGGAATTCCGAACCATTAGTTTCGTGTCGCATTTCATTAGGTAGTAACCGAGCGAGGAGCGGACGGCGACGGTGCGGGGAAACTCATATTCTGAACTCCGCACCGCATGTCATCGGCAAAAGAACTCTCGAGTGGGGCGCGGATGAGTTTTGATGGATTGTTCAGGTTCTATTTGTCTGCGATGGATCCGATCTTCGATGGTTGGTTAAACGACGGGGGTCGGTTCTGGAATGGTAATAATCATTAACTTATTGAGTCGTCAAACATGGCAATAAGGTATAAATCTACGGCAGCGCCGCAGCACCCGCTGAGCATCTGCATCTGTTCGGTGCACCCGATTTCAAATACCTGCGCAGCGGGATTTATAAAAGATGATGGATGCACGGTCGTCTTCCACTTGTCGTCATTGGAATGTCTAACATGTGCATAATTTAGCGTTCGGTGGAAGTTCTAGGAAAAAATATTCTTGTTTCAGACAAAACGAATTCCATTTCAGCGAACAGTTTAAGGAAACTTGTTTTACGGTTTGTTTTCGAGGCATCCGTGCATTAGCAGTTTTCGTTGAACTGCTAATGCCATCTCACGGTTCAACATAAACTGCTCAATAGACGTAAAGTTAATGCTTACATGACTTCATGACCGTGACCAGTCATTCAGCGGTTTTGGTAAAGTTGAAACTTAGATAGTTCAAGTAGCTTGCAAACTAATTATGTTGAGAAGACAGCAATGTGTCACATCGTTTTACGCGGTGCAAAATGCAAAACTGTCTGTGGGTTTTTATGCAATATTGTTGTTTAAACCTAGCCGTAACAGAACTAGTTGTGGATTGCTACTTGAGAAACAACTCAAATTTTCATTTCAAATTAGCTCTACCAGGAAGCATGCATGACAAAACATATTCTACCTTTTATCGAAATATCCAAATTTTCATTTAATTTAACTTAATTTAAGACTATTATTGCAAGATTTAGCATACTGCCACTATAGTCGAGGAACCTAATAGAACTCATTTTATCAGCACGATTCCGAAATAGAATTGTAATATTGAGTCGTTGAACGAGCCTTACTTCTAAAATCAACATTAAGTACGGGGTATTAATGAACTTCGAGGTAAAACGGCATATTGTTTAGAATATTGACAATCAGCAATAAACATAGATAACTTGGTCATTTAGGGGTTTTATCCTAATTTTGTGCTTTGGGCATGGCACTTCGGTATCAATTGAAAAAGTGTTTTGCAAATAGCATTAACTTTACGTCTGCTTAGTGGTTCAAATTGAACTGTTTAAGTTTGCACTAAGCAGTTCAATTTGAACTGCTCTGCACTGACGAGTCTAAGACGAAACTTAAAGAAAAGTAAATAGATAACTTGGTTTGAAAATGTGGTTGGGTAATTTCAGAGACATAACCTCGATGGAGTGAATACGAACTGAAAGGTTTGCTCGAATTCTTTGTTGTTAAACTCATTTTCCTCGCAAGACTTCCAGAGTTCTGGTACAGAATTCAGATCCAGAACTCATTTGAACAAATTATCGTGGTTTAGGACTAGGGTTCAGAGCTCACTACCAAGCTTCTGTTGAAGAATTTAGATTCTGAACAAGAACCTATCCATGGATCTGAATCTGAACCTGGATCTATAACATAATTAGTCCGGTTCGTGCTAAGAATTCAGTTCCAGAATCCAGTTGTAGAATTCAGGACCTGGACTCGGGAACTAAGTTTCGATCCTGGATACTGGTGTGAATCTAAATGTTAGTTCTTAAACTTGATTGCAGAGTTCAGATCCAGAGTTAGGAACTAGAATCCAACTGAATTTTTAATCTGAAATCTAGAACTAAATCTTGGAGCTGAATTATGGATCTGAATCTTGAAACTAAAACTGAATTATGGATCAGAGTTGATCCAATTCTAATTCTGAGCTCTAGTTATAATTTCTATTGAAAACTCACTTCCAGAATCCAGGTAAAGAGTACATATCCAGATTCGAGATCGAGAACTCAGTTCAAGCTCCGCTTTAGAGAACAGATTCAAAATCCAGTTCTGGCATTCATGACCTGGATTCTGGAACTGAATTTTAGGCCTGAATTCTAGCTGAACCTAAATAGTAGTCCCAGAATTCAGTTCTAAAACTCGATTTCAGAATTCAGATTCAGAATTAACAACTAGAATCCAGCTCCAGAATTTATTTCTGGTGCCACATTTCTGGAACTGAATTTTTAATTTGAAATCTTGTAGCATGGATTCTGGAACTGAAATAAGAAACAGAATCCTGGAATTGGAACTTAATTATGGACCTTAGCTCTGGAATTAGTTCTAAAATTGAATTCTGGATTTCAGACTAAGAACTAGTATTCAGAATCAGAAATTATTTCTAGTTCCAGAATTCTGTAACTGAATTCCTTATCTGAAATCTCGATACAAATTTTTGGAACTGAATGAATTGAATTCTAGAACTGAATCCTAGAACTGAAACTGAGTTATGGAAAAGAGTTGATCTAATTCTGAAAATGAATTCTAATCAAAAGTTTTAGTTCCAAAAATACGACTGAAAACTCACTTCCAAAGTCCAGGTACATAATTCAGTGTTAGAACTCGGTTTAAGAAAGCATGTTCAAACTTCAATTCTAGAATTTCTGACCCGAATTCTGGACCAAAATACCGATCTAAACCTAAATGTAGGTTCAAGAATTCAGTTTCAGAGCTCGATTACAGAATTCAGGCTCAGAATTAAGATCCAGCATTCAACTCCAGAAATATTTTCTAGTGTCAGAATTCTGTAACTGAATTTTACATTTGAAGTTTTACACTCTGGCAACTGAAATCCGAGGCTGCATTGTGGAACTGGAACTGAATAATGAACCTGAGTTCTGGAACTAGTTCTGAAACTGAATTCTAGTTTCAGAACTAGAGTTACGAACTCAGTTCCAGAATCTAAGTCCAGAACTCAGTTCCAAAGTTCGATTCAAGAATTTAGGTTTAGTTCTAGAATTTTCGACCGCGATTTGGGACTTGAATTCATAGGAGCATAGACTCTGGAACTGAATTCTGGATTTGAGTTCTGAAATGATTTGGAAACTGATTCCTGAATTTGGCCTGAATCGACATTTTGGTTCCAGAATAGTTTCGAAATGGTAGTGAATTTTGGGACTGATTTCTGTTGTTATTGTGAGTTCCAGAAGACAGTTTTAAAATTCGGTTGCACATTTAAGGTTCAGGATAAAGATCCAGACTACAGGCCCAAAAATCATTTCTAGCTCCAGAATTCTAGAACTGAACTTTGATCTGGAACCTTGAACTGAGTTTTGGATCTGAATTCTGAAGCTGAAATCGGAAACTAAGTCCTGGAGCTGAAACTTAAATATAAACTAACAGTTCTGAGGCTAAAACCATGGCCTGAATTCTAAAGCAGAATACGGGAACTTAACGGAAACTGATTTCTATTATCTGCATTCTAGAGCTGGATTATGCAAGTGAATTCTAGACTTGGCCTCTGAAGCTGAATCCAAAATTGCCATCCGCAAGAGCCTGTTGGTAATATTTGAATCCATTTGATACAAACATTGCATTAAGGCGGGGCTGATCGACGAAACGATGACCTCGGAATACGATTTATTCTATATACTGAAAACTCGAATTCGGGGTTATAATTCGCTCTAAATACACATAACTCCCTCAATTCGGATGCAATCTCTTGTTGCACATCTGATCTTTTGCAGTAGGCTGAACGTGCAGCACGAATGTCAAAACTTTTCAACCACAAAAAAGGTAATTCCAGCTGATTTTGTGCAGTTGTCAGCTAGTTTGTTGCAACTTTCACTTGATACCTACGGTCTCTGTTAACTGGATAATGCCTCCGAAAATTAGTACAACGACATTCCACCAGCGAACCTTTCCGTTCGAGTAGAGGACTTACCTGGAAAGAAAAGAGAAATAATACCAATTAAAACTGGTTGTTCATTTGAGAAATTTTTGTGAATCAATTAATCTACTAGCTGAGCTGAGTCAAGTCTCATTCTTCTTTATCTCGGAGCATCCGATTCGGGACCGGTATTTGCCAATAATCGCCTCCAATAGAAATCAATCAAGTGTGTTCCTCCACTTTCTTCGTGTTTCATCCAACCCGTTCCAAAGTGGACGAATTATTCGAAACCCTGTCACCTCTTCATCGAAACTTGATTGTTGGCGAAAGGAATCAGATCAACCCCAGATCAGCCCAATTATTCATCCATTCGAACTCTACCCGGAGAATCCAGTTTCTCGAGCTCCGGAATTTATTTTATTTAATTAGGGAAGAAAGATCCCCGCAAAGAGTAGAACCCTGAAACGACGGTAGAATCCAGCGATGACATCGTGTTTTAATTAGAACCGTGGGAATCTCACCGGTATCGGAGTTGGGCTTGGCTCAGTCTCCTCGGTCTTTTTATGACCGTAAAATTTCCCTGTCAGTTCGGAGCTTTCGCTCGCGATCGGCCGGCGGAGAAAGGTTACTCCCCACCCGAACCGCGATCCAGCCGAACCCCAGAACCAACCGCGACGATCATCATTAGCGGTTGTGGTCTATTATCAGGTTTATTAGTCGTACGAACTTAACTTCCATCTGCGCGAACGGACAGGATGGAAACACGCGCCAATCAAGTCTAGAAACGACGAGAAAGGAGAGAGAAAAAATATGTCTTGATTGATTCTCTGCCAGGTAGCGGAAAACTGAAGCGAAGCGCGCTGTCAACAGCTTCGCAGCTTGCCATCCTGCCGTGGGGCGGAAGGAGACGGAGAGAAGGAAAGGTTCACCTTTCTCTCCTTCGACGGCCTAAGATGATGATGACGGTGGTGGTAGCGTTTAATTTAATTGAGATGCGCATCGTAAAAACTAAGATATTATTGTCTACGGTGGGAATCCGTATTGTTCTCGATGATTTAGGAACCAATTCTGGATAGAGAGAGAAAAAAAGAGTTTGGAGTTTGATTGAATTCCGGAAAATGGGTCGAACGATGAAATCGGCTGGTAACAGTTGTTTCGATTGTTTATTTCCAGTGATAATTTGGTGGAATTTACGACGTAACAAAATTGATGGTTCATAAAGATTACAGTTACCCGCATTTTGGGAGTGTTGCTTGCCGTTCGGGAATTTCCTTCTAATTAAAATGTTTGTTAATGAAGGCGTGACATTTGCTTTCTTGGCTGCGGGAATTCTATTGTCTTTTTAAGCTTACAAAGATTAAACAGAAAATGAATCGTTATACTCCCTCCCAAGGTACCGGGTATGGATGCTCTGAATCTCTGACTTCTAATAAGCCGTAGCCAGTTTTGTTAGTAAAAATGTTCAAAACTAGTATGTTTTTGATCGAGATGACAATAACTATTAGTATTTTACTGATTTTTGTGAAAAAACATCAACTCTATTCCTTCATACGTTGTGGTCATTCGAGACGGTTCAAGTACTTGAAAAACACTGGTAACATACAAAAATCAATAGTTTCTTTTTATTAAAACCACTGTTTCGAAAAGGTAAATAATGCATATAAATGAACCTGTTAAATCTAATGAGAATCCGTCAAACCAGCATCAAGAATATTCAAAAACGACCATCGCACAGTGGGCAAAATAAATTAAAAACGCGTCATTTTTAGGGACGTGATACAGTTGATCACAAAGCATTTTTGTTGTGTAAAAAGGTCTTAGAAATCAATTCAATGCATTTAGAAAGATCGAAAGAAACGCTATCATGCTCATTTTATTCCAGGTTCACTTATTGTGCTGGATTGTATTAAAGTTCGACTTTTTAACATAAAACTCTGGTTAACAAATGGATTGCAAATAAAATTTTCAGCTATCCGGTTTTTTTTTGTTTCGTTATAGAAATGCATGAAACATCGAGATCTGGTGTTATCCCGATTTATTTTTTAAGTCAACTCTTTGACACTGAAAATTTTTGATTTTTTTTCTCAGTCGTTTTGTTTAACAAAAAATTATTTGAGATTATATCAGATCTGGACGCATGAAACGTTCAATATACGTTCTAATATATTTGGCATCAAAAAGAAAATTTCTTAAGTTTTGCGGTTTTTTACGAGGATTTCCGAAGTCACTCTCAAATTCTCCAAGTCCCAGAGACGTTTTCTTCCAATTTTTTTTTTGAGATTGCACCATATCTCAACGTTTCATGCTTTTCTAAGACGATTGGTATCAAAAAAATTTCGATTTCAGAAATCTCACAATTTTTCTAGGTCCCAAAGTCGCTTTTCATCAAAAAGATTAGTTTTGGGATTACACCAGATCTGGACGTTTCATGCATTTTTAAGATATTTGGCATCAAAAAGAAAATTTCTTTAAGTTTCCTTCCTACGTAATTATTAGCCTATATTACGTAGAGTACCCTAACGAAAGTACATAAAATCGGGATGACAATTTAACCCATTTTACTTTAACTCGTATCTTCAATTAAACTTTCTTCTCTCCGAATGATTGTAGGTAGCCAAATTAGATTTATACAACGTAGAAAATATTAAAAAGTAGATTACAAAAAGATTCAATGATCGCACGAGTCATGTTATACCATTATGTTACTGTATATACTCTGATCACTGGAGTTTTCTACGTAATATGGACTAGTTTTACTAATTCGATACTTCAGAATTATAGATAAAAATTCATCTTAAAATTCTTTCATACCAAAAGCAAAAAAATCACAGATACATTTTTTTTCGTTATACCCTGAAGATGAATCAATAATCTTTCGAAACGTTGACCAATAAATCAAAATAAATATTTCGACGAAAACCAACTGATTGAATTTAAATTGTCTAAAAAGAAGGCTTTTCGGGTCATTGTTCCATTAGCAAGTATTTATTTCAAGTAATGGTCAACGTTTCGATGATTTTTAGTTCATCTTTAGGGCAACCATAAATTGACGGACATAAAAAAGTCACAAATTTTTCACTAGTTATACAATTATGCACAAAAATATTCGTAGTCATAATAAACTACAAATATTTTTCTTAAATAGGTCGTGATGTACCGGCGAAAAAAAAACGAAACGTATAGAAAATTGAATACTAGCGTTTGTTTTATCCTGAAGATAAACGAAAAACTTTTCGAAACGTTAGCCGATAACGCAAAATAAATACGTTTCGTCGAGAAAGGAATTAAGCCAAGCGAAATCTTTAAGTTTAAATTGTTTTAAAAGAACACTTGATTGGTCAACGTTTCGATTGTTTATTCGTTCATCTTGAGGGCAACTATAAGTTTTCGAGAAAAATAATCACAAATTTTTTAAAGTATTGAAATTTAAAAAATGGAGCTGGAACGAATTTGTGTAGTTTTAAATACAATGGCTTCTCGTCGAAACATTTATTTTGCGTCAACGGTCAACGTTTTGAAGCCTATCCTTCATCTTTAGGGTACAACGAAAAAAAAACAGAACCTGAATTTCGATGCATATGCAAAAAACCGTTGTACAAAAAGTATAAACTTTATGTCTGCTAAGCGATTTATGTTGAAAAGCTAGGTGATATAACAATTCAACATAAACTGTTATGCAACGGTCAATCGAAGATGAAACGAAAAGAAAATTAAATATTTACAGTTGGTTTGCCCTAAAGATGAAGGAATATTTTTTCGAAACGTTGGCAGGTACCGTAAAATAAATGTTTCGGTGAAAAACCAATTGATCCAAATGCCTAGTTTAAATTGTACTAAAAGAAGACTTGTTACAGTAGAAATATTAATTTCACGTAAAGATCAACGTTTCGAATGTTTATTCGTTCGTCTTTAGGGCAACCATGAATTTGCGAACAAAAATAATCACAAATTTATGAAAGTATTGAGATTTGAAAATGGAGGAGGAACTAATTTGTGTTGTTTTAAATTCAAAGGTTACTCATCGTAGCATTATTTTTGTGTCAACGGTCAACGTTTCAAAGCGTATTCCTTCAACTTTAGGGTACAACGAAAAAATAAGAACCTGAATTTCGATGCATATGCAAAAACCGTTGTAGAAGTAGTAGAAACTAATCTGCTAAGCGATTTATGTTGAAGTGTTAGGTAATATAATAATTCAACATAAACTGTTATACATCGGTGAATCGAAGATGAAACGCAAAGCAAATTAAATAATTACAGTCGTTTTATCCTAAAGATGAAGGATGATGAATATCTTTTCGAAACGTTGGTAGGTAACGTAAACTAAATGTTTCGGCCAAAAAATCAATTGAACCAAATTTCTAGTTTAAATTGTATTAAAAGAAGACTTATTTGGTTATTTGCTACAGTAAAAGTATTTATTTCACGTAAATATCAACGTTTCGAATATCTATTCGTTCATCTTTAGGGCAACTATGAATTTTCGAACGAAAATAATCCCAAATTTTTGAAAGTATTGAAATTTGTAGAATGAGGTGGAACAAATTTGTTTTAAACTCAAAGGTTACTCGTCGAAACATTTATTTTGCGTCAACAATTGACGTTTCGAAAGTTATTCCCTCATCTTTAGGGTACAACGTAAAAAAACGATTAGAAAACTGAATTGACCAGTAACTGTCGAAATAAATGTTCTCGCTCGACACGTCAGAAAGGACCTTGCAGTTCGATGTATATCCAAAAACCGTTGTGCAAGTAGTAGAAACTTTGTGCCTACCAGGTTCGCAGATTTGTCTACAAATCAACAGATTTCTTATATAGCGCTGCAGACATTTTTGCAGACTTTTGAAAATCGAGTTTTTCGCAGACCTTCGTCAAAACTTACAGATTTCAAAAATGGCCACGCCGTTTTTTTTTTGCTTGTCAAACCAGTTTTGTGTTTCAGAGAAATGAAGCCCGCAGATTTTTTTTCGGATTTACAGACTTTTGCAACCTTGTCTGAAGATATTCGAAATTTTTATCGGGCATTTCTGTTGTTCACCTTTTTTATAATAAATGGATATAGAATTCACCAAAACTAAAGAAAAATTTTCCGGGGAATTTTAAAACCACGTCATTTTTCTTCGCATTCGCGACATCCAGTTATGTCTGTGACATTACCCACCCGTCTGTTTTTTAATATCCATCGGTAAATTGGCCTCCGACGAATCGATCAGCGATCGTTTTTAACCGCCCTGTGGATCATAAAGCTAATCAATATTTGTAGAAGAAAATAAGACAATTATATAAAAATCATTCAAATGCTGAGACAGATTCTAATGACACGGTGGGGACGGTTCAACAACATCTTCATTATCCGTCGCCACCACCATCGGAGAAACAATTTACCAAATTCCTATTCCGCTCGATTCTCCAGCTTCGGTCGCGGTTACTTAATTCTGACGTGGCTCTGACATGTGCACTGTTGTCGGTCGGTTGGGTAAGCTTGCTAAAAATAAGCTTGCTATCCCTTCTTTGTGTTTTTTTTTGTTCGTCGAGGCAGGAAAATCGTGCCTCTTGGCTTTCCGATTCAACTGGGAGCCGAGTGGAAGAAAGTGGAGAGACTGGGAACCACCTCCCCAACCAAAACTGAAATGATCATTTTTTCCTCGAACAAGCAAAATAAAGAATATATGTAAGCAAAACGAGCGCTGTTTACTGTGGCTGTGGCTTCTTTTTTCCTCTTTGGTCGTGCTTTCTTTTCTACCTTTTCTTGTTCTCCGTTCATCTTATTCCCGACTGTTTCCGCAGGTTCAAATTATAATTATGATAGTTCTCATTTTTCTGCCGCTTGCTCCGTTCGTGTAATCGCTTGGTTGAAAAATTTAGTCGACTGATCGTAGATCTTGATCCGGATCTCGTCGTTGGCGGAAGAAGTGCGGGTACTTCGGCCCTTCTGATTCACGACACACAGGGGCTCTTCTGGTGCAGTTCTGGTCGGGTAGATCCGTTATGAGCTATTTGGCTTTCCGGTTCGGTTTCAACTGAACCATCTGCGATCTGACATACGACCTTCCAAAAAAAAAAACCGGTGTAACAGGGGTAGGGCTGAGTACGGTGGACAGACTTCGACTACACAAAAATCACATCAGTTTATTATCTTGGGAATGACCCCATTTGGATGGTGGAACTTTGCTAAATAGACGTTGCAGAAAAAAGGGGTTTGAGGGGAAGCTTTTATTTGATGATTTCTTTTGATACGTGAGTAGTAAGAAACAAATCGTCATGCTCTCAGTTTTTCAACGTGACCCGAATTCCAGGGAGAGTAATTTTATTGTGAACAGATCAGCGGAAATAATTTTTCACAACGAAAACACGAGAGACAGAGCCATATCTTCGAAACTACAAGACCATCAAGGTAAATCGTAAATCGTTACCAGAATTGCGTAATCTGGCGCAACCTTGTCATCATCGTCACGACATTCACCACAAAGTCGAAGGGAAAGAGCTAGAAAACACGCACACAACCCCGGCAGCCGTCACCGACCGACGCCTAATTTATGCCGAATTCGTTCAGGTCGAGGTTCTTGCACTTCTGGACTCCTCCCGAGAGGTGGTAGGGAAGGGGAACGACAGTAGAAGATTGCGAATTTGGTTTCGTTGAGTAAAACTGATCCGCGCTTTTGTGAACTCCGCTCGGAAAACAAAACAAAAATACTTACTATTATGCACCATGGCTTCTTGATGAGAAGGAGCACTCGCATTGCTGCGAGGCTTGACTTGCATGCGAAAATCGAGAAATTGTTTATTCAAGTGGTTTTGGTTCGTTTCGCCGGAGGTTTTTTGTTTTGTTTTGTATGGGTCTCAATTTCGCGAATCATTCCAACCGCATTCTTCGGGTCGACTGTGAATGGTTCTTTTGTCAGTTAGATTTTATTTTAGTGTTTGTTTTTTTTTTCGACGTCGTTCGTGGTATTTCCGTTTGCTGTGTGCATCGCACCGCAAACGGTGGCGGACACTTTTCGTGCGGAATTTGTTTCTTTTTTCGTTTTGGACCATTACAGAGAGAAAATTCCTGGGAAAGAATTTCGATTGTCGCGAAACGTTGCACAGTGGGTTAGAAAATCCGAACACAAATCCCACTTGATTCGTCCGTTGTCAGATTCGCGAAGTGATCATAGTTGCGAAATTAATGTGATTTGTTTGTCAAAAGTCGCACAACCGTGAAGGTTTATTATATTGCTGAGAAAAAACCATAAAAGTTAGCTCTTTATATTGTGAAACTATTTAAGAAAAACGTTTTCGGCACACTCGAACAGAAGCTAGCTCATAGCCTTACATATTCCGATTAAAATGAAACTTGGCACACGTCTTCAATATGACAAACTTGGGTTTTAGAGACGAAATTTGCTCCTTATCAAAATTTGATTATATTTTTGAGAAACGATTTTGAACGTTTAAAACAGATTTTTTTCAGTGTAGAATTTAGATCTGATCTGAAACAAAATTTTATTGTAATCAAAACATGATTTTTTTGTAAAACGATTTCAAAATTTTAAAGAAAGTAAGAAATTATTCAGGATTTTTTTAAATTTTTTTTTTCAATAATTTAACTGATCTTCAGATACATCACTATTTTTGTAGAATTTGTTGCTTTGCAATTATATTCATTCGCGTTTTTATTGTAAATCGATTTGAAATTTTTTGAATAGAACTATTTTTCTATACAAAATTTTATCTTAATTCAATTTGGATTTTTTATTGTAAATTGGATTTAAATTTCAATTATTTTTTCATTGTAAAGCTCAATTTGGATTATTGAGACAAAATTTTATCTTAAATAAAAATTGATTTTTCTGTGAAACAATTAAAAAAGATGCCAGTATAGAAATATAGAACTTGGATTCTTAAAGCTAAAATTGTATCCTTATAAAAAAAAAAATTTTATACCTTCAAATAAAAAAAAAAGATTTTGTTGTCAGTGTAGAACTCAATTTGGACATGAGACAAAATTTTATCTTAATCAAAATTTGACTTTTTCTTGTGAAACGATTTAAAAATTTAATTTAGTTTTTTTTTCTGTGTACAACTTAATTTGGATTTTTATCTTAGTCCAAATTTGATTTTTTATTGCAAATCGTTTTTAAATTTCTGTTTTTTTTTTCAGTGTGAAATTCAATTTGGAAAACGATTTTTTTTCTAGTGTATTTAATTTGAATTTTTGAAATAAAAACTCCTAAAAAACCTAATCCAAATTAGATTTTTTATCGTAAATCGATATCAAATTTTTATTTCTTCTCCAGTGTAAAACACAGTTTGGACTCGTGACAAAATTTTATCTAAATCAAAATTTTAATATTTTTTTGTGGAACAACTTACAAATTAAAAAAAAATCTGTGTAGAACTCAATTTGGACTTTGGACACAAATTTATCTAAATCAAAAATTGATTTTTTCGTACAACAATCAAAAAACAAGTCCGGTGTAGAACTCAATTTGGAATTTAGAAACAAAATTTCATCTTGATCATTTGCGTTTTTATTGTAAATCGGTTTGAATTTTTTTCATTGATTTTGTTTTCAGTTAAGTTAACTTGGATTTTTGAGACAAAATTTTATCTTAATTCAAATTTGATTTTTTGTCAAACGATTAAAAAATTGAAAAAAAAAGATTTTTTCTACAGTGTAGAGGTCAATTTGGAATTTTGAAACAATGTTTTATCTTAACCCAAATTTATTTTTTTTGTATAGTAAAACACTTTTGAATTTCGGTTTTTATTCTCAGTGTAAAATTCAATTTGGATTCTTGAGACGAAATTTTATCCTAATCAAAATTTTTTTGTAAATCGGGTTTTAATTTTTTTAAATTGACTTTTTGCAGTGCCGAACTCAAATTGGACTTTTGAGACAAAATTTTATGTTTATCAAAATTTGATTTTTCTGTGAAACGATTTCAAAATTTCTAAGAAGTTTTTTATTCCAGTTGAGAATTTAATTTGGATTTTTCTTCAGTGTAAAATTAAATTTGGATTCTTGAGACCAAATTTTATCTTAATCACAATTTGATATTTTTCTGTGAAACAACTTACAAATTTCAAAATAGATTTATTTTTTCAGTGTAGTACTCAATTTGGACTCTTGAGACAAATTTTATCCTAATAAAAATTTGTTTTTTATTTTGTGAAACGATTTAATAATTTTGAATTAGTTTTTTTCCCAGTGCAGAACTCAATTTTATCTTAATTCAATTTGGATTTTTTATTGTAAATTGGATTTAAATTTCTATTATTTTTTCATTGTAAAGCTCAATTTGGATTATTGAGACAAAATTTTATCCTAATTAAAAGTTGCTTTTTTTGTGAAACAATTTAAAAATTTTCAATTTGAAATTTTTTTGTGAAACAACTTATAAATTTAAAATTGAGTTTTTTTCATTGCAGAACTTTTGAGATAAAATTTTATCTTAATCAAAGGTTCATTTTTCTGTGAAACAGTTTAGAAATAAAAAAGATTTCAGTGTGGAACTGGATTTTTTGATGAATTTTTTAAATAAAATTTTATCTTAAGCAAAATCTGTGCTTTTATTGAAAATAGATTAGGATTTGATTGATTTTTTTCAGTAAAGACCTTGGGCTTTTGAGACAAAATTTTATCTTAATCAAAATTTGATTTTTTATTGTAAATCGATTTTGAACTTTGATTTTTTTTTTCAGTGTATAACTCAATTTGTATTCTTTAGACAATTTAGCTTAATCAAAATTTGATTATATTTTTTTGTGAAACAATTCACAAAATTTAAAAAAAGATTTCTTATCATTATAGAATTCAATTTGGACTCTTGAGACAAAATGTTAACCTAATCAAAATCTGCGTTTTCATTGTAAATCGATTTGAATTTGAAATTTCAGTTGACTTTTTCAGCAAGGAACCTGGATTTTTGAAAAAAAAACTTTATCCCAATCAAAACTTGTGAAACAACTTACTAATTTTAAAGCATACTTTTATTTTCAGTGTAAAGTTCCATTTGCATTCCTGAGACAAGATTTTATTCCAATCAAAATTTGCGCTTTTATTGTAAATCGGGTTGAAATTTTTTTAATCGATTTTTACAGTTTAGAACTCAATTTGGATTTTTGAAACAAACTGGACTTTTGAGACAAAATTTTATCTTAATCAAAAAATGAATTTTTTGTGAAACAATTTAAAAATTTCAAAATTGTTTTCAAAATTTAAAATTTCTATGTATTTGTTTCAAAAAGACTGATTTTGCACTGCAATCACTCATACGTAATTTTTTTTCGTAGAAATAGTATTTTTCCAACTATATTCATTGGAACAAAATCAATAAAAACAAGTTTGGACCTTTTCAAGTGAGCAACTCTTTCAACAAAGACCTAATACCAAAAATTTTTCAAGTGATTCTATACATTTCCATAAGTATGAACACTGGTCAAACCAAACTCCTCTTCTTCTCAATAAAAAAAATTCTACATGCTCAGAAAGTTTAATCAAAATCTAAGAGGTTGCTCCGAACTCCGAATGCGAGCTCTGATGTTATTCTGATGTTCGACACTGAACACAGCTTTCTTCTCAGCAGCAAAATTTTCTCCCTCTTTCTGCAGTTTGATTTGTACGAAGCTCGAACTATTGGTTTTGTTTAATTGAACTTTATACATCATTTCTACCTAGTCGAGACTGTTATTTTTGTTGTTGCATTTCCGAGTGAAAGCGATTGAGGACTGTGTGCCGAACGAGAAACGAAAACGAACTACTGTTGAAATTGCAGTTCAGCGGTGATATGAGTCCGCCATTCTGCCACTGTTGCTATGCTATTGTTAATCAATTCTTCGAATAAACCTTTGAGAAAGTCGGACTAGACGAACATACCGCGACAAAAAAGTGAAATCATTTACACACGGTCTTCCGATAGCAATTCTCCCCGGAGGATCAAAATTTTCAAATGGCTCCAAATGAAAGCATAGTCAGAAAATGTAACGAAGTGTAGCGGATTATTGAAATATTAAGCATTACAACACCTTTTTTTAAAGGTCCTTATCGGTGATTTACCCACGGAATCGCAACAGTTGGAACACAAAAACATACGATTTTCAAGCAGCACAATGCTCAACTTCATAAAAAAAATCGACTGCGAAGTAAATTTTTGCAGATTGTCTTATCATGCAAGAAAGATACTCCGGGTTCCGCTTAAAAAAAATTAAGTGTGGGATGCGATAGAAACGAACGAAACATGTAACGCCCTTGAATCGCTTCAAGCATTTATTTTATTTTTACATTTCGTCCTCGACTCATCAGTGCATAACAGTTCACGTTGAGTTGTTATGCCACCTAGCTAATCAACATAAATCGCTAAGCACACGTGAAATTTCTACTATTTGCAGAATACTTTTTAGTTCTGAATTGAAGGGCAATGTTCTAACTGACGTGCCAAACGGAAACATTAGGGCATGGTACAAAAAACTGGTTCAAAACTAAACTAAAGCGTTCTGTAAATAGCAAAAAACCTTACGTCTATCTAATGGTTTATGTTGAACTGTTGGGTGGCTTAATAATTCGACATAATCTGTTAGGTAGTGACGACTCGAAGATGAAATGTAAAGAAAATTAAAAATATTCTCTATTGCCCCGCCTTTTTTAATTGTGTGATAGAATATGTTTGACGTGACTTTTATACACATTCTCCGTAATTCTAATTCAAGCAACTAAAAAATTCATTTTTAGCAATTAAGGAGTGCATCGCAAAGTAGTTAGCAACATTGATTATTGAATAAAAAAGCGAAAAAAACATATTTTGACATCAGTTTTCGATATATCGTAGAAAAATTACATTTTTTTTTTGAATTTCACTGATTTTATTGAAGAAAAACCTAGTTTCTGTGAAACGCTCGCACTTTGGACTTGACATTCTTCATTAAATTCTTCACAGTTACTTTTGTGACTTTCCCGGTGGCAGCTGTCCAGTTTTTTTTAACTACTGCATGTTTTGGGACACTGTACCTTCCTTCCGAACGTGCCGCTTGACAATTGCCCAATACCTTTCAATTGGCCGAAGATCCGGGCAGTTCGGTGGGTTGATGTCCTTTTCCACGAATTGTACATTATTTTTTGACAACCACTGTAGATCGGAGTTGGCGTAGTGGGCTGAAGCCAAATCCGGTCAGAAGAGAGGAGGAGCCTTATGCTTTCTGTACAGTGGCAGCATTCTCTTCTTCAAACATTCTTCCTCGTACACCTTGGGGTTATTTGTGCCTTTCGTGAAGAAAATCGACGACCGCAAACCACAGGTACAAATTGCTTGCCAGATCGCGTTTCCGGATCAATTCGACTCATCATTGAAACGATAATTCGTACCGTAACCAATCGATTGCGCAGCTGTTATTGACATGTGAACAAACATGACACCGCAAAACACGCTGCAAGAAATTAAGCCATTTCAGAGTAATAACTGTTTGAATGTTGCTAACTACTTATCGATACACTCCTTAATATACATATTCTAAAAATTTACGGAGAAACATGAAATAAGAACTTTCAAACCTTAACCGTTGGACGATATTGACAATGACTCACAAGTGGCAGTTCATCAATTTCAATCGTTTCAAACAATCAGTCAGACATCCCGTCGTCCTTTATTGGCACAAATTCTGCACAGTTATTTGATTCAACCAACATCGTCGCAAGTGATAGCGATAGGAATACCGTTTGCTGTTGATATTCGCGACGCCACGCAGCCTGCCCGTCACTCGTCCCGAAGCACGTTGCCTGGAACTTGTGCACCAGATGTTCCCCGGGAATGAAGAGGTAAGGAGCGGCATCATCACAAAGCACACTCACATAAAGAAATAGTTTCGCTTCCAGGAAGAGGAATGCAGGCAGCACATTTCGCATTCGTCATCACCTCATAAGAATTGCGTTGTTGTTGTTACTGTTGATGATTGCGAAGACGTTCCGCCTTGATTTATCTTGTTTCGTGTGACAAACTCCAGGAAGCGAAGCTCTTCTCAGCCAAAGCTCGCTGCGAACTGTTTCGGAAAGTTCATTGCTCCGCAAGAAGCGCGATACCCCGGTGAAACAGTGAACACCGAGAGGGGCAAAAATAAAATACAAAACACAAAAATGTCAATGTCAATGGCACAGCAGTAGCAACAGCAAAAGCAACTTCACGTTCGATGCGTGGTGGAGGTGGCATATGTGAAAATGGATGGATCCAGCTGCTGTGGTGAGCGTGAGGCAAACAAACGAAGAGCGCACGAAAATCATCTTATTACTTCCATCCTGGCTGGTGCCGCGGCACCGATTCCGAACCCACGACGCGGCATTTCATTTCTCACGCAATTTCGCCTCCGTTTTCTTTCGACCGCACCACGAAATCGATCCATTGGCCGATCCGGTATGGCACTCCGCCCGGGCTGAGGTGGAGATAGGGGTGCCGGAAGAGCGGCATAGTCGCCGGTCGGACGGAACGGAATGGCAAGGTGTGTCTGCGCCTTCAGCCACGTCAGTCACGGTAAGGCCCTTCGCGGTACTTGCTTTGCTAGCCGAGAGACGTAGGGAATAACTTTTTACCTCATGAATCACTGCCGCACTCTTGCTATGTCTATTTTTTCTGGCAATCATTATTTGCAAGAGTATTATACAGAAAAAAGAAGAAACTTCCAGTAACACACGTGCTTGTGCTGGGATGTGGGAGCGTGCCCCCTTTCGGTTTGGTGAACTTGCACTTCGGGGGGCTGTCTTCGCAGCCGACGGTAGGTAAGTGGCGACCTAAGCACCCAGAACAAGTGGTCCTCAAACCGTGCCGTCCTTCCCTTTTCCTTCTCAAGGAGCCAACAAAGTTACCGACCAACCGTTAGGCATAATATCACGGTATCTTCGTGTCGTCAGGTTGCACAAGTCGGCGATAGAATTTCATAGGGCCGAGTAACAGGGTGATGGCAAAATCGTGGAATATGAATGATTTTAATTGACTGAACTGCTTTTGGGGTTCGTTGTGATGTTTCGACCAAGCACACGATTTCACTGACTGGAATTCTATCGGTTGTAGTTCGACCGACCGAGAGTGAATTGAACATTCTTGGAGTGTCGCAAAGCAAGTGACGGGAGGGGGGGAGTGTTGTTATTTTTCAAGGAGTTATATCAGAATCGTGAAATGATGTCATTCCTTTCCTTTCTTAGGTTGTTCCAAGGTTTTGTTCGGTTTCGTCATATGCCACGGGGGTTGTTCGAACTGTTAACCCATCGCAAATCCCACGGTGACTGATATCATAAAATGGTTCGAACAACGTCTCACTGTTGAGCGGAAGCGAAGGTCCGGACTGAAAAGTTGTATGAGAGAAAGACTTTCGTGTAGAATACCTAAACTCGAGCTGGACTACTTACGTTTATACTTCAAAAGTACCCAATCCGTGACGTGAATACGAAAAAGCAGTGCCCGGAAGTTGTATGACCAGAAGTTAACGAAACCATACTACTGTGTGACGAGACATATTTAACTGCCAAGGATGTGATGTTCTCTAGAGTCTCCATGGACACAGAAGATGTCGAAGTTCGTCACAAAGTTCTCGATATGGCAAGCGAATTGTACTTGCGAAATGCCTAGTATCCATTTTGTTACTACAAACACCATGGATGGACAGGTGTATTCTGAAGAGCTTTTTCGGTTTCTCTCTCTTCTTAAGGCTCACGATTGTCCAACAATTTTCTGGCTGGATTTGGCATCATGCCATTACACGAAGGACGTGGTAGAGTGGTATAAGTCCAAAACATCTGAACCCCCCAAACTCTCCGGAACTGCACCCAATAGAAAAATACTGCACCAAGGAGCACTTTCTAATACAACTTGAAGTAGTTTTCTTCACTGTCGTTGAGCGGAATTTCAAAAGGAAAATATCTGTTTATTTCGTACATTTTCCCAAGAAAAACCGAACCACGAATGGACAAGTGTATTCTGAAGAGCTTCGTCGGCTTCTCTCTCTTCTTGAGGCTCACGACTGTCCGATAATCTTCTGGCTGGATTTGGCATCATGCCACTACACAAAGTACGTGGCAGAGTGGTATAATATGAATGGTACTGATTTCATTCCAAAACATCTGAACCCCCCAAACTACTCGGAACTGCACCCAATAGAAAAATACTGGGCCAAGGGGCACTTTCTGAAACAATTTGTAAAGTAGTTTTCTTAACTGTCGTTGAGCGGAAATTTAAAAGGAAAGTATCTGTTTACTTCGTACATTTTCCTACGAAAAACCGAACCACGAATGGACAAGTGTATTCTGAAGAGCTTCGTCGGCTTCTCTCTCTTCTTGAGGCTCACGACTGTCCGATAATCTTCTGGCTGGATTTGGCATCATGCCACTACACAAAGTACGTGGCAGAGTGGTATAATATGAATGGTACTGATTTCATTCCAAAACATCTGAACCCCCCAAACTACTCGGAACTGCATCCAATAGAAAAATACTGGGCCAAGGGGCACTTTCTGAAACAATTTGTAAAGTAGTTTTCTTAACTGTCGTTGAGCGGAAATTCAAAAGGAAAGTATCTGTTTACTTCGTACATTTTCCTACGAAAAACCGAACCACGAATGGACAAGTGTATTCTGAAGAGCTTCGTCGGCTTCTCTCTCTTCTTGAGGCTCACGACTGTCCGATAATCTTCTGGCTGGATTTGACATCATGCCACTACACAAAGTACGTGGCAGAGTGGTATAATATGAATGGTACTGATTTCATTCCAAAACATCTGAACCCCCCAAACTACTCGGAACTGCACCCAATAGAAAAATACTGGGCCAAGGGGCACTTTCTGAAACAATTTGTAAAGTAGTTTTCTTAACTGTCGTTGAGCGGAAATTTAAAAGGAAAGTATCTGTTTACTTCGTACATTTTCCTACGAAAAACCGAACCATGGATGGACAAGTGTATTCTGAAGAGCTTCGTCGGCTTCTCTCTCTTCTTGAGGCTCACGACTGTCCGATAATCTTCTGGCTGGATTTGGCATCATGCCACTACACAAAGTACGTGGCAGAGTGGTATAATATGAATGGTACTGATTTCATTCCAAAACATCTGAACCCCCCAAACTACTCGGAACTGCACCCAATAGAAAAATACTGGGCCAAGGAGCACTTTCTAATACAACTTGAAGTAGTTTTCTTTACTGTCGTTGAGCGGAATTTCAAAAGGAAAATATCTGTTTATTTCGTACATTTTCCCAAGAAAAACCGAACCATGAATGGACAGGTGTATTCTGAAGAGCTTCTTTGGTTTCTCCCTCTTCTTGAGGATCACGACTGTCCGACAATCTTCTGGCTGGATTTGGCATCATGCCACTACACAAAGTACGTGGCAGAGTGGTATAATATGAATGGTACTGATTTCATTCCAAAACATCTGAACCCCCCAAACTACTCGGAACTGCACCCAATAGAAAAATACTGGGCCAAGGAGCACTTTCTAATACAACTTGAAGTAGTTTTCTTCACTGTCGTTGAGCGGAATTTCAAAAGGAAAATATCTGTTTATTTCGTACATTTTCCCAAGAAAAACCGAACCATGAATGGACAGGTGTATTCTGAAGAGCTTCTTTGGTTTCTCCCTCTTCTTGAGGATCACGACTGTCCGACAATCTTCTGGCTGGATTTGGCATCATGCCACTACACAAAGTACGTGGCAGAGTGGTATAATATGAATGGTACTGATTTCATTCCAAAACATCTGAACCCCCCAAACTACTCGGAACTGCACCCAATAGAAAAATACTGGGCCAAGGAGCACTTTCTAAAACAACTTGAAGTAGTTTTCTTTATTGTCGTTTAGCGGAAATTGAAAAGGAAAATATCTGTTTATTTCGAACATTTTCCTGAAAAAACCGAACCATGAATGGACAGGTGTATTCTGAAGAGCTTCTTCGGTTTCTCCCTTTTCTTGAGGCTCATGACTGTCCGACAATCTTCTGGCTGGATTTGGCATCACGCCACTACACGAAGGACATGGTAGAGTGGTATAAGATGAATGGTACTGATTTGCTTTTTTTCTTTAAGATTCATCTAGCCTAAGCGGAGAAAAATTCTATTCTTGCGTTTTTCAACAACGGAAAAAAAAACTTCGTTTTTGCGATTATTTTAGAGCTGTCATTCAACAGAATAAATTTAGGGGACTGTTCTTCGGCTTCTCCCTTTTCTTAAGGCTCACGACTGTCCGACAATCTTATGGCTGAATTTGGCATCATGCCACTACACGAAGAACGTGGTAGAGTGGCATAAGGTGAATGGTGTTGATTGTTTTTTTTCTTTAAGATTCATCTAGCCTAAGCGGAAAAAATTCTACTCTTGCGTTTTTCAACAATGGAAAAAAACTTCGTTTTTTTAGAGCTGTCGTTCAACAAAATAAATTTAGGGGACGGGTATAGCGTGATGGGTAAGTCGATGCCTTTAACGCTGCCCACCTGGGTTCGATTCCCAACCCCGCACATAGCATCAGAAGACTTTTCTGGCCCGAAGAGGCGAATGACCATAATGTTAAAACCTCTATAATTGAAACAAAATAAATAAATAAATAAATTCAAATGTTTTGCAAAGCTTCATTCGAACAACATTTTGTAATTTTTTCGTGAAAAAAATATTGAGAAATAAATCGGCGACCAAGTATTTTTGAGGACACTTCTTAGAAATAATGATGTCATGTCATGTCCACTGTATCTCAGCGCAGACTTTCCAGAAGTTAACAAATCATGTACAAGGCATGTCTATATCAAAACAGTAGATGTTTTTCTAGACCCCAATGTTTTTGTTTGATTTTGTTCAATTTTTTTTTAATTATTGGTGGTTGTTAAAAGTCAAAACTACGAAAATATTCACCATTTAGTAGCTGTAAAATCTTCCCAAGGTAACAAACAACAAAAGGAAAACGTTGGGGTCTAGTAATTTATATGTAGAAAGTGTGTGTAAAATTAAAAAAAATGGTGAAACAGTTTTGAATGACGATGGACACGGACTTTCTAAAATCCGCTTTCTAAAAAAAACCCATTTAGAGTTTATTGTCTTTAAAATCGAAGGAAACAATTTATTTTTCTAGAGGGCGCAGGTCTAACACATTCGTAAAATCAGATTTTTTCTTTTTATTTTGTTAAAAAAAATCCAAAAATGTTTTGTCAAATTTTCATGTCAATCGAACCCTTAGACCTGTGCGTCAAGCTCTCAACTCTTTGGAATATGAGATAAGAAAATATAAAGAGTTATGGCTCTTCATAGTTTTGTTCCAACAGACTTGAAAAATCGAAAAAATATTTTTGAAATGTTTTACTATTAGAAAATCCGAAGAAAAAATAAACGATTTTTCGAAAATTTTAGAACCTAACCGCCCTTCAAAGAGCTTCCAAGGTGTGATATTTCGGTTTCCTTTTTCTTACATCGCCATTAAATGATGTATTTGATCAGAACAATCGTCCTTTGAATAAGAACGACTGTTTTATACTTGCCAACGTTTCGACCGCTGTTTTGAGTCTTCATCAAGGTTAATAGAAACGTTACGACTAGGTTACATAAAAAATTGTTTTTTTTTTAATTTTATTTATTGCTTATTAAATATTTCAAAACAAAACTTTTCACGTATAAATGTACGTATATTGAACTACTTAAAAATATTGTTTTCATTTATGGTGTCTCTAAAAAGTGCTGTTCAAACTCTTTTGATTTATTTGTGGTGGTCATCATTTTTTGAAAACGAATCAACTGAAAGCAAAAAGCAAAGCAATTTGATATTCTATATGGAATGGGTTCTGGTCATTATTAAAATGAAGTGTAAATGCTAAGAGAAAAAAAATCACAAAATGGCGGACATTTTGAATTCTCAACTTTTGTTTTTGCACTTTGATTTATTTACAACTTTTTTAAACAATAACGAATATGTTTGCTCATAGTATGAGCCATATAGAGCCATACATCATAAAATTACTCTTCCTAAGCCATCTAACGGTGTGATAATACCTGTGTCTTGCCACATTGAAAAATATTTTTTTCTTTGCCGACACGAATTTGGGCTTAATTTTAATACACATTCATTTCAGGAAAGCGCTTACGTCACATATTCGGTAACATTCCCGCAACCAAAAGTATCAGCAAAAAAATTCATTTGAACTTGATCATTGGTAACACTCTTAAAGGAATTGCGGATAGAAAAAAAAGCACAGATTGCCGGTTACGTCACTAATGAGATTATATCTCCTGTACCGAAAGTATCAGCCAAAGGAACCTCAATCCATAAATCAATATCAGTCTCAAACAAGCCTAAACTTGTTGGAATCGGTTCAGTCAACTCCAAGAAAATTAAGCGGAAGGATAAAATGCGTTTTGCTGCTTATGTCACTTTTACCATTATATCTCCGGAACCGGAAGTGACAACCAAATAATCTTCAAACTTGATTTACACAACAAGAGTAGCTTTCAAGTTAGTTTTAGATAGTTGGCATAAGTTAAGTCATCTCCAAATCAAATTGAGCGGAGAGAAAAAATGCGTTTTGTCGGTTACGTCACTTATACAAATATATCTTCGGAATTAGAAACGACAGTCATTAGATCTTCAAAGTTGATTCGTAACACAAAAGTAGCTTCCAAACAAGCCTCAGTTTGTTAAATCGGTTGGACCATCTCCGGAAATTTAGCGAAAAGAGAGACATGCGTTTTGTCGGTTATGCCACTTATACTATTCTATCTCCGAAACCAGAAGTGACCGAAATTTGATCTTCAAATTTGATTTACAATCGAAAACTAATTTTCAAGTAGGTCTAAGTTTGTTGAAATCGACCCGGGCATCTCTGAAATAATGGAGCGGATAGAAAAAATGCATTTTATCGATTACGTCACTTATACTATCATATGTCCATAACCATCGGTGACCGTAATTTGATCTTTGCACTTGATTCACAGCCTAAAGTAGGTTTAGAATAAGCCAAAGTTTGTTGAAATCGTTTCTGCCATCTCCGAGATAATTGAGATGAGAAAAAAGGCGTTTTGTCGGTTACGTCACTTATATCATTATACTTTCGTAACCAGAAGTGACAGTTAAATAATGTTCAGACTGGGTTTCAAACGAGTCCGAGCTTATTAAAATCGGATCAACCATCTCCAATAGTATTGAGCGCTTGAGAAAATTTTTTAAAAAGAGCGCACACTTATACACACATACATCTTCTTATCTCTGTTCTAGCTGAGTCAAATCGTATATAACACTAGGGGTCTCCGGATCTTCGATTAGAAGTCAATTTTCTCACCAATTCTATTATCTTTGTATAGAAAAAGCATCTCATTTACGGGCATTTTATCAAACATTCATACTAATTTTTTACATTTATGTACAATTTTTGACATCTTTATACTTTCTACAGTTCTGTTTCTGATTTGCGGCTGTTTAGACTGGTTACTTTCTATACTTTCGTGGTTCAAGCATTTATTTAATTTGTATTCGTTTTTTTTACACAACTTTGATAATTCGCATAAAAAATTCACATAACTTTCAAAATTTACAAGAAAAAAGCCGCATAACAGTATAAAAATAGCTTAAAAAGAGACTTGATCGTACGTTTAATGTCTTTGACAATTTTCTAATCTTTCCTGGTTTGGCAAATTTTGCTTAATTTAATATTCGGTGTGGTTGCTATGTTTATAAAATTCGCTTTCCTCATAACATTGAATTTTTTGCAACTTCTGAAAACATTTTTTTTAAACTAGAATTTTTTTTATGCTCATTTGCTATAGGCTAAACGTTGCCTTTGGCTGAAAATGATTTTCTGTTCAGTTTTTCGCGATGCTTACCGTAGCGAACAGATGTTTGATAAATATGGCAAGTGGCTAGTTGATGGTCGTTGATGACAAGCGATTTATGTGGAATCATTGTGTTCGGATCGAAAATCACATAAGAAGGATTCAAGATTCCAAAGAAAAATTCTTCCACACTGAGTTTTTAATGGAAAACTTTTCTCCGTACTGAATGCGTCATGGTTTTTTTTTTTAATAAAATAATCATTGTTAGTGGCATTGCCTGGCATATTGCTTTCATATTGATTTGGCAGGCGATCTGTGGGTGCAGCAAATGCAACTAGCCATTCATGATAACGATCGGCACAATACAAATAATATCTCAAAGTTTAAATTCATTTACTATCCCAAGTCGTTCTGAACATGCTTAATGTAACTAATCTGCTTTATTGCTGCCGACCGACCGATCGTTGAATATCAAGGCAATATAATCAACAGCGGACTGACTGTCGGAACGATAAAATATTTATGACGTGCGAAAAGTGATCATTTGCATGCAATCTGTCCGACCGGAGAATGTGTTGATTTGTATTTTTTCCCGACAGCTCGGAACGCCGGCGGCGACCAGGTCGCGAGCATGCCGGAGCACTCGGAATCCGTTCATGTTTTCCCAGATTGTGGCGTTGTTCGAGTGTTTCGATTCTACAGGGTGATTTTTTAAGAGCTTGAGAACTTTTTTAAACAATAAAACGCATAAAATTTGCAAAATCTCATCGGTTCTTTATTTTAAACGTTAGATTGGTACATGACATTTACTTTTTGAAGATAATTTCATTTAAATGTTGACCGCGGCTGCGTCTTAGGTGGTCCATTCGGAAAGTCCGCTTTTTTATCGACAAATTTTGTTCAGCGATGAGGCTCATTTCTGGTTGAATGGCTACGTAAATAAGCAAAATTGCCGCATTTGGAGTGAAGAGCAACCAGAAGCCGTTCAAGAACTGCCCATGCATCCCGAAAAATGCACTGTTTGGTGTGGTTTGTACGCTGGTGGAATCATTGGACCGTATTTTTTCAAAGATGCTGTTGGACGCAACGTTACAGTGAATGGCGATCGCTATCGTTCGATGCTAACAAACTTTTTGTTGCCAAAAATGGAAGAACTGAACTTGGTTGACATGTGGTTTCAACAAGATGGCGCTACATGCCACACAGCTCGCGATTCTATGGCCATTTTGAGGGAAAACTTCGGAGAACAATTCATCTCAAGAAATGGACCGGTAAGTTGGCCACCAAGATCATGCGATTTGACGCCTTTAGACTATTTTTTGTGGGGCTACGTCAAGTCTAAAGTCTACAGAAATAAGCCAGTAACTATTCCAGCTTTGGAAGACAACATTTCCGAAGAAATTCGGGCTATTCCGGCCGAAATGCTCGAAAAAGTTGCCCAAAATTGGACTTTCCGAATGGACCACCTAAGACGCAGCCGCGGTCAACATTTAAATGAAATTATCTTCAAAAAGTAAATGTCATGTACCAATCTAACGTTTAAAATAAAGAACCGATGAGATTTTGCAAATTTTATGCGTTTTATTGTTTAAAAAAGTTCTCAAGCTCTTAAAAAATCACCCTGTAGCTTGGACCCGGGCCGTAGTTGCCGGGGCAGACAAGTGCGCAAGTGCACCCGAAAGCCGCCCGCCCAGGCGACTTGGTTGCGATCGAACGATTTTGGACATAGGAAATCAACCCTTTTGCGTGCATGCATTATTATAATTCAGACGTTCGAGGAGAAAAATTTCAGTCCGTCAGTTCACTCTCACTCTTTCACTCCCACACGGGCAGGCACCATACGAACGAGAAGCAGACATACGAGAATGCACCGCTGTGCCGCACCGGCAACTATTGCGGCTGCTTTTTTTCGCAATTAATTAATATCATAACTCAAATAACAATATAAAACAAATAAATTTCAATATTACGGGCATTACTGCCAGTAGGGGCGGAAAAAGGGCAAGCGACAGGCGTCCGGTTTTTTCGATTGCCATATGTCGGTTCTACGACCGAATGCCACCGCTCATAAGCCAGGCAGCCAGCCAACCAATGTATTCAAGTAAAGTGTAGAAAGATTTTTCGCTAAGTTTCTAGTGAAAGCAAACGGGCCTTTGACTAGTCGGGCCGTGCAACTAGGAAATTCTGACCCCCGTCTGGAATGTTGGTAGTCTATTCGGTTGCACGGACCTGCGCGAGCCGGTAACCCTTCCCGTCAGTGCTGAGGCTGCTGCTGTGTACGGACTGTAAACTCACTAGCACTGGTCAATTAAACAAAAAAGTTATGAGTAAAAATCACACGAAAGGCATAATGGTCAAATCAGAGAAAAAAAAACTGCAATTTTGCGCCAATCGATCTTCGGTAGTGAAAAGGATATGTAAGCAAAATAAGAAAAGTGTCAAAATTTTGCTCGTGCATCGCAAAAATCCTAGCTACTCCAATGCCGAACTCAACTGTCACCAACGGAAATTTTTTTTTATCGAAGTACGTTTGTCGACAGTCAGTGAGATTAGTTAATATAGACATGCTACAGTAAAAATACAGAAAAAGTAAGCATGAACAAGATAACAAAATGCAAAAGGGCGAATCTGAGCCATAACTGGGTTGACTCGTAGACGATTGAAACTAATAATTTAACAATTATCTCAAGGTTTCAAAGCAAGACACGCCTATTTGCTTAATCCTCTGACAACCGTTGAATAAAAATAGAGATTTCATAAGTAGGGGAATTATACCAATAGTCATTCTTTTTTCGTTTTCCTTTTTTCCTTTTTTCGAGCCGGGATCCGAAAATTGCCGGAAAGATAGGAGAAAGTTGTCGCTAGCGACGGATAATACTTTGAATAATACATCTGTGAGCACTTTTTCGCAATGAAGCTTTTAACTTTGAAAAAAAAAACGGCGGAAGAAAAGTTGTACACCTGATAAAATGACGAGCTGGCACGGAAGAAGAAAACACAACTAGCCTTTACAAAAATTGCACACAGCGGGCTTTGTTCAATTTCGTATACGCTATAGAGAAAACGAAAACCAACCAATACTTCAAAATGAAGCTCAGACTATTTTCTCAGAGATGGTTTGGTCGATTTTCATAACCTTATGTTTAAGTAGAAGTTAACTACTAGGTTAAGCGTTAGAAATGTATACCGCTACCTAAAGCGACGAAGCAGAAAAAGGAAAAGTTTTTTTCAATTAGGTTGTTCCAATTTGTAGGTCATAACAGATCGGCTAAAAAGTTCGTATCGTTTCTATGAGAGGGCGCCACTAGAATTAAATCCATACCATTTTCAGTTAGTACCAACCTTCAAAAGATACGTGTATAAATTTGACAGCTGTCTGATTATTAGTTTGTGAGATATTGCATTTTGAATGAAGCTACTTTTGTTATTGTGAAAAAAATGGAAAAAAAAGGAATTTCGTGTGTTGATGAAACACTACTTTTTGATGAAAAAAAGTGCCGCCGATACCAAAAAATGGCTTGATGAGTGTTATTCAGACTCTGCACCGGGCGAAGCAACAATTCGTAAGTGGTTTGCGAAATTTCGTACTGGTCATATGAGCACCGAAGACGATGAACGCAGTGGACGTCCAAAAGAGGCTGTTACCGATGAAAACGTGAAAAAAATCCACAAAATGATTTTCAATGACCGTAAAGTGAAGTTGATCGAGATAGCTGACACCCTAAAGATATCAAAGGAACGTGTTGGACATATTATTCACGAATATTTGGATATGAGAAAGCTTTGTGCAAAATGGGTGCCGCGTGAGCTCACAATCGATCAAAAACAACAACGAAAAACCATGCTGAAATTGAAAGAATTGGGCTTCGAATTGCTCCCTCATCCACCGTATTCTCCAGATTTGGCCCCCACCTCAAGAGAATGCTTGCTGGTAAAAAATTTAGAAGCAATGAAGAGGTAATCGCTGAAACTGAGGCCTATTTTGAGGCAAAAGGACAAATCGTACTACAAAAATGGTATCGAAAAGTTGGAAGATCGCTATAATCGCTGTATCGCCTCTGATGGCAATTATGTTGAATAATAAAACCGAATTTACTCGAAATACTCGAACTCGAAATCAGGTATTATCCGGAAGTATTGGAAATAGTAGTCAAAAACTGCGAAAAGGATCCACCTTTTTTCTAGATGGACAAATCGAGTTTTGTTTGAGGTTGAGTCAATCTGTGACAAATCCTGTCAGGAACTCTAATGATAATTATCTTTTCTATAGATAAGTTTTAATGATTCCAATATCTTATTTCTATTTGCAATTTTTTTTTACCTCTTTCTCAAGAATATGTTGCCTAATAATAATGAGTATTATGAATCCAATTTCGTTAAAAAAAAGGAAAACATTCAAACTTTGCTCTAAGCTAAAATTACAACTCGGCCAACCTTGCTTTACTTCTGAAGAAATTATTACTCCTAAATATAAAGAATTTGAGCATGTATGGGCCAAAGTCTCAATATTGAGAGAAGAACATATTTACTGCTCTGTCTACTTCCCACCCGAAAATGCGAACAAATTCTCTTTTGAATTATTCTTTCAATCTTTAGACACAATTATTTCGAATATGGAACCTGAAGTAAAGCTTCATATTTTTGGCGACTTCAATCAACGTAATGCGGACTTCATTTCTGACATTGAAAATGAATCAATCTTACTTCCAGTCGTAGGAGAAAACGAAACATTGCACTACTTTTTCGACAAAATTTCTAATTTTGGCCTGCATCAAGTAAACTTTGTAAAAAATCAACAAAATGCATATTTAAACCTTCTTTTCACAAATTGCACAGAAGACTTTTGTGTGAACGCATCAAACCTGCCATTATAGAAAAATGAAGCATTTCACACCGCAATTGAATATTCATTATTTACACACAATGCATCCCTTCCCTACGACTTGGAATATGAGGAAGTGCCGGAATACAATAAAATTGACTTTGAAGAAGTCAAGTGTAGACTAAGTATAATAAATTGGCGGAACATACTGAGTACAGAAGGAAATGTCGACGTCGAAGTAAACAAATTCTATCACATTATAAACAAAATATTAGCCGAAACTTTGCCCATGAAAAGAAGAAGAAAAAATCATAACAGCAAATTACCTGTTTGGTTCAATTCACAACTAAAACATTTGAAAAATAGGAAACAAAAAGCACACAAATCTTACAAACAAGAAAAAAGTGACGCTCATCTTCAAAATTACTTAAATCTATGCAATCAACTCAAAATAGCCATTAACACAGCACACGAAGAATACAACCGCAAAATTGAAAACGAAATAAAGACTTGCCCTAAGAACTTTTTTAACTACACAAAAACTAAACTAAAAAGCAACAATTTTCCATCTCAAATGCACCTCGACGAACATGTAGGGAAAAATAGTACAGAAATCTGCAATCACTTTGCAAATTTTTTCCAAGAAGTATATACATCTTATTCAGAAACTGACCGTGATCGTAAATACTTCTCTTTCATACCTGCATTTTCCAACTCCATCTCTGTAAACTATCTATCAGAACATGACATTTCGACAGCACTGAAAAACTTAGACGCCTCAAAAGGGCCTGGACCTGACAGTATACCACAAATATTTTCAAAAAATCTTGCTGAAGAACTTACACTACCACTACAACTACTTTTTAACCTATCACTTAATAAATGTACTTTTCCTAAAGCATGGAAATCTTCCTTTCTTGTACCAATATTTAAATCTGGTGCAAAATCTAACATTCGGAACTACCGTGGAATAGCCATTATCTCATGCATTCCAAAATTATTTGAAAAAATTGTAAACGAAAAACTTTTTCATCAACTTAAAAATTTAATAACAAACAAACAACATGGTAAAGGCCGCTCAACTACAACAAATCTCTTAGAATTTATGACATTCACACTGAATGCAATGGACGCCGGCAACTACGTAGAAACTCTTTACACTGACTTTAGCAAAGCCTTCGACCGTATTGACATAACTTTACTTCTACACAAACTACAAAAATATGGCATAAAACATACTCTTCTTGAATGGCTCAAATCATACTTAACGAATCGTGTACAGGTAGTCCGCTTCCAAAACATTCTGTCTGAACCAATTAATGTAACTTCTGGCGTACCACAGGGTTCTCACTTAGGGCCTCTCCTTTTCATTTTACATATAAACGACATTTCCTTCATACTCAAAAATCTGAAAGTGCTTATATATGCAGACGACATGAAACTCTTCATGGAAATTAAAAATATCAACGACGCTGTAATATTCCAGAACGAAATCAATCTATTCCACATTTGGTGCTGCAAAAGTCTACTCCAACTCAATGTAAAAAAATGTAACTCAATAACTTTCAGTAGGAAAAATGAAACTATATCTATAAACATACATCTAGGAAATCAACTTGTAGAAAAATGTAAAATTGTACGAGATTTAGGCGTAATCTTAGACTCCAAGCTCACTTTTGTGGAACACTACAATACCATAATCAATAAAGCTAATAGCATACTGGGCTTTATTAAACGCTTCAGTCATAACTTTCAGGACCCATACACAATTAAATTATTATACACTACATATGTCAGACCTATTTTGGAATATTGCAGCCTAGTATGGAATCCATACAATATTATTCACGAAGAACGCATCGAATCTATTCAAAAACAATTTCTTTTATATGCACTTCGTAAATTAAACTGGACAGCATTTCCTCTACCATCATATGAAGCACGCTGCATGCTCATCAATATACAAACACTTAAAGAACACCGCGACTTTGCAATGCTTCATTTTATCAGCGACATTATTTCTCAACGCATTCAATCAGCTCCATTATTATCGCAATTAAATTTTTATATACCTAACCGTCAACTACGTTCCAGGAAATTATTTTTAGAAAAACAAGCTAGAACAAATTATGCGAAATACAGTTCAGTCAATCGACTAATGCGCCATTACAATCAATACTGCGAACATCTTGACCTTACTATGTCAAAAAATCAAATCAAATCTCAGCTTTGTCGTAGAAATAATGCGTAGTATGTAAGTGAACATTGTAAACAATTTATATGTAGTCTACATTTGCTTGACGAAATAAATAAATATAGTAACCTGTCCCACTTGAAAAAAAAACACCTGAAATTGCTTCGGTACGTGGGTGACCTAATACTCTACCAAATTCACTATAGATGTAGCCACTGCGCATAATCGCCTTTTCAGAAACGCCACTAGGCCAACCTGATCCTTCGTTCAATAAGCCCCGGTCTCCCCTATTATCAACGTGTTAATTAGGTAGAGTAAACTGCGCGTCTGCTTAGGGGTCTAAGTTGAACTGCTATGTGGCAATGGTAGTTCAACTTGAGATGCTAATGCCAATGGACGAAATGTGGATAAAATTAGTTTTTCTCTTTTTGTGATGATTAATTGATTGATGTATTAGCCGTCACATGAATACGCATGTTTAATGGGATGGAAAACCGCAAACCTCGTGGCAACCCTTGGCCGGAAATACCCGAAGAAAACCCTCGCAACAGTCACATTCCAATGAAGCTGTAAATCATCGCTCAATTGATCCCAATCCCGATCCCGTTAACCAAATCTCCCACCTCAGGCAGAGGGCCTCTGCCTCGGTTGGACAGAATCTGCCAGGTTTAAAGGTTTACAGTTATAATTCGGTTTTGTAACCGAACCGCGGCACAAAGTGCGTTCACCGAGCAGGCCAATTGTGTGCACGTGAGTTTCAAATGATTCCTTGCGTGATTTATTACCGCCACGATATCGATATCATTCCGCTAATGGAAGATCGTGGAACGGATTATTTCGTGTTTGAAGTACAACAACAACAACAACAACGCTAGACTAGACACTCGTAAGAACGACCGAACGAACAAACAAACAAACAAACAAATAAACAGACAAACACCGAGATGAATGAGTGCTGTAACTTGCCATTCCGTTTTCGTCCTCCGCGACCGTCCGCCTGCCCGAAGTTCCGCAGTTCAATGCTTTCAATAGCTCCAAGGAACACGTACACGGCTCCAACAAACGAAAATAGCTTCAAAAGCAAATCCGGTGGTACCGCGTGAGGATTATCGCGGGATTGTTGCATCCCGAGGCTAGTCTAGAGAATGAGAGAAAGAGGCTGGTGTGTCTTCCCCCCTCCCCCTTTCGCTCCGCATCGAATTGTAATGGAGCATAGACGGCAGCATGCTGAAGATGATGAAGTAGAATCAAAAGCAACTGCCATAAACAATCTGCCATAGGAAATAGTATGTGTGTGTATGGAACCGAAGGAATGCTGCTGGAACACATGTCGTATCGGTTGCTACATTCTGGAAAAGAAAAACAAAACGACAAAAAAAACTCCTCCGATTGTGCTGCGCCGTGGTGCAATCGTTCTGCCACCAAACCTAGAATCTCTCCCCCGGAATCTAGAAAATCCGCAAACAGACCTTACAACAACTGCTAGGAATGGTGTTCAGGCAGTTCTTCTCTTCCCGGGGTTCTATTTTTAATTCAACTCCAAAAACGAAATGCAACAGCACCCAGGCGCGTATGTATGCGATAATAATAATAATAATAATAGTAACAATAATAAAAGTAATAGGCAAGTACTTTGCCCGCGGGTGCTGTGCGACTCCCTCTGCGGAATTCCCGACTAATCTCTTTGCCACCTTCCGTCGGTATGTATGGAAAGCTGGGCTGGGACACACAAACCGGGGACCGGGACAAAACTGTGCAACTCCGGTGCATAATAACTGTCTTACGGTCGCGCCGTGCACAGCAGCCTCGGAGGTTGCGAAGCAGAACGATGCGGCGATGGGATGAGCACAGAGCACGGAGCAGGGTACATTTCTGTTTTGTAGTTGCATAATCTTACCGAGCCTGCCATTATGATGCCAATAGCCAGCGCCTGGCAGCAGCAGCAGCAGCAGCAGGAAGTCGTTGCAAGCGCGGTTGGCGCGGTGGTGACACAGTGATGATGCATTTTTCAATTATTCCGCGCGGTCACTCAAGTGGAACTGCTGGTGGGAATTCTTCGATGTTGTTGTTGTTTTGACTCTCCAGGAACTTAACGGGTGATGATGGTGGCGGCGGTGGGGACACGATGGGAAACGGTAGATTCTATTGTAATCGGTCGTTGACCCAGAGCCAACCTGAGGAAAGATTAAGTCACCCGATTGGCGTTCGTTCTTTATCACGACATCCGAATGAAATGCGTTCTCTCCAATAGAAGCTTCGGCTTGTTTGTCGGAAGTCATCCAAAAACTGGTTTCGATTGGCCGTTTTCCGATTATCATATCTTGCTCGGTCGGCAGTTCCTTTTTTTCCCGCGTGCGCGTGCGCACACATTTTGCGCGTTAATTAACTCTCCGCCGCTGATCGGTATCATCCATTTAATAGGATAGTAATCCTATTAAAGGATATCCCGTTCGGGGGAGGTAGCGGGGGCCACTGGAAAAGAAAAATCTCACACGCAAAAGTTAATTTCAGGCTTCCCGCCAAGAGACCCGATATGAATTGAATGCCCTGAGAAGGTTCTGGCTGTGTAGGCTCTGGCGATTCGCCCTACGCGAAACTTTTTTTTTGCATATTCATGTTCCTCGATTTCAAAGGCAAAAAAGGCGTGACGGAACGAGGGAACGGGGTGCTTCGGGTGTTCTGTAATGATTGGAAACTTTGTTGCAATAGCAATTATCGATCAAAGTGGCAGCCGATACACGATATTCAACTAGGCTGGATCGGACAAAAAAATACGCCTATCCACTGTTGCTATCTCCTTCACCTTCCATCTGGTTTCTATCCTTTCAGCCAGGAGAATTCACGAGTGTGTGCGTGTGTATTTGAATATGACTCTGGAGAACCCTTTCTTCTGGAAGGGATTTAGTTCAAGTTGTGGAAAAAGTCAGAATCGCGCAAAAAGAATTGTCCTATTTCGGAGCACAGATACGATCGAAAGTTAAAAAAATTAGGCTCATAGAAACTCTTGTCATTCAAAAAGTTTCGGTATAACAGCAGTTTTTTCATTGGGATAATTTCTGACAACAATTTGTGATCATATTCGACACAAATTCATTGAGATTGAAACGGGTAGTCTAAAGACTGTCCCAGAAAGTATGGACGCACTTTGATTTCGCTGTAAATAATTCAAATTTTATTGTTAGATATTCAAATTTTATTCGATATACTGATAATATTAAACTACAACAACAGAATATTATTCTCAACATTTGCTACTTAGCCATTGCAGACTAGCTGGCCCACCTTCTTGCGAACGTTCCTCATTAAATTCCGTACAGACTTCTTGGCGACAAGTTTTGACACTTTTTGCCTTTCTCATATAGAAAGGCTATGCAATCACTGTGAAAATCGACTTTTTAACCGAGGCCGGAGGGCCGAATGTCATATACCATTCGACTCAGCTCGACGAACTGAGCAAATGTCTGTGTGTATGTGCCCTTGGGTGTGTGTAACAAAAATATGCACTCACTTTTCTCAAAGATGGCTAAACCGATTTTCACAAACAAAGATTCAAATGAAAGGTCTCATAGTCCCATAGCCTGCTATTGAATTTCATTACGATCCGACTTCCGGTTCCGGAGATATAGGATGATATGTACCAAAAAATGAAAAAAATATGCACTCACTTTTTTCAGAGATGGCTGAACCGATTTTCACAAACTAAGATTCAAATGAAAGGTATTATAATCCCATAGCTTGCTATTGAATTTCATATGAATGTGACTTCCGATTCCGGAGTTATATGGTAATATGTATTTGAGAAAAAGTTTACACTCAATTATCTCTGGAACAACCCAACCGATTTCCACAAACTAAGATTCTAATGAAAGGTCTTATAATATCCTACAAATTTGTAGAACATTTTATCTGGATCCGACTTCCAGTTCCGGAACTACAGCGTGATAAGTCGAAAATTACCAATTTTATTAGTATTTTTCCACGAACGATGGTTAAAAACAGGTACAAATACCATAGAACTGTCTGATAAATTCTTCTAGTTTACAGAACTTGTTAGTTTGTGGGCATGAAAACTTAATTCGGTACTACTGCTTTCTTTTCCTGTTCCGAGAGCACCGAAAGTGGAGAAGAAAAACTCCTAAAACTAAATTCACTTCGATTTCTCTGCGATGCTTGAACCGATTTCCACAAATCTTGATCTGAATTGAAGTTCATACTGTCTTTAAAGCTACTGTGAAATTTCATCCGGATCCGACTTCCGGTTCCGCAGTTACAGACCGATGAGTGTCAAAGTTTTCAAATCGCCATGTAGAGTACAACACCGAAAGAAGAAGAAAACACAAAACGAACAAGGCGTGCTTCGTTCTATTTCGTACACGTTGTGTAGAGAGTCAATAATAATAATAATAATAATAATAATAATAATAATAATAATAATAATAATAATAATAATAATAATAATAATAAAAACTGTTCCAATTTGTAGGTCATATTTGTTGGTAGCAAACGAACCAACTTCGGCTATTCCGTTCATCTGAATCCGGTTTCGGAAATAGTGATTAAAAACTGCAAAAAGGATCTCACTCACTTTTCTTGGAGATGCCGGAACTACAGGGTAAACAGGATTAATAAAGTTTGTGTGATTAGGTCCGAACAAATTTTCCTATTTCTATTCAATAAACAGTTGTTTTTGCGAATTTCACGGTTATATTTATGATGTAATGAGTAATATTAGAAAGGCATCATTACACCACTAGGTGGATTAAAATAGGTTTTTCCAATCTTTTTCGAACTGTTAAATGGTTTCGGCTGCCGAGACATGTTTTCTAAGATGTGCCTTCGTTAATGCCCAAAATTCCTCAATTGGTCGAAGTTGTGGGCAATTTTGTGGATTCATGTCGGAAAACGATGTTTGGGGTCGTTCTGAAATCCAAGATGGCGACTTCCGGGTTATTGATATCCCTTGAAAATCCTTACTCATATTGTAGAGGTTCATCAATAAACCGGAAGTCGCCATCTTGGATTTCAGAACGATCCCGCACATTGTTTTCCGGCTTGTACTCATCAAATCCATTGCGATAATATCTTTTTTTACGAAGTAAATTCCAAATAACGTAAACTTTTTTTTACGAACTAACTCTATCCCCGTTTAGTTCGTAAATGGAGGTTTCGGTGTATTTGCCAAAGGTAAAAACAGTTTAGAAATCACTGGAACTCGGGGCTTATAGCTAAAATGAAAAGAATGAACAAATCTAGACAGATGTGGTTGTTAATGCGAAGCTCTTCGAATCGAGGCATCATTTTAGTTTTGCTTTTTTTAAGTTCAATGTCATGTCATTTACTAGAATTGAAATAATACACTAACGAAGGTGCGTCGTCTAGTTGGCAAATCTAAACAATATCACCTTGAAGACAGCATGTGAAAATTATCAAACCACACTAGTTAGCACATTCTCTGTTGCGATTTCAAAATCTAATCTTACTAACAAAGTGGGGTTTCAAACAAACACATCGAATCGAATGAGTTTGCATTGCGAGCATCGTGAGCACATTGTTATCTGATTTTGGAACAGCGAAACCGCTGCGGCCGTCGGTGCCATTGGCAAACATGGTTTTCATGGTCAATGGCCTCTGCTCGCCGACATCAAGGCTACTTTTGAGAAAGTGACCGCGCACCGCGTCAACTTTCATACCGACTCGCAGCAAAATCTACCTACCGACCGATCTATCTATCATCAATCTCCCGTGGTCCCGAGAGACCATAAAGACCACGCACCTTCCGACGATGTCCGATGCGATCAGTTTCCAGTTTCAAGCCCGAAGAAAAGTCCCATCCGGCCGTTAATTTTTTTTCATCTCATCGCGTCTCATCTCGTCTCAATCCTCGCCTGACGTCTGACCAAAGTGACCAAAGGGTCTGACTGGAGTATCGCAAAGCCTTTCCACCTTGGCGTCTTGTCCGACGGTGAAAATTATGACAAATGTAGTCCTCGCCCGCTTGATGGGCCTGTCACTTTCGCCGGTTCCGCGCGGCCACACGACGGTGACGACGGCAGTCTCGCCAAGGTTCAGTATTGAGTCTGGGAGAAAAATGCAAATTGCTGCTAATTTGATGTTCCACTAATCGGACAGATACCCGATGTAATGCTCGAATGCTAGTGTTTGGAAGTTACCTTCATGACGGATTCTTAGGCGAAAGTGTCGTCACGACCGTGCTCCCAAAATGTGCTGTTTTTTTCACTTGTTTCACACTTCAAAAACTTTCAAATCAGCACCGAGTACTTAGCATTAGAGTTAATGAAATTGTTACCCCGTTAGTGCATGAAGTGGGTCACCCTTGAGCAGAGCCAGCAGAACAACCACAAGGGTACAAGGCAGTTAGTTAAACACCACTGGAGTGAACATTGCAAAAGTGTACACTTCACGGTCTCGCACCACCACCGTAGGCCACCACAATCTAGGTTCTGTCAACAGTTATCGACGCGGACACATACCGTACGAAAAACAAACAAACAAAACGGGCTACAAGACGGGAGACGGACGTCAGCCGGTCCGGTCGTACACTTTTATCTATGCGGGAGTTCCGAACGGCTTGGTTCGACTCGACTCGACTCGATGGCGTTACACGATGAACCACCGGGGTCGACAGAGGGCTCTGCTGGACGAGAGGTAACGCAACTTGTAAAGTGATAAACGATGTACATGATTTATGTTTCAATATTTTGGCGACTAGGTGATAACAGAACTTGCTGACACGAACTGGTACACGGAAAAAATAGGGAGAACTAGAGCAAACATGACCTTACTGATAGCGAGTGAGGTAACTTTCAGGGTTATGTGATAGTTTCGATAGTTGCGTTGATTGGCACTTCCGATGAAGAAGAAATATCAACGCATGAAGCTTCGGTTGTTAATACTTTTGACCTTATTTATCTCACTTCATTCCATGGCCGGTGGCACTCGCATATTTGTTCTGTGGAAAGAAACGACCCGTGTGGCTAATATAGATACAATGGGTTGATTTTTTACAAGAATACTTTCAACCAACAAAAATTTTTATATTCGCATAACTCTGAAAATTTGCATTAAAATTCTTATAAATTCGAAAATTCGTTTAAAAAAAATTATTTCAATTTTTTTTTGAGAGACTGAACACTGGAAGAATGAGACGGTGTCTAAGTGTTACTCTCAAAAAAGTCTAATTTTAATGTATATTAAACAACTTATAGTAAAAAGTGCAGCTGTAGCCAGCGTGTGTTGATTAGTGAAATGTGTTATTTATGGAATAATGCTGATTCGCGAATATAACAAACGTTCAAGCGACGGATACTGTGAATTTACTACCCAAAATTAAACTATATCAACCGATCGAAGCGCCATCTGCATATCATTGTCGATGTTATCAGATTTATATGGAATGTGTGAAAATTTACAAGTCAATCGTGTGTGTGATTCAAACTGAAAATCTAAAATTGGTTTGCAGCAAATCCATTCGCGAGTGTTTAAAGACTGTCCCAGAAAGTATGGACGCAACCAAAAACCGCTACCATTGCGCAATAGTTCAGAATCAGTCAATTTTTATGGCTGCATCCTGTTGTTTACTCTCTTCTCTAACCACTTGTGCAGTCGTTTATTCGTTTTCATTAGTTTGTTCCGAAATGCGTGGACTTTCAGCAGAACAACTTCGAAAAATTGTGTACAAATGGTGCACAGAATGCGGATTGTCACAAAAATGGAAGGAGTAAGTGAAAAAGCTGTGCAAAATGCAATCAGGAAGTTTGGTGAGGATAATACCTTTGAGGATAAACCGAAAACAGGTCGAAAAAAAGGTCCTGCTAACCCTCAGTTAGATAAGCGCATACTAAAGGCGTTCGAGCAAAAGAAGGAGGTTTCAGTTCGAGATGTGGCCAAAAAAGTGGGCACTTCGAAATCAAATGTTCTTCGTGCTAAAGAACGTTTGAATCTTCGAACCTATAAGAAGCAGAAACAACCAAAACGTAGTCCGAAACAAGAAGCATCGATCAGGCCGAGGGTTCGAAAGCTGTACAATACGATTCTTGCTGGAAATTTGAACTGCATAATCATGGACGATGAAACCTGCGTGAAACTCGATTACAAATCCTAGCCGGGACCACAATATTATACGGTGCGCGAAGAGCAAGTGTTAAACCAGTCCTAGACATCGATTGAAGTCGAAAAATTTGGTAAGAAAGCTATGGTATGGCAAGCAATTTGTACCTGCGGTAAGATTTCGAAACCCTTCATCACCACTGCGTCAATGAACAGCGAAATATACATCAAGGAATGTTTACTAAAAACGACTTTTACCCATGATTCGAAGCCACAAGGATCCTGTTGTCTTTTGGCCAGATCATGCTTCTTGACACTACTCGAAATCAACGGTAGAATGGTATACTACCAAAAATGTCATTTTCGTCCCACCAAATTGCCCACAACTTCGACCAATTGAGGAATTTTGGGCATTAACGATGGCACATCTTAGGAAACATGTCTCGGCAGCCGAAACCATTCAACAGTTCGAAAAAGATTGGAAAAAACTTGTGTCAAAACTTGTCGCCAAGAAGTCTGTACGGAACTTAATGATGAACGTTCGCAAGAAGGTGCGCCAGCTAAGTAGCAAATGTTGAGAATGATATTCTGTTGTTGTAGTCTAATATTATCAGTATATCGAATAAAATTTGAATATCTAACACTTGTGAATTATTTACAGTGAAATCAAAGTGCGTCCATACTTTCTGGGACAGTCTTTACCCGTTCTAAAAATATCAATATTGTAAAAATTTGAAATGAACTTTATAAAGTGGAAGCCATCTTGGGTTAACAGTGACATGAAATATAAAATTTCAAGGCTTACTCGTGGAACCCATTCCATAATACCCTTTAGGGTTCCAATATTTTTGGGTCATCTCTAAATTTGTAAACCGGTAGTGCTCAAAACTTTGAACACCTCAAAAAACGACCGTACGTAAAATTTGAGCTAAATAGGACATGAGTAAGGGGTTAGGGCTTGAAAATTTTACATCTTGAAATCGAGTTTTTTTATGCCAAATGTCTCAAAATAGTCTAAAACGTCGAAATCTAGTGTCATTTCGAAACGCAAATTTTTGGAAAAAATCGACTCTTGGAGTTACCGATTCAAAACAGGCGAAGGCAGGCGTTGACCGAGCAGCAAAATGTGACAGAGCACATATTTCTAGATTCCGTTTTGTGCGAAAATTCGTACTGTGCACAACGGTGCGGTTTTTGCCTTTCTCATATAGAAAGGTTATGCACTTACTGTGAAAACCGACTTTTGAACCGAGGCCCGGAGGGCCGAATGTCATATACCAATCGCCTCAGTTCGTCGAGTACGCAAAATGTCTGTGTGTGTGTGTGTATGTGCGTATGTGTGAATGTAACGTTTTTTTTGCACTAACTTTTCTCAGAGATGGCTGAACCGATTTTCACAAACTTAGATTCAAATGAAAGGTCTTGTGGTCCCCTACAAAATTCCTGAATTTCATTTGGATCCGACTTCCGGTTCCGGAAATATAGGGTAAGGTGTGTTAAAAATTTTATACCATCACTGAAAAGAGCGAAAAACCGTAAAAAGTTTTCTAAATCGACCTCAAATCTTCTCCAATTGATAGTTTTTTTCAGTACACAGAAAAACAAACCGATTTCGGTTATTTTCTCAAGAATCGAAGAAAATTATTTTGAAGAATACCACAGTATTATATATGATAGTATGATTGATATGAGAAAGGCATCATTACACCACTAGGTGGATTAAAACCAGGTTTTTTTTGCATTCTTGGCTTTGTCTCCCCATACCAACCAAAGCAGAACTGCTACTGAATGAAATGCGAGGTGTGAAGCACCAATCAAAACCGTCGGCCGTGTTAGAGGATTCAAAAGAGTGACATGCAGTGATTGGCTCGTGAAAACGCATGTCGATTCAAAACAATTTTTCAATAATGCACTATCAAAATACTAAAACGACGTTGCAATACGTGTTTAAGTTCAATTTTTCTCTGGATCTATTGGTAGTGAAATTGTATAAATCCATCAACAAATGACTGAGTTATTGGTGTTCAAAATTGTGATAGAAAAAGATTACGGGGCTAATTTCGATTTTTTTAATTGACATCCGGCCCCGTACAGTAAAGAGTAAGACATTTTTAATGCCAATTAATTAACCTACTCATGATTTATAACTTTACATAGTTAACACATGGATCAATAAGTCCCGAGACTAACAATGGAAACAACATTTTTTTTGCAATTTTTTTTTATTCATCAACATAATCACCTTTTAGGGTGATACAATGGTTCCAACGTTTTTCCAATTTTTCAATACCATGTTTATAAAAAAATTTATCTTTTGCTTCAAAATAAGCTTCAGTTTCAGCGATGACCTCCTCATTTGAGCCAAATCTTTTTCCCTGGAGCACTTTTTTAAGATCAGCAAAAAGCCAGTAGTCACTGGGGGCTAAATCTGGCGAGTATGGGGGCTGGGGAAGCAGATCAAAGCCCAATTCGTTCAATTTCGCCATCATCGACTCGTTGCTGTTTTTGTTCCATCGAAAGCAATCGCGGCACCCACTTGGAAAAAAACCTTTTTCATGCTCAATTTTTCATGAAGGATAGTAAATACACTTCTATATGATATCTGTGTCATCTCAGCAATCTCACGGAGTTTCACTTTACGATCTTTCATTATAATTTTTGTCACTTCACTCACATTTTCCGGTGTAACGGCTTCCACAGGTCTACCCGAGCGTGCCGCGTCATTTGTGTCGGAACGACCACGTTTAAACTCGGCGAACCACCGACAAATCGTTGCTTTTGATGGACAAGAGTCCGGATAACATTTTTCAATCCATTGTTTCGCTTGCACGGTGTTTTTACCCATTAAAAAACAATGTTTTATCAAAACACGAAACTCGTTTTTTTTTCATTTTTTTAACAAACTACAAAACGACTTTACTCCAACCTCGATAACTCAGCTGTTTCTGGTCGGATCGACTTAAAATTTTGACCCGTTTCAAGCAAAGCTTAGTACTCTAGAAAGACGTGGTTACTGGTTTACTAGGAACGCCATCTCTGCTTTAGTCTCGGGACTTATTGATCCATGTGTTAGTGCCTGTTTTACTAGCCAACAAAACGTGTCGTAAGCCCACTGCATTCAACCACTGAAAATACTCCGTATTTCAATGTGTCGGTTTTGCACGATAACGCTTCGTTCGATGATTCGTTCAATTCATACGGTTGCTTTTTTTTGGCACTGAATTTTACCATAATGCTCGTTCATATCAAACATTTTAGAAAACTTTAAATTAGAGTTATTTGTGTTTATTTCATACTACTGGAAAATTGAATCATAAATTGCTGAATGTATTTCCGATGCTAAGGAGAAAAAACTATATTGCTGCGTTAACTATAACAAGAGATATTCACGATTAAGTTCTACCTATTATTGTACAGAGTGAATTTTGAAAAGGCGACTCTTAGTGAAGTAAGACGTATTCACGTAAAATACCTCTTTCTAATCCACCTGGTGATGTTATTATACCTTTCCCTTATCATTCGAAAGGTGTCTGTATAACATTTTTTTTATTAGGACAACTTCTGACAAAATTTTTGGTAAATTTCTATAACAATTTCGGTTAGATTGCTTTAGTTAGTTCACAAAAGCGGATTTTAGCGCAACATTCGACAACACACGACTTGTCGGTTACGTCACTCTTACGATTATATCCCCGCAACCGGAATTATCTGCTATTAGATCTTCGAGGTTGATCAAGGATTCAAGAAAAGTCTCAAACGATCAAAGGACTGCTGAAATCGGCTTAACCATCTCCGAGAAAATTGAATGGAGATAATAATATGCGTTTTTTCGGTTACGGTTTGCAAGCAATTTATCTTCGAACTTGATTCACAACCCAAGCATAGCATAAAGTCTATTGTAATTTATTCAAAGATGCCGTTTCGGTCAAGTTTGGCTTTACATATGTTTATTTTGTGTTAAATCGAGTGATATGATGATCGAGGTCGTTTCAACACGAAGATTCGCTTGTGTTTCTCAATAATATGAAATATCGATATACCTTTGGTTGGGGTTTTTTTATTAAACTTTTTTCGTATCATCGATATATTAGAAGAATTCGGCCCTCTGCAGGCCAGCAAATCTGTTAATAGCTTCATCAATAAAACCGCTTCGACGTTGCAACTGGTACAGCAATTTGTTTTCAACTGCCATAAGCATAAGCCACTGAAGCCTCTCCTAGAGTTGTGCTTGCAGAGTTCAACGTGGCAGAGAGAATAACAAGTCTCAGAGCTGAGTTGAGTAATTCCTTCTCTTCTTGAATCTGTGCAGTGACTCATGTGCACGGAAAAGACACTAACACAGTGACATGGGATACTTAAAGTTTTATGTTGGATGTATATGAGATAAATACACGCAATTTCGGAGCACAAGGCGCCACGTATTGGCTACGGCCACAAGATATGAAAAAATCATTTGACTGTCATAGACCAGCAACCGCAAGCAGCTTAGGGTAAATTTGTACATATTGTGCTGTGAACAAAATCGCTCATTTTTACGTTCGGTACCATCCGACCTGCTTCAATCGATTAAATAGAGATTAAAAAAAAATTGAACGCGGTTGGGCATGCAGTTAGCTCCTTCAATTTGAACGGCAATGCAGTGCACGAGGTGCACATGAGAACGAGACGCCACTGGCCAAGTCAGTTTCAAAGATACTTTTATCGAGTAGTTTGTTAAGTTCATATGAAATTAACGAAGTACCCGTAAACATAAAATATAAATTAAGCAACAAATTTAAAACCTCGGTAACTAATTAGAAACTAATTAGCAACTGGGTTTTGAATTGTTTTCAAGCCTTTTTGGGACGGTTAATTCGTTAACTTCATATAAGCTTAGTGAGGCTTCTCGTAAAAGTAAAAATAAAATGAGCAAAATCATTGTAACTAATTAGCAAATAATTGTTCATTTATTGTCCCGGGTTGGCGGTTGCATAGGACGCTGGTCTTACAAGCCAGTTGTCGTATGTGCGATCCCCGACCTGGAAGGATTCTTAGCATCAGTAGGATCCATAGTCTAGCCATGCAATGATTCTGTACGTTATATGAATCGGCTGCGAAGTCTGTTGAAACAGAAAGGCCAAATTCCACAAAAGGAATTTAATGCCAAGACTTTGCTTTGTTCACCTATTGGAGACAGATGCGTCGCTCGTATTTTCATGTTACACGAAATCCTCTTTTTACAAAGAAGATTCGTAAAACAATAATTTGTGTTTAATTTCTTAGAAAAATATTTCGGTTTTTTTGTGATTTTGTTCGTCACATAAAATTATGCCATGCCTTGCCTTTTTGTCGTCACTTTCTTGGAAACCTGCAAATGTAAGTCATGATTATGCGTAACCCTTCCCCATCTCTTTTTTATGATCGTAGCACCTTTCTTACAAATGTTTCTTTACACTAAGAATTGAAAAAGCAAGTCAATCTCCGCTACGAAATTCTTTGGAAGCTTAAAAAGGCGAGACTTAGGAAAAACCTATCCGTCAATTAGTGCTCTCTGATTCATTCTGTGTTTCATCGAGTATTTAATTAGAATAAATATAAAACTATGATTCAAAATTTCCAATCTATTCCCACTCAACGTCAAATCACTTAGTGCCTATGGTCACCGACCAAATTTTATTACCCATTGACCTAAAAGCTTGAAGATTACGATTTTAAGAATCTATAATTACTCCCTTATCTACCGGAGTAGACTGTCTTTATTGGACCACATTTCTGTGTGATATTCGATTCATTCCCTCCACTCACCCATGTTCTCTCCCCAGAACTATAAATTTTTCATATCCACCTGAAAAACCATCTTTCACGGAATATTTAGTAGCTTTATCTCAAGCGTAAGTCCGTCAATCGGAATGCCCGAGTTCTGAAAACAGTTTCTCGCTGAATGCTCCCATCTGGATTACATTCTATTCAGTCGTCTCCGCCATCATCGAAACAACTATCTCACCGACGACAACGTGAGTGTTATCTTCATGTAAACTCTCACCCCTTTTCCCTTCCCCATCGGTCGAATCTCCTCGTCAGCTCGTCACCCGTCCGCGATTGGAATTCCTCTCCGTCGAAAGGCTAATTATTATCAAACAAACAACAATTTATTAGGTGAATCATTGCGAACGTATTTTTCCACTGCTATCCATCCCGTCCCATTGAGTGCACACAAAAACGACACAAACACACACAAAGGACCGCGCGCGCGATGCACGCATCATCGAACGGTTCAAGTGAAACAATTTCCATTTGGAAACAATTACCGTCGGATGACGTCGGACGGTGGTGGAAACAACAAAACGTCTAACGTCTCACGGCGAACGGAATCTCACAGACTCTCGCCCAAATGTGATCGAAACCAAGTTCAATCGGTCGATCGACCAATCGATTGATCGATCGCACAGACCCCCGAAAACTCAGTCACTGACCTACATTCCAGTTTGGCGGTGGGTGCACACAACAATCCGCCAAGGTCAACCGCATTGTTTCGAGTCCCTCCGCGAGAGGGTCACCCCGGGGAAAGGGAGAAACTTCGATAGAGAGAGAGAGAGAGAGAGAGAGAGAGAAACACACAAACACATATTCGCATACGTATCTCCCAGTCGGGATCAACTGATCTTTCGATTGATCGAACTTTGACTCGCACTGCTGAGGCACGGTGAATTGTTTAGCGGCTGCAACATACCAATACTGGAACGCGCCTGACTTGCCGCCGCCACCGCCGCCGCCTAGCAGTGCTCTTGGAATCCGAATCCAAGTCCGGGTGGTCCTGGTGCCGTGCACGCGTCATTGTCAGAACCGCTCCGACAGAGAGCCATGAAGTCTATGAAGATCGATATCGATTGGCTTTGGGCCGGCAATAGGCAATAGACAATTTACCAGGCAAAACAATAACGAACCGATGACAATTTGATTCGATCTCGTCGAGCGGTGGCGGCGTGCGGTTGAAGAATTGAACGAGTTCTGCTCGGCAATTAATCTTAATAGAACATGTCGATATCTGATCGTTTTTATGGTAGCAACGGGTGACGGAATGGAATCGTGGAAAAAAATGTTTCGTGAATAGTTTTATGGTTCAGAAAATTTTGGAAATTTTGTTCTCGAAATTTAATTGTAGAACCCGACCCGTACCCGATCGAAAATAATAAAAAAAACTTTTACCCGTACCCAACCCGAATCCGAGAAAAAAATTATAGAAAAACCCGAAACCGATCTGTACCCGATAAAAAATAAAAATCTTTACCCATCCTGAGTCAAACCCGTAAAAAATCGAGAATTCGGATTTGAATACCCGAAACTCGATCAAATTTTTTAATCCGAACCCGACCCATAACCGACCGAAAGCCGACAAACATTTTTTTCTAAAATTTTTCCCGCCCCGAAACCGACGGGTACTGATCGGGTTCGGGTCTAGGAAAAAGAATACTTGTCGGATTCGGATCGGGAGCGGGTGACGGTTTTCCAAATTTTGAACGGATACGGGTAAAAAAATTTTGTTGAATTTCAGGTATTCTAGCTCAGATACCAAAATTTTGTCGAGTTCGGGTCGGGTACGGGTGAAGATTTTTATTTTTTTTTTCGGGTACGGGTCATGTTCGGGTTTGGAAGAAAAATTTCGGGTCGGGTGCGGATAAATGAGGTACTAAAACCCCTGAATGACATGCTTAGGCTTGTTAGAAAGCTACAAGTTCGAAGCTCAAATGACTAACGCTTCTAGTTTCTGAGTTGTAAGTGGCGTAAACGACAAGTCCGATCATCACTCAAATTTCTCGGGAATGGATGAAACTGTTTCAATAATTTAAGGCTCGTTCAAGACCAATATTGAACTGTGGATCGAATTCAAAGACTGTATGGCTGACACTTCTGGTTCTGGAAATAAAATTATATAAATGACGTAACCGTCAATCAAAATAAAAAACTATTATTTTCAGAAAATTTAGAATGAATTTTGACCAAATTGTATATCGATTTGAATGTTTTTTTTTTCTTTTGGAAATTTGCACGGAAAGTAAAAAAGTATTTCATTTCGACAAAAATGATTTTACGATTGGTTTAACCATTTAGGCATTTGAAACCCATTAAATCTACTGCAATCACTAAACAATGCATCGAATAACATTTTTAAGCAACTTCGAATCGTTTAAAAGTGTTGTTAAATAATTATATATAAAAATTTAAGGAAGGAAAAATAATTTATTTACATTTATTTATGCATATTAAAGATTTCTTTGAATGTTTTATTAGTTCATAGTTTTCAAATCTTTAGATTTGCCAAAAACAGTTATGGAATTCGAATAGTTGAAATACATTCTGATGTATCGCTGATTTTCATTTCAGAACAAAGAACAAGGCCAGCCGTGGTCGAGAGCAAGCCAAAGCTACAACACTTCTGGAACGGTAAACAGGAAAAAATACCGTGAAGAATGCCTAAAGAAATGATCGCTATCATTCCTACGCAACCATGAAGCTTCCTCGCTATTCTGGCTTGATTTGGCATCTTGTCACTACGACATAGATGTTTTGGAATGGTAACTGCCCGGAGTGGCGATCTATCGAGTGATGTTGGGCTCTTGTTATAAGAAACTTTTTTAATATAGACAACCTAGAACTATAGGAAAAATTCGAAAATTTTGAACAAAAGCAGCTAAAGCGGCTCTGCACTGACCCTATCGTCTGAAGTAAACTCAATAGTTTGAATTTCTTTCATGTAGACCAAATTAAGTAACTGTAATTGGTTTTCAGATGAGTTATAATACACAATAAAATGAATAAAACATTCATCTTGGATTGAACTAACAGAATGTTTGTTTCATTCTATATTTAATCTATCCAGTTTTTCTCGCGAACAAGCCTTAACATGTATCGCACCATATGTCTATCAGAATATCCGATGCTTAGATAAGTTATGCGCACAGATGGAATAAATGTAGCATAACAAATCGAGACTGAATAGTCTCAAATGTCTTTACACGTCAAATTGATTACCAAGGAGTCTAACAAAACGGTAGTTTCTGAAAGATGCACCCGCTTAAAATGAAGTTCTTATGTGAAACTTGAATTGGACATGGAGTTTGAAAATTTTCAATCTTGAAAAATCACCATAGAAAAAATTAAGATTCTAAAGATAATCTGCAATCACAAGAAACACGAACGCGAGTGCACATCGGAAGCGTGTTTTGCCATGCAGATTTTTGGTTGTTAAACCGCTTCGAAAGAAAAAAAAACCGGTTCCCATTTCAAGCGTACAAACTGTTTATAATAGCAGTTATAACTCATACACTGCCTGCTTAAGAGAGTTCAAACCTTCAAGGGTCCTTCATACCGAACTTAACTAATTCGTTTGAAGCGAGCATTGGATGAATAGTCAAAATAAGAGAACGCTATGTAGCGACTCCGACGAAAAAAACTTTTTGGACACTAGTAGAATAAAATTTTTGAATCACCCATCTAATAGTCCAGATCTGGCCCTATCTGACTACCACCCGAAGAACGCTTGCATAATGCTTCGCTCCAAACGAGGAAATCGAAATGGGCTCGGCTCCATCAAAAGTTCAAAATTTGAGAATTCAAAAATGTCAGAGAGATAAAAAAAGTTATAGTATCCTTGAAAATTTTGTAACCAATTTCTTTTAATAAGGCCCAATTTTTTTTTAAAAGAAAACCGAACTGGAACCAAGCCTCAGGTTCCAATAATGTTAGTTATAGTTTGAATACAAAAGTTCTTATTTGTGGCTTACTTAGTTTTTAATATTGGTAGATGTATTTGCTTTTAAATAACCCTTTAGTGACAATGATGTATTGTGAAGCTGAATTCAGAACCTGAATTCTGGTCCATCTGAATTCTGAACATAATTTCAGGTTTAGAATTTAGTTTCTGGATCTGAATTCAAATTCGGGAGCTGAATCTAGATTTTTGGCACTGGAACTAAATTTAGTTCCTTGATTTATGTTCGAAATTAGAATCCCGAATTCGGATTCAGGAATTACACTTCATAATTCAAGAACAAAATTCGTGATAGGAATCTTAGATCTGGATTCTGGGACTAAATTTTAGATCTGAACATTGAATCTGAATTTTGCAGCTGACTTTGATTGTCTGATTAAATCGTCTGGCTTTTTCTTCGAATGTGTGTAGATGTAATGATATCAAAAATCTGTTCGGTGTTGGTCGAGCTAAAGATGTTTAAAGCCTGACCACTGTTTGTATGGCTTTAATTACCGAATTTTAAATTTGCATCCCTATATAGAGAACAAACACGTAGTACTACGTCAAAAAATCCCATGAGTCAGAAAAATTCGTCTTAATGGAGATTAGTCCCATGAGGGGTAGGAAAATTTCTAAACTTTGTTGTCCGCAGAAAATTGGCACTTCTACTCTCCCCATCCAGCACGTTCCTATCAGGCTGATCTGATGGTTAAACCTAAAATTTAATATGTTACCAAGCCGTACCCAAACAATGTAGAAAATGAATGAGCAAACGATTCCCCGAAGCCATTTCTTTGGCCGGTTCCATGGTCTCCGCGGTTCATGAGTTTCGCGCATACTCAAACACCCTGGAGAGAAGCTGGAACTTCGTCATTTCTCGAGAACCGACACCCAACTCTCGGAATCAGCAATCAGATGACGTCTGCACGCACTTTTCTGCAGAATGCGTGCAGCTGTAAAACAACAACCGCCCCCACCCCCCCCCCCCCTCTCCTCTCCTCCACTCTCTGCATTTTAATTCTACTCGCTTGTTATCGAAAGGGGTGGCGACCGTGGCAGAACCGATCGCGTGATACTCCCGCGTATAATTAGGCCGCAGACCGGCGATCGCTGCGATATCGATCATTATGCACATTCCAGTGCACACAGCCTCCGATTCATAACCTCCACCACCACCACCACCACCACCACAACCGCGGCTCCGTGTAACATTTTTATTAGCGAGCAACGAACGAATCTGTTTCTCTCGCCCCCCCTACGGGTCCTCCGGTCTCTGATCAAGCATAAAGCTGTCATTAGATGTCGCACCCTACATGCTGGTGTTCTAAATTAAGGCCTTGATCTTCGGGGGCACTGTCGCCACAGAAGAAAACCCCAACAACCAGAGATGCAGAAGCGATCAAATGCCACTTGCAATCCGGTTGATTGGCTCATAAAATCCAGTGTTTATGTACGTATTTTCCCTCCCGGTCCGTGGCGGGGGTAATTAAATTTAATGTTTGACTTTCAACGCTGGCGCAGAGGTTGCGTGTGTGTACTGTTCGCCAAGACGGTCAAGAACTGGTGCTGTGTTCCTCCTCCTCCTCCTCCTCCTCTTCGGGGGTGGTTGGCCGATTTGGTTCTGGACGGCAACCTACGCACCGTGTGCGGCTCGTCGGGCAGAATCCAACGACTTTTTTTCCTGGAGCCGTCCAGATGATCCCGGTGGAGGAGAGGCGGCGTTTGAGGACGCAACAATTAAGCGGTTACTTGACATGACAGCGGACAGATTCGTCCGCGTTGAATATGCAAACGTTTCGAGAAATAATTGAAACAAATTCTTTCGAGGCGGAGATTTCCTGGGCACGCAAATAGCTTCGGTTTGTGGAGGTGGTCTTTGGTTTTTTTTGCTTTTGTAGAAGTAGACGAACAACAGTCAACTGGTTACTGGGTTCCGGAGAAGGAAACCTCTCGCAAACGGTAGCAGCGGACCGCCGATGTCCTGTCGGTGCGAGGTGCCTGCGGTTGAAACCGAACACAGAAACAGAGAGAGAGATACAGAGATCTCATAAGTCACGCATGGTCGTGGATTGCGGAAAGCCGTGAAGAGTGCTATTAACCTTTCTTGCGTTGGCTTCGGAGCTTTGGAAGCTGCGACGGCAATCGGCGGACGAGGGAGGAAAGCCAATAGTCCGCCGCCGACGACGACGAGAGAGTGCACGAGCCTGTCCAATTAAGACTCGAGCTGGTTTTTATGAAGTGTGCTGTCCTCTGCACTATTGTCATGGTTTATAGTTTTGAACAACAAAACAAACATGGCCCGCACCGGAACATGGTCTAGTGCCACGCCACAGGTCGACAACATTCGGGGGCGGGCGACGACTGCTTGCTTGTTTGTTCCCGAGAAGATGGCACTTTTTGCTGCTCGGTTCGCCTTTTATGCAGAAGCAATTAATTGCGGAAAGTGCTTCCGTGATGAGTTTCATCGATGATTGAGTCACCTGACGGAATCCGCGTTCAGTTTCACAGCTTAATCATCATCATCGCCATTGAACTAGGCCACGAAGTTCCCAGATTGTTCAATTTCGTTCAGTAGTGTTTTCACAATCTAAATACTTCACGGGTAGCTTCCAATCAATACACACTCCAGCAAAACTCAGGTGTTTTCTTCCCAACCCAACTGAACCCTTTAGAAAAGGAAAACTAAACAGTCGGAAGCCCCATCGCTAATGCCCGTGTGAGAACCATTTGTTTACCTCCCGGGCATACAACATTTCATTCGGTAATCGCTTAATCCGCTCTTTAAAAGACCAACATAGCGGAACCGCAGCCGGCTGTCCATTCTCCCGGACGCCAACGACGTTCCGAACCCACTTTCGACCGAGCCCTGCCCCGGCAAACATTAAAATACCAATCAAAGAAGCAACTAAACCACTTCAGGTGCTCACCTTGGCAAAGCCCGTTGTTTTCTTTTTTTCTCTCTCTATTTTAAAATCAATCCAATCCAAACAGTCAGAATCATTCGGACCGGACCCATCAACACCTGATTAATATTCATTGGCAGTAGCTTCTGCCCGTGGCCCGGCCCCGGCCTAGAACACGAGCTTCGTTAATTGTGCGGGAGGAGGAGGAGGAGGTGACATGCTTCTGCCATCATCATCATCATCATCAAGTGGAGTCAGAACTTTTCTCCAATGTTTTGAGGACTTGAGAATGGTTCAGCTCTTCATAAGGCATTCCCCTGCAGGCACATGCGAATCAGCGAATCTGCTCGTGTCCGCCGACGATCGACCGCCAAAGTTTCACGTTGTGATCGCGATAATTACGCGCCTCATTAAACGATCAGTCGATTGATTTCGCACTCTCATCAACGGGACTAGGCGTTTTCCATTACCTCAGTTTAAATCTGAAAAAATATAAACCAATATCATCTCATGAAATCATGAACGTGATTCATGATTTCATGATCCATATGATTCATTTCATGAGTAAATATTTTTCTCCCGTAATAATTCATCGTAATCTGAATTTCGAAGTTGGCAGCACCCTCTCAGATTTCGACGTGAATATTTCAAAAGGTCCCAAATGCAATTGACAGATTCTCTTTTAGCTGTTGATCATTAACATTGAAACAAAATACTTCGGAAAGCCCTTGTAAGGGCGAGAGCTATTTACAAAAGAACTATTAGAATTTAACAATATTGTATTGAAATTACTTATCTGTTGAAACATGCAACACTTTAGTGCACCGTTCGCGGTGCGAACTTCACTGCAAACGAATGCTAAAAAAGCCAGTCTTTGATTGCCTTGCGTTCGAGAAAAATGCACCGAACAGTCTTCAATACCGAAGGAAATTCATCCAAATCTCCTGAAAATCCGAATTCCATGTTGTATTATGATAGTTTGATTCAATAAAGTTGGCAAATCCGAAATGAAATTATCAACATCAAAATTCAGTATGTTGAGCTGTTAATACCATTTGTGAAAGTCGCAATTTACGTAATTTCATTGAAAGGAAATCCCTTCACGAAAATTGCTTCAGTATTGAATCAATCCGCACAGGAAGCAGTCCTGCTGCGAGTTGTTCGCAGCAGGAGTTTTGCTTCAAACAAAAGCGATTGTGTCATCCAGCTGCTGCCCGTTTACATTGGAGCAAAATGCCGAAAAGTGACCAACGACCGTGAAAATAACACAAATCAGCTCTTTTAAGGGACGTGTAGGGTATAACACTTTTGAGAAACCATTTATTATTTTCTTTGTATTTTCTCATAGTAAAACATTTCAAGAATATTCTGTGAAATTTGAACGCGTTTTTCTCGACAGCAGGTTTTGAACGTCCGTCTTTATCGTCATTCAAAAACTACTGAAGCAATTGTTTTCAAAATGGCGATTTTTTCGTGAAATATCGTAGTTTTCACTTTGAACAACCACCAAGAATTCAAAAACTTAAAAAAAATCAAGCCGAAACGTTGGGGTCTATAAAAATATCTACTCTATCTATGCTGCTTTGATTTGTTGACTTTTTATCAGTCTGCGCTGATATACAGTGGACACCGCAAATCATGATGTTTAAGAAGCGTTCTCAAAAATACCTCTTCACGAACTTATTTCTCAATATTTTTCCACGAAAAAATTACAAAAAATTTGAATTTACTTTGTGTTTAATACCAAAAAAAATTCTCAAAAATGATGATAGTTTTCATCATTTAGACACAAACTCCCCCCTATACCGCCCCCCCCCCCCTCGTCACTCTTATAGGCTACTAATGTTCACTAAAGTACTATTAAAACTACCTATTTGTTGAAATATGTAAATTGGAAGTAAAAATAAAATAAGTTTATTGAAGGTTTACAGTATAGACTTCAATTAGAAAATTTTCGCATACTTTTCTCGTTTTTTTAAATTGGTTTTTTGTGTGTTTTGCTTTGAATGCGTTTGTTGACTTCAGGGTCTGGAATTCAGTTTCAGAACCCAAGACCAGATTTCCAGAATCCAGGTCTAAAATTAGGATTCCTCATCCAGAATCCAAGGCCAGACTCGAGTTGCAGAGTTCTGGAACTGAAACCAAATTCCAGAACTTGACTCTAAGCCTGGGTTTTGGAACCGAAATCTGGAATAGATCAGAATCTTTATTCTAGACCACGATTTTGGAACTAAATTTCGGAAATTAATTCTGGGCTAGAATCTGAAATCTGGTACGGAAATTGAGATCGGAATTCAGTTCCGAAATTGCCATCCGGAATTCAGTTTCAGTTCTGGAACTTAAGACCGAAATATAGGACCAGAATTTAGATCCAAAATTCAGTTATATTTCCAGTGTTCGATACTAAAATGCATGCCAGAATCCAGGTTCTGAATTCAGAATTTGGTCCTAAAACTCAGCTCTATTCCGTACTCTGGATGCTAGAACTGAATTTCAGAGCTGGATCCAAGTTTTAAAACTGAATCCTGGACTGTAATTCTGAAACTAAGATTCAGCTGCATACCAGAATTTATGTCCATAGTTCTGTGCTGGAATTCAGGTTCAGAATCCGTTGTCGAACCAGAATCGTATACTCGAATTCAGTTCCAGAACACAGGTGCAGTGTTCGGAATTCGGTTCCTGAATTTCAGATCAAGAATTCAGGTTCCTTACCATCAAAGAAACTGAACCATTCATTTTACTCGTATTCACGTCTCATTACATTACCAATCAACCATTTTAAATTCGTTTTTTTTTCAGTGTAGAATTCGATTTAAAATTTTTTCAGTATTTTTATTCCAAAATATGACGAGAACAACTTTCATTTGAAGCAAAATAAAACAGTTTGGCCCTTTTCAAAAGATTAGATAAATTTTGAAAACACAAAATATGCAAAGTGGCTTTCTGTTTCCATAATATCTGAGAGGGTGCTGTCTACTCCAAATACGATTTGACGCGAATTTCGTTTAATGTAATCCTACACTAGAAAACTTGATTTTCAAAATTTAAAGTGGATTTACAAAAAAATACCATTCACCATACCAGACTACATAATCTTGAGGCAATATTTTATCTAAATTTTGTTTTTTTTTTGGTAAAATTTAAAATTTTTTAAATCGCTTTTTTTTTCAGTGTTGGGCTCGTTATGGAATGGTTGAACTATTTATATTTGAAAATTTGGCTCGTTTTGGAGTACAGCTCTTTTTTGTAAGATTCGTCATTTCTTTACAAAAACCATTTTAAAAAATATTGATAAAAAAAAAGTTGGCATTTTTTGAATGGGTTATTCCATTGAATATATTATTATTTTTTTAAACCAATTCGATCTCATATTATTTCGCTGATAAAAAATTAGATAGGTTTTGTTAGAAATATGATTGAATCTAGTGCATGTTTACACTTCACTAAAGTACAATTTATTAACGTCAAACATGTGCTAATTAAATAAGGCGAAGTGAAAGAAAGTGATAAATTACCCGGCCTCCGAACTGCAAACGATGCAAATTAGATTGGTTCTGACACTAACGTTTCGATGGAAGGATATATCAAAAAATGGTCTTTGGGATCGATATTTGGTCCTTAAAAGAACCGAATTCTGGATTTTTTTTGCATTTTAAACAGAGCACGAGTGTATTTTCTTTGATTGTAAAGCATCTGTTGCAGAGTATTGTTGCAAACGATTTTTCAAAATTTAATAATCTAATTTTGAAGGCACACTACTAAAGCTCTAAGATGCTGAAGGCAATTGAAAACGATTGTTACTTTTCGGATGCGAATGGCGCCCAAAACAGCCTTTCAACTGGTCCTGTCGCCGTCTGAAATTTTATTTGGTTTTAGAGCTGCACAGGATGCACAAGTTAAATCAATACTGACGCAGACTGCATGAAAAGTCTGTCTTTAAATACTGCGTCATAACGCGTTTACCACCAATGAGGCGGGGTTAACGACAGTAAGAACTGTCCTGGTCGCCAAACTGCACGCGAATCGAATTAAATCAATACTGATGGTAGTATTTCAATGAAAAATATCACAAATCACTCATGGAGATCGATTTTTGGTACTCAGAAGACCTTGTACGTTTGGTACAACCTGAGTAACTCGCAATCAAAAACTTACCACTTCAACTCAATCTAATGGGAAGTTTCTGATTGTTTCAAGTCATATTTTCCTGACCGCTTGCTTTGCCGTAGGATTAAATCTTTTCATCCACAACAAGTAGAACGTAAATTAGTGATTCGAAATTCGCAATCTAATTTTTTTTCTTCAATATTCTGTGCATTCTGTTTCACAAGACCTCCGACGTCCAATCAACTAAGAAATAAAACCATGACAAATTTCACCCGGGCTGGCATATCAGACTGCCAGTGAGTGTATGTGTTTGTGCGCGCGCTTAAGCACATGTTGATCCCTTTCATTAATTGAATAATTACCGCTCAAGGTTATCATCAACCATCCCTCGGGGTAGGAGCAGTCTGCGCGGTAGCAACTCTACCCGTGAGCAGCGTTCTCACACATGACCTGACACGAATCTCGCCGCTCAGCTAAAAAGAACGGGAATTAAACAACAACCGGCCGCTTTGTTAGCGTTCATGTAGTCTTGTTTTGTAAATATCCTTTGTGGTGGATGCCGACAGCCGCCTGTTCGCACCCATCGCGAAGGTACTTAGGTGCCATACACAGTAGCCGGTCGTGTTGGAGCGATTTCCTAGAAATGAGCCTGAGATGATAGGAAAAACGTGTGAAATGTGAACAACACTCTCTCGGTGGCCTTTCTGCGGCTTCGGCTGCGGCCGCGACTCCCAAGCGCAACACAAATCGGCAAAATATTGTCATTTAAAATAAGCACTTAGAAAGCGGTAACAGATGACCTCCAGCTTGTCATTATCAGTGTCGGTTCGTTTTAACCGAAGACTGTAAGGGGAATGGAGCGAAATTCCACCGGCCACGGACGACAGTAGATCTTGATCTCGTTCGATGTTATTTTTTATTTTTCTCTCAGCCGTTCAAATTTTCCGCTGATCGACAATCCCGCGGAATTGCGTCGTTGCAGTCTCAACGAGTAACGGTCTTATCTGAAATGACTTATTTAAATGCGCTAAGCCGCGACTCCCTCCGTCATTGGGCGTCGGTCATCGGAGACATTATTCGGAATTATGGAAATAATAATTAACGACTTTGGCTAGTCGAAACGTGCGTGACAAATCTTTCCACGGACTCCACGGTCTTTCTGTCGCCTGTCGCCATTATCGACTGCGAATTGTCGAGACACCCGAAAGCAAGTTATTGTTATCTGCAAGGATTAGATAAGGAATCTCGTTTGTCGACACCCGTGTCCTTGACAACTGGCCCTGGTAAATCTGGGGATCGACGAAACGCTCATCATCCGATCGTTGGTCTGGTGATCATGAATGTTTTAATCAACATCCAAACATGACACTGACAAAACAATTTAAAAAGCTTTTAGTAAGAAACATGAACACAAGAAAGTATCCTAAACTGATTTTTGGTATCGATTTATAGGTCCTTAAAAGAGCCGAATCAAGAAATTTATTCGCCGCCTAACAATTCTGATGGTACTAAACTCAAACGCGTAAAATTTCAGCGCTGGCCATTTTCGAATCGGATGCGAAGTCTTTTGAACCAGAAGCTCAAGTTCCACATCGAAATGTAGTACTCCAACTTGACTCGAGCAAAAAAAATTTCATGGAAATAATAAACTTGTGATAGCAAATCGGCGATCTCCAACTGACAACAGTTCAAATTAGTTGGATAATAATGCTTTTTGCCAGGAAAAACTTGAAAAATGGCACGGAAAGAAAAGATCGTTCAAAAGAAACTGCTAATGCGCTTATGAGTCGAAGACGAAACATAAAAAAATATTTAGTTATACGCACTTAGCACAAACCGGTTCCCGTGCGGTACCAAAACGATTCAATAACCTTGTAATTTCGGAACCGGAAGTCGGTTCTGGATAAAATTCAATAGCAACATATGTAACCATAAACCTCTCATTTGAGCTTAATTTTTTATTCTTAATTAATAATTTGACATTTTAAACGTCCATCACCCTGTTATTCTGGAACCAGAAGTCGGATTCAGACAATATACAGGAATTTAGTAGTTTTTCATGCAAGAACTGTAGACTAGAGGAATTCATTACCCATTTTTAAATAGCTCATCTTAACATTTTCTTTTTTAGATAAAAATTTTCTAATTTATAGGTTTTTTTCCTCATCTGTCCGTAGCTCCGGTATCGGAAGTCAGATAATGATCAAATTTAAAAATTTCAAGTTAGTTCAAATCGGTTCAGCTTTCTCGGATAAAAGCAAGTACTTTTTTAAAGTTTTCTTTCTAGTCACCCTGCACTTTCAGAACCGGAATCTGGATTAAAATAAAAAAAAACACCGTCAAGCACAGAAAAAAATGTTTAACTGGTTCTTTTGGGACTAACAAATTAATCCCAAATAATATATTATGACATGATTTTTCAATAAAATAAATACTCCGAAAACGATTCGTTTCGTGTTTGTGAAATTTTCACAAGAAAACTCAGACAAAAACACGATTTTTCAATAAAATAAATAATCTAAAAACGGTTCGTTTTGTGTTTGTGAAATTTTCACAAAAAACTGATTTATCAATGAAATTAATAATCTAAAAACGTTGTGTTTGTGAAATTCTCACCAAAAAACTCAGGAAATTCACACTGAAAAATCGCATAACTTTTAAAATTCGTACAAAAATAAAATATGATTTTTCATTGAAATAAATAATCTAAAAACGGTTGGTTTTGTGTTTGTGAAATTTTCACAAAAAACTGATTTTTCAATGAAATTAATAATCTAAAAACGTTATGTTTATGAAATTTTCACAAAAAAAACTCAGAAAATTCGCATTGAAAAACCGCATAACTTTGAAAATTCGTACAAAAAAAAGAACATGATTTTCAAATGAAATAAATAATCTAAAAACGGTTCATTTGGTGTTTGTAAAATTTTCACAAAAACTCAGGAAAAAACATTATTTTTCTATTAAATAAATAATCTAAAAACGGTTCGTTTTGTGTTTGCGAAATTTTCACACAAAAAACTCCGAAAATTCGCATTGAAAAACCGCATAACTTTTAAAATTCGTTAAAAAACATGATTTTTCAGTGAAATAAATAATCTAAAAACGGGTCGGTTTGTGTTTATGAAATTTTCACAAAAAAAATAAGAAAATTCGCATTGAAAAACCGTATAACTTTGAAAATTCGTACAAAAAAAGAACATGATTTTCAAATGAAATAAATAATCTAAAAACGGTTCATTTGGTGTTTGTGAAATTTTCACAAAAACTCAGGAAAAAACAATATTTTTCTATTAAATAAATAATCATTCGACTGATCCTTCACATTTAAGAAAAATATTGTTCAACAGATTTGAAAATTTTTGCTCCATTATTTGCGGGAAGGCTCTTCGGTTTTAGCATTCACTTGACATAAAAAGCAGTTGACAGTGCTTGAAAGCCGTAGACACATGGAAAAAAATTCTACATCAATAAAATCATACCAAAACTGGTTTAGAAAGCTCAGATGCGGAACTTTTGAAATAGAAGGCGAAGAGAGTGACAGCAGGAAAGGAAAATTCCAAGATGAAGAAGAATTAGAAAATTTACTTGACCAATGGTCTTGCCAGTATCAGAAGTGATTCTCGAAGCGATCAAAGCCAGTTCCATGGTTCCAGTGTGATGTTATGCATTTTAGGACTACCATTTTCTCTGAGTTGTTGCTAAATCATCTTGATCCAGGACAGTGTGCAACCGTACACAACAAGCTTTGCCAAATGGAGGATCTACACTGAAAAAAATCGTTTCAGCGATTCAAAGTCGATTTACCAAATAACACCATTTTTTGGTTTTGATGAATTTTGGTCTCAATTACATGTCGTAACTGTGTTCACTATCAAGGCTTCATCTTTTTACCTTTTTTATGTATATAAAAAATAGGTATAGAATTCGCTCAAACTTTCGAAAAAATTTCCGAGGCCCGGAGGGCCGAATGTCATATACCAATTGATTCAGCTCGACGAACTGAGCAAATGTGTGTGTGTGTGTGTGTGTGTGTGTGTGTGTGTGTGTGTGTGTGTGTGTGTCTGTATGTGTGTTGTCAACTAAGAGGTCGAGATCTCAGAGATGGCTGGACCGATTTTGATCAAACTAGTCGCAAATGAAAGGTCTCCCCGTCACCCAGAACGCTATTGAATGGTTTTGAGATCGGATGTTTACTTTTTGAGTTATACGAAGTTTTATGTCAAAATTTTCAGTTTCTGTCACAATTGACCTTGAAAACAGAATATGTTTTCAGACTTAGATTCCGCACGGTAATAGCTATCCAACAAGCCATAGATTGTTAAAATCCGTCCATTTTTAACGGAGATATCGAATTTTTTGTATTAGCGACTTTTCTTCCATATTCCAGCAGTAGAAGTTCTGAGCGCTGTATGGCAAAGAAAGGCTTGGGAGCAACGTAAAACACGATTTTTTATACTGTTACATACAATAGTTTCTAAGTACCAAAAAGACTGTGAGCAGCATTATTTTTCATGACATTTTGCCTCGGACCAATTTTAGCACGGTTCGTTTTTGGCAACATAATCGTTCGAATATGACATATTGGAAAGATGGCAGTACTTCCGAATTTTGAACAATTTCATAATTATATTGATTTAAACTGCTTACAGCAATAAATGCTGGAAGAACAAAACACCCATATACCATTTGAATCAGTTCGTCGAGATCAGCAAATGCGTATGTGACAAATAATTTCACTCAATTTTTTACCTTATTTTCGAAGATGACTCAACCGTTTTCTACAAACTCAGATTCATATGAAAATTCGTATGCTCCTAAACAAGGTTCCTGAATTATGTTTGGATCCGACTTCTGATTCCGGAACTACAGGATGATATGTGAAACGAAATTAAAATTGTGTAACTTATTTTCCTCGTAGATGGCTGAACCGATCTAAGATTCAAATGATATCTAAGAATCATCTAAGATTTGCTGATTTGAATAGTCGACAACCAAATAAACTTATTTCAGTTTTAGTGGTATTCAGTTTTCGATTCGGAAGGCACCCAACAATTTAACTCGTACTACGATTTCTCAAAGATGTCTATACTGATTTTCAAACATATTGAAACAAATGTAAACTCATCAGGTGAATTTGTCTGACTTCGGCTACACCGATTTTCGAATTCCGGCTCCAGTATCGAATCGTTTCTCAAAACTCAATCTCAAATAAAGCCAAATCGAATTTCAGAAAAAAATTCAAATTAAAATAAACTTATAGTCCCACACAAAATTAATTAATTTTATTCAATGCTGACTTCCGATTCTGGAATTACAGGAGGATGAATTTTTAAAATTCAAACCGATATAGAAGATGATAATCCCGAAAAGCTTGAAAGTTGGACTCAAAACTATTGCAATTTATTTGTCATATGGCCATACGAATCGGTTTGGTTTATGCTGGTTCCTGAATACCGGCTCTGGAAGTTCCTTAAATTACCGTGAATTCTAAAGTGGAACTCACTTCGACATATCATGAAAAGTTTAATCGATTGTAACCTTTTTAGATAGAGTAATGAGTGATTAAAATGTCAAATTGCAGCTTAAAACGACGGATTGATAAAAAAAAGGTATCATCTCACTGATAGGTGGATTAAGCACGTTTTTTGTACCAACCGACTTTTTTCGTCTATCGAAATTTTAAATGAATTCCCTGATTTTAAATGAAGTTGGAATCGTTACGTATCTCACGGATCGTAGTGCCTCCGAACGAGTCGGAACTACTGTACTCTCGGAATCGTTTCGGTGGCGTGCCTCAAGGAAGCCATCTCGGATCATTTCATTTCGTGTTATTTGTGAACGATCTGTTACCGCTTTATCTTTATCTTTTAAGCGAATTGTCACCCTAAAAAGTATTGTATGCAGATGAACTACTACATGGAATGAGAAATTCCGGGCCTAACAAAGAAAATCGATTTTTGCCGTAGAGAATCGATTTTTGCCGTAAAAACTTTTTTATTCTTTAGTATAATCTCCATCTAGAACGATACACTTGACCCATCCTCCAACATGTTAATGCCATTTGAAAAAAAAAAAGATTTGTCAAGGCCTCCAAAATAGGCTTCCATTTCCGCAATGACCTCAGCATTCGACGAAAATTTCGGTCCCTGGCAAAACCTTTTCAGGTTTGGAAATAAATAATAGTCGTTGGTGGCCAGGTCTGGAGAATATGGGGGATGGTGGACCAATCCGTGCCGCCAATAATTTAATTTAACTGTAGCTATTTTATCAGGTCACGAATGTCGTCTCCTTTCCATAGCTTGATGAAAACTAGAACTCGCCTGACACAATTAGTTGTTATTCAAATACTAGTGGAAAGATTGTCATAAAATTTAGTATTGGGCCATCTAGAGGCTTGTTCTCAACAAAAATATACATGGTTCGAAACTATTCACATCTTTTCTGTGAGAGACCCGAGACTTTTCATTCGATATTGTAGAAACAGATCCAAAAGTCTGACGATTCTTTGAATTCTTCAATTTCTTGGAATAAACTGCCAACATTCAAGAGATATCGAAAAAAAATGGATTTGCCGAAAAGATCCGACCTGCTTTCCGTGGGAGACACGAGCGCACGAGGTCCGTGGGAGTCCGTCCTCCTCCAAATGCGGGGAAATGCGTAGATGGGAAGTCTAGCTCCCAGCATGCAACCCTCGAGGCGACTATTGCCGAAACCAAAACGAACTTGAAAAACAACATTCAAACAACGGGCGAACCATATCGGAACCCGATAAATCACCCATACGCCAATTAAGCCATTCATGAAAGCTTCGTTTTGAAAGGGGTTTGGGATCTGAGTGAGCATCGCTCGCGTTTGTTCCGAATTTCGGCCTGGCAAAACAGAGCCACAGTTCTCTCATCGTAGCGGACGAGAAGGTGTCAATTAGCGTGCCGTTGTCGCTGCCCAGCGGGGGGGATTCGCCCCATATACAGGCATTTCGTGGTTTTTTTTTTGTCAAGTTTCGAGACTAGCTACCTTGACCGCGACCGGACGGCGAGGAACCTCGTACAAACGGAATCTAAGATTCTCTTCCTCGTTTTTGGTTACTGTCTATATATTTTTTTTTTCTGACAGTTTGAAATTTTAAATGGCGCCTCCCTCCGTCGTCGTCGTCGTCATCTTCGCCGTCGGATGAAAGTGTTTAAATATGCTAATGTCCGTCCGAGTCCGTCTATGGATTTTGCAAATCCAGTTCATTCATTCCAATCGGTTGGGAATCCTTGAACGTTTCGTCGAACCGTACGAAAAAAAAAACCGGTGAAATTCGATATGATCGGGTTGAATCCGGTGGCAGCGGCACCCAGCCAAAGATGGACTAAAGTTGTCATCTAACGCGTCGTCGCATCGGTTTCCGCTTATCTTATCGCGCACTCTGAACAAGCATGATGATAGGAGCCTTTTCCAATTGGGTGATGAAAAAAGAAACAGATGTATTTGTTCTGGGCCAGTTTCACCGGGAAGGTGTTGATAGGCTTGTCACTGCTCTTCGGTGAGAGGGTTGTTAGGAATATTCCATGACGTTCGACGGAAACGGGAACTCGTACTTTTTAAGCCGGTACATTTTTTATAAATTCTTGAAATAAGTCAAAATAAAGCTCTTGCATTGCTCTTGATAGAAAAAAATTCTTTGATTTTTTAAATAAAAATGTCTTTTTTTTTGGCATACTACAAGTTTTTGTAAATCTACCTGCAAATAAAAAAAGTTTAGTAATCAGTGTTGAAGATTAGTTACGTTTTTAAATAAGACAAAAATATCTTTCATTTGAATGCAAGTTTGTACAATTCGGCTCAGTTTTATGGGAGAAATGAAGTGAGTTTCATTTCAATTACATTCAATTCTCCGGTAGGGTAAAGTGTTATAATATGCCCCCCTTAAGAAAACATTGAGATATTTCCAAGTGTATTGATATATTTTCCTCGAGAATGTATGTATTTCATTGCAATACGGATGAGGAACATAATTTTCAATGACTCCAATAGAAAAGATGAGAATTGATTGATATAAACACATTTTCCAAAACGGCCACATTCTTAGTTTTTTTCGCTCGCCTCAGACATAATGCCCCAGCAGCCGTAAAATATGTCCACAACAAATCAATGGCATGACACACAACAAAAGACATTTTATCCTACAACAATGATGCATTATGCTTCTTGAAATGTCCATAAAGTTACTGTTTTGAGATAATCAGTATGTCAAAGAAATAGCGGATAAAACATATTTTTAGTCGAAGCAAAACTTTACATCGAAAAGCTGCTAAATGAATTTTTTAGTTTTTTCATACTTTCCTGCAAACGACAACCACCAAACTTGCATAGCAGAAAGATCCTACGAAAAGATAGTGTTAATGATAAAACTTTGGTTCAGAAAAGTCTTCAATGCTTAAGAAAGGAAATGGGGCATTTTGGCTAGCAGGGGCGCTTTATAAGACTTTCCCCTACTTCCGCTCCTGGCAACTGCGTTTATCGATACAGCAAAACTCGGTTCATTAAGCCATCAAGTAATAAAAATTACAAGGTGAAACAGTTTTTTGCATCGTTTGGTGGTTTGAAATGACCCTGTAACTTCGGAACCGGAAGTCGGGTCCAAAAGTCATTCCGAAATTTCGTATGGCGCCATAAGAACTTTTATGCTTGTGTTCTATGTTTGTGAAAATCGGTTGAGCCAATTTTGCAGAATCTTAGTGCGTTGCATTTTAAATGATTTTTAACCATATTTCCGGTACTTCCGGAACCGAAAGCCAGGTACAGGAATAACTGATGTAAATCTATTTGTTAATGAACTATCAAGATTTGCAAACTGAAGAGCTTTTTTCAATGAATTCTAGGGAATTCGATTCTCTTTACACTTGCCATACTCTTGAAATAGACTCTAAACGCACTGTATTTCCGTAACCGGAAGTCGAATCTATATGGAAATCGAGAATTTTTTACTGGATCTTTTTCGAATCTAAGTATATGAAATTCGGTTTAGCCATCTTCGAGTGAAATTATTTTCACTTTTTGAGTCACATCACGCTATAATTCCAGAACCGGAAGTCGAGTGCAGATGAAATTTTTAAGCTTTGTATGGAACCGTTAGTGATATAATTTTCACTTTTTTTGTCGGATTTAGATGCAATTAAGAAACTTTGTACAGGACCGTAGGACCTTTCATCCAAGTTCGTGAAAATCGGTTTAGTCATATCAGAAAAAAAATTAGTTACATTATTGGTCACACGCACAGACATTTTGCGATCTCGACTAACTGAATCGAATAGTAATCGAATATTTCGAAAAAAAAATATTCCGAATTGGTTTTGATGAAAACTCGGACTTTTCTTCGAATACCACTCATTAAATTTTAGTCAGTCTGTGGGCCAACCTGAGCGACCATTTTGTTTCACCATCTTTTCATTCTCTATTGATCCTCTTTTTCAGCTTCTGCTTGACAACTGCCCAATATTTTTCAATTGGCCGCTATTAAGCTCATCCGCTCACACCACTTTCTTCTTTACGAAGAAAACCACTCCGTTGTCTCGACACCACTGTGCTACCTCCGCTTTAGTGGCAGTTTGCCAAATCTACCCAACACTTTGCCGAAGTCCGATGCGAGTTTTAATGTTCGTTTTTCAGACATTTCTGCTTAGGCATTCGGGAATCCATATAGTCTGAAAAGCTTCCTAACTCTATGTGCGGGCTTGAGGATCGATCCCAGGTGGGTTGCGTGAAAGGGATCGACTAACCCATCACGCTATACCGGTCCCTTCTATATAGTCAGGTTTGTCACGAAAGGTTTAGTTTTTTTTTGTCCGCAACTGGAAATACCATGCCAGATCATAAGCTTTTTTGCGAATTTATCGACAAAAATGAATTTGGACTTGTTAGAGACATCACTTCGACCAATGGCTTAATAGAACTTTTACCCGGGAAGCTACTCATAATTCATCTTCACGTATCTTTCGTCGTTCATGAGGATGCTTTCTTCGTGTTTCGTAAGAACCTCATTTTGAAAGGGTGGTACGATACAAATTTGAATCTATATTTTATGCGTACTGTATTTTCAAATTCAAGTGTTTAATTCAACGTTTTTACCGCGTAATTCTCTTCAGTGATGAGGCGCATTTTTGGTTGAATGGATACATCAACAAGCAAAATTGCTGTACTTTGAGCAAAGATAATCCACATGCCATTCAAGAATTACCGATGCATCCCGATAAATTTACTGTTTTGCGCGGTCTATGGGCTGGTGGAGTCATCGGTCCTTTTTTCTTTAAAAATGAGGAAGGATGACGCGTTACCGTGAATAGAAATCGATACATAATACCATGATAATTGAATTTTTGTTGCCAAATTTCAAGATATGGATGTGAACGAAATGTTGTTTCAACAGGATGGTGCCACTTGTCATACTGCGGCCGAAACCATCGAATTATTGAAAGAACATTTCAACGACAACATAATTTCGATAAATGGACCGATGAATTGGCCTCCGCGTTCATGTGATTGGACGTCACTCGATTACTTTTTGTGAGAATACGTGAAGTCATTGGTTTATGTGGATAAACCAGCAAACATTGGTTCTTTGAAAACTGAAATATGCCCTCTAGTGCTTGAAAAAAGTAGTCAAAATTGGACCTCCAGGATGGCCTTTTGAGAAAAATAGTCGTGGCAGCCATATGCCCGAAATTATATTTGAATGTTAAATACCAATAAATTATCCACCAAATAAAAAAAAATTGGACATTTCATATTTTGGCATGTGTTTTATTTTAAATTTAAATCAGCAAGCTCTTAAGAAACACCCTTTAGTTTTTCATACACTATTTCCTGTAATATCGTAGGGGGACGGGTATAGCGTGATGGAATAGTCGATGCCTTTCACGCAGCCCACCTGAGTTCGATTCCCAACCCCGCACGTAGGGTCAGAAAGTTTTTCTGGCCGGAAGAGACGAATGACCTTATGGTTAAAATCGCTATAATTGGAACAAAAAAAAAAGTTATATTGTCGAAACAATAAATTGGCCGTCAACACGTTTGCGCGTTTTCTAAATAATAATCCAGAGGGCGTTCCACCGCTGGGTCGCTGTAAAGCTTAGAATTGCAATTTCAACTATGTCTCCTCATGTGATAAGACCGTTCCAGCGCCCGAAAAATGGATGAGAATGTTCGTAAAAAATGGTCAAGAAAGTGCTACTACAATTCAACAACCATCCAAACATGTCAATTCGAGATGTTGCTGAAATGTCTAAGATGTCAATTGGTTTTGAACAGAAAACTGAAAACATCACTGTAAAAAACACGCTGCCGGAAACTTTACACAAAGTTGCTCACCAAATAGTGTATGGATGACGAAGCCAAATCGTGATGGATGACGAAGCCTTCGTGTCAGGGCCGACTTCCGTCAACTTCCTGGCCAAGTATGTTTTGAAAGTCATTAAATGAGTTCTAGAATCGCAGTTCCGGCGGATATTTGAAAGAAGAAATCATCGAAATTTGCAAAAAAGTTCCTGATCTGGCAGGCGATTTGCGGATGTGGTGAAATAATCGCTTCTTCTTCTATCGCTTCCGGAACAATCATCGGTGCGATTTACTCGGAAGAGTGGTAAACTTTTCCTTGTTGGTGTCTTCTGCAAAGATGTAGGGGTTATTGGCGTGGTCTTATGGAAATGAACGACCATGTTCTAGCACATGGTGAAAAGACAAATAAAAATAAATAACTTTTTACTGGAGGCAGATAGAGAGTTTTCGTCTACGACAATATTGAAGTCACTGAAACTATCACCGTTAACTTATTATTGGGTAATATTACTAAAAGGTTTCAAAAAAGCAGTTTTCTCATGCTAACTTTTTTCACCACAATTCTAGAGAAATGGTTTGTACAAAAAGGGTTAGATTTTGTAAAAAATACTTCAATACTCTATGACAATTTTTGAAATAGTTACAGATACGATTTATTAATTTTTATTCGAGAAGCCAAATGAATGGAAAATTTAACGGATAAGATGATTTTTTGGGAAAAAGATACGCTCAGAGACAGGACTCGAACCTGGGTTTTTATGCATTCCGTGCTTACGCGCTACCATTTCGCCACCCTGAACCTTGTGATAGACACAGCTCTCAAACATGGTTAGGTGTGTCTAACTTTTTCATTCATTTGGCTTCTTCAATATATGTTTCCACTCAGTCATTGCAAAAACTGAATTACGGATAGTTTTCTATAAAAAAAAAAATTTCGTACATAATTATTTCAGAAGATGGTAAAAAGTTGCAGATATATTCTTAAATATAAATGAAATGAACATAATATAAAATATGTAAGTTCAACTAACTCTAATTCATCTTCTGAATCGTTTTTGATACAACTTGGCTGTTAAGTTCAATAATTTTTAAATTCAATTAGAAAAGATTCCAGATTTCCATTCAAATTTGAACCACCCTAATGACCTTTTACATCAAAAGATACGCCAGTTTATTGCAAAAAATTTTTGTAAAGAAATCAGCAGCTAAAAAACTAATATTTAACTGCGAAAACATTTTTGTCTCGTAATTTTCTCGTATCGGATCACCGTGTGATCTGGCAAGGTGTTTGCGATTGCAGACAAAGTTCCCACAGTTTCGTGACAAATGAGACTATGGAATTTGGCAAGCTATCACTACAGCGGGGAAGTCCTACAGTAGTATCAAGACAACTGGGTGGATCTCTTGGAAAAGGACAGAAAGCTGAGTGTCTGTGGGTGTCCTCAAGGTGGTGTACTATCCCCACTTTTATGGAACCTAGTCGCTGATAGTTTGTTAAGGAAGTCGCTGATAGTTTGTTAACCTTGGATTTCCGACTTATGGTTTTGCCGACGATTATCATATATTGATGACCGGTATAAGCATTAACACTCTCTTTGATTTAATGCAGCAAGCCCTGCGATCTGTTGAACAATGGTGTTGTCAGGTTTGGATTATCTGTAAATCCGGGCAAAACATCAATGGTGCTTTTCACTCATCGTAAGATAATTACAGGAGCTCGTCCGTTGCAGTTCTTTGGTTCAGGGGTCACTGTGGTCGATCAAGTTAAATACGTCGGGGTTATTCTTGACTCAAAACTGAATTGGTCTGCTCACATTGATTTCAGGATTAAAAGAGCTTGCATGGCTTTCGGCCAATGCAGACGAGCTTTTGGAAAATCATGGGGACTCAAACCCAGATATATTCATTGGATCTACACAACTATCGTTAGACCAATTTTAGCATATGGATGTCTTGTATAGTGGCAGAAAGGAGAAGTCGCGACAGTTCAGTCAAAGCTAAATCATCTCCAAAGGATGGTCCTAATGGCGATGACAGGAGCATTCACGACAACTCCTACTGCTGCTCTAGAGGCGCTACTGTGTATTAAACCACTACATGTGTTCCTAAAACAAGAAGCATTATCTTGTGCATACCGTCTTAGGGTTACAGGGCTTTGGAACAGTAACCCATTAGAATATGCTACCAGTCACACTCGCTTGTGGTCTCAAATGGTTCCGTGGGATGAGTATTTACTCGCTCCTAGTGACCTAACTCTCACATGCAGTTTTCCTTTTAAAACATTCAATGTGAGCTATCCTCTTCGTTAGGAATGATTGTCTGGTTGTCTGGAACGACAACTTGATGAACACATAGTTTGTTTTACGGACGGTTCTCTGTTGAATGGTCGTGCTGGTGCTGGTATCTACTGTCGTGAAATAGGCTGGAGCAGTCTCATTCACTTGGTAGATACTGTACTGTGTTCCAAGCAGAAATCTACGCAATTCTGTGTGGAGTACAATCGGCACTTCAGCAGAGGATCTGTGATAAACGTATTTATTTTTGTTCCGACAGTCAGGCAGCCTTAAAAGCACTCAGTTCGAATGACTCACGGTCGAATCTAGTGATCGCATGTCGAACTCAAATTGAAGACCTCAGCATTTCAAATGCTGTTTACTTCATATGGGTACCCGGCCATTCTGGTATTACTGGAAATGAATGGGCTGATGAGTTGGCTAGAGCTGGTGCAACGAATGATTTCGTTGGTCCTGAACCAGCTTTACCACTTTCAACTAGTTGGATAAAGCACAAGATACGTTCTTGGGCTGCATCCAAACATGCCAGCTACTGGCGCAGCTTGCAAACTTGCGCTCAGACAAAAGCATTTCTACCAGATTTAAATCTGAAAATGTCAAAGTGTCTACTGCATTTCTCCAAGTATCATTGAAGTATTCTGGTCAGAGCTCTGACTGGACATTGCAAACTCAATTATCACATGGCTACTATTCAACGTGCTGAGTATTATTCGTGTGATTTGTGTGAATGCGATTATGGTACTTCATATCATCTGATATGTAACTGTCCCGCATTGACGCAGCTACGTATCCGGGTTTTTGGTTCTCCATACATGGTTGAGTCTGTGTATGCGGAGCTAAAATTGAAGGATATTCTCTCGTTTCTCACCCAATGTGGTAAGGAGCTATAGTCAGAAGGGTTCATCGTTCTTCCTGGAGTGAATGAATCCCTTCTGTATTCACCTTAAATAGGGTTTGGCAGATTGTTTGGCATCCTCTGGGGGGTACCGAATTTACTTCTGCTCGTACATACTGCGAGTCGTTCTGCATTCTTCCGGGAGTGCAGAATGGTGTCGCTTTTGTAAGATCTCTAAATCCTCTCGGGGGTTGGAGGTTTTATTAACAGCAGACTGTTCGGGACCTCGTAGAGGTTCAGAATTTCCTTCTGCTTCCACTAAATGTGATCCTCAGCAGATTGTTCAGCATCCCTTAGGGGTGCAGAATTTACTTCTGCTTTTATGTGTTTTTGTGTCGTCAATTTTTCTCATCCTCCTAGTCCAACCCTTACCATTTCCTTTCAATCCTTCCCTCTTGTATATCGGGAAAATGATGCTAAAAACAAATTGATGGCAAGGCACAAATCTCCAAATATCAAGGGGAACGTACCATTTGAGCCAATTTGTTCTGATTCCTGATTCCTGATAGAAAAGGACATTAATTTAACCAACTGCCATTAATTCCACCCGATAAAGAAATATTGAACAGTTGTCAAATAAAAGTTGAATAAAAGTGGAGAAATGAATCGAGATGGCCGTTCAGATTAGCCGTCATAGTTTCCAAAATATGAGTAGTATTTGAAGAAAAGTAGAAGATTTCAGCAAAGCCAAATCTGAGTATTTTTGTTCGCTATTTTACCTTCAAAGTGCAATAAATGGCTTTCATTTGAGTACTCAACGCAGTTATTTCGTTCATGGATCTGAGAGTATTTTTTTGCATTCAGATATTAAATGACTCATGCTTTATTATGTGACTAAAACCCAACGCCAAAATGAGTAACCATCTTACGCAGAAGCTAAACTGCTAATGAAGCCAGATAAGAATCCTGATATCCCACCAACACCTACCCCAGTGTCATAGCAAACAACAAAAGAAAATTTATCAAACGCGAAGCGAAGAATTTCACTCTAAGGCTAATTTAGGTTTGACAGCAAATACGACAACTCGCACACCATTCCAAACGACCTTGTGAACCTGTCGGCAAACCTCAACCGCTCAAGCACCGCCGAGGCCATCAAACGAAATTTCCAGTGAAAACATTCATTTTTAAACAATTTACGAGCACGACTCCTCACCTCTCCTTCGTGCGGCTTCCACATGACCCTCGAAGTGACCTCTTGGAAATTCGGAACGCGCGAACGAATCCGCGTCGTCGGAAGTCGAGAAAGGCAGTCAAAAGTGAGAGATAACATTCTCACGGGGTGGTGGTGGCTCAGTGTTTTAGGAGGTTGTTGTTTGTCGAAAATTTGCAGCTACGGAGGAAGTCCACATCCACCAAGCCAACCAGGTGATTAATGGGAAAAAAGCGACGGAATTTGAAATTTCAAAGCAAGATAAGGAAGAAGCGCGGCTGCGCCGACTCGTTGAAAAAGCCTTCACGCACTGGAAAGTTGTATAACCACCTGAAACTAGCTCCAATCAAGATAGGTTTTTGTCACCTATTTTTCAGATACACGATGCATAACCCCCCGTAATTACCGTATCGCGCTACACGAGTGCGTCGCTCTTTACGTAAGGAATGGCCAGTCGATGCCCCGTTGTTGTCTCTATTGCGCGAACCAGTCCAACAATACAATTTGTAATCGCTCGTTCCATTCTTGGGGTCCGGAGGGGTCGACCGGTACACAACCCAAGCCCCAGTTATGATTAATACATTCAACCTATTTCACACCATGCGGCATCATCATTTGCAAGCTGCCAACAAAAGTGGTCTCTTCTTCTTAACAGGGTTCATCATAACTTCGCTGTTCAACTGACCGTACGGTTCGCTATTGTAACGATTGTAACTTGCCAAACGATGCGCCGTTTTTGGCTATAGTTCTGCATATCATCATCGAGCCGTCGCCATCATTCAGCATTATTTAATTATGGATACAATTATCGCCATTTTTTTCCAGCGCCACCCGAAGCAACCGAAATCTCCCTTCAACCGACCATCGGCCAAACTATGGAAATTGACCGTTTCGACATTTTGTACTCCAACAGGCCAGTTGGATCGGGCAGCAAACGGTTCAACTGTGGCGAGATTGATGCCCAGCACAACACGAGTTGGAGTTGGAGCAATGAAGATCTGTAATTTGCACTCGTGAATGTGGGGGGGGCCTCGCGAGTTGATTCCTTCCTACCGCCCACCGCCTACCGAAGCCGGGGAAAACAAAGACTGCTGAACGATTGACGAGGCCTGAAGTGATGCAACCAACAGCTTCCATGGAAATGAATGGAAGCCTGAATGGTCTGTTTTGTAGCCGTAGGTATTTCAAATTGTTCGGCGGTTCGGCGGACTAAACTGGAGTGATTTAGTGGAGATTATATGGCGAGGGACGGACTCTCGAGAAGCCCTTCGGAAGATGATCTGAAATGAACATGATATTGTTTCGTGATTTGCCTACACGGTACGAAACAGGCTTTCGGACAGACTTCAAAACGGTTTGTAAACATCAAAAACAATTTACTTGAACTCGATACCACATTTCTTTCGTGGTTACCTTCGACCTTTATACCCTACATATCCAAACTACTTTGTGTGCATATGAAAATCAAATTACAATTTGTCAGCTTGGAAACCTGACTGGAACAGGTAACATCTGTAGCTGATTCGAACAATACAGCCGTAGTGGGAACTCAAAAATAGTCGCCTCCGCCATTTTTGTCACAAACACAATGAATATGAACACACAATATTACATTTTGCTGCAAGGTTATCTAAAGTAACATTTACAATTTTATTAAATACTTGCGTCTCGCTTGAGTGTTACATCACAAATCCCGCATTGAAACAGCAAAAAAAAGGCTTCTAATAACCATTATAAGATCATATTGCAACCAAGTAGGCAGCTCTTCAAAAGGTTTATAAAGCAAAACGAAGCCATCACTAACCTGTGTTAAATCTATTTCGAAATTATTCAAAATTCAAGAAACATTCAAAACCAGCTTTACGATTAATATTAACATTACTCGGATGAATTCCATAGTAAGAATATATCAGATTTTATTTACGACTTAGAGGCTATTTTAGAATTAAAAAAAGCGCTTTCATTCTTATCATGAATGCATAGATAAAAATTGGAATTATAACGAAAAAAAATTGTTTTTGTGATTTATCGTCATTTTGACATACATCAGCTGCGATGTGTCAAAACTAGTGCAAACGAAAGCAAAACATAGGCATAAAAGTCAATCGTATTTTCTCCTTTTCTGCATTCTGAAAATTTTTTTATGTCTCATTGATAGAATGGCGAAATGGCGAACATGAAATTTTCCTTAATGCGAATCACATTTAACCTGAACAGTAATAAATCTTATAGCCCACTGCGCATCTGTCACATCATTGACAGGAAAGTAGCTCTGTGAGAGAACTAAAGTAACAATATTTAATTATTTAGTTCTTGTTCTAGTTATTTTATATTAAAAATTTCCGAAATCGTACAAAAGTTTTTTAATGCCAAATGTCTTAGAATTGACTGACACTTCGAGATCTAAAAATTCAAAAACAAAATTTTTTTAATCGATATGAAATTTGGATTTTTTTTTCGATTTAAAATGTCGAAATCTAAAATTAAAAAAAAAAATCTTTTCTAAATCGAGATTAAAATTTCAAAGTTTATTTTTGGAAAAAGAATCGACTCCAGAATTTTGAGATTTCCGAAATCGAAAAAATTGTTCTATTGATAGAATTGCGCGAAACATCGAGATCCGATGTTATTTCGAAAATAATTTTAAAAAATCGACACTGGAACTTTTTTTTGAAATTTCCGAAATCGAAATATTTTTTTATGACAAATGCCTTAGAATTGCATGAAAGACCGAGATCTGGTGTCATATAAAAACATATTTTTAAAATCAACCCTGGAACATGAAAAATTTTTAAACTTTCCGAAATCGAAAATTCTCTTTTTTTATGCTAATGCTGATGAGATCTAGTGTCATCTCAAAATCGTGTTTTTTCTGACAAAAGTCTTACAATTGCATACATCGTCAAGATCTGGTGTTGTCTCGGCATTTAAGTCAATTTCAAAATATTTGGTAATTAAATTTACGATCTCGGAAATTTTAAAATTCCACCTAGCCAATCATCCAGCACTCAATCATTGAGGTCGTTCAGCATCTCGAATGGAAAAAAATCAGCAGAACTATGACAAAAATCATTGCCTTGCATAAGAAGGCGAACGGCGCATAAAAATCCACAGAAGGCTGATGAGCATAGAATCTTATTCCACGACATAAACGAACCGCACATAATACAAGTCGATTCAATACTAATTTCGATTGTGTGAAGAGACTCAGTTCAAATAGTCACGTCCATTCTATGCGAAATGCAAAAAGATTTTATGTATACTAAGTTGGCGTCTCTGTTAGGGGAAGCTATGAATACGGCTTGATATACATGGAGAATTATACATTGTTCGTTATTTATTGAAGTTTCAATCACCAGCTATCTCAAATATAGTGTTTTATCTATTCGATTCGATGCGATCTGACCACTGTTTGCACGTTTTTTTTCGTATCTCGAATTCGCATTTCTATATCGAATTCAAAGAGTAGTCCTACGTCAAAACGTGCGATATCAGTGCAGTGAATAATAGTACAAATATCTACGCACTTGCACATTTCATTAATTTTGGATCTTCCGATAGCCAATTTTCGGAAATGGTAAACGCTAGCTATGTTTATATTTTAACTAATTATGTAAATTTTGAAAACTTCAGTAAATTTTGTGAATTTTAGTAAATTTTGTATTATATCAGGGAATTTAGTAAATTACGGTAAATTTTGCATATTTCAGTAGATCTCGTACAATTCAATTAATTTCGTAAATTTAGTACCGTTGCGTAAATTTATCTAAATTTTGATAATTTCAGTATATTTTTTAAATATAGTGAATTTTGTGAGTTTCAGTGAGTATTGGAAAATTTCTATTAAGAACGGCCGTAAATTTGGCACATTTACTAAATTTAGTACCTAAATAAAGGTAATTTCTGTAAATTTCAGTAAATTTTGTTAAACTCAGTAAATTTCAGTATTTTTCTTTATGAACTTCAGTTAAGTTTCTACATTTTAGTAACTATTGTAATTTTAAGTAAAGTTATAAAATATTGCATATATCAATAAATTTTATGCATTTCAGAAATCTGTAAATTCCAGTGAGTTGGAGTCAATTTAATTTTTTTTATCAATATACACTTTGTTAGCTTAAACAAATGTAACTACTTGCTGATACTGCAAATTTAGAACGGACAGAGTGTGATTCGCAATCTACCTAGATACGATTCCCAATGCTGCATATGAGATCAGAATGTTTTTTTTTTGTATCCTGGAGACAAATGACTACAAGGTTAAAACCTCCTTGATTAAAAAAAAAGTGACTTGATTAAAAAAAAAAGTAGACGACGATCGCCTTTCACGTGACCTTCACTGGATCGAATCGAATTTTTCTGATTCCGAAGTTTTTCTCAATCTGTTTGATTAATACATGTTATTTATAAAATAAAAACATTTCATACATTACTTTTAAATACATGTTATCATTTTTTTCTTGAACGAGAGGAGCAATCATTGTTATACAGCGATTTGAGGAGGAGTCGTTGGTTCACTATTCCTACCCCCGTCCATTGATTTGTCATCGCTGTTTTTGTTGTTGGAAGCAGTATCGGGGGGTTTCATATATTTTAATTTTTGTTTTACTGAACGTTGGTTTCATTGTTAACTGTGACAGATGTAAAGGGTGATTTTTTAAGAGCTTGAGAACTTTTTTAAACAATAAAACGCATAAAATTTGCAAAATCTCATCGGTTCTTTATTTTAAACGTTAGATTGGTACATGACATTTACTTTTTGAAGATAATTTCATTTAAATGTTGACCGCGGCTGCGTCTTAGGTGGTCCATTCGGAAAGTCCAATTTTGGGCAACTTTTTCGAGCATTTCGGCCGGAATAGCCCGAATTTCTTCGGAAATGTTGTCTTCCAAAGCTGGAATAGTTACTGGCTTATTTCTGTAGACTTTAGACTTGACTTAGCCCCACAAAAAATAGTCTAAAGGCGTCAAATCGCATGATCTTGGTGGCCAACTTACCGGTCCATTTCTTGAGATGAATTGTTCTCCGAAGTTTTCCCTCAAAATGGTCATAGAATCGCGAGCTGTGTGGCATGTAGCGCCATCTTGTTGAAACCACATGTCAACCAAGTTCAGTTCTTCCATTTTTGGCAACAAAAAGTTTGTTAGCATCGAACGATAGCGATCGCCATTCACTGTAACGTTGCGTCCAACAGCATCTTTGAAAAAATACGGTCCAATGATTCCACCAGCGTACAAACCACACCAAACAGTGCATTTTTCGGGATGCATGGGCAGTTCTTGAACGGCTTCTGGTTGCTCTTCACTCCAAATGCGGCAATTTTGCTTATTTACGTAGCCATTCAACCAGAAATGAGCCTCATCGCTGAACAAAATTTGTCGATAAAAAAGCGGACTTTCCGAATGGACCACCTAAGACGCAGCCGCGGTCAACATTTAAATGAAATTATCTTCAAAAAGTAAATGTCATGTACCAATCTAACGTTTAAAATAAAGAACCGATGAGATTTTGCAAATTTTATGCGTTTTATTGTTTAAAAAAGTTCTCAAGCTCTTAAAAAATCACCCTTTACAATGGTTGCAGGTTATGATTTTTAGTATTATCATGATCCACATAGAACCTTTTTTGTTTGCTAGCGAATTCAATTGCTTGCCACTCATTTCATTGGAATTCAAAATTGAAAGTTTACTACGTTATAAGTTTTGTTAAATTGAACCAATGCACTTGATATTGAATGAAATGCATTTGCTTTTTGAGCAAAATTTATTCGATTCTCATATCGAGAGTTGAGTTATACCAGACCCTGTCAGCATGGAGCGAAATCAATATTCAGTTCAGCAACGCCATCGCACGGTGTCACATTCAACATACCATGTCAATTGTATGGGTGCGCAGTGCTGCTATTTTGGCGCGCACGGATTTGACATTTCTCTCCCCTACTTCTGTGTACGAGATTCGATGCAGACTCGCATGAGGGCGCCATGCTCGCAAAAAATGTTGTTGCCATTGATTTGTTCGGGAAATGTGAGAGCTGGATATCTTGTTAATATGATGTCTTTGGTTATACACTGTTTCGCTGTGAGCCCGGTGTCAGTATTTTTGTTTGTTTTGTCACAACACTGTATTTTTTGTTCTGTTACCTGCCCTAAGCGGTTTTCATATTAACTGGGACGAACGAACATAGTAAGTAAATTGGCTCAAATTAGTTGTATAATATGTACAGCAATTTTTTTTCGAAAATCTACTGCACACAATTTTAATTTCTGAATTTGAGACTTTTACATATTGTTTAAATTTATTTATGATTGTAAATTAAACAAAAACTCTACATGGGTATTTTTTTTATCTGACTCAGAAAACCAAATAACGGAAATGATTTTCAAATAATGCAGAAGCTTCACACACAAAAATAAAACAATTTATTTTCGGCAGACACAACTGCCGCAACCTTCACTCCAGTTAAAGCAGACTCAAATACCGATTGAAGGTTCAATTTCCTCGAATTCTTCGTATCATCGAATACTGGTGTAATTTTCCTACGCACAACGCCGTTATCGCTCTGTCAGTTCAAAATCCGACAATAGTTTAACGATGTAACGACCGAAAAACGACATACCGGGCACGTATATTTACATCTTCGGACCCATGAAACTTCACTCCGCTGTCTTAGGTCGTTACATTTTACGATCCAATTGTCGCCAGCGTTGTCGTTGAACTTTTCACCCAACTTTGGCCACGTCGCGGTTTCTCCCGGCTAACCAAGTAGAGACTAGAGTAATTGACTGGACAGAGAAGAGGCTATGGGGGCGGTGCAGCGAGGTTTATTTATTTTCCTACCTCTTGTAAATTAAGCCAAAAGTGACAACAACAGAATCAACAATCCAATTGATTGGACGATTCAACACGGCGTTTGTGGCTGGTTTGGATGACAGTCCAGTCATGAACACGAACACACACACACAAAACCAGCCCCAAAACATTCCGTGTCTGCCGTGTCTGCACATAAAAGTGATTGATGAGTACTTCTTTACGATCATTCAGGCGTCACACTCGGGGTTTCTTCATTTTTCGCATCGATCGGAGCTTCACTCGTAGATACGATCAATAAACAGAAAATTTCACAAAAGAAACAAAAAAAAGCCTAGCCGGACTGATTGGAAATGACCCCGTTCGGATCCGATGTCCGTGTGGCGTTGGTCGCGAGGTTTGTCTAAGATGCTTTTTCGGTGCTTTCGCGACCGACTTCTACCACTTCTACCGGGGTCACCGCGGAGACGGGAGAAGAATCTTAATCCGTTAATGAACTATTTGTCACCACCCGACCGAGTCAACGAGCCCGAGATCGACGGTTGATTCGCGATGATGACCACCGAGGCGTCCGAGCAAAGACGGAGGTGGACCGGATTGGCTGGTGGTTTCAACATTAGCCTACTAAAACAAGTCAACGGTCAATTTTGACGTTGTCGAAATCATGCTTCTTAGCGTTCGAAGATTGATTGGTTCTTGGATCAACGATACTCACCTGCAAAAGAGAAAAATAAAACAATTAGTAAAATACATGGTGATTATAACAAGCAGCAGCTGTTTAAAAAGTTATGGTATGTTTAACCGTTAGGTGGCGTTAGCAGTTTATGCATAAACTGCTAATGCACTGATGTGTCGAAAACGAAACGTAAAATTAAGAAATTAGCGGTGTACATTGCACACAAACCGGTACCCATGCGGAACCAAAACCCCTAAATAACTATAGGTAGTATAAAGCCAGCCCAAGTTGAACTCGATCGGTATCATAGCAACATAATGGCAATAATCACCGATCAATCAATCCATCAATCGATCCTACCTACAGTCCAACCCCAACCAGGATATTTCAGTGAATCCGAAATCCGGAACCCGGAAGCCCAAACTTCTGGCAAGAAACCCTTCATTAGGGAGCAGCAATAAAACTACGTAACCCCGTGATCACCGTCGTCAACAAATACGAACAGATCACGATCGGTTACGCGATCGGCTTTAGCACCTCTGGACTCAGAAGGCCCAGATAGATAGACAGAGATAGAGCGAGAGAGGGAGTCTCGACGAACCAACGAACGGCCCAGATCACACACAGCAGCGAAGAAATGAAAGCCTTATTATTTCGAGGTAAATGAAACAGAAAAGTACAATCGTTTAATCACCACCACCAACACCACCACCATCAACACTCACGAGATGGGACTGCAATTTTATCGCTCAGGAAGTGTACGGCTTTTCTTTGTGTGTCGGGTGGCGAACGGCAGACGCTTCACGGTGCCGTGAGTTCCGCGAGGGCCGGAGTTTCGTTTGCACTCTTCTGATAATTTATGTTCAATTATTTGCCGTGCTCGTTTTGTTGGTAGTCGGTTTTCTTTTCTTTCCTACATGGCAGCTAGAATCCAGCGCAGAACCAGTTGCCAGTTTGGTAACCGAATGGTTACCGATACAAAAAAAATTGTTAATTGTTGGTGGTGAAGGTTCGAACTGTGCGCTGGTCCATCGTGACGTGAGTCGATGGTAGTGCTGCAACTGCATGATTACTTCCAAAAAGAACAATCGAAAAATGCACTTTTCGAATGATCGAATTCTGTTCGATTTCTAAACTTGTATCATTAGAAAAGAGTTAGAAAATATAAGGCCTCAAAGTGCTGCCCGGTGGATCATTTCCGGTTGCAAAGATATATTGGTATCTTTGGAACCGGAAGTGTCAGCTACTAGATCTTCGAATTTAATTCAAAACTCAATTGTAGCTTTCAAATGAGCCTAAATTTACTATAACCGGTTGAGCCATTCCGGAGAAAACTAAGAGGAAAAAATCGAGCGGAGAAAATAAATTTGTCGTTTGTGCGCGTTTTGTCGGTTACGTTACTAATGCCTTTACATCTTCTGAACCGGAAACGACAGCCAATTGATCTACAAACTTGGTACACAATCCAGTAGTAACTTTCAAATGCGCTTGCGATTGTTAAAATCGGTTACGTCACATCCAGGAAAATTGAGCGGAGAGAAAAATATACGGTTTGTCGGTTACGTTACTTATGCCTTTACATCTCCTGAACCGGAAACGACAGCTAATTGATCTTCGGACTTGATTCAAAACTCAATAGTAGCTTTCATGAGCTAGGTAAAATCGGTTAAGCCATATCCGAGGAAATAAAACGGAGAGAAAAAAAAGCATTTTGTCGGTTACGTCACTTATACCAATATTTCTCCGGAACCGGAAAAGACAGCCACTTGATTTTCGAACTTGACTCACAGCCCAATAGTAGCTTTCAAACGCTCCTAATCATGTTGAAATCGGTTCAGCCAACTCCGAGAAAATTGAGCGTATAGAATAAATCTAAAAATTAGATCTCGTCGAGCTGAGTCGAATAATTTATAACACTAGGGGTCTCCGAGGCTCCGTTCGAAAGTCGGGATTTCTAGCAATTCTATTACCTTTCTACAGAGGAAGGCAAAGAGGATAATTTTTAGAGTTTTCATATCTTTTAGATTTTAATGATTATTAGGGATGCTCAAATCGACATAAATTATCCTATAAAATTCCATTCCAAATTAACATTTTTAGGGCAGTTTCGTTGAAGTGAAGCATTTTTATGGGTGTTCAAATAGTAAAAAAATGATCAGTTTTGCAATTGATTTTTTCGTAATGTTACTTAGTTATTTTAGTTTTAATATTTTCGGAAGATGTTCAAATCGATAAAAATAGACTCTACCATTCTACATACTGGTGTCCATATTGATAGAAAATATTAATTGTGTTTTCTCATTATGATGTTCTCATAATATCTAGGAGGTTCGAATCGAATGAAATCACGAATTTCGTGAAATTGGCATTTTCCAGGAGTGTGACAAACGATGAAATTTATTAATTCACAAAATGATAGAGAATATATTGATTTTATTGTTTCGGCAGTTTTTAGTCGTATGCGAAATGAATATTTTAGATTTGACATTTTAAAGGGGTGTTCAAATCGCCAGAAATGATTAATTTCGCAAATTTGAGATTTTCTAGGTGATTTTCTCAAATCGATAGAGAAAGATTTCTTTTTGAAGTTTTGGCATTTCCTAGAGGTGTTCGAATTGAAAAAAATCAAGAAATTTTGTATATTCACCATTTTCCAGGTGTACTCAAATCCATAGAAATGATATATTTTGTGTGCTAGTAATTTCCTAGGGATGTCCGAATTGATTTATTATTATGAATTTTGCAGATTTCAAATTTTCCAGGGGTGTTCAAATTTATAGAAATGATATATTTAGCGGATTTGGTGTTTCCTTGGGGTGTTCAAATCGACAAAAACGATCAATTTCGCAGATTTGAAGTTTTATAGGCGTGCTTAAATCGATAAAAATGTATGTATGTTCACATTGGTACAAATAAAGAATTTTGTAGTTTTGGTATTTTCTAGGGAAGACAAATTTTCCAGATACTGTAAGCTTTTCCTTTTTTTTAATTGGTAAGATCCATGAATTTTGTAGATTTGATATTTTAGAGAGGTGAACCAACAGAAACAATACATTTCAAAGTTGAAATACTTATCGTGAAGTTTAAACAGACGTCAATTATATTTTCTTTTACCTTTGGTATTTGTCAAAGGTGCTCAAATTGTTTGAAATTGACGTAATCATTTCAAAAGGGCCCACAATCAATTCACAGATTCTCTTGGTTTACTTTCTGTTTTCGATTATATCTGCGTTATTATACAAATATTCGGTACATATTCAGGTACTTGATCTTCGCGGGGGATGCTCCAATTGATGGGAATTTTAATTCTATAGTTTCTACATTCTGTAGGGGTGTTCCAAACGATAAAAAATTTGAATATTGTGATTTAAAAAAAAAATAAAGAAAGAAAATAAAAAAAACAACTCAATGAAATAAAATTTAAAAAATTATAGATTTTCATAATGATTCGACATGCAATTTTATACAAATTAATAACAAAACAAAACGATATTATTTTCAAAAAGTAATTCGTCCAGTTGTACTCAGTCGATTCGTTGAGTTGAGTTCCCAACTCCAGTGATAGAAGAAATAACATCACCCTCAGCTCCGCTTTCGATTGTGAAAACAGAACTCAATTTCGGTCGACTACAAATACGTTTTTTTCGTTTTGTTTATCTCACTAAAAATCTAATGTTGTTTTCACTTCCAAAAGTAATGCTAATTGATGGTATTCAAGGTTTTCTTTATTACTGGATTTATCAGAATTTTTTACTTCATAAATTCGCGAAATTCATAATCCAAAAACGTTATAGAAATCGGGATTACTGTGCGATACATAAATTTACCAGGACATTTCGCATTACTGCAGCAGTAAGTACGACTATGTTGTGCACAGGAAAGTTTTTGAATCACTTCCAACTAGACTCTGAGGCGCCGTTCTGATCACAAGCCCAGCTGCATACGACACAGAATTATTGTCTGGATTGTTATTGTTTAACAATCCAGCTGGATATGACACAGAAAAATCGAAAAGTTTTCACTGGTTGGAAAGGCGGTTTTATTGATTTTGTTTTCACAGTTCAGTTAATCACAATGGTTCTGTTTTCCGGATTCCATTTCCGACTTCTTCAAATCCAGGTGAGTGAACCAACTCGACCAGGCAAGTCAGTGTCCTCATCGATTATGTCACAGAAAATGTTGCGACAAATGATGCTGGGTATTCGATTCTAGGAAAAGTAGGAAAAGTTTTTATTCGGACTACTGACGATGGCTCGAGAAAATTTGTTCAATTTTTGACAGCATGAAGCGGATGATAAAAATTCAAATTTTGGATAACAGCGGATGTTTTTTACTGATCCATGTTCAGAGAACAGATACAGAATCCAGTTCCAAATCTAGCTCCAGAATTTAGTAGCAGAATCCAGAAAGTAAAAATGCAATGTGGACTCTTATTTTAAATAAAATTACTGAAACGAATTACATTATTCCGGAGAGTTCTGAGATCTTGTAAAAATTCGTCAATTCGTAGAACTGCTCTGTCAATTGAGCAACTCTGGTACTGTCACCTCAGAATGCAATAAAATTGCACCGAGCGCCGTACATGTACGCTTTGCACCCGTGTGGATTTACATCGTGAATAATTTACACTCAAATTTGGGTAATAATTCATCAATTTCAACGAATTAGGCAATATTGAGGGTACAGTTTGGCCAAGACAAACCGGAAGGTAAATTAAGCAATTTGTGCTTTTATTTACAATCAAAATTACGTAGGTCAGAAAAGGACTGATAAATAGAATTACGAAAACGAATTACATTATTCTGGAGAGTTCTGAGATCCAGTAAAAAATCGTCGATTCGTTAAAAATGTTCTATCAAGTGAGCTACTCGGGAAGTGTAATCTCAGAAGATTGCACAAAGCACCGTACATGTACGCTTTGCACCCATGTGGACTTACTTCGGGAATAGTTTTCACTTTATTTTGGGTAATAATTCACCACTTTCAACAAATTAAACAAGATTGAGGGGGCATTTCGCGAGTTTGACCAAGAAAAAAAATAAAAAAGTAATAAGTTACATCGTGAACAATTTTCACTCAAATTTGGGTAATAATTAACCAATTTCAACGAATTAAACAAGCCCTCAATCTCGCGGCATTTCGCGAGTTGGACCAAGAAAAACAGGAAGATAAAAAAAAGTAAAAAGTTACATCGTGAACAATTTTAACTCAAATTTGGGTAATAATTAACCTATTTCAAAGAATAAGGAAAGATTGAGGAAACATTTCGCGAGTTTGACCAGGAAAAAAAAGGAAGGTAAAAAGAGTAATAAGTTCTCTTATTTTCAATCAAAATCACGTAATGATAAAAGGAATAACGGAAACGAAAAAATATATTCCTGAGAATTTGATTCCATGTAGGTAGGTTCTTCAATTCGTGAAACTGTTCTGTCATTGAGCTACTCTAGAAGTGACATCTTAGAATGTAATGAAATTGAACAGAGAATCGTACATGTAAACTTTGCACACGTGTTTGGATTTATATCGTGAATAATTTTCACTGAAATTTTAGTATTAATCAATCAAATTCAACGAATTTAACAAAATTTTAGGTGCATTTCGTGAGTTTGACCAAGACAAACCGGAAGGTGAAAAAAGTAAAACGTTCTCTTGTTCCAAATCAAAATTAGCAAAGCCTTGGTATTACATTCCTGAAGTGGAATTTGAGGTCGGGCCTCGAACATACGACAACTGGTTTGTAAGACCAGCGCCCTATGCATTGAACCGCCAACCCGGGACTCATATCAAAGTTAAGTAGCTCATAAAAGGACTGATAAATAGAATTAGGGAAACGAATTACGTTATTCCGGAGAGTTGTTCCCGTAAAAAATCGTCGATTCGTGAAACTGTTCTATCAATTGAGCTACTCGGGAAGTGCCATTTCTGAAGTTTGCACAGAGCGTCGTACATGAACATTTTGCACCCGTGTGGACTTACATCGTGATTAATTTTCACTCAAATTTGGATAATAATTCATCAATTTCAACGAATTAAACAAAATTCCCCCTCGGCCAGAGTAGCCCATAAAGGGAAAAAAAATTCAACCAAATAAACAAAATTGAGGGTACAGTTCGACCAACACAAACCGGAAGGTAAAACAAGCAATAAGTGCTCTTATTTTAAATCATAATTACGTAACTCAGAAAAGGACTGATCCACAGAATTACATAACTCCTCAGAATTTAAATTCCCGTGAAGATTCTTCATTCGCTGAACTGTATAGCTACTCGGAAAATGTCATTTCAGAGGGTAACCAAATCGCACAGAGCACCGTACATGTATACTGTGTACCTGGGTAGACATACATCGTGAATAATTTTCGCTCAAGTGTGGGTAATAATACATCAATTTCAACGAATAAGGCAATATTGAGGATACATTTCGAATAGAATTACGAAACAAACAACATTCTTCCCAAGAATTTGATCCCCTAAAAATTTGTCAATTCGAAAAACTGTTCTAACAAGTGAGTAACTTGAGAAGTGCCATTTCAGAAGGTTGCACAAAAAAAACAAAAACAATTTGATCCTGTGACGATTCTTCAATTCGTGGATCTGTTTTGTCAATTGAGCTACTCTGGAAGTGTCATCTCAGAACGTAACGAAATTACATAGAGCACCGTACAGTCACACTTTGCACCCGTGTGGATTTACATCGTGAATAATTTTCACTCAAATTTGGGTAATAATTCACCAATTTCAACGAATTAAAAAAGATTTAAGGTACAGTTTGGTCAAGACAAACCGGAAGGTAAAATAAGTAATATGTTGTCTAATTTTTTCATCAAAACACGTAGTTCAGAAAAAGAATTTGATCGCGTGAAAATTCTCCAGTTCGTGGAACTGCCCTGTCAATTGAGCTACTCTGGAAGGGTCATCTTAGAAGGCAACGAAATTGCATAGAGCACCGTACATGTATGTACACTTTGCACCCGTATGGATTTACATCGTGAATAATTTTCACTTAAATTTGGGTAATAATTCACCATTTTAAACGAATTAAACAAGATTGAGGGTTCATTTCGCGAGTTCGCTTAAAATAAAAGCAATCAAACAATTGAATTCGATCGTCTACGTCTGCGACTGTACCCACAAACTACTGCTGATTCACTTTGAAGTTCTCACCACCGGAAGTGCAATCAGAGTGCAATTTTCGACTTAAATTACACCAAGCTCAGCACTTACTTCGGAACGCGACAAAACAACGGCGGTCGTCTGCACGACAAAGCCCCAAAGCTGTCCTCCTGTCGGCTGTCTGTCCGTTTGTGTTTTCCGATTCAATACCGGAGTCTATTGAATAAAAGAGATATTAAAGCGGTTTCTGGGCGATCATCGGCTAATCTCGTACCGGTCGTACGCGACGTGATTTCGGTTTTATTGGTGGTGATGGTGGTGGTGCTTTGTCTTCTACGGCGAGTAACGTTTCGAAACCTGCCGCCGCGTGCGCAACAGAATTATTGTCGTGAGAATTGATTGCCATTTTTAGTGTCCTCACTGCTCCAGCTCCTTTTCGACTGGATCCGAACAGTACAGGAAGAGTTGGCCTGCACCCCTAACGGTCGGAGTTCTGCGTCGCGTGGTGCAGTCTCAGTGATCGTAAAAGTTTTTATTAGGTCTGTTCCATCCACACGGGTGGCGATTGGCGGCTTTGTCGAGGGCACGATATGGCATCCCTTTGTTGGCGGCTAACCGGCAGACAGTGGTGATCACCGCGACAATGACGCCGATCTAAATCTGAATTTCTGCTATACCACGTGGCGGCGACGACGGTTGATGGCTTTTACGTCTCTCCCGTCAAAGGTTCACTGATTTTTTCGAGCAGATAACACAAAAAAAGTGGCGGCTTGTGCTTTTGGTTCAGCATCCAAATTACAATGCTGACCTTACATAGGTCAAACGTGGGCCATTATAGTAGCATTAGGACTCCGATGTGAATGTGAAACGCCGTGCATTCAAAGGCCGGAGCTAGCCGTTAATTGGATGGAACGAATTCGTAGCAGGGCTCGAAGGGTGCGGCCATCGATTACCATCGACCGAACAAATCCGACGACGGATCGTTGGCGGCTTCTAATCTGATGTTGTTGACTGCGGAGTTCCCGGAGGGTGAATTTCAATGACAAAAAGCGCGCACGCTCTCGTAGAGACACAGGCTTTGATCTCCGAGCTTCCTAACAATTTAGCCAAAATCTACAATTCTGTCAGACACACGGCCGAGATCCATAGAAATGGCGATAAAAATCTATTCGTTTTAGGAAAATAATAATGCATGTTAAAAATTTCGACCCGATGTTTAACACACTCACACACACACACAAATAGACCGTAAATCAACCGAAGAACCCGCATGGTTCCGATTCGGTCGTTTTATTTTCGCTTGCCGAGGCTTCCGCGAAGATCCTATCGAAGCGGAAATCTTCCCTCGAGGCCGCAACATTCCACAAAACCGACGACCCGTCGGATGGATGGATGGAAGGAGGGGTCGGGGGGACTGTTGGAGAAGGCTAAGATTTTAATAAAGACAACTCCGAATTTCGTTCACATGCGCAAAAAAAAATGAGTCGTCTGTCGAGGCCCCGGGTTCGAGTGTTGGACCGTGATCAACGGAGACAGAAATACAGTTGACATTTTCGCCTTCTATTTCGGACCTTCGGTGCGTTCCCAGACATTCCCTGCAAGAGAATGCTTCTCATGATGGAGTGTAAACGCCCAATTTTTTTGCGTTGTGGCTTAAACTCATGTGAAGAGCCCTTGAGTTGAGTTGAGTTTATTTTGCTTCCATTGTAATTGATAATGGATGGCGAACAAAATTTCCCGTGAGGTCCCCCCCCCCCCTCACTGCGCACTCTCGGTACGGTAATTGACACACTTTGCCATGTCGATCTGCGTGAAAAATACCTAATTATTACGCACGGCGGAAAAGAAAGGTCACCGAATTGACAGTTGCTCGGTGGTGGTGGTTGCGGCTTTCGCGAACGACAACATGCTGATCATTTAAGTGCCCCCCGAAAAAAAAATAAAGAGAATGGCGGAATTGAGTCTGTTTTTTTTTTCTTTGGTTTATTTTCGGTAAAAATTGGACCCGAAAGGTGAAATCGGTAGGTTCAAGTTCGGACGTGAACGCAAACGAGCCCCACGGTAATAATTTATGACATTGATTGTAATTATTGGAACACGACTTTGCGGGTCCCGCATTTCCATGCCGCGGGATGCTGCGATCCATTCGACGATTGTTTTTTTTTCGTTTTTTGACCGGTTAGCGATAATTAAATTGGAACGGACAGCCGATTTTGATTTTGATTGCAGTGAAATTAGCTAAATTTTGCACAATTCAGATTACTCCAGAGCTGTTCCTATATAAGTTTTTAGTTTTTTGGATCGAATACTTCAAATGGCAAGACCGACTTATCTCAACGCGATCTGGAATAAAACATGAGCGGAAACATCGGGAATAAACGACGAAACATGAGTGGAAAATGGGTATTTTGATAATTAGATAAGGATTTAGATATGCGGAAAGGATACGCATTGTTTCGTCTGTTTCTTCGCTACACACTACGCTCACAGTCTCTTTACTAAAGGGTTGATCCAAGAACATGGCACTCACAAATAAAATTTACGATAGATGAAAATTTCTGATTTGCGGCTGTGGACAACAAAATCATGTTTCATAACAAATTAATCCATGAGCTGGAAGCTCTGCAGGGAAAATTTGAACATTTAAGAATGTTCTCGATTTTTGCAAAATGTACCAAAATTTTTTTCACGTTTTGTGTTCGACTTAACAGTGCATAGCAGTACAATATCAACTGACATAGCCACTTGGTAGTTCTGCTTGAAACGTTGCGAAAAGTTGATTTTATCAGAGTACCAGACAGCAGTGTAATCTATTCTAATGACTCGGGCGCAAACGAGACGGTGTCTAATGATCGTGACAAGAGAAAAGAAAATTAGAAGTGAGTTGCACCGACTCACAAATTTAGAACTTTTAGATGTCATAAGCAAATTGCGACAAACATCGGTGCAATCTTCAATTGAATCGATTCGCTCTTTGTATTAGTTAGTAAGTCAGTATATAAGTTTTTTGTCTTTCTCATATAGAAAGGTTATGCAATCACTGTAAAAACTGACTTTTGAACCGAGACCCGGAAGGCCGAGTGTCATATACCATTCGACTCAGTTCGTCGAGTACGCAAAATATCTGTATGTCACATTTTTTTGCACTCACTTTTCTCAGGGATGGCTGAACCGATTTTCACAAACTTAGATTGAAATTAAAGTTCCTTTCGGTTCCGGAATTACAGGGTAATATGAGCAAAAAAATGAAAATAAGTGCACTTACTTTTCTCAGAGACGGCTGAACCGATTCTCACAAACTTGGATTCAAATGAAAGGTAAAATTATCCTATACAGTGTTCCTGAATTTAATTTTGATCCGACTTTCGGTTCCGGAGTTACAGGATGATTAGTGAAAAAATTCTTATTTCAAGTTACCTACAAACTTTTCTCAGCGATGGTGTGACCAATTTCAACAAACTTAGATTCAAATGAAAGGCATGATGATCCCATGCAAAACTGCTAAATTTCATCCGGATCTGACTTCCGGTTCCGAAATTATATGGTGAAGTGTGTTAAAAATTGGATACCGTTACTTGAAGCGGCGAAACAAAACACTTAAAAAAAGTTCTCAACTTGCCTCGAAACTATTCCAATCGGTAGTCATTGTCAGTAGACGGCCAAACATTAATTTGGCTTTCCTTGTTCTTGGGTTTTTGATGAATGAGATTTTGATGGCTTTTTCTTGTTCTTGGGTTTTTGATGAACGAGCGAAGATTGTAGGTAGACTCAAATTCGGATCCCAGTCATTTTTCTCGAGCCGACTTCGATTATACCGGTTCCCAGACTCTGGTTTCGGAAGTACCTCTTTTCATTTCCTCAGAGATGATGGCCTATCCGACCTTAGTACTGTTTCACTCTATAGGTTATACTAGTTTTGTTTTTCAAGAATCAAAGAAAATTATTTTGAAAAATACAACACATTTATGTATAAGAATAAGTGAGATATTTAAGTTACAAAGCTGTGAGTGATTTAAGTTACAAAGCTATCTAACAACTATGCATATCGACTAGTTATCCTAATAAAATTAACGCGGAAAAATTTGGAGAAGACGGTGTTTAATAGTATTACGAGATAAAATGAAATCAGATTCATTAGAGCAAACGCGACACATACTGGAAAACGGTTCATTAAATCCATAGTTCCAAATATTCTGAGAAATGGTATGAACCGCAAATTACGCCCATGAATGCCAAAACTTAGCTGTTGTAGAAAGATTCTAGATTGAATTAAGTCCACGACGAAAACAGCTTGGTGATAACCAGATCATGCATATAATAGGGCTGAACAGTCACCGCTTGATTGAGCACCCAACTTAGATTTTAACAATTTAAATTTATATTGCAATAAGTCCAAAGCAAAGTCCTGGCATTACATTCCTTTTGTGGAATTTGGCCTTTCTGTTTCAAACAGACTTCGCAGCCGATTCTTAGTGTACAGAATCATTGCATGGCTAGTACTATGGATCCTACTGACACTAAGAATCCTTCCAGATCGGGGCTCGAACATACGACAACTGGCTTGTAAGACCAGCGTCCTATGCATTGAACCGCCAACCCGGGACTATATTGCAATAAACAATACATTAAAAAAGAGGATAGAAATTTAAGGGTTTTCACTACAAATTCAGTTACTGTGCACTGATGAGTCGAAGGCGAAACGAGAACAAAAATAATGATTTCGTTGATTTAATTTAGTATTCGTAAAACAAATTTGGATATGCGGAGAGGTTACGCATTGTTTTGTCTTGGTAGAGAATCTACGACGTGCCAGGAATGAAAACTACTCCAATCTTCGGTAAAATCCACTGAACAACGAAGAAAGGCTATCTATTGCACGGAAGTACACTCAAGTGTCTTTTTATGCCGGTTTTTATACGACTTTTCATACGTATTTTTATGCGACTTTTTTAAGCGCATTTTTAAAGTAATGCACCTTTTTTGGAAACATCCAAGGTAATGTGGTTTTTCATGCTAATTTTCAAAGTTATGCGAGTTTTCAACTTTATGCGATTTTTTTGTTTCGTCTTAGAAATTCACATAACGTCTTTATCCTGTACAAATTTTGTTGAAGTCGACTCTCTGGGACTTAGAGAAGAATCTTTTTGGATAACACCAGATCTCGATGTTTCATGAATTTCTGAAATATTTGGCATTAAAGAAAAGTTTTCAATTTCGGAAATCTCAAAGTTGTGAGCTCAACTCGTCCGTGTCTCCTATCAATATTTTAAATGCTACATCTTCTATCGGTAGTTTAATACCGACGATTTGTCAGCTCTGCTAAAATGAATGCGAATAATTTCCTTGTGTTTATATTTTAATGTGAACTCAACCTATACAGTTTTTTTTCACCAGAAAAGAGCCACGAAGTATTTCGAGAGTAACGAAAGTATTTTCGCCTTTGTCTATAGAAAGGTAATATAATTGCTGAAAAAACTGACTTTTGATCAGAACTCCGGAGACTCCTAGTTTTATATACCATTCGACTCAGCTCGACGTGATCAGAAAATGTCTGTGTATGTGTGTGTGCACTTTTCTTACCACGTAATTTTCTCCGAGATGACTGAACCGACTTCAACAAGCTTAGGATCGTTTGAAAGCTGCTATTGGGTCATTGATTAAGTTCGAAGATCAAATGGCTACCTCTTTTAGTTCCAGGATATAATGGTATAAGCGATGTAACCGACAAAACGCCCGTCTTTTGCTTTTTTTTCTCTCTCTGATGGTTGAACCGATTTTAACAAGCTTAGACTCGTTTGAGAGGTACTATTGAGTCGTGGATCGGATATGGATTAACCGATTTCTGTTATTTTAAACTAATTTTAGGACACTAATATTGGATTGTGGATCGAGTTCGAAGATCACATGGTTGTCTCTTCTGGTTCCAGAAAAAAACAATCGTACGAGCTACGTAGTCTAGAAATAAATTTTCTTTCTATCCGCACAGTTATTTCAGAAAGTGACCAATGATCAAGTTACCACATTTACCAGTTGTTTTACTGTGTGTTGAACGAAATCGGCTCTGTTTCCAAACCAGGCACGCTACAATCGAACCTACGCCCTGAAAGTTAGTTCATTCTAGAAAATTGTTTGGAACCAATCGTCAATTTTATTCCTTCGAATTGGGCTCTCCGAGACTAATCATTGTGCTTGCGGAGAAGGTTATCGGGATATTAATCATGTCGTTTGGACATGCGTGGAGTATAAATAATATTTCCGAGTAGATTTCATAATTAATAACGAGTTACCTAAGATGATATTTAAGTAATAAGAGGAATATGTTTTAATAAATTCAAATCGTTGTGACTATGTTAGAATTAAATTAGGATAAGAATTTTATGTAAAAGTGATGCTACGGCGAAGAAAAACTTATGTAAACTGTCTTAAGAAATAAACGTATTTATGAAAAAAAAATCAATTTTATGTTTTTTATTTTTCCAACTAGATTCTGACACTAACGAAGGCATTTTACTAAAAGAACTAAAAACTAAAACTAACAATAAAAATCACACGAGAAAAATCCGCAGAATTTTGAAAATTCGCATAACTTTGAAAATTCGTTTTAAAAACAACCGAAAAACTAAGGAAGCAAAAACTGAATAGCAGAAAAGTCGGATAAGTGCAGCTTAGTTTGGAAAACCCGTTTAAGTATTTTAAGTATTTAAATTAATTCGAAATTTTCGAAATCAACAAAAATTTATTTTTTTGAAAATTAATTCCACGTCCCAGAGATGCAGAAATTTGTTTTGAGACAACAGCAGATCCGATGTTTCGTGCATTTCGAGATAAGAAACCGCATAACTTTGAAATTCACATAATTTTTGCACAAAAGTCTTGGATTGAGACTAATTGACTTCTTTGTTATATAGTTACTACTCGTCAGTGCTGTAAAACTTCATTCAATTCAATCGAAATCGAATGTGTGTACACACTGACGAACACTCTACTGCAGTAAACTTCACATTCTGACACCCATCGCAGTCGCACCGAATGGACATCGTTCCGTCCTTCCCGACAGTTTATCTCTTGAAGTAACAAAATATCTCTTACAATTGAATCTTTTTTAATATTTCGAAACACATATCAATACATTTCAAACAGTCGATTTTAATTCGCTGGTGATAATTGAAAACTCAAATGAGAACCGTCACCCTCTATTTATCATTATGACCGAAGAGAGTTTTGTGTTATCGAGTTGATGTTTATGCCTATTGATTCGCACTTACTCACTACCCACAATGAAGACTAGGGAGACAATGAAACTTTAATCTCCTGATTTTATGTCGACTGGCCCAAACAGTATTCATAAATGTTCCGTCTAATATCTAAACCATCTTTTTGGAAGATAGATTACCATAGCAAATTTACGCACCAGCAGCGTTTGTTTACTTGTTTTCATCGAATTTAATCGGTAGAACTGACCACCGTTCCAGTATTCCTGCGGTCTTCCGTATGCCACCGATAACAAACACTCCCGATAAGGACATGGATGTTGTTTTGATTTTTTGTTCCATCTGTTTGCCCGTTCAAATTATTAGACAGTGACTGCGGCAACGACAGTAATTTTTATTTTTAACATTCGATTCATCCGTTGTTTCACGGTTCACTGGTGCTGCGCGATAACCGGATGGAGTCATCGATTATCGGTTTTTCTGTCGAACGAACGAAAAAAAAACGGAGGACGGCAAAAGGGTCATCAATCACCACTCCCGAGAGTATCGGTAATCGGGGCAATAAAATTCGATCGAGTTTGGGCTGGTTGTTCCAGTTCTCACACCTTCGGAGCCTTTGTTTTGGCCGATGGGTCAACTCATCACAAAACTCCGCATAACTCTGCGCGAACTGAATACACGCTGGCTGCCACCAGCTGTCAGTTTATGATTATTACTTTATGAGATCCCACCGCCGTCGGAGGCCGCGACGCACGCAGTAATTAAAAATTCAACCACCAATCGGCCGGTCATTTTTCCACTGAATTTCCTCTATCACTTCACCATCGACTGGCTGACTGGCTGGCTTCCATCCGGGCCGCAGATGACCGTGATCGAGCTCTGCTCGGGAAGTCGGTTTTTGTTTTCGGTTTTTTTTTTTGGCTACCAGGCATACAAGTTCAACGACCACTCCCTAAAACTGGTTTCGCATCCGCTACTTTTCCGCTGGGTTCCGGTTCGGCAAGGGTTCTGCGGCATTTTGAATTGATTGGCCGTTCGGTTCGGGTTTAATGGCACGGGCACGGCATCGCATACGGAGTTGATTTCGATTTTGGTAAATCATTGGCTCGAAGCGTAGAACGACGACCCAGGCGGAAGTTTAACTGGAGCACCCAGTATCACCCGGAATCACGTGTTTTGTTATCACCGTCGTAATTGTGTGTCGACAACGAAAGTGAGACAGCGGCTTTGAGTATGTGCGTGCGTAGGAGGAGGCCCTTTCGAACGAGAACAAAGCGAATGGTGAGCGGTTGTTGGTGGTTTCATTTTCAGTACTACGCCGTTCGAACAGCTGCTGGATGGTTAGGGGGCCGTTTTGTTGAAGCTGCCACAGTGTAAGAGCAGAGCAAACACACTCCGGCCGCCTAGCGAATAGATAAGCCCTGGTGCTTGTGCGAGCGTTACGCAATGTGCCCTACCGTTCAATAGGCAAGTGTATAGTTAACGAGGTTGCTCAAGGTCTGGACTGGTTGAAATGGGACGGCCTCCATTTCGTTTCCTCCTCCACTCTGCCAGATCTCCGGATCTTAGATCTCTGTCGGTTATCTCCGGTACTTCAGTGTTCAGTACTTCGTTCATTGTTTGTCTTATCTTAATCCAACCGCAGTGTCGAGTGCCGTACGCAGACAGGTTCATCCAATTTCACGCCATTATGGCAAATTTCAGTGACTGCACCGAACTGCGTGGGTTCAAATAACTGCGACTGCGAATGAGTTCTTCGGTACTTTCGGATGCAAGCCTGAAGTCGGAATCCGAGTTTCGGTGGGAATTTAAAGGCCGTGCTTTGTTTCGCTATTTGGGTTAATGTTGTCACTTTTGTCCAAGGTTGTCAACTTCTAGCTCGCACCTCGGACGATTCTGTTGGTTCTGCTTTGTGATCTGTTTGTTTTTTTTTTTGTTTTTTTTTTCGGGGGAGAAGCTTGATGGTGTCTGAAATATGAATAGCATTAGATGGCGGCCGAAAAAAAACGAGCGACAGATAATATGTAATTGACTTAATCAAGAATCGCATTCATTTCGATGGATGATCCGATCCGAAGGTACGGCGCCGCGATCAATCGACGACAAACTGCACTCTCGCTTTGGTGGTAGTGTTGCGATTCGATCCAAAATGTCAAATGGGTTGGAGCTGCTTGACACGCTTGCGAGTGCAGTTGGAAAAAAAACTGTTTTTCTATTTCTTCGGTTCTCCGAGTGAACGCTGGTGCTGCTGTAGTGGTAGGCAGTGATGCCAATTTTTGCCTAGATCGAGTTGTACTGTTGAGACTAGAACTGTACGCCGACCTAGAGTATAAAAACAGACGGCACTAGACCATTTTTTACCAGCCGCGTGTTGACGTGACACCGTTTTCATAAATAATCATCGGTGGCGGCGTCATTCGACGTCGTTTTTTCAAGGAACTGTGACTGTCACTGAGACAGAATGATGATGATAAAAAAGAAATGTTTTTTTTTAATCTCCGACGTTTCGGTCTTTTGTGTGCCCCTTTTCCAAGGAAAATAAGGTCTGTCGATCACAATCATATTTCTTTTCTAAATAATCATCAAATGTGGATTGAGGAGAGGAAAAATGTAATAAAAATTGAAACGTTATTGACTAGCTACTTTTACTTATTTGAGAGACTTTCGGTCGAAAACTAATTCGTCTACATGAACTTAGCGAGGCATTTCTCGCCGATGATAACGCAAATAGGTGTATAATAAGTTGCTAATTAGTTATGGTAATTTTGAATTTGTGGTTCATTTTTTTAATTTTTTATGTACTTCGCTGAGTTTATATTGAATTAACGAAGCACCCTTCCCAAAACAAACAACAACAGCTTGAAAACAAATTGAAACCCAGTGGATAGTTTGTTACTAGTAAGTTGCTAGTTAGTTACCGTAATTTTGAATTTATTGCTCAATTTTTTTAGTACTTATCTAAATTCGTATGAAGTTAATGAAGCACTCCTTCCAAATAAACTTTAAAACAATTCGAAACTCAAGTTTTTAATTAGTTCGGGGTAATTTTGAATTTGTTACCATTTTTTTTAATTCTTTATTGTATCTAATTAGCAACAAACTATCCACTGGATTTCGATTTGTTTTCAAGTTCGTTTGGTAGGGATGCTTTATTAACTTTATATAAACTTAGCGAAGTACTGAAAAAAATTGAAAAGAAATTGTGCAACAAATTCAAAGTTACCGTAATTATTTAGTAACTAATGAGCAACAAGTTATCCACAAAGTTTTTTTTTTGATCAAGCTTATTTAGAAAGGGCTCGTTAGCTGTATATAAACTTAGCAAATTATTAGAAAAAAAATGAACATCGAAATCAAAACTACCTCAAATAACATTAACTTAATTATTTTGTAACTTTATATGAACTCATAACTTCATATAAACAACTGTAATTAAATTACCGTAGCTAATAAAAAAATTTGCAACAAATTATTCACTGGTTTTCGAGTTGTTTTCAAGCTTTTTTAAGAAGGTTGTTTCGTTAACTTCATATGAACTTGAGAAGTTTGCGAAAAAATGGATTAAAATTGAGCAACAAATTCGAAACCCATTGTAACTAATTAGCAACTAATGAGCAACAAATCGGAACCCAGTGGATAATTTGTGGCTTATTAGTTACTAATTAGTTACAGTGATTTTTGAATCTTTTTTTGAAAGTTTTTTTAGAAGAGGTACGTTAATTAACTTGATAAGAACTTAGTTCATAATTTCATATGAACTTAGCTCATAATTTCATATGAACTTAGTTAATAACTAAAAAAAATAGCGAAAAATTAAAAATAACCGTAACTATTTAAAAAAAAATCAAAAAACAAATTAATCATTTGGTTTCGAGGTGTTTTCAAGCGCATTTAAATGGGGCTGCGTCGTTAACTGCATGGCGAAGTACACGAAAAGTGAGCTACAAATTCAAAATCACCGTAACTAGTTAGCAACCAATAAGCAACAAATTATCCACTGCGTTTTCTTTTGTTGTTTTTTTTAAGTTTATTAAGGAAGAGTACTTCGTTAACTTCATATGAACTTAGCGAACTTACTCAAAAGAATATAAAATAAATTGAGCAACAAAATTAAATCTACCGTAACTAATTAGCAACTTATTAGCAATGGATTTTTCACTGCGTTTCGATATGTTTTCCAGCATATTTGGTAGAAGTGCTTCGTTAATCTCATATGAGCCTAGCGAAGTACACGAAAAATTAAAAAAAAAAATGAGTAAGATTTTTTTCATATCATACTACGAAAACGTTAAAAAAAGGTTACATGGAAACTACTGAATAGACAGTTGGAGAGGTGATCTATAAAAAGTTTCCCAAAGAAAAACTTTTTGTTGATTTTCCAAAAAATGATGTTTTTTCATAGGAATAAATATGTCCGAATAATCAAATATTATTCTTCAAGCTACGCTCAATGAAAAAAGTTAGTAGAAAGATACTTCCTAAATACAGTTATTTTTGAGATACATAAGAAACAAAATCTAGAAAATTGATATTCCAAAAGAATACGCTTTTATGCCTTTCTCATACAGAAAGGTTATGCAATCACTGTGAAAACCGACTTGTTAACGGAGGGCCAAATAACATAAATGTTACCATTCGACTCAGATCGACGAACTGAGCAAATGTCCGTGTGTGTGTATGTAACAAAAATATGCATTCACTTTGCTCGGAGATGGCTGAACCGAGGTCTCATAGTCCCATAGCCTGCTATTGAATTTCATTTGGATCCAACTTCTGGCTCCGGAGTTACATGAAAATATGTGAAAATTAGAGAAAAGTGTGTGTGAATTTTTTTTTAAACGGCTCAACCGCCAAAAAATTGCTAGAACATTTTATCCGGATCCGGATCCGGTTCCGGAGCTAAAGCGTGATAAGTGAAAAATTACCCATTTCGTTAGTATTTTTTCACGAATGATGGTCAAAAGCAGGTGCAAATCCCATAAAACTCTCTGATAAATTCTTCCAGTTTGCAGAGATTGTTAGTCTGTGGGCATGAAAACTTAGTTCGGCACTATTGGTCCTCCCCCTTTTCCTGTTCCGAAAGCACCGGAAGTAGTGAAGAAAAACTCGAAATTGGAATTCACTTCGATTTCTCTGCGATGATTGAACCAATTTTCACAAATCTTGATTTGAATTAAAGCTCATATTATCTTTAAAGCTACTGTAAAATTTCTTCCGGATCTGACCTTCGGTTCCACAGTTACAGGGCGATGAGTGTCAAAGTTTTCAAATCGCCATATAGAATGACAATATATGCAACATCGGTACGTGGTGGTACGGTGGAAGAAGAAGACACAAAAAGACCGATGCGTGCTTTGGTTTATTGCATACACTAGTAGCTACACTACACGCTATCAAGAAAACGAAACGGTTGCGGATGTCTGCTACTAGTATGTGATATTGGTAAAATACGGTGCGGCGATTGATAAAAATTTTTACTGTTTTATGATAAGTGTGAATGAAAGAATAAAATAATGTCAATGATTTTCACAAACCTATAGGTTCAAAAGAAAAATCTTACAGTTTCATACTTAACCTGTTGTGGATACTGTTTCCGGTTTCGGAACTACAGGGTAAACAGGATTTGTAGAGTTTGTTAGATTAAGACCGACCAAACTTTCCTATTTCTTTCCAATGAACAGTTGTTTTTGCGAATTCCACAGTAACATTTATGATGTAATGAGTAATATGAGAAAGGCATAATTACACCACTAGGTGGATTAAAACAGTTATTTTTAGTCTGGGTTCACCATCGACAAATTTATTGTTTTTGTAATCCTCATGAAATTTTGAATAAATTATTATTTGATATCAAGACATTTGGACCAGTTGTTCTCGAGATACCTATCTTGAAAGCGAAATCGAAAAAAATACTGGTTTATAAAAAACCAATTTTTTATAAATTTTGTGTGGTTTTCCTTATGCGTTTAAGTTGCTTAGACAAAAGGTTTCGTAGAAGCTTTAGATTTCAAAAATTAGTCTTGAGTGAAAAAAATCTCTAGACTAGTAAAAAACTCTTCATTTGTTATGCCGATCACACATGCAAAACGAGTGGTATCGTGCCAGAATTTCGCCATTAATGGACGATTTGGGGCAGAATTGTTCAGAAGGTAAAAGTTTTGTTACGAGAAGCCTTCTGCTTACTTAAAAGGCGCACTTCAGTTTCACATCTTTAATTTCTACTTAAATACTACGGCCCTATAATTTTCATATTTTTCGTCCTCATATAATCTCTGGTTAGTTTGATATCATCAAAAAAACGAAAACTTTAAAAGGGAGAATTTCTTCCCACGTAAACCACTGGTAACCTACGACAATCAACTGGGAGTATGTCAGTATTGTCAGAAAGCTGTTCACGTAAACGAAAGAAGAAGAAAACAGATAAACCCAAGGATAATGCAGCTACACTTTTTGTAAATTTATATTTATTCATGTACGTAATTGAACACAATATTAGTGTATATATTTTTATTTTTTTATTAAATTATTGAAGGCGTTGATTTAAAATTACAGGCTCAATTATTTAAAATTTATTCTATTTTGTTTCAAATTGATGGTGATTTTCGATGAAAGTGGAGCTTATTCCAAATTACGACTCATTTCAGTTTAAGAAATTGTTTCTGTGTTCTTTACCGGTCTGCAAATTATCCACTAATTAGCAAATTCTTTTGCATGATTAGTTCGACTTTCTACTGGACTATGTTAGAACTGTTTCGCATCATCGAAACGATGATCAGTGACCAGAAATCCGTAAATCTTAGGGAAAGAAAATTCGTCCGGCTGGCAACCGCTAGCCGGTTGGCACTAAGAAGATCACATGATATGCCCACCGGTTTCCGTCATAAAATATGCTTTCACCTCTTTCTCCAGTACAAACCTGACCGACCTGACGACCTACCTGGCAACGGAGCAGAAAGCAGAAGGCAACAAGTCGGATGGTGGGTGAGAGACTGGATGCTGTCTGTGTCTCTGTTCGCCGGTGGTGCTATCATCCGGTTTTTTTTTTTACTTTTCTTCTCTCATTGCAGTAGATTTTGTTTTTCTTTTTTGCATTCCCACCTCGCACTACGTCTCACTTCGATGCTCCGTTGGTATTTGTTCCGAGCCACGTGAAGTCTGAGAACGAACCACAGTACCGAGTATCGATTGATGGGCTCCCTCCGGCTATTGCCATTAGGCTAAAAAAAACCATGCGTGGGAGCCAGATCTATGACCACTGGTAATCACTTCTATTTCTCCCTGGCCACGGAGCGAATGGTCCGACGATTCGACGCGGGAAAGCAAAAGTGATGGTCATTAGTCTCATCTATTAGCTTCCAATAAATGTGTGTCACATTTGTTCGCTTCTTCGCGCTAGACCACCATAAACCCGTCCCCCCGCTTTTATCCCGCTCGGTTACGGTGGTTTTCGGGGACCGATCGTCGTCGTCGTCGGTGGTGGCGGTATAGCCGTGGGAGTCGCGTGTCATGTCACGACGACCTGACAGATTGGAGTATGATTTGCTTGGGCAAACCAGCAGGGAGGCACCACTTTCCCGTAGTATCTGGTGACGACCTTGGCCCCCTTTTACCGTTCGTTAAAGTCGAACTATCGTCAGAATTGAGCGGACGGCCCCGGGTCCGTCCGGGATTCCGGCATTGAAATGAAAAGTGAAATCGGACAGTTAAAGCGAGTGGAAACGCACACACGCAGCAGCATCAGCAGCTTCCGTACTCTGCCACATAGAGAAGAAAGCATGGGCCCTTTCTTTCAGCGAATCAAGACCTTTTACGAGTTTGGATTCGGGGTGGTCACCGAAGAGTAATTGATTTTCAACGTTCGGCACGACCGACGACGCAGCACACTCGAGCATTGGAGAAGAATTGGAAGGGAAAGTTTCTTTTGACTATTTGTACCCCAGAGGCTGGGGTTCAAAACCCACCGGGTTCTGGTGACTTATGGTGAATCCATCCACGGAATTATCAGACAAAACGAAAATCAATTAACTAATGAAAAATGTGTGGGAACTTGACGAAGTCTTAAACAATAGACAAACTCTGGTTCGTCGTTTTGGGCCATGCCAGTACTTCTTCGACAACTTCCAAGGAAGCCTTCAGCTAGAAATTCCAATCACAGAAGGGGCAATAGACAGACAACCGATGAGGAAGTTAAGAGGCAACCGCCGGTGGACGTAACCGGAGAACATAATGAAACGGGTGGAAGAGAGCCCAGATGCCCCCTCCCAGTTAAAGTGAAGGGCTATTGTGCCACTGCGTCACCGAATGAGGTTATAGCAAAAAATAAATAAATAGACTTCTGGTATCGAATTACGGCTTTGGCCTGGAAACCTAAAGAGCTTCACAACAGTCAGTCAGCGAGTTGAGCCAGTAGTTGGCGCTCCAGTGGGTTCTCTTCTGCTTTTTTTTACAACTCATCAGTGTGGGGTTTCTACAACTGATTCGTCAATATAATCTATGTCGAAACAGTTCACCAACAGGAATAGTGGAAATCATAGAAAATAAATACAGTTGAATTAGTCTAATTAACGGTTTTCTATGGAAACTTTAATTTATTGGACAGATTCCAATTGACTCTACATGCTTCCCAATCAGGTTATCTTGCAAAATAGATTAAGCTAGCTTTTCAAACCCTGGGACCAAATGATATCCCTCCACAAAATGTTCCCGGTTCGAGCCTTCTTGTAAGGATGTCTCATGTCCACATTGAATTTTGGACACCAAAATAATAGCGGTAAAACAAAACTACACCGAATTCAACAAATGTAGTTGCGATTGTTTATTTCAGAGTTATGGAAAAACTGCAGGACAGATTTCGCATAGTGACAAGAGACCAAATCCTACCAAAAATAAGCCAGAGAGTCGTGCCTTCGGATAAATGGTACCAACCGCTTTCGACTACATTGCTGATAGTGCCGATAGACAAGAAACTAGATATTTTCGACCACAACTACATATGGCTTGCCAAATAAAATACTTCTTTGCAAATTTGGACACCTTCTTTGTTCGGTAATACTCGACTCCTTCGCATTGCAGTACTAAATTCCAGACCCATTTAAAGTCTTCAGCCAGAGCTGTTTAAAGTCTTCATCCAGAGCTGTTTAAAGTCTTCATCCAGAGCTGTTTAAAGTCTTTAGTCGGAGCTGTTAAAGTCTTGACTGAGCTGTTTGTAGTCTTCAGCCAGAGCCGTATAAAATCGTCAGCCAGAGATGTTTAAAATCTTCGAGCACGAATGCTTCGTCACTCATTATGGTACAGGGTTGCGTAAAGGACCCTGGCACATATTATTCTCCGGTTACATTTGAACCAGGAACAAGAAAGAAACCGAACACGCCACCATAAAGTAGAAAAAAGAATTTCGTCTAGTAGTTTTCCATCATGGAACACTGAAGTGTCGCTCACAGCGTTTTTTTATAACTCGTTTTTGAAGAATCAGTCGTACGTTACAACTATTCGTGAGTGTAAAAAGCATTTTAAATTAATAGGTGGTGGGAGGGAGGAGGGGGGGGGGAGTGCTTCTCCTCAACCAGTAATAAATAAATCATGAAAATCAGGCGCGTACCCAGAAAAAAATGTCGGAGAGGATTTTCATATATAGGGAAGACCGAGGTTAAATCGGACACTATTTAGAAATTGATAAAAACATCCATTATTGGGTTTTTTCCCATGTCATCTCTACCTCCTTATCTTTAAGCGCGTTTACAAAGTCAATCCATGAATCGAAATAATTGCTGGTTTATGAAATATTTAAGTAGTCCAGTTTAACCCCGTGTCCGGGGTCTCCCCTAATAATTTCTTAAACTCCCAAAACCCCTCTCTGTATACGCGCCTGGTAAAAAAATATTTTATGGTGATCAACATTGATAAATTAAAGAATATTGATTGAAAATGTATAGAAAACTTTAGTATTTTTTTTTCGATGGCTCTTTAATTATCGCCTCCGTATAATGTGAGTATTACAAAACATTTTGTTTTTAACCGGCTCATATAAACATGTTTCAAAATGTTCACTGGATAACAGTAAACTTTTATTGATTATCTGATTAACCGATCTCGGTAATCAGAAGTTGTTTTCATACGTATGATCCATTCGGTATGTTTTACCACACTCGGCGACTTCAAAGGTTTACCGTATAAATTGATTTCTTTTTTTTACAAAACTATACAAAACACACTCTGTATGTAACTGAGCGGCCGGTAGTAAATAATTGATAATTTCAGTGAAAGAAATTGCATTCACCATAAAATCGTTTGTTTATGATGTTCACCGAAAGTTTTCGTTTGAAAAATTACCGAACATCGAAATCAAATAAAAAAAAACGGCCAGAATACAAGCAAAGACATGATAAAGTAATTCTCCTGCATGACAACGCTCGGCCTCATGTCGCAAAAGTCGTGGAAACGATCAAGTAGGACATTTTGCCCCACCCGCCGTCTTCTCTTGACATTGCTCCTTCTGATTACTGGTTGTTCCGACGGATGCAGCATGATCTGGCAGGTCATCAGGATTTACTTCTTTTGCACAAATTGAAAATTGGCTTCAAACTTTGATCACCTCAAAAGACGATTAGTTCGAGATGGAATTCGAAAATTACCTGGGAGGTGGAAAAAGGTGGTGAATAATCGGATCGAATTAATTTGTACTCCCAATAAGAGAACTGCTTTTCAAGAATTTAAAAATTGACTGTAAAAATGTAATAACGAAAAAATACTCACCCGAAATTTCTTTTTCGATATTTTTATTTTAAATCTATTATTGAAGAGTAACTTGAGTAAGTTACAGACGAAACAATTTTGAATTATGTTCAAGAAAAAAAACATCTGGATGGAAAAATGTTCAATCGAGCACTAGAAAATGATTTCACAGATCAGAAGCAACCACCATGGTAACCATGGTTCTCCAAGATACAGCCGTTCTTGAAATGTTTAGACATGAATTTGAAAAACCCCTAAGAAAGAATATTTCACCTCGGTAGAGTAAACATTGTGTTTGCTTTGCGGTTCAAGCAGAACACGAATTAGTCGAAGACCAAACGTGGAGAACTTAAAAACGGGAGAGGGTCATTTCGCGAAAGTCGTTTCGCTGAATGCCATTTCGCCGAAAATTGTTTCGCCGAATAGATCATTTATCCGAAAGTCGTTTCGCCGAAAGGGTCATTTCGCCGAAAGGGTCATTTCGCCGAAAGGGTCATTTCGCCGAAAAGATCATTTCGCCGAAAGGGACATTTCGTTGGAAGCGACGGCATATAAACTTGTAACCGCCTCGATTGCCCGGTCTACTCAAAGCTAGATTTTTTGCTTTAGTTAGATCCGAACGAGGTCGGACAGCACACGAATCAAATCGATGTGGCGAAGCCGCATTAGATATTTTTTCACTTAGTAAACGGAAAATATCACATACATTTGCTTGGTAGATACACCTATGCAATTGCTTTAATGCTTAGTGGCTAATAGTAAACAAGTTTCCTTGAGAACTGGGCTCTGAAGTTCATTTATTTATCTTTATTCAAGAGTACAAGAAAAAATATTTATTCAAGAAGTACAATTGTAGGTCAACAGAACGGGCGTAAACGTATTATCATTCATTTGTGTTTATTTTAAATCAATTCCAATTATAATATTAAGACAATTGCTGGAATCGACGAAATTGGCGAAATGGCTTTCGGCGAAGTGGCCAATTCGGCGATATGTCATTCGGCGAAATGACTTTCGGCGAAATGACCCTGATACCTTGAAAACAAATATGTGATTTTGAACAGAACGATGATAAAAACGAAGTTTAAATATTTATGGATAAATACTTTTTCATACGAACATGTACATAATTTGTCGACTATGTAATATGCATAATTTCGTCAAAGCGGTTAATTTCTAGCTTCCATAATCATTCCAACTTTCCTGATTGCATGTGACTTTCAGCAAAGTCTTATTATTAAATTACTTTTGTGGAATTTCACCACCCTGTTATAACTGACTTTGCAAGTAGTTCTACGGTATCATTGCATGGCTTTTGTTACAGCCCTACCTTCTGGGTCGGGACTCGAACATGCGACAACTGGCTTGTAATACCAGCAGCTTATGCATTGAGCCTACTGATTGAATTAACGACGCAATGCTCTGCTAAGTCTGGAGAAATTTGATTTCCTAATAGTCGATATTAGTTAATCATAACTTTGTCATCGTCAGAGTCTCTATATAAACTCGACTTCCTGTCCAACATCAATTCCAGCAATCGGAATTCGAGATGAACATCCCAACTGTAAAACATGTTTCTGATCGTTGATCGTTAAGCTCTGAGTTGAAACTTTGAAAGTGCTGTAAGTGACACTGTGAACGCAAAAGGATATAAAACACTGTAATTACCAATGTCAAACTATTTTATTGACTGCTGATTAAAATTCGAATCAACTAGCGCATAACTTTGCGGTATGATTTACTGGGGCTCTCACTCAACAACAAACACAAAAAAACGTACATCTTAAAACGTTTCCACGCTGAATGCTCACGTTCCGGGTCATCAACACCTCGGCTCCCGCCGTACAATCGAGACGCACTCGCCAAGGTAAGGAAGCCAAGCCGGTCAGCAAACTATCCAACCAAAGCAGTCTCACGCTGGGTGACTCGTCGTCGTCGTCGTCGTTGTCGTCAATTTCGCACACTCATCGTGGATTGCATCGGAGCGCAGTCCGAAGGTCTGTAAATGTGCACTTCTAGCATGACATTTCGTGATCGTAAACTCGGCCGACTCTCATTCATCAGCCCGCAGCAGCTTACGCACTCCGGTATCAATGGTCCAAGTAGTAGTAGTAGTTCCGGATTCCATTTGAACCGGGAGACAGTATCGGATGGATATTCCTGTGTCGAATCAGACTTTAATTCTATTAATTGAGTGCTTTGTGTGTGCGGAAAAATGTGTCCGCAACGGCAGAGACGGGGTTTCCGAGCTACGACTGCCCGACGAGGATGCATCCGTTGCGGACCACCTAAAAAGGATTTTGCTTGTGCGAACGTCGCCGGCGTCAGGTCAGCAGCCAGCCAAAAGCACTCGGCTGCCGACAGTTGCGCCGAGGAAATTAATTACAAAACATAAAACGATGAGGCACGAAGTTTATTGCCAGTTCTGTTGGTGCGTTTTGAAAGGAAATGAAGTGACAGAACTCAAACTCGGGGTATCAGTTTCATATTAACATTAACATCAGCATTTACACTCGTACCTGATACTGTAAATAAAAGTCGTCGGGTGCGGCGATTTGCGAAATAAAAACTACAAAAATAAATAAATAAAGCAAACGTGTTCAGCGGACCGACGGACGGGAGAATCCCGTTTTCAGCGAGGAATCGGTCGGTGCGCAAACGTCGTAATAAGGATATCATAACAGTGACGGCATTAATTATCGTTTTTCTACTTAAATGGCGATCTGAGTAATGAAGTCCGATCATTACCGCCGAGCAGTTGTTGAGTTGTTGATAAATCCGGGAAGCAAATAAATCATTTCCGAATTTGGTATTTCGATAGGTCAAAATCAAGCACACGTCGTTGGACTTCAGGTTTTGTAATATAATCTTGATTTTAATGCCCCAGAACGATTGCAGTGAGCTATTGAATAGTGTTGTTTTCAGAAGAAATAAACTTGATACTATTACGATAGTAACAATAATATAATGAAACGTGATTTTTAGATCCGCAAAATCTCAAACTGTTCTTTTCAGGACCCCAAAAATATTTGGAAATTCGAAACACAAGCTGCAAAAACTTGAGTAATATTTAGACACAGAATTTTAATTCAACTCAAATGCTGCAATCCTACATCAATTTCGGACATTACCTACTCCCAGTTTTCTGGAATTATTTTCGCTTTCATACCCGAACATACGGGTATGTAATACTTGACACTGTAATGCCACGAGTTTGGCTACTTTCGCTTGATATTTGAGAAAAAAAAGTACTTATATTGTATTATTAGATTTGTTAAATTGCAGCTCTTGTACCTTCTCTTTGTCGAGGATCGTTATTTTTTTTCAGTTGAATACTTTTTTTCAAAAATTCAACTACAATTTTATTTTTATTATAATTTTAAATCCACATTCGGTGCTAATTTAATGAATGTCCATTAAAAATGAAAGATGCAGTAGCAAAACAACGAATAAAAGATCATTGGGCATTTCTCGGCTCTAAGTTCCAGATGAAAAATAACCATTTAAATCAGGGGTTCCCAAACTATTTTGGGTCATGGACCCCTTTACTAAAGTTAATTTAGGCCTCAGACCCCCATTAACAAATTTCTTTGAAAATTCAATTTCTTGCTTTTTTAATATTGATGTAAAATACTTACCAATTTCGGCGGATGGTCAAATAAACACAACTTTTTAGCTTGAACATTTCAAATAACAACGTATATCACGCAATAGGGAGTCGATTTCTAGACTTCGACCACTTTGGGAACCCCTGATTTAAACAATAAAATACTAATGATTATACACAAAAAGAGAAGTAAATTTACTCACAATGGCCGTCCTTATAATTACTTTTCTTTTGTGGAAGTTGATGTTCTATTTCAACAGGCTTCGCAGCCGATTCATAGCATACAGGCTCTGATGTTACGATCCTACTGACACTAAAAACTCTTCTTCAGGTTGGGACTCGAACATACGACAACAGGCTTGCAAGTCCAGCGCCCTATGCATTAAACCGGCAACCGTTCATGACAGTTTATATTGAAACATGAATCACTAAGCAGACGTAAAGTTTCTACTAATTGTGAAACCCCTCTTGTTTTTCACGAAATGCTAGGTGGCATAACCTTTTAACATAAACTGTCATGCGCTGACGAGTCGCAGACGAAACCGTAAACGTGATCATTTTCTAATGTTTAGGTGACTAGTTTTCATCCAGAAATTCAATTCCTAAATATAACTGGAAATTGTTTCAGCTATAACTTACTCAAGTTAGTCTTCAAAAACAGGTTTGAAGTGAAAAAAAATCGAAAATGAAATTAATTTTTTTTATTGTTATATTTTCACAGTCAATTATTAAATTCATGTAAAGCGGATTTCTTATTTCAGTGAGCAGTTTTTTAGGTTCTTCCTCGTTACCACTTTTCTTACAATAACAGTTTCCGAATTACAACGATTTGATTCCCTTTTTTTGTAAAAGAATCATAAGAGGAGCTTATGAAAACGAAGTTTCTCGGTCCTTCATTTCGAGCATATATTTGCGAAACAGTTACGGGTTGACTAATTTTCAATTTTTATGCAATTATTATTCTTAATTAGAGACTGCTACAGTGTAAATTTTATGTAAAAAATATCGAGTTGTTACTGAGATATGGTTGCCCAAAAAGGGGAATGTTATTTTCGCAGCAGTAAATGGTGTGCGTGCATGTTTTTCAAATAATTTTTACAAAAACTAAAGCAAAATTAAAAAAAAATCATTTTTATTTGAAAAATTTGCTTAAAAAGGTGAGATAATTTTTTTTTTCAATTTTTTCAACGATGTTTCATTCAAAATTTAATACTATTGAACTCAATAATTATTTTTAATCAATCAAGATGTTTTTTAGTTATCCTGAACACCAGCAGTTTGTCTCACTGTGAGTAGCCATATCTCAGGAACAACTCGATATTTATACTTAAAATTCACGTTGTAAGAGTCTCTAAAAAAGAATAACTTCGGGGGAAGGGTATAACGTAATGGGTTAGTCAATGCCTTTCATGTAGCCCATCTGGGTTCGACCAGATATAACCCCGCTCATAAGGTCAAAAAGTTTTTCTGACCGAAAACCAGAAAATAAATAATAACTTCATAAAAATTGAAAATGGGGCAACCCATGGATTTGTTTTAATCCAAGCTTGAAATGAAGAAACGGAAAACCTGGAAACGTTTACAGAGGCTCCTCTTAAAGCTGTGTCCATTAAGGATCCGGAATAATAAAATCATCTGTAACGAATTGACGTACAAATAATGTTAATACATCAAAACAAAGGTAATTTACTGTACTTTAAGGAAAAAAATATCAATATAGAAAACTTTTCTCCACACCTCCGGGACATTTGTTCCACATTTTGGTCATCTGAGTCGCGTCCTGAGCCGTTTTTCCATTTTTCTTAAGATTCCGCTTCATTATTGCCCAAAATCTCTCGATGGTCCGGAACTGCAGGAAGTTGGGTGGATTTATGTTTTTATCGATAAAATCTACTTTATTACTGGATGACTTTTCGGATGTAGTGGTAACTAGCCAAATCTAACCAAAACTTTGCGGTACATTTATGGGCTCTAATAAAAGGTAGTACGCGGGTTTTGGAGACATTCTTCCTTGTACAGCTTCGAATCCATCGTCTTATTCGTCCCAAACACTTTGGTCTTTGCTCCGCAGCTGCATATCCCTTGCCAAATCATCAGTTTTTTTTTTGGCAGATTTGTCCATAAAAGCAGACTTGAACTTCGCAGGAACATCTCCTAGTATCGTCGCCATGTACAATTTTTTGCCAGGAAGCTGTCTGAAATCCATTTTGACGTACTTTGTCAAAACCTGCTGGTAGAATTTCCGAGCTCGAGTTTTGTTGACGAAACTTTGCTTCAACGTTCTGTTTGGTTGCTTAATAGCTCGATAAGAACGAAATCCTGCTCGCAAACGAATTCTTTGAACGGTGTTGTGAGCATCAGCGTATTTTTGTGCGTTTCCATTACCTGATAGTACAGGGTTTGCTCTCAAGTGGTTCGCTGTTTTCACTGTTTTGTTTGTGCTGATTCAAATAGATTCTATAAAATTGTCCTTATAATGTGTTGTTTTATAGTTAAGTTGTTGTTTTTGTAATGACAATGGTCGTAGATCTGGTTTTGTGATAATGTAAATTGAGGTATGTGGTTCTTGTAATGGTCTGTATGGAATGTAATGGTAATAATTGTAATAACATAGTAATATAATAATGGTAATAGTAATAACAATAATAATAATCTTTCAAATGGGTACCCAACACTTGATGTATTTTTTTTACATACTTATCTATACTCTTGCGTTATTTGTTCGTTTTTTTTATATATTTCTGGTATTCTGCATCATGCTTTTTCTTTTCTTCTTCTTCCTTCTTTTCCAAGTTTAAGAGCTTCTCTTAGTTCGATTTTCAAGTTTTCTCAGTGTGAATAAATTTCATATGGAATAGAAATGTTGAGTTAGTAATTATTTACACATACATATACATCTACATTGGCACGCAAACATACTCACACATACATACATGTACTTCACAAGCAAACATAGTAACATTGAGCTACTGTTTCTATTCTAATAGATTATGACTAGGGTTAATGTACCAATAGTCATCTCATTAGTAGTGTCACCATGTTATTTTAGCGATTATTCGACTTTCAATTAATGCATTGTGATCAAATCGAATACAATATCTTTGCTTCGGATTTGTGAAGCACTACCGCAGAAAAAGTAGTTCGAAAATTGTTCAATACTGTTGTTATAGCGAATGCTCCTAGTTTCATCTTACTTTTGAAGTCAATCTATCGAACAGAGACAACAGATCTCACTCTAACTAATGGTATCCGTATATGAGAAGACTAATGGAGCTAAGATAAATGAGGGTACCGTTACCCTATTTTTATCTCTACTATTGGTCGATCGTTAGTCCTGAGCTGAAACGATGGCCTTTATTACCGTTCTTCCATACACTTCCTCTTACATTTCACTCACAGATCATCTCACCCATCAGGTCTCACATGAAAACTGGATGAACATCGTTTGACAGCTATCAGTGGTTTGCTCATTTGTTCAGTCTGTATTATGTTATTCTATTCTACAATATCCTATCTCATTCCACAGTATTGCATGGTACACAAACCTCCAATAAACGTCAAAGATGGACTGCATTTACCGTTCGTTTGATGTCATCGTGTAAAACCCAATTGGGATACGTTCACTCCATTAAATTTCCACTTCACACTGGCAATAAAGGCCGGTAGTATGAAATTGAAACATAAACCAGAGCTCAGTTAAGCCCTACCGGATTTAAAAATTATATAATTGATTAAAAAAAAGCCCTACCGGCCTCTTCAAACTCCGGATGTTTGGAGCGTAATGCAATCAAAATCTTATTCAAGTCGTTCCGTATTTCATTCATTAAATTCAATAATTAAGCTAAAGCTGTAACATATATATTGAATTCTAACTGTAATTGATTGTATCTGATGATGTTTGCAATAGCGTCAAGCCCACCAACCACGGGAGAGAAATTTATACCACATAAAATATGTATCTATATTTTAAATCATGTTAAAATGTTCGGATCAAATCCAATGTAGTTTAACGCAACTTTTGAAGTTTCATATTTTGAAACTTTGGTCAATTAAATGAATCCTACCAAGCTGTTCAATGAATTACTTCAATAAAATCATCGATGTTCAAACTGACTCAGAACTGCTTCAGAAAACCCATTCAATTGCCAATGGTTGGCGGAGGCAATCGTGGCTGCTAGCATTTATTACTACTACGACTACTACTACTACTACTACCAGTGTGACTACTGTTCAAGGTACCTATAAAAATATAAAACCCACACTCACCGGCTTTACTGTATCAAGTTTCACGTTCTTCGCTTCGCCATTGTTAAACTAATAAAATAAAACGATAGCAAATAAAGTCATTGGTACACAGACGCAGATAGCCCTCAGGTGAATTCCCCGGGACTTATCAGCTAATGACGTTTTTGTAAAATAGTAGTAATGAAAAAAAAACGATATCAGCACAGCTCGCAAAACCATCGCAGACTTATTGGAACGAATTTCAAACAAAAACTTCATCCAAACAAAATTTAACTTCGAGCCCCCAGCTGTTGTCGCTAGAATGTGCCAATGCCAATCGAAAATGTTCGCAACGAGTGCAGTTTTATGTCCCGCTTGGTGCACACGGAGGAACAACTAACAGGCACCAACACCACAGAAGACTCGTCCGCCGGCAGCAAGTGGCGAAGAAATTCTTGTTACCGAAAAGAACAGTTAATCCGTCGCCTGCCTTCACTCTTCGGGTGCTCGGGCGTACCGAGGGAGTCTTGAGATTACACAGTCATATTTTAACCTGTTTGATTCAGCGGGAAGGGTGAGACGGGGGCGGGGCTGAAACGGTTTCATTTACGTTTGCTTAATCACGACCGTCAAGGTCGTTCGCCTTTTGGACTGCTGGAAAAGAATCATTCCGAAGGAAAGGAAGGCTTCCAACCCAATCCAAGGTCGTTTAAGGAAAATAAGCGCAGGAACGGAGGAGGAGACAGGAAAAGAACCAAAGGAAGAAAAAACGCGGCCAAAGGGGGATTAGTGTTCTGCCATTTCGTTTTTATTTTCGTTGTTGTTGTTGTTTTGTTTTGCGCGCACTGACCACGTTACCTTCCCGGTTCACGTTACCAGCTTTTCCATCGATTTCTGGATGCCACAAACGCAGAGAACCAGAAATTTGCCGTGAAATGTTCTTGTGAAATGGACAGAAGGAGAAAAAAACACTCGCCAGCAATTATACAGCGAATGGCGGTGAACAGAAAAAAAAACAAAATCCAGACAATCAAAAACACCGAAAACATCGCCCGGTAGGCAGTCGGCAGGGGAGAGTGGATGATCTGCCGTTCCCCGCCGAACGGAATGGTCTTCCAAGGTCATTTGTTAGCATTTCCGACGACCTTTGGGAGGCCCTGCCTCCCTTCCTGCTGCTTTTATTGCGAACCCGTCCCGAAGCAGGGAAAAGGCGACCGCCGAAACTTGAAAAAAATCCTTTTTTGGACGGCGAAACGAATCCGAAAGAATTGAAGCCACGCTGAAGAACAATGTATTCAATTGATCGTCGTTCGTTTCATCTTCTTATTCGTTCTCGCATTCTGGACCGTGAATTTGAGTCAAATTAGACGATGATGATGATGATGATGCGCTGAACGACGGCCGATCAACGTCGATTCGGTTGGAAGCCTTGAACCGTTTTGAGTCACTCTCGCAAGGCTTTTTCGGGGAACACTGCCCCGCACCCCACGTTCTTCCTTTTTCGGGACGGGCACATTCTGCGGACGGAAAGTACAAACTCTGGTGAAGCCAAGCGAATCGCGGGCAACGGTTTTCTGTTCTGTTCATTTTTGCAAACATGACTCTGAAAACGCGCCCGTGGGGTCATAAAAACCGAATGTTCTACGACACAAGCACAAGCACAAGAAGCAGGGGGAACGCCGCAAAAAGTTCGTTACGGGTTGACTTTATGGAGATGATGATGATGATGGTGATGGGAATGGTGATGTAATACATCGCGTATCGCGCGGTTGAATGGATTGACAATTTGAAAACAAAAAAAAAATAACCTCAATGAGCTTGTGTGGGTAAACGAATGGAACGCAGAAAAGGGGAGTTCGTGGGATTTTCAAAATTATCAACCTTAACGAACTTTTCGAAATCTTGACATCCAAAACGGAAGATCGGTCAAATGTGTGTGCGTGTGTTCAATCGATCACCATTTGTGTTCATCGATCGGCGCTGCTTTATTAGTTCCATTCTTTTGGTTCGAAATGTACGCATCTTAATTCATCGCGGCGGTTAGAACTGGAAAAGGAAACGATCTCGGATTTGTTTGGTGGGTGGTTTGGACTGAACTGGTTTTATTTTGTTTTGTTTTATTTCGGTTGATCTACGAAGATCGAAGTTGATAACAGGTGAAGATGCAATGTAGAAGAGATCATTCAAAAAGAGATATGTGAATGGGTCCGAGATTCCTTCCGAGAAGGACATAAATGGAATTTATGTCTCCTTTCTCTTTAGCCTGCTTACAAGTGTTTATCGTTGTTTCCTATAGTAATCATTAAAAGGACAACAAAAATCATCCTCTCTGTATGACGTAGGTGAGCAGCACATTCAGCTTAAATCGATTTGATCGATTATTTTATCCTTATCAGATCCAAACATCAAGTTCACTTTCCAAATAGTGCTAGCAGCTTAACCTTTTCGTCGAACTATACACAGTAAAAATATCTGAATATAATTGTAACGTAATCTCCATGCTGACTTGAACAGTGAAGACGGAAATCTGTACTAGACATAATTTTCCACTAAATGTGACATAGATTTCCGAAAAAATTTTTCACTTATTCATATTATGTTTGTTTCTTATCAATGTTCTACGAAGCGTAAACTTTGAAATAAACAAAACTCGATTTCTTCGCGTTTCGCCTTCGCTCATCAGTGCTTAAAGCAGTTCAAATTGTCAAACCAAAAACCGCCAAATGTTCAAATAAAACTCATTTTTCTGTCTATCAACTGTATTCTTCGGCACGACTGACTGAGATTTACATGTTTAGCAAGTAATTACCATTTACCTGACCAGCAGATATGTGATTCAGTGGTTCAATGGATACACGAACGCTCTTTGTGATCAAATGATTCTTGGTTCAATTCCCAGTCATCAAAGCTTCAGATAGAATTGTAACAAAGACAATTGCCTGTATTTCAGTTATTTATTATTGAACTCAAGATCTTTTTTATACAAATGTAGCGTTTTATTCATACTTTTAAGAAAAAATACGGATAAAATTATTCGTCACGGTTTCGAAGGAATTCTCGTATTTTTCCTGTAACACGGCTCATTAGGCAGCGCACACCTTCTTCGTCCATCGATGTAGCTATCTTGAACGACTTTGCTGTAATGACAGCTTGCCAAATCTGGCCAAAATATTACGGGATGGTCGTGGGATCGAATGAACGGCAAAATTCGTTTTTTGAGACACTCTTTTTGATATAATTCCGATGTCATTGTCTTATTTGTAACGAAAACTTTCGTTATTTTTGGCACAGCTGCAAATGCCCTGCCAAATCATAAATTTTCTTTTGACAATTTGTCGGCAAAAACAAATTTAAATTTGGCTGGAACATAACCCCGAGCCGTTGCCAAGTAAAATTTTTGACCTGGGATTTGCCCGAAGTCAGCCTTGACATAGGTTTCATCGTCCATCAAAAGACACCCGTCAAACTTGGTCAGCACCTGGTCATAGAGTTTCCGAGCACGAATTTTGACACACTATTCTGTTTTATGGTCCGATTTGACTGTTTGCTAGCTCGATACGACTTGATTCCTTCCCGGAGTCGAGTTCTTCTCACGGTACTATGGGCAGTACCAAATTTTCTGGCCAAATCACGGTCCGACAGATTAGGATTCCTCTTAATCGTCTTTAAAATCTTACATAGTTTCCGGTCGACAGTTCCACTCCGACGATTGGCTTGAGGCTTCCGAATCGTCGTCAATGTTTCCTTATACCGTTTGATAACGCGCCATACGGTATTTCTGGACAATTTCAGCTGTTTAGCTAGCCTAGATGCAGACCACAATGGATTTTCCACATTTTTTTCCCTTCTTTCGGCTTCCATGTTGATTGTTTACAAAGTACAGTCGATTTGCGGAATGTCAAAAATCATACGTGAAGCTGACAAAATTCCTGACACGTGGGCGCCAAGAATTTCTAAATCCGTCCACCAGGAGCGCCACAATATGAGCAAAAGTTTGTTCCAATTCTTTTCAGCCTTTTTATGTCATTGATTTGCTGTCCATGCAATTTCCCAATCGCCCGTAAAATTCTGTTAGACATCCAGAAGACGGATGCCTTTTTTTAATACAAAATTTTTATATTTTGTTTTTTTTTTTATCTATTGGATCTCGTTGTCACCCTTTTTCTAGGGGGAGATGAGCTTCCATTTCCATCTAACGAGGATCGAGGGTCACTTTGTCCGTGTTGTCTTCTTGTCCAGTTTATCACATGGCTTATCGTAGTGAACAGCTTTTTGGCAATATTAACATGTGGCCATCTGATTGTCATAGGTAACAAGTGATTTGCACGGGATTCTTGTATCCTGACCGAAAGTCACATAAGAAGGTATAGGCCTCTTCAAGCGCATGCGTAACAAACGTACGCCATTTAGAATACCGAGGAAAAAGTTCTTCCACTTTTCTTTTTCGATAAAGAGAATCTCTCCTTATTGGGACATAGTTTTGCAAATATAAGGATCGATGACGCTTGAGGGAAGATCATGCACACGCACTTCTATAGCACTATCTACCATATATACTGGAATGTTGTACATAATGTTTTCGTGCTCCACATAGTGCACATTGTCATCGTCTTTTGCGAATTGAATTGCATCCAACTCTTTATAAAACTGAATGTGAACAACATTGTTTGCCTTATTGCATTGAAGTAAATGCACACGTTCAATGTCAAGGTGTATTCTTTCGTACCGGTGGTAGCTTTTGTTCGTTTGGTTCACTCATTTCGAGTTCGTGCTATTGTTCACTACACAATACTGTACTTGGTTTCTTCCGTCCCGAACGTAAGCGGGTTTGTTTTATCGACTGACTTGGATAAGATGTGAAAGCGACTTTTTAACAGAGGGCCGAGTGTCATATACCATTCGACTCAGTTCATCGTAATCACAAAATGTGTGTGTGTGTGTGTGTGGCAAATAATGTCACTCGATTTTCTCTGATATGGCTTAACCGATTTTCACAAACTTAGATTCAAATGAAGCTCTGTAGCTTCTATAGCTCGATATCGAATTTCATCTTTATTCGACTTCTGGTTCCGGTATTACAAGGTAATATCCGAAAATCTATGAGAAGTGCATTCTATTTTCTCGGAAATTGTTTCCAGCACTTCACTGAATTCATATGAGTTCAAATTGACGAAGCACCCCTCCGAAACAATCTTGAATATAAATCGAAATTCAGTGGATTATATGTTGTAAATAAGTTGCTAATTAGTTACGGTATTTTTGAGTTCCATCCATCCTTTTTAAATAAACTATAACACAAATCCAAACAACATGGATAATTTGTTGCTAATTAGTTACGGTGGTTTTGAGCAACAAAATCAATATTACCGTAACTAAATAGCAACAAGTTTCGTTTTGTTTTTAAGCATATTTAGGAGAGGTGCTCCGTGGATTCATATGAACTTAACGAAGTATTTGAGTAAAAAAAATTGAGCTACAAATTTAAAATTACCGTAACTAATTAGCGACTTATTAGCAACAAGGTATCCACTGGGTGCCGATTTGTTTTTATGCTTACTGAGCAGGGATGTTTCTTTATGTTTATATGAACTTAGCGAAGTACTTGTAAAATTTAAATCAAAAAATGAAAATTATCCTAATTAATAGGCAACAAATTGTCCACAGGATTTCGATTTGTTTTTAAGTTTATTCAGGAGGGGTGCTTCGTGCATTCATATGAACCTAGAGAAGTACTTAACAAAGAAAAAAAGGCGAGTGGGTAATGTCAGAGACATAACTGGATGTCGTGAATATGAAAACAACTGACATGTTCCTTGACACTTCCAAATATCAAGTAGTTGATCAATTGTATGAATTATGCAAGCATTCAGTTTTTTCGCATTTTTCGCAAAAACAAAGAAGGCTTCACTTGTTCTCGATTACTGTGAACTTCACACAGCGAAAAGTGCACAAATCTAATCAAACAGTTCTAGATTTGCACTGAACTGAGGTTTTTTACCTTCGATTTGCGAAGAAGAAATCCTAATAGTTATTTAGGAAACTTTTAGAGCCATTAGAACGTCTGATTTCGTGTGATGCTCCCCACCGTTGTCCTCTTTTCGTTGTTTTTTCACCAATGCAAACAACTGGCAGCTGTGACGTAATCGCTCGTGTCGGAAGCGAAACTAGCTTTTCAAACGAAACGCAATACATCTGCTCGCAGTGGCGATAGAGGTTTCTTTTTACGTGATTTCGTTTGTAGCTTTATCACAAATGTGCGGTCCTAACGGCTATAAAAATAGCAGCATATAGAATTTTAATGTCGATTATTTCATTTTGGATTTGCATTTCATTGAAAGAAACTATCAGGATGCTGTACGGGATTCATTCCTGCCTTTCAGAAGAACCAAATTGTGGAACTCATTACGATATTAAGCACTGTTCGGAACATTTTTCTCGAAGGATTTGTTGTACAGCAATAGCGCCTTATGAATTATCCTCTTTGATACTCGTTTATACCAAACATTTCAGAAAATTTTAATTTTGAATTGTTTGAGATTATTTCACACAACTGAAAATTTTATCATAAAATTGTGATCATATTTCCGATGGCATGTAGCAAAAATTATGTTGATTCGTTGGATACAAAAAGAGATATTCACGATCAAAAACGTATCACTCTTTCAGAGGGTAAATTTTAAAAAGGCGTCCCATAGTAAAGTAGGTCGTATTCACGACAAAATAAATTGAACAACGAATTCAATATTATCTCCTTCGTTAAGTTCATGTTCGTGATCTTTTTTCTTAAATATCATTAAGAAAAATGTTCGATAGTGAACTTTTCACAACTCATTTGTTGCCATGTTAGATAAGTCACAGTGATAATCGTGTTTGCAACAAAAAAAAATCATTAGTTAACTTTTCTGATAATTTTTTTCGTCTGAAAATAACTTGCGAAAAATTACAGTCGCGATTTTCGAAAAAAAAATCATATCTGTTTGTCCTGTGCTTCCAGTCGAGTAAATTAAAATGTTCCACTGATAAATACTTCTCTGAAGTCCGAAAAACGTGAACCACAACCTATCAATTAGTAAAAAAAAATTCAAAGCATAAATTTACGACTGCTATACTTGTTTTTAAACTGGGCGGACACAACCGCCAGACAACCGCTTATGAACTCTTCTATTTTTTTTATTTTCTGCGAAAAAAGTAAACGATTCTAACCAGCAATCATAATAATCTTATTTTACTGGATATCCACCATCCAACAACCGAAAGCATCTGCTTCCACTTCTAATAGATTGCTTGTCGTTTTTTTCGTCCGTCCATTCGTTCGTTCGTTCGTCCGTTCGTTCGATAGTCCCTTGAATATTGATTTCGGTTGTTCGCACACAGACAGTCGACGGCAGGTGGTCAACAGGATTTTTCTCCTTTTGCACGGGTCTTAAGTTTCTTGTACCAACGATTTTCCTGTTGAATACAATTCGCCCTGTCAGTCTGGAAAGACATTCTTTCTTTTTTTTTTGTTTCGGCTTCGCTCGCGTGTCCTCGAGTTACGAGGATCCCTGCAATATGGTTTTGCTTCGCCAAACAGAAGGGTGAATAATTATGTTTTGCTTGAGTCAGCCAGCCAGCCAGCCAGCCAGCCATCCGTTGGTTGGAAGACAAAATCGTTTACAAGTGGTGCAATTTTGTGAGTAACTTCGAAAGACCGTGGTTTTAACTTTGTATGTCGTATGAGGGAAAGAGTCTCGGTGATGATTTTGAAGATGTCGCTTGTTTGCCTCCGAGACAGCAAAACCGGTATAAGTTCTTATGCGTTGAATAAAGCACTTTCAACCCTTTCAGATGTTTATCAATCGCGATTTTATAACGTTTTCTGTATTTGTTTTGTCTGGAACGCGATTGTTTTCAGATACGTTGATATTTAACGAGCGCTGTCAAAGTTGATCCTTTGTTAGTATAAAGAAAGATGATCAAATTGAATCTATCCCCAAGAACTCTTAGAAGAATTTGAATTTGTTTCAGATCCACGTTGGAACTATTCAGACAGAACACTTTTTTTTATATCAGTGCTGACAAATGGAAGCCCGATTGCATAGTCCGAACGAAACTAACTGCAATCACGAATCGCGTCTCATTGTCTCCAATTCCAATGTTGGCGCGGTCGGGTATCTCTCGATGTCAGCCCTTACGACGCGGTGATCTCGCGTGATTTCATTCCACTGCCACCACTCCCCACCACCAACCAGTATCTCTTTTACCACTGGTACCGATTCGTCGTAGACTCCAATCTAATGGGACTAAGTAAGTGGACGGATCCGGACCGTTTCATGTGTGCAACCGATTTAATCATAACGTGCCACGATTGCTATCAGTCATGACGGGGAGACTGTTCATGATCATGATTATGATTATGATGATGATGATGATGATGATGGGATCGGACTGAAACGGACTGACCGGCAGGACTCTTCGCTTTGACATGACCGATAGATAGCATGATAGGTATGATGAAGGAACTGATCCTATCGCTGAAGATCTCGACCGATGATGATTATGATGATGATGCACTTCGATGGTGCAACGAAAGAGAAATGCTGTTGTGCATCTTGCGCTGGGTTATTGAATATAAATTATACGCTGGTGAATTGCTTCGTCGGAAACCGGCTCTAATGGCATACTCGAAGGGAACGAGTTTTTCGTCTAATTCTAGCCCTCGAGGAGATTGATCTCCCGGTGGCGGTTACGGTGGTAGTGGTGATGGCCGGCAGACAAGTGCCTAGACAGACACGTCGCTGCAGCCGACCACGAGGAGTGACCACGGACGAGAACTTGTTTTGCCTTCTTTTGGCTCAATTTGCGGAGATGCGCATGCAGAAGCAATTTGCCTGCACCCGGGAAAAGGAAGAAGAAGAAGAAGAAGAAGAAGAAGGTACGTTGAACTGAGTGGTAAAAGTCAAGATTTATTGATGCTCATAATCGGTTGCATCGGTGATCGCAAGATAATAATTAAATACAACAGTGAAAGTCGGCTATCGCGAGGAGAATCGGCCGATCTGCTATTGTGTACTTCTAGATTCGGGGCTGTGCTGCATCAGATCACTTGAAATAAGATCACTCTGTACTTTAACAATTAGTTTCCTGCTAGCCATAACGTCTATCCGCAGTTTCAGATTGCGTATTCCGGTTAGTACTGATGTTCTTCAGCGGTTATCGACTTCGCGGGGGCATGCAGTCTCTCCACGTGACTCATTTGGGCATTTTTAAGCTTACCTCAGCAATAAAATGGAATTCAATTGTGAACAATTTCGTGCAAAGTTTTAGTACGATTTTCGTAGTGGATTTTCAAGACAAAAGTGCTTCAATCAACTTAGTTCGACTTTTAGCAGTGTAGCACCATCCTATGCGACTGTAAAAAAAACTAGTATAAAGAATTCAATCGTAGTCGTAGTTCGCTTGCCGATGAATTCAAAGCAGGTCATCCAAAATCAGTTGTTTTGCCAGAGAACATTGTTGCTGTGAAAAATCTGATAATGGAAGATCACCCCATGTGACGTACCGTGAAATGGAGTCTGAAAAGCTTATATGTTATTTTGCATGAACATTTTAGTGGTGAAAAAAATTTGTTCACGTTGGATCCCACATCCTTTGACAATTGCGCAGAAAAAGACGACTGTCGATTGGTGCAAAGGAATACTGAAAAAATTCAATCGTGTTGTTTCAAATTTGGTGTGTAACATCTACGCAGGTGACGAAACATGAATTTTCCCATGAGTCCGAAACTAAACAAACCACAACATCGCATTGATGGGCCACCCGCCGTATAGTCCTGAGTTGGCACCTAGCGACTTCTATTTGAAGGGAACATGACGAAATAATCTGCGTGGAGAGCGATTCAAGACGATTCCAAGTTTTATTCGTATTCACATCATCCAATTGTGTCTCTAACATTACTCACCCACTTTTTTTCAAATATCGACTTAGGAAAATTAAGATATCTAAAATGCATTTTTTATTTTTGAGAAAAGCACCGTCTTGATCAGGTGTAATGTAAATAATCTTGAAAAGTAAAGTCCCAGAGAGTTGACATAATTTTTTTTCCGAGATAAAACTAGATCTCGACGTTCCGTGCATTTCTAAGACGAAACAAGAAAACCGCTTAGCTTTGAAAATTTTCAAAACAAACGCTAAACAGAAGAAAAAAAAATTATGTTACCAGATGTCTTGAATAAATTCAAGAAACATCAAAATCTGGTGTCATTCGGAAAAAAAATTTAAAGAAAAATTCCTGTCCTAGTGTTGACATACAGACAAAACAAGAAAATTCCATAACTTTGAAAATATGCTTTAAAAAGTCGCATTAAAAACCGCATTAAAAGTGTCATCCACACAAACATCAGTGTTCCGGAAATTCATGCAAAACAAAAAAACAAACTTCGCACAAACTACTGCACGACAAAGAGCCAATTTAATTTCAAATAACAGCTCGGCTGAAAAGTTCGTATCGTTTAATAGAAACACACATTTTTTTTGCCAAAACTCGTTTTTATTATTCAACATAATTGCCATCAGAGGCGATACAGCGATTATAGCGATCTTCCAACTTTTTGACACCATTTTTGTAGTACGATTTGTCCTTTGCCTCAAAATAGGCCTCAGTTTCAGCGATTACCTCTTCATTGCTTCTAAATTTTTTACCAGCGAGCATTCTCTTGAGGTCTGAGAACAGGAAAAAGTCACTGGGGGCCAAATCTGGAGAATACGGTGGATGAGGGAGTAATTCGAAGCCCATTTCGTTCAATCGACTTGTGACACGATGCATTGTTTGATGAAACAAAACTTTTTTCTTCTTCAAATGAGGCCGTTTTTTTTAAATTTCGTCCTTCAAACGATCTAATAACGCTATATAATAGTCACTGTTGATGGTTTTTCCCTTTTCAAGGTAGTCGATGAAAATTATACCATGCGAATCCCAAAATACAGACACCATAACCTTACCGGACGATTGTTGAGTCTTTCCACGCTTTGGGTTCGGTTCATCGCGTGCAGTCCACTCAGCTGACAGTCGATTGGACTCCGGAGTGAAGTGATGGAGCCATGTTTCGTCCATTGTTATATATCGACGAAAAAAATCGGTTTTATTTTGATATAACAGCTCCAAACACTGCTCAGAATCATCAATTCGTTGTTGTTTTTGATCGATTGTGAGCTCACGCGGCACCCATTTTGCACAAAGCTTTCTCATATCCAAATATTCGTGAATAATATGTCCAACACGTTCCTTTGATATCTTTAGGGTGTCAGCTATCTCGATCAACTTCACTTTACGGTCATTGAAAATCATTTTGTGGATTTTTTCACGTTTTCATCGGTAACAGCCTCTTTTGGACGTCCACTGCGTTCATCGTCTTCGGTGCTCATATGACCAGTACGAAATTTTGCAAACCACTTACGAATTGTTGCTTCGCCCAGTGCAGAGTCTGGATAACACTCATCAAGCCATTTTTTGGTATCGGCGGCACTTTTTTTCATCAAAAAGTAGTGTTTCATCAACACACGAAATTCCTTTTTTCCATTTTTTTAACAATAACAAAAGTAGCTTCATTCAAAATGCAATATCTCACAAACTAATAATCAGACAGCTGTCAAATTTATACACGTATCTTTTGAAGGTTGGTACTAACTGAAAATGATATGGATTTAATTCTAGTGACGCCCTCTCACAGAAACGATACGAACTTTTCAGCCGATCTGTTAACTTCGGAAATCTGTATTTAAAAAAAACGTACAGAATATAAAACCCATCTAAGCTTGGAAAATTCGTATAAAGAACACGAACGACATTTAATATTCTTAAATTCGTGTGAATAAATGGCATAAATTCAAGAAATAATGTTTAAAAAAATGCCTATTTTTGAAAACTCGTAAAAACCCCAAAAACTCACTCTAGGCACCCGAAAATTGACGTGGGAAAACCGAAAACACGTATATGAAAAAAAAACTTGAAATCTGCATAAAAACTACCAAACTCGCCAATTCAAATCTCCAAATTAACGTCTAAAAATATCCGCACAACTTGCGAAGTTTGCTTTGGAATGACGAACGACGTGGAGGATCCATCTCAAACTGTTTATCTTCCAATATCAGATTGAAGAAAACAATACACGAAATCCGCCGAAAAATAACAGAATGTCCAAGGTTCACCTAAAATACACATATTAAGTTATTATTATAGAATTCACATAGTTTTAGAGTTCCGTTGCGAGCAATTCCCTGTTGAGATCCGATCAAAAGATGGCAAAGAAATGTAGAAAAATTGTACACATTTTACACAATTTTGAAAGCTCATCCGAAAATTTCGAGATTTCATGCATGTGAACCGAATAATTTAGGACATTTGCATTCTTGATCCGAACATCTACATATTCTGGAAAAATTTTGATGGCCCTGAAAAGGGCCATTGATCAAGATCATCCCGCGCACTCAACGGTGATTTCCGACTCTTGTTCTTGTTCGTCGATGGCTATGAACTTGAGCAAATCACTGCCAACATGGGCATAATAGGCCCTTGCGAATGTTACAAAATTCGACTCTATAGCTCATTGTTCGACTCTATAGCTTTCATGTACAATCAATACATTATCGTAGACGGAAATCCACTCTACGAATTTATTTCCAATACACTTGAACTCTCTACTGAATACTCGAGTAATTAGCATTATTTTTCGTGATGAAATGACAAACCATACTCGGTGTTTATTGCCAATAGTGCATATCGGTTCAACACTAATACTGGTTGTAAGAAAGAGCTAAGAAGTCGCGCTAGAAATTCAATATAAACTGCTAACGTAGTTAAGATTCGGAGAAGATAAAACGGAAAACAAAAATACAGGAGACTTCTTTAATTTGGTAAACTAGCAATTTTAAGATCGTGAAGAATTCGAATGCACAAAAATTTTCTTGAATCTAGTTATAATTGCTATCTAGAAATTTATTTTTTTTCATTCAACGAATGATAAAGCAATCGAGTGGTTGACCAAACTTCACAAATTTTAACGAATTGACTTTGATTTTTACTTCAAGAGTTGATTTCAACGCAGTCAAATGTGAGACAATTTTTTTCAAAAGTTGGCAAACCGCCACAGAACATCAACCGATCACTTACTTTGCAAACCAGCTCTCCTCGATGTCGTAGATTTCGGCCAGGTCCTGCTGGACCCGCAGCTGCTGCAGCCGGCTGTCGTCCACATCCAGACGACCATCACCGACGTGTCGAAAACCTTCCGGCAGTAACATAGTGGCGTTTGCCGTTGTCGTCTTCGTTATCACCACCGTTATTTGCTCACTTGTACACTTGTTTGATCGCTAGAGGTATAACTCAATCCTCAACACCACACTTCTTCAGAAAAAAAAACAGAGCCCAAAAATACAACAATAGAACCGCAACAACTAATCAAAAAAAAACTTTCGGTTTCGATGCGGTGGCTTAACTTTTGACACTTGAATACCTGCTTGATATTTGCCTTCTACACTGCAACGGCTATATTTTGCTCAAATGCTGTCGGGACTTATGTTAATTTCCAAGGCAAGCTCCAATGTAAACACACTTACACGCGCCGTAGGAAACATTTAAGAAACGTTCGACGGACCGCTTCGGAAACATTCGAAGCTCCTGCTGCTGGCAAAAAGGGGGGGTCCCGCTGAATATTCAATTCTTCACTCGATCAGGGCAATTTCGGGGAAAGACTTGTCTTGTCAGAGCGTTTTGTTTACTAATCGAACTTTTTTTTCCTTCTCAATTGTGATACCTATACTTTTGAATCGATCGATCGCAAAGGTTCGAACGCAGCGCTCAGCGCCCTGTTGCTGCTGTTGCCTCTGCCACTTATTTCTTGCAACACTCACACCAACAATTCCGTTTTCCTGTTTCTTTCGCAGCCTCCTCGTCGCACTGGGCTTTTGCTTTTGCTTCACACAACCAAGCGATATGTGTTATATTTTGTTTCTAAGCCCCTTCACAGCACAGCGACGTTCACATTTGCTAACATTTGTGCAAACGCAATGCAGACAGACTGTTGTTTAATTCACACCTTTGTCGAGAAAGCGAAAAATGCACACGCAGAAAAATAAATCTTATCTCACTGTTCGCTATCCAACTGATAGCAAAAAAAAACAAGCTCGTTCAGATCGACACTTTCGTCGGCAGATTCTTTTGTTTCAAGTTTGACAGTTTCGTCGTCTCTTGCTATGAAATCACATTTCCGACCTTTGGTGTGAGCACAGCGGACCGGATGTGTGCGTTTCGTCTCTTGTTTCCAGCCTTGCTGCGATCATGGGGTTCACGATTTTTATGTTGTGCTGATGCAGCAGCAAGCTCTGATTACCAATACACACTCGCAACCAGTCCGATTGACAGTGCTGAATTTCGTCCTGTCAATTGATCCTGACCAGGGAGAGGCTGTTTCCTTTTCACCAAGGGACTGATTTCAACGCACTGCTAATTCACGTGAGAGAGAGTGTTCAATCAACAGGCTCTTGAAGCTAGTTAGTATCACGCCCGCCCGCGGAGAATATTATCTTTTGAAATTAACTGAATTAAAATAACACTTCAAAATTTGAACTTTTTTTTAAATGATGTAAAGAACTTGTAAAAATAATATTCTAATTAGTGCTGCGTGCGCGTCCAACTGCGAACAACGTTCGATTCTGACTGATGGGCGAATCGTAGAGCTGCGAGCGAGTCGGCAAAAGGCAAGCAATGGAATAGAGAGACTTGACACGCGCCTACCAGGAAGTCAAGTTTTCGTGATATTAAAATTTAAGTAAAATTGAAATGAAAGCAAAAAGTTTTTTTTTAAATAAACTGATTTACACTAGCAATACTCTATTACAGTTCGTCTTTATATTTCGTATCAACAAATCTGAGACCTCATATTTCTAATCGCGTAGATTAAACTTGGTAAAAGGAAAACGTATTGTCCCAGAACATTTCTGTATAAAATGTTCAAAACGACGAATGTAACAATGAGAAATTCTCTTTGTTTACTTTCGATTTTTGCGAAATGTTCCTGCTTTTTTCGGCAATTTCTTCAGTGCAGATTTAAAGATGATAGCTTTAGTTATTATTATCGGTAAATAATTGGAGAGAAGGATTGCTAAGAGTACCGTAATAATCGAAAGTGAAAGTAAACAAAGAGAATCTCTCATTGTTACATTAGTCTTTTTGAACATTTTATACAAATTTGTTCCATTCCTGGAATGTTCTAGCGCGTATTCAATGTCAGGTCACAGCATTCTTTGTTTCATGATAAATTTAGGCAAATTCCTCTCCATTATTTACATATTTTCTGTGAAATGCTATTTCTAAAGTATAAATATATCCACTTTTACACATACGACTGAAAATTTACCTCTAGAAATGTCTTTAACTGAATTGATATTGCCCTGCATTAGGCCGAGTAAACCGATCCGATCTATCCGGCACTATGTGCAGGTCAGCCATAGCCGAAGCAGAAAAAAGTCGACATCGGAGTGATCGGATCGATTGACTCGATATAATTCGGGGCAACTTTTATAGTTATTTATCATTATTCATCAGGCACTCATAGATTCAAGCGTTGATTTTGTATGTTCAATACCAAAATGAAACCAAAATTTATTTTTTTAAACTTAACTATGTTTGTTAAAAATCATGTTTAACCCTTAATTGCATTGAGTCCCAAATATGGGACACACATTTCAAATAATTATACAAAGTGTTGTAATGTATATTTTTCACCGATTGCATGATGTTCAATATTTAGGACGCATTCTAAACTCACAAAAAAATTCATAGAATTACTTCAATATCGAGAGAAGTTAGCGGCATCTACCTGACACATAACGAGAATTTTGTACACAGCTGATTTCTGCTAGTTTCAAATAAACCCAAGAGTGCTCTATACTTATAAAATAACTTGAATTTTTTTTAGTTGTTTTGTAACTTACCATACTAATAAATTAACAAAAATAAACTTTTGAATGCCCCATATTGAGTAACAGAGGTATTTTGGCCCACTTTAGGATTAATTTTATTTTGGTCCACTTTGTAAAAATATCCACCAAATGTTGTAATGTCTTTGAATATCTTTTCCGCAATAGGTAATCTAATGTGATTACCATCAAATTGATGCAACATGGGTTACTTAGCATCGGTTGAATCCATAAAGTTTGTCAGGTGGGCCAAATAGATGAAGTGGCCAAAATACCCTATAGGATAGACCTAAGACAAGACCTGACATCTGGGGGGGCTGCTTTTGTTCCAAAATGGACCAGTTTCTGATTGGCTGATTTTGATGTTGCTACCTGCACATTGTAAAAAGAAAAAATTTTTGCAGGGTACGCGAGCAATGATGCCAGGTATAAAGATAATCAGAAAACAAGTTTATTAAAATGTATAATGTTAGCTCACCAATGAAAATGAAAATTTTCGGAGAATGTTTCACTTTTTTTCAATCTCATTGGTAATAAATGTTTATAGTGGCAGCACTGTGTAATTAAAATAAGCATCAAGCCGTTCTTCTTTTTAATGAATTAAATTGTAACCAAAAAAGATTTGTTAAATTAGTGTAAACTCGAAAGTGTGTTTACTTTTACGAGAAGAATGAACTGTTGTGTTCCACACTGTGGTCGCACTAAGCATTTCTATCCAAGCCTGACTTTTTCCGGTTTCCAAAAGATCCGGTAATACGTCAACAATGGATTCGATTTTGTGTTCAACATGAGATAGTTCGTGTTTTGTCATCAAAGCTTAATTAATTGTTTTTAAGCATTAATATATAATAGAGAAATGCATTCACCAAAACAATTTTCATGTTTATTTCAAATCAAAAACCGAGTCTATAAATAAATATTTTTTCCTAGCAGAGTTGTTAAAAAATCTGTGAATATGGCTACACTGTAGCCGATACGTTGGTATTTATTCCACAGGGCGAAAATGACGAGAAGGATGATTCGGAAGGAAGAATAAGAAGCCAGTTGTCAGGTCTTGTCTTAGGGATAGACTGTTTTTCACCCCTGAAGGGGTAGTTTTGTCGGGTGTTTTTTTTAGTATTTTCCCGTGTTCTGGACTACTTAAACTATCGAAAAAAAATTTCCGGGTGTTTTTGAAAAATCATGCAATTAAGGGTTAATGAAATTATGTAAATTAACATTCTTTTTCGCAATATTCAAACTCAGCTTGGTTCGGAGAGGAGCTCGATGGTTAGAACGTCAAAAAATCCGCTAAAACATCACATATGACAATCTATTGTAAGTGAACCGGATTCCCATGTCACATAAATACATTTCCTTCTGGTCGCACAAATTCGCTCGTAATTGTGACAACCCTAGCCAGATATGGCATCAGCTGGGCCGATGGAAGCAAAAGAGATTCGTCATATTCGCTGGAAGAGAGCGAGCGTACGAAATTTGCCTGTTGCTTGCGAGTATCAAAGAACAACATCTTGGTATGTTCTCTCCAAAGCCGACTCCAGTATATTTTACTCTCCGAGAACCATACTGAAATGGCCTGTCGGAAAGTGGGATAGATAAAATATGACGTTTATAGACCATTGCATGTGTCAAAATGTTGCTTTCGATTTTTAAAGGGCGTCAGACTTGGACGACACACTTCCGATGAATCTCTCAACGGGTTAGCACGTTGTATTAAGTTAGCGTGGTGCGAATTCGAGTATTTCGCAAGAAAGAATTTTTATCCGTATTTTAGCGACACAGCGAGATTTCATCTCAAGTGAAGTGACGCCAATCATAAGAAAAAAGAGGAAGAAGTTTGGATGAATTCCGGAAAATTTCCATTTGACGAAGCGAATTTGATGAATTCCGGAAGATTTCCCTTTGACGAAGCGTTTCACTCGATATTATCGTTAGATGGGAAGATAATTTTTGAGAATTTTTTTCAGAACTATCAACAATAAAATTCAAATATTTTGTATAATGAGAAGCATCATTCGAACAACATTTTGTAATTTTTTCGTGGAAAAATATTGAGAAATAAGTCGTTGAAGAGGCATTTTTGAGGACGCTTCTTAAAAATCATGATTGAGAAAAAACACGTTTAAAGTTTATTGTCTAAAAATCGAAGGAAACAATTTATTACTCAAGGGAGCACGTAGGCTCTAACATTTAAAAAAAGCCTTATTTTTTCTTTTGTGTTTTGTTATAATGAAACATTTCGAGAATGTTTTGTCAAGTTTTTTAGGCAATCGAAGCAGAAATCTTGGGCCTGTGTGCGCAGCTCTTACTTCTTCGTAGTATGAAATTGACAAAGATAAAGGCCCATAACTTGCTGAGTTTTGTTCCGATAGGTTTAAAAATTTCACAGAATATTCTTGAAATGTTTTACTATTAGAAAATAGAAAGAAAATAATAAATGATTTTTCAAAAGTGTTAGACCCTGCCCGCCCCTTAACGAAGCTAGAAAGCGTTGCATACAAGAATTTTCGTAAATTGAGAGTTACAAATCATATGAGTTATTTTGTGGAAATTATGAATGTTTAGATTCTTGCGGTGAATGAGTTACGATGCGTTACTTTTAAGGAAGTTATAGGTGCAACGAAGTGTTATATACGTCGCTTTTTTGTAAGTTATAGGTGTAGCGATTCGTAACACCGTAACACTTCTAAGGAAGTTATAGACGTTACGAAGAATTACATTTTAGTAAGTTAATTTTTAAGTTAATTTTAGTAAGTTATAGGTATTACGAAACATTACATGCGTTTCTTTTTTGTAAGTTATAGGCGTCACGAAGCGTTACATGCGTTACTTTTTTTGTAAGTTATAGGCGTTGAGAAGCGTTACAGGAGTTATATGCGTTACATTTTAGTAAGTTATAGGCGTTACATTTTTGTACAAGCGTTACGATGTGTTACTTCCGTTATTCTTTTGTAAATTTTGTGTGTTAGGAAGCGTTACATGTGTTACTTTTTGTATGTTGTAGGTGTTTAAAAGCGTTACAAGAGATTAGGCATCCCAATTTTAACATATTGAAGTCACTTTTTTTGCAAAAACTGGCTCTTCCCGAATTCCGAAACCGAAAAGAAAAGAAAATTTGAGAAATATTATGGGGCTGTTAGTTTTGTAGATTACATCATGAGATAGTTTTGAGAGTTACGTGATGGTCAAAACTCCACTGCCGATGAAGCATGCAGCGGCAGTTCCTACGAAGCAGAACAGAGTCAAAACCACATAAAATGCAGGATGAAACCGGGGTAAAATAAATGATAATAGTAATAATACATAAAATTGTACTGAACGACCGGGAAGAGAAAGTGAGCAACTCTGCTGTGATTGGCAAAAAGATGTGATAATGATTTACGGAAGAAAGAAAACATGACTCCCTTCAACCGTTTGAGTATTCTACAAGTGGTGTATTTCTATTGAATTGTAATTATTTCCACTAGCATTTTGTTTAAGATGCTAATGAAAATAAAGGGATAAAACAGAGCACTAGTGTTCTCCTCAGTCAATTGTAATTTGCTTTTGGCCTAAAGTCGTGTAAGAGGCAGTAAATGAAGGCCTATGTACAATAACTGTATTTTAATAAATATTCAGATTCCTAATCAAAATAAGTGAATTGATCTTGACCAGAGAGGCAGCGATTTAATCTTCGTCTTCGCTGAACTCTACTTCGTTGCGCAACGGTGCTGTGGGTGTGTGCTGTCTGCTGCGACTGTTCCGTTTGGTTCCATTCAGCACTCTAGCAGTCATACTAGTCGGAGTACTTGTACTCGCCAGACTGCGTCCTCCGTTTTGATTGGGTCGTTGAGCAAACTTCCGATATGCTGGTTCTCGCGAAGGCGTGATCCTCGCTTGCTGACGATATCGTTGAACATCTTCATCCTCGGAGTCGTCTCGTAGCATCGGTTCGTCGCTTTCTCCATTTTCGATTTCATCATTTTCATCGTCACTGATGTCCATATGTGCGTTGGAGGTTTCATATTCCAGAATTTCATCATCTATCAGATGAGATGAGCCTTCCATAAACGAGGCGAACCGAGATGGGTCTTTGAGCTTTAAAACTGTGTTCCATTGTTTGCATTGTGGGCTACTGCAGTAGGCTCTCAGTTCATCCAATGCTTTTGTAGTTTCCCGTACACCCTGCTCATAATATTCTTCGTTTGTTAATAGCCGTCTTTTCGGTGGAAACCGTCGTCTATAGATAGACCGAATTCTGTACAGAAAGCTTCTGGGGAAGTAGTAGCAAATGATGATAGCAATGCATATCCCGGTCGATGCTTCCCGAAAGGCAGACGAAAAGAAGATTGCCCCTAGAGCGGCTAACTGTAGGCTCCACTTTATCAGGTCCTTGCTACGTTGGTTCTTCGGTGGTCCCATTCGGTAGCAGATAACAAAACTGATGAAACCCGTCGTGAGTATATACCAGAACACGTAAACCTGGTACGTTACAAATATTATTCGCACATTGTCGATCAGCATTTGAGCGAAATAAATCCCCAATGTCCATCCACCCAACATCACGCCGTACATCATCGGTTTGCGAGGAAACAACTTACTGGCCATATAAACCACCACCAGAAAGCTTGCGAAAACTCCCAAACAAATTCCACAAATGTAGTAAAACAGAGCATTGTCACTCATCTTTGCAGCCGACAGAAAAACGAATATTCCTATTCCCAGCAAAATCACTTTCCAGAAATCGATTCGGATCAAACTGAGCCGGACGGTATACTGATCACTGGAAACCACTCCGATACAGCTTTGGTTAAACGGGTCCAGTTTAATTACCCGTTTTCGGTTGTTCGACAGCAAATTGAAGGAAAACAAGCTCTGCTCGGTTTCATGGTGCGATCGGACTTCCTCCGGCGAGCCTCCCTCATACTGACTGAAATCATCATGGTCACAGTCGAAATTCAAAATTATGGTTTGAAACAGATGGATTAGTTGTTTTTCGATTCCACGGTAGCAGTAGGTTCGCAGGCCAGGTCGATAAATTCGGGAAGGATCAGGTTTGTACGCGATGACGCCATCCGGTTGTAGGTAGTGCACTGGAAGATACAATCATACTCAAATTGAAACAACTCACAGCGAAGAGAAAACTTTAACCTTACCGGTCGTAGTCGGTGTTGCACTGATAATCGAAAAACTAAACGTAACGCAAAGAAAAATTAATATTCTCATTTCCATCGAGGAATCCACAAACGGTCACTTCTGTATCGAATCGGAGAGCAAACGAAAATACAAACAACAATCCGCTGCAAACAAATTTTTGATTACATACTCAACGAAAAGTATTCAGATTTAGGTTGTAAGATACCCACTTTCGTTAAAGTGAATAGTAGCCCTTACACGATCATTAAAAGTTTCATTACTAAAAAGTAATGTCATTTCTAATGAACGTGTAAGGGTAGTAATGATGAATTCTCTATACAAAATTAGAATGTCATTACTTGTTAGTAATCATTAAAAATAACGTTCGTAATATTCTCAAACATCTTCTCAATCAAAGACCCTATTGCATACAAGCTCTCGGCTGTCACCTCGGTAAAATACACATTCACGCAAAAAATATATCGAATTTCATAATGATATCCTATGGTTTTTAGCCACAAGAATGTCGTATGCGAATCATACGACCGCCTTCTGAAGTCACGAAAATTAGAATTCCAATAAGAAGCCTTATGAAGTTTATACAATTTTTTGCGAAATTTCTAGGACAACAATAACTTCTCTTATATTCTGTGGAATTTATAAGTTGGTCGTATCAAAAACTATAATAGTGGTAGATGAGATGGATATTACAGAGTCATAAACATTATAAGAGAGGTACATTTTTCATACTAATCTTTTGAAATAATGATTTTGGTGATTATTGATGCATCATAAGATTTGCCTTATAATTTTTACTACTAATTTCGCCTGAGTGGCAGAATAACTACTGATATTATCGGTACAAAAATTCAATTTTTAAAAGTTAATGTTTAAATATCATTTCCACTAGGGAATACAATTTGATACCACGCAATGTAATAATTACCGTCATATGTAATGACCTCTTGAGCGATTTTCCATGGTGGAGATCAGAATCTAGCTACAATTAAGATTAAGGTTCAATGAAGCATTCAATATTCAATTAGATATATTCTACCACAATCAAATCAATAACTCAATGCAGTAGTTTAGCTTTATGGAGACATTTGTCCCATAAAAATTCTCCGGTAAAAGCAAAATCCTGGCATTATATTCCTTACGTGGAATTTGGCCTTTCTGTTTTAACAGACTTCGCAGCCGATTCATAGCATACAGAATCATTGCATGGCTAGTGCTACGATCCTACTGACACTAAGAATTCTTCCAGGTCGAGGCTCGAACCTACGACAATTGGCTTGTGAGATCAGTGTCCTATGTATTGAACCGCCAACCCGGGCGTTCTCCGGTGGAGTTCGCGAATAAGCACCTAACATTACAAAATATTATGTTACATTCGGATGCAATCTCAGTTTGAAACAGATCCCCCATTTTAGCAAAGGTACTGGCATTTAACACATTCGATTTTAAAAATTTTACTTATGAACATCACTCATTTTTTGCACTGAAGCAAAAAGGCTACTTTGATAAATTACAAAAATTCGGTTGCTTAAATGGCTTGTGCCGAGATTCCGTGGAATTAGTAACTTTAATTTACTGATTTCGGTGAAATGATATCCTTCTGTTAACCATCGTAATTATTTTGCCGAAATTTAAGCTAAAAATGCTTGTACCGCAACTGTACGGTATCTTTATTTCCATCGAATGCAAAATTATGGTTTAAGAGTATACAGTGTATACAACTTACGCCAATTGACTAAGCGTTCGAAATTCTTAGTGAATAGTGAGAGCCCTTAAGTGTATATTTTAGGGGTTTGAAACAAAACTATTTAATACGAAGCAAACATAATTGGTAGGCCGATGTCATCAGAGATGGCTGGACAATTTCCGCAAGTTACAAAATCGATTCTCAAATTTTCTGCACATCCAATTTGTTTAGTTTATTTAATAAGTATAAATGTTTTAAAAACTATGCTGCAGTATAATTACAACACACTAAAACTCATTCAGTTGTTTTTTATCCAAATACAAATAATTGTTATTAGATTTTTTTCATTTTTTGATGACTTTTGAATAGCCGAACTACCGAATATTCATACTCTATTGATATATGAGTACAAATAACATTGGTTGACGGCAGTTCCTTAAGGTAACGCTGTGATGAATTGTTATTTTACTGAAAAATCAGCCACCGATGTTTGCACAGCTGAGATCGGCAATCCGATTTAAGTGTGTGCAATTCGGAATTCATTCCGTACGGATTATTAGGGCTCAGTGCCTTTTCGAGTGAAAATAACTTGAAAAAGAATAATTTTCAGGCCGCGTGCATACAAACTGTCAATTTTGTTCCCTGTGGAAAACACAGTATTGTTGTTTCAGAATCCAGCAAGGCAATATCAACAAAACTGAAATCCGGTATTTACAATCGAGTTTTATGTTCGGAAAAGTGTTAGCCAGTTTCTTCTAAATAAGCATACACAATGGCAGTGTTTGGCCCGAACAAGCGCCGAAAGATTCCTGTTCCCAAGCGGCATGGTATTCGCGATCCTTTGAAAAAGCTTGCCGAGCGAGAGGCTGCGTAGGTTCCACCATGTGTCTGCTTTTAAAAAAATGTGAATCTAAATTTTCCATCCATCCCCAGAATCAAAGACAAAATTAACAACCCACCAATGGAGCGAGACGTTCAGGAGGTTTCCAACAAATTCAAACAATTCGTTAAACTGAAAGAACAAGCCAAAAATGAAACGGCAAACGTAGGCCAGCACCAGCGTAAACGAGACAACCGAAAGCGTGGCACCCTCCAAGTGGGAAGCTCAGTTGTTCAGCAGATGCCAAAAGAATCTGAGGAAGCGTTCCTAAAGCGAGCTAGCAAAGTCCAGCGAGATCATGTACTGGAGGCCCGTATGGCTACAAAATATAACGTAGAAGTACAGCGGAATGAGGATACCGGAGCTGTTAAACTGAAACGGAAGAAAACGCACGAAATAGATGAGTTGCTGAAACAAAAAGCAGACGAATCTAAAGGGTACAAGAAAAAGCAGAAGGTTAAAAAGGAAGAAAAAAAATTAAACTTGGCGGAGAAAAGAGCGATTCGGAAACAGAAGCTCGAGGACAAAAAACGTAAGGAAGAGGATAAGTTGCTGGAGGAATATCAGCAGGATACGGTACAGTTCGGTGAGGTCGTGCATGGACCACCGACTCTGAACACAAAGCCACGGCACGCAGATAAACTAGAAGGAGGTTCAAGGGTATGTTTAGAGAGTAGATTTTTCTTACAGCATAGAGTTTAACGATTTTATACTTTGCAGCCCGGAAGAAAACGTCTTTTACTGCACACACTGTTGAATCCAGTTGAAGATGAAGCAGTTCATGACGAACCCGAACCCAAGAAAAAATCATCCAAAAAACAAGGATCAAAAGTGGACCTCAAAGGAAAACGTAAAAACCTGCCTTTGGCTACTCGGATGAAATTGGAAAGTGAACAACAGAGCGTTATCGAGATGTATCGGCAATTGAAAAAAGCAAAATAAAATGTTTTCTGTTTATTTAAATGTTCTTAGCAATCAATTAGTTATCGCACACTTTAGACGTTTTTGTTCTCATTTACAAATAAAAACAGTGGTCGGAAGTTTGGTGGTTTTAAATTTATCAAGCACACTTGATTAATGTGTCGTTGCTTAAATCTAGCGTTTATTAATCATTTTTATTTAGTGCTAACAAAATAATTTGCTTTGTTAAATTCAATTCTGCAAATATTTCACTGTTTCAATTCAATTTCAAGTGAACACCAAATTAATTCGTGTAGTAAATAAAACAAAGTGCTTTAATTAATCATATACAGAAATCCGATGAATCGGAATTACTTCTCTTCGCACCACTCGTTCTCCTTGCGCACCTGTTCCTCCTCGGCCGGTGTAAAATCGTTCTTGATATTAAAAGTCTTTCGGATCTCCTCCGGTGTCTTTCCCTTGATCATGTTTGCCACCGTTTTGCACGTTACATCCAAAAGTCCCTTGATATCCAGATAGTTCGCAGCGAGGATCAGCTCGAACAACGTACCTTGGTCAACTTTGAGGAAATCGGCATCCCATGAGCTGATATCGTCTGTGCGTTTTTCCTTGTTTTCGTCGTCTTCGGCAGGGGCCGGATCGTCCTTGTGATAGGTCGCCCACTGCAGCACCTTTCGCAGGATAGCTGAGTTGACGTTCGGCAGTGGAACCAGCTCGTCCTCACCCTCGTCCATTCCGAGATCTTCCACCATGGTTTTGATGGTGCCCGAGCATTTGGCAATTTGGACATCAGTGTCAAACACTTCCCCGTCCGACGCTTGCAGTTTAATGTTCGGCATTGTTAGTCAGTAACCACTGTAGTGTTCTATAATTAACCTGCAAGGAAAGAGAAACACCAAAAAAAACAGTCAGCTATTCATCTAACTTGCGGAAATCACCTCGACAAAAAAAACTAAGCATATATTTTCAAGATGGAGGCTTCAAACAACTTCGGCTGCCTCTACGACTCGCGTATTGATTTATTAATTTTGAAAACAAAATTGGAACAGTAAATATTTTGCGAGATATCGCCTGAATAAATGTTAAAGTTTTTAATAACAACGCTTACGCACCGAAACTGAATGCAACAAATCGAACTTTTCTTGAAAGAAACGATAATCGCGAATCAATCCACCACAGATATTTTCTTCTCGACAATCGTGACTCGAATGAAGTGACAAATGGATCGTTTTTTTTTGGAAGCTAACTTTGATCGTTCCGGAACAAAGAATGAAAACGATGACAGATGAGCACTGAGCGTTCGATAAAATGGAAAACTAAATTACGTATCATTTCGGAACGAACTTACTTTCCAAATCGCGTTTCTGTTTCGTGTTTGACTCGTAGAGGGCGTACGTGTACGAGAATCAGGGATGCCAAGTGTTAAAATATAATCAGGAAGTCAAAAATGTCTAGCAAAATCAGATGTCTCGTTTAATTTTTCAAAAGGGCGTATAAGCAAGTGACAGTTTCTCTTTGTTTACTTTCTCTTCTATTAATTACGAAGCGGTATCCAAGTTTATCACTCACCTCTTTGCATAAAATGATACCCGAAACTTTCGACTTTCAAACAGAATAGTTATATCAAAGAAAATCTTTTTAATCACATCACAATAATCGAAAGAGAGAGTGATTAAAGAGAAACTGTCACTTGCTTATACGCCTTTTGAAAAATTAACCGAGATGTGTGATAATTGAAATTTTTTTTAATCTGTTCAGAAAAATTACACGCAGAGAAATAGAGCATGCTTAAAATAACAAAACTGTTAGTAGATTTTCAACTTCGATATTTGATAACTTCTTCCTAGACTATGATTGATTTTAATTAATTTTTGCTGTTGGCAAAAATCTTAAGTTTATTTTTGTTTTTTTTTTCGATTGAATTCACGCGTCGTATTTTACACTTATGGAAATCATGTGGGAAGTGTTCGGATTGTTCTAGTTGGAATATTTCTATAATATATAGACGGAAAAACTTTGTTATCGTTCCAGAACGTAATGGAAAGTTCGAAAAGATCGCGGTAAACAGTCGAGTAGGTGTAAGCAGTGAGCTTCTTGTTTACAAAGTTTTATAAATATATAAAATTTACACAGGATTTTGAAAAATTTTGTTCGAGCCTATATATTTGTTATCTGTGGATTGTACCTATTGTGCGCCGACGGCGCGCGTAACAGATCATATTGGTAAACAGCTCCGAACCGATCAGTTCACCCACAGATAACAGATATACAGGCTCGAACAAAATTTTTCAAAATCTCGTGTGAATTTTATATTTCCTATACGTTAGAAACACTACTGCCACCTACTCGATTGTTCGCCGCGAGCCTTCAAAACTGGAATGACAACCAAATTTTTCTACTTGTTATATAAATATCCCAACTGCAACCATTTAAACACTTCGCACGCTATTTCCCTAAGAGTAAAAGACAACTTTATTACGATGTCGTTTGAATAACACGTGAATCAATTTGAATAAACTAGACATTTTAACCAACAGCAAAACAAAAATTTTGCGTGAGTGAATGTAGCACAAAAAAAATGTGTCGTGATGCGAATGCTGCACCTACGATAGTGTCGATCGTGCTGACATCTGCAAAGTATTCGCCACGTGCTTCACCAAATTTCACACACAGTTCATATGCGAACCTGTATATCTGTTTTCTGTGGTTCATACCTATTTTTATCAATCCGCATGTGTTTTTTGCATGAATATTCTTCGGTGTTTAAGTTTTCATGACATTATTTTAATGACCCTCGTTTTAAGCGACAATTTGAGATTTTAATCACTCATTACTCTGTAATGTCGAAACTGCAAATCGGATCGAATTTGAATCTAGAAGTGTGATAATCGATTAAACATGCCATGATATGTAAGTTCCACTCTAGAGTTTACGGTAATTTAAGGTACTTCCAGAGCCGGTATTCAGGAACCAGCATAACCCAAACCGATTCGTATGGCCATATGACGAATAAATTACAACAGTTTTGAGTTCAACTTTGAAGCTTTTCGGGATTGTCATCTTCTATATCGGTTTGAATTTTAAAAATTCATCATCATGTAATTCGAGAACCGGAAGTCATAATTGGATAAAATAATTAATTTTTGTATATAAGTTTGTTTTAATTAAAATTTTTGTTTCTGAAATTTGATTAGGCTTTTTTTGAGAAAACGATTGAGCTTTGAGAAACGATTTTATACTGGAACCGGAATTCTAAAAGCGGTATGGCCGAAGTCAGATAAATTCACCTGAGTAGCTGTACACTTTACATTTGTTTCAAAACATTTGAAAAAATCAGTTAAGACATCTTTGAGAGATCATAGCACGAATTAAATTTTTAGGTGCCTTCTGATCGACAACTGAATACCACTAAAACTGAAAAAAGTTAATTTTTTTATCGACTATCCAAATCTGCTAACCCGATAAACCTGATTAAATTATGTGGAATAGACATTTTTATACAATCCCCGAAACCGGAAGTTGGATCTGACTGAAAAGCAAGATGTTTTATAGAACTTTGAAACTTTTCATTTGAATCTTAGATGATTCTTAGATTTCATTTGCATCTTAGATCGGTTCAGCCATCTTCAAGAAAAATGAGTTACACAATTTTGATTTCGTTTCACATATCATCCTGTAGTTCCGAAACCAGAGGTCGGAACCAAACATAATGCAGGAACTTTGTTTGGGAGCATACGACTTTTCGTATGAATCTGAATTTGTAGAAAAGAAATTTTCCGAGAAAATTAATTGAAGTTATTTGTCACACACGCATTTGCTGATCTCGACGAACTGATTCGAATGGTATATGGATGTTATGTTGTTCCAGCATTTATTGCTGTAAGTAGTTTAAAACAAAATAATTAAAAAAAATTCTGCCATCATCTGGTTTATATATGTCATATTCGAACGATTATGTTGCCAAAAACGAGCCGTGCCAAAATCGGTCCGAGGCTAAATGTCATGAAAAAGAATGCTGTACACAATCCTTTTGGTTCTTAGAAACAATTGTATGTAACAGTATAAAAAATCGTGTTTTCCGTTGCTCCCAAGCATTTCTTTGTCATACAGCGCTCAAAACTCCTACTGCTGGAATAGAAGGAAAAGTCGCATACAGAAAAATTTAGATATCTCCGTTAAAAATGGACGGATTTTAACAATCTATGGCTTGTTGGATAGGTATTACCGTGCGGAATCTAAGTCTGAAAACATATTCTGTTTTCAAGGTCAATTGTGACAGATACTGTCAAAAAACTGAAAATTTTGACATAAAACTTTGTATAACTCAAAAAGTAAACATCCGATCTCAAAACCATTCAATAGCGTTTTGGGTGACGGGGAGACCTTTCATTTGCGACTAGTTTGATGAAAATCGGTCCAGCCATCTCTGAGATCTCGACCTCTTAGTTGACAACACACATACGGACACACACGCATACACACACACACACAGACATTTGCTCAGTTCGTCGAGCTGAATCGATTGGTATATGTCATTCGGCCCTCCGGGCCTCGGAAAAATTTTCGAAAGTTTGAGCGAATTCTATACCTATTTTTTATATATATAAAAATAGGTAAAAACAGATTCACTCTCTTTTAATGCGGGGAACTTTATAGCAAATGAGTGAGCTGCGGTTCTTTTCAAAAGAGCTGTGAGCTGTCAGCTCACTTTTATGATTCGATTCACTCTGAAACAGTTCAGGAACGATTTGCCCATCTCTCATACGCACAGCAAAAGTTGTAGGTTCTGATGGACGATGAATCAGTGAAAATGGCTAATGAAGCTGATTCAGTTGGAACAAAAAGACGGAGAGTGCAGAGAGTAAGATCGATCGATCAAGTGTAGCGCGATCTACAAAAATCTACAAAATCTATTCTTGCACTGAGTGTTATGAACCGAGTTAGTTGAATATGTTTACTTGATATAGTAAAGGACACCCCAGAACTATAGCTGCTAGATAATCGTAAAATTTCGTATTTGCATACAAAATATTCCCTTCGTATTTTTTATTATTATTTACAAAACATTATGTTGCCTTTTAATCTGTTCCACTGTTTTGGTTTCTTCTGGTTGTATGCTAAGGACAGTCTCGATTGATGCTGCTGAATGCGATTTTTTCTCCACAAAACGCAATTGATTCTTACATGTAAATGATCACACAAGACGATGAGAAATTTCTAGAACAATAGGCTCAAAACTATTTAATTTGCAAATATCTTTAGTCAATGGTCAATGCACATTAAGTATGTTGGCCTTCTGTTTTCGGGTTTAAAAAAAACACCGGAAGTAATGGTAAACATACAACAAAATAAAGAGTGATTTTTTGCAGGTGGTCTTTTTGGCTACACTGTTTTTGACAGATCACGCGTGAATCGTGTCTTGTGTTATTATCGAAATTGTTCAGTTTGGTCTAGATTTTAATCATGATTGGGCGCAGGCAAAGTTGAAGGAAGATTCACTTTTTTATCGAACATTTGTGTTCATCAACGAAGCTCATTTCTGGTTGAATGGTTACGTCAACAAGCAGAATTGCCGCATTGGAGTGAAGACCAGCCAGAAGTTTTGCAAGAGCTGTTGCAATGCATCCCAAAAAAGTAGCTGTTTGGTGTGGATTATGGATCGGTGACATTATTCGTGAAATACCGGCCGATATGTTGGGAGAGAGTGTGCCAAAATTGGTTCTTGTGCATGGGTCATCTAAAGCGGAGCCGCGGTCAACATTTGCATGAAATCATCTTCAAACCTTAAATCATATTAATATAACAATGTCAATAAAGATTTGTTCAGTTCTCAAATTTTTTGATTTCTTTTTTCGAAAATCAAATCCTATACCTCTTGAAAAATCACCCTTTAGAAATTTCATCGATTTCACTATATTGTCTCAAGTTGCACCTTGTTGTTGCTCAAATGTGTAACACATGTTATGCTTATTTAAAAAGAAAGAAGGCAAAACACATCGAATGCTACTCGAACAGCTCTCGTGAACTAAAAGTGAAAATTTATTCTTTGTCCATTTTCCATCACTCCCTGACTTAACCTTAGCTTAACATATACCATCGATTCAGCTCGTTCGCTACCAGCCACGGTATGTAGCGAACATTCTCAGACGGTTCACTGAATTCGTAAACCACCACATCACCATCGCTATTGAGAGCATGAAAGATTCCAACTTCGTTGGATACAATAGTGTGATTACAAAGGGACATCATTGCAAAGTCTCGGCCAGAATCACTAGTCTCACGACTACTGTGGACATATACTTCTTCTGCCGGTGCGTTAATTTTACTGCACAAATTTCCCTCCGGATCCTCACAAGCTACAACAAAAATAAGCATTGCTGCGTGAAGTTTCCGTTGGAAAGTAATTGCTCGATAATAATAATCGAACGGTAACCGGTCTTCACGTCGAATGTAGATTCCTACGAATTCTACCTCAGAGGTATTACTTGCAGTCCGTCGATTGCGAAGCTCGTGAAGATGATTTGTCGCCAATTCTACGTCGGCAGGGCTGAAATTGTTTCGAACTGTAAATAATGGAAAAACTGTGGATACGGTGTGTTAATAATTACTATAGCGCTTGCATCATTTTCCTCCAATGTGTTGAAACTACATCCATATAGCGACGCGCTCCTCTATCAATGATATATATTTCATCGCTTCTTTCAGGTTCTGGAATATCCATTGCACTAGTTAGTATCACAGCGTTTCCCATATCGTAACAGCTGAACGGCAAATCGTCCATTATGTCCATAGGAACTCTAGAAAGAAACTAGCAATATTTAGCTACCAAAATACTTCAAAGCTTCATTTCGTACGTTTGAAACAGCAATTCTAGCTTCTGTTTTGTAGTTCGAGGTAACAGTGGCCTAATTCGAAGCACACTAGTCTGCTCAAATGCAATTAGCGTGTAGTATTGCCAGAGAGCCTCTTCCAGAGTGTCCCCAACGAAAGCTGTAAACACAATTTCGTCCTTCAAAGGGCATTGTTCACTTTGAAGGGCCAAGTCTGTCACGTTTTGTTCGATATCCAACATGTCAAGAAAAGTCTGCACGGATTTCTCGTTCCATCGGTTTCGAATGTCACTTGGATCAGTGGTACCATGCCTCGTAAATTCCGGTCGGTTTGTAGTATCCACAATCAACCAGATGCAAGTTCCGAACGATGTCAGTAGGATTATAGGTTTCAAATTGTTGCGGATTAACTGAATGATATGTCCCAAACAGGCAAATATGGAACGAAACATGTTGACAAAACCTAAATTCTACTGCCGCACAGTTCAATATTTGCTAACACATGTTGAATGTACATTATCGGAATCGAGCCACAGCTTACTATTAATCACAAATTGCTATCGTAAACTGATAACAATCTTCTGTGTTGAAATGGATAACGTATCCAACGGGGTTATGAATCGGCAATTGTCAAAGTGAGATTTTGGGCTCTTTTCTCTCGTCTTTGACACTAAAATCGGAAAAAATACCAAAATTTTGAAACTGATTACCGATCACTCAGAAGCGCGCAGTAGTGATAGAGTGATTTTCAGGACTACTGAATGAATCTTGCCTTTACCTTTGAGAACGCTATCGCATAAATTTTATCACGCTGATAAGATAACGTTCCACTTGCACAGTGTGAGTAACTCTTTATCAGTTTCGGAGATTGAAACTGATTCATGTGTATTACCGCACCGTGGGTCTGAGGCAGACGAGATTCGTGGATGAATGTGAACAAACACCAGACCCGCCTCGGCATTGTTAGTTTAATCTGGTTTCTTCTATGTAAACAGAATGGTATGTTTTACATTTGAGAGTTAATAAAAGTTCAATGTAAACTGTGCATGTCCATTTCGATTACATACCGTTTTAACCTGAGAAAGTAAGTGGAATTGGCGCTAAACGAAAACATCATTGTAGTTTAAATTCAAACTCTCATCTCACTACATGTCATATACCATTTCACTGTACACTGGAGAAACCGAGAGGGACACACCCAAAGAATCAAGGGCTCCCCTGAGCGACGGACTGACGGACGGACTGATCTCTACAATCGCTAGGAGAAACGAGTTTTATTTCGATTGAGGACTAGGCAGACCAGAGTAACCCACGACTACTCCTTTTCTATACCTCTTCCACCTTCTGCGTTGTGTATCATAACATCCACAGTAGTTCAGTTGGCAGAGCGATTTCCCCGGATTGGAGAAGGTTGCGGACGGATTTACAACTGTCTCTGAAAGCTTATGACCCCAGTTTTTAGATTTCATTATTTTCATTTTATCAGTCATAATTTTGTACCGTCTTTTCGCTTGGTAATGGAGAAAAATTCTGCATTAGGTGTGTTTTTTTTTTGTGGCGTATGTAGACAACACTATGATTTTTTCAAGAGCTCGTTGTGTGAGAGACAAAAGCGGAAACATTTTAAATCAAACAGTTTATTTGAGGTCAAACAGTTTATTTGCGACTCTCTAACGACTTTTCACAGGGGAAATTTCGACAAAAATGAAGTTTTGATGATAAAGGTGTGCTTGACTGTGTTTGTTACATTTGTTAGTTTTTTATTTTATGATTGTTAGAAAAACTTCCACATCCTCGCACCCAGCGATATCTAGATCTGAATTCTGGTCCTGAACACTGGATTGGGATACTGACCTATCGAACAACGATTCTTTATCCGAATATGGATTCTGAACATGAAGCAGAATTCAGTACTTATATTCGGAACATGGATCTGGATTCTAGACCTGGAGTTAGATTATGAATCTGAACTCCTGACAGAGACCTTAATCTAGAATTCGCCAGTATTCTGTTTTCTGAACTTCTGACTGAGTTTCCGAAACTAAACTTCGAACCACAGATAACAGATATACAGGCTCGAACAAAATTTTTCAAAATCTTGGGTAAATTTCAAATTTGCTGTACGTTGGAAACACTACTGCCACCTACTCGACTGTTCGCCGCGATCTTTCAAAATGTTCCACTGCGTTCCGGAACGATAACAAAATCCTCCTGCATGTTGTAGAAAAATTCCAACTATAACAATTTTAACACTTATCACACGATTTCCCTAAGTGTTGAAGACAAATTTATTTCCATGTCGCATAAATCACACGAGAATTCGATCGGGATAAAACAAAAATAAACTTGTCATTTTAACCAACAGCAAAACAAAAATCTAGCGTAAAGTGAATGTTACATCCAAAATTGTGGCTCATGTGAGCGGCACCCAAATAGTGGTGGCACCTCGTGTCGATCGTGGTGACATCTGCGAGTGTTCGCCACGCTGATTGAGCAAATTTTACACACAGTTCATATGTGAGCCTGTATATCTGTTATAAGTGTTCGAACCTATTTTGCACTTGAACTGTGAGCCTAAATTGGATTCTGGACCTGAGTTCTCCAAGATTTCTCAATTCTAATCTTGAACCTATATTATTGACAAAGATTCTAACTAGGGCCCTGGAGTTGAATATCCGACAAGGTTTCTGGATCTGGATTATTACAGAGATTCTGAAGAAATCTACACTTGAATACTGAGCTTAGATTAGGATTCTAGACCTGAACCTGATTTCTTGAATTGAACTCTCGATGAAGGTTTCGGGTCTAAATCTGGAGCAGGATTCTAAACGAGATTTTTACTCAAAAAATTTGTCAGAGATACTGGGAATGCACCAGATTCGTGAACCTGGAACTTGATGCTGACTTTGGATCTGAACCTGAAGCTGGGTTCAGAAACATAACTCTGGACTTGGATTCTGGGCCAAAATTTTGAAGCATAATTAAGGACCTGGTTTCTGGAACTGTGTTCTGGTCCTGCATTCTGACCTTGGATCCTAATTCTGTATTCTGATTTACATGAATTCTAAGCCAAACATTGATTCTAAGCCAAACATTGATTCTAAGCCAAAATCTGAATTCCAGACCAGGATTCCGTACTATAATTGGAACTCATAACCTGGACCTGAATTGAGTAACTTGACCTAATCTCTGAACATGAATTTGTGATCTGAGTACAGAATCTGAATTCTGAACCTAAACTCGCGACTTCGATTCTGGACCGGGATTCTTAGGCTGTGAACCATTTCGCGATTAATTTTAACTTTTGGTTCAAATCTGAGACTCGAGCGGTTAATTTGATTGTGATGGTTGTTTTCCGACACTGAAAAAAAATCTTGCAATGAAAATTCTAATATCAATTCTTTAGTTGAAATTATTGCCAGTAGAAAATTAACCCAAATAACTTTTCGTCCGTCAAATTTTGAAATGAGCCGCAGTTTTAGCTAAATTTAACTACTCAACACAAAATAACCACTCAAGTGTCAGATTTCAACCAAAAGTTAAAATTAACCGCGAAATGGTTGACAACCTAAGAATCCCGGTCCAGAATCGGAATCCCGAGTTTAGGTTCAGAATTCAGATTCTGTACTCAGATCACAAACTTCAAAGTTTAATGGATGGAAAGTTAATAGAGTTTATTTTGCACTGGAAATAATTTTGACTTATGAAATAATATTAGGCTGTAAACCATTTCGTGGTTAATTTCAACTTTTGGTTGAAATCTGACACTCGAGTGGTAATTATGCTGTTGTCAAAAATAACCCTGCTCGAAAGCATGGTTATTTTTGACAGATCGATGGTTATTTTCCGACTCTGAAAAAAATCTTGCAATGGAAATTCTAATATCAATTCTTTAGTCAAAATAATTTCCAGTGCAAAATAAACGCAAATAACTTTGCATCCGTCAAACTGTGAAATGGGACGCAGTTTAAGTTAAATCAGACCCTGTCAGCTTGGAGCGAAATCAATCTTCAGTTCAGCAACGCCATCGCACGGCATCACATTCAATATATCATGTCAAATGTATGGGTGCGCAGTGCTGCTATTTTGGCGCGCACGAATTTGATATTTCTCTCCCCTTCTTCTATGTACTAGATTCGATGCGATCTTGTCTGAGGGCGCCATGCTCGCAAAAAAGGATGTTGCCAAAGATTTGTTCGGGAAATGTGAGAATCCTTATCCCAGGCCTAGATTTTGGGTCTGAATTCCTGACCGAAATTTATTTGATTTGAACATAAATTCTGAACCGGGAAGCAGGATTCTGGACCTGAATTCCGAACATGAATCTGAATTCTGGATCTGACCTCAGGATTCTGAACAAGATTTTGGACTCGAACTCTGGACATCATTCTGACCAGGGACCTGATTTTTTTCTGTATTTTGAATTAATTGAATTTGGAATATAGACATGATATGAACTTCTAATGAAACATTGACTCTATTTACACTCATCCTTATTTGACCGTAACAGAACTTTAATTTTCATCTTCTCACTTTCGTTTTCTTTCTCGCAAGAATTGAAAGATATATACCCACATGTCTATAAAAATTTGAGGTGTACGTTATTTGGCCGAATTTTGTTTGGCATAAAACAAAAAAGATATACTGTTTCATTTGGCATAATTGTTCTTTGGAATAATTTTCATTTGACAATTTCAATAGTGCATATTTTCTTTTGATTCGTTTTATTCTGGGAGTAATTTAAAAGGTTGAAATACATAACGGCCTAATAACACTTGGATTATAGGTTTTCCGATTAGTGATTGGACGACTCAGACTGCGTTACCTAGTCCTGGTTGTGTCTAAAACTAAAAAATAAATTCCAAAGGCGGCTTCGCCTCCTTGCGGTTTTCTAATGCGAGGCCAAGAGATAGCTCCTAGCTTTAAATAGACCGGGCAAACGAGTGGATTACAGATTTGTGTGCGGAGGCCGCCGCTTTTATGCCAAAAGACATTATGCCAAACAAATTTATACTAATCAAAAGTTATGCCAATCAAATTTATGCCAAACAAAATTCGGCCAAATAACGTACACATATAAATTTGTCATGAATACATTTCACTCAGGGCCTTACTCAGAGAGATTTTCTAACTATCGAAGCCCACTTTTTGCGACTCATTACCCACCTGTTAACAATGTTGAGTTTACTACCCACTGAAAAAGAGCTAATGTCCACTAGTGAGCTGTAGGGATCAGTTTGGGAATCACTGCAACGACCCGGCAGTTGAAGAATCAACAAATCAACTATCAAAGTAGGTTTTTCAAAATGAAATGTATTTCAGTCGTAACCCCCCGGCGAATGACCAATTGGTTAAAGACGAGGCTAAATAAACTAACCTAAATAAATTATTTCACTATTAGCCGAGAAAGCTTTGTGACAGCGAAGATGCAGCTTCGAGTAATTATTTGCAAGGTATTTTTTTTATTGCCCACGATGCATTTGAAGGGTCACTCATCGGTAGGAATGTATTTGAGGCTCCTTAAAATAGAACGGTGATAAACTCGTTTGTCACACACATCGCACTTCTATTCGTGCTCGTCCAGTCAGATTATGTTTCGTATTGAAGCTTCACGTAAGGTGATTTTATGTGACAGTTCGCCTTGAAGACAGTGGTCGTGGTCTTTCAAAAGGAAGCCTGCTTTGAATCCTTGACCACATACATCACACTGATGTCGTGTGGCTAAGCATGTGCTCATTTAGATCCTTCTTAGTGGTAAAATCGTTTCCGCATATGTTGCATTTATATTTCTCGGTCGTATGAAGGCGTTTGTGTTTTGCAAATCTTGATGTATCATTCATGCCTTTACCACACACTTCACACTTGTGTCTGTAACCACTTTCGTGAATAAACATGTGTCTGGTTATGGAAGACTTAGACGTGTAGTTTTTTCCACATACAGTGCATTTGTACGGTCGCTCTCCTGTGTGTATATTTTGATGGTCTTCCAAGACTTGTCTAGTCATGAATTGTTTACCGCATATATCACACTGATATTTGTAGCCATACTCATGAAAGGACATATGTTTGGTTAGGAAAGACTGAATGACAAAAGCTTTTCCACATACGACGCATTTGTAAGGTCGCTCGCTAGCGTGATGTTTCATGTGTTGAGAAAGATTTATTTTACCATGATAATCTTTTCCACATATGGTGCATTTGTATGGTCGCTCGCCTGTATGAGTGTGTCCATGGTCTTTCAAGAGTGATCTGGTTTTGAATCCTTTGCCACACACATCACAATCATACCTATAATAATCCCTGTGAGTGTACATGTGTTTAGTTAGGTATTCCATCACGACGAAATCCTTTCCACATAGGGCGCATTTGTAAGGTCTCTCGCTTGTGTGAAGTTTCATGTGTTCAGAAAGTTTCATTCTACGACAAAAATCTTTTCCGCATACGGTGCATTTGTAAGGCCGTTCACCTGTGTGACTATTTTTGTGGTCTTCCAAAAGTGATTTGCAGACGAATCCTTTGCCGCACACATCACACTTATGCTCGTAATCATCCACGTGAATTTTCATGTGTCTGCTAAACGAATACTTATTGGTATACTCTTTCGCGCATATTGTGCATTTAAACTTCTCGTTCGTATGGATGAGGCTGTGTCTAGCCAAGTTAGAACTACGATAAAAGCCTTTGCCACACACTTCGCACTTATGTTTGTACTCACTTTGGTGAATAGACATGTGTCTAGTTAAGTAACTCTTAATGGCAAATTCTCTTTCGCATACACTGCATTTGTACGAACACTGGCTTGTGTGAATAAGCATGTGTCGAATAAGTATCGCTTTTGACGAGAATGTTTTTTCACATATAGTACAATCGTACGGTCGCTTACCAGTGTGCATGTTTGCGTGGTCCTTTAAACTCGGATTATCCCGGAATCCTTTGCCGCACACTTTACAAGTGAAGCGTTTGTCTTCAACATGAACCATCATATGCTTCTTCAGGGTATTCTTAAATGAAAATTGTTTCCCGCAAACTTCGCAACTAAAAACCTCTTTAGGTACCAAGATTTCTTCATGAAAATCACTTTTCTGTGTCTGTGTCTGTGTCTGAGATTCGAGATGGAAATCACTATTCTGCGTGAATTCCTCATCACCAATCTCATATTCAAGTTTTATTGGGGAATCGATTTTTGGAGCGGACGATGGGAAAGAGGCTACAGGACTGTTTTCTGGGTCTTCCTGTTTTAGTATCCCCTTTCGTGCGGGGCAAAATTCCATTTTACTGAAATAAATGATATATGCTTTAGATACGTAGGTCACAAAGATAATGCTAATTGACTCACCTTCGTGTGATGATTGATTTTAGTCAATTTACAGGAAACATTCACTTTTCGCTCTGAATCGGCTTGATGTTTTTGTTGTAGCTTTTTTGTAGTTCATAACTCATTAGGCTGAATTCGATATGTACAGTTCGAACTTTTTGCTCATTGTGTTTTGACAACAATGGAAAGAGCCTATAACAGGACTTGACAACTGGGAATACACTTTCCGAGCCAGTTTCGGACCAGCTCGCGATTGGTTGAAAATGACATAAGCAAGTAGTGTTGAAATTATTATTGCTGCAGGGTGGTATAAAAAGTGTTGTCAGAATCATTGGTATTATTGTAGTATGAGATTGAGAATTTTGTTTTTCGTTTTAATTTCATCTTGTTTTTAATTTCTGTCAATTTGGAAGTGTATGAGTATATTTAACAATCACTGAATGAAACCAAGATAAAGCATAAAATCACGATGTGTGATATATGGATATAGATTATGTTAGTTGTACTTTAGAATACCACTAGATCTTTAGATACGTCTTTTTGTCAGTATTGTCAAAGACAAATAATAAGACATGAGGGTGCCGAAGAACGATTGAAATAATTGTTATTCATTGTACAGTTCTTCTGGTCCTTATAAAATGCGCGCACTCACCACTAGGCGTTAAAATTAAAATGAGTCAATAGCGGGAAGTTCGCAGAGCCAGGTTCCCTTAAAAGAAAATCAATTGCGTCATATAATACAACGAAAAGTGGTCAACAATGGGGAACATAACGCAAAATTAACTCTTTTAATGGCTCCAAATGTTAAGATTGCTTCTTTGCAAATTGGAGATGTTGTACACTTTTTACTGTTCAAAATATGCACCCAACAAGTGAGTATAAAGCCAGCATTTGACGGCTTCGCGTTCGAGCGAAATGCTCCGCACAGTGTTTAATATCGTAGAGAATTCCACAATTTGTCCCTTCTGAACGCAAGAAATAAATCCCGTAGATCATTTGGATAGTTTCTTTCACTGGAATATACAAATCTGAACTAAAATAATCGACATTAAAATTTTGTAATTTGCTATTTTTTCGCTTTTACTTATTCCGCGTTATTTTGTTGAGTGGTAGAAAATATTTGTCGCCAATAAGTTAATCTTTAGTATAACTGAACCGTTACAATTCTGGAAGCGAAGCAGTAAAAGTTGCGAAATTCACAAAAATCAACTAATCCCAACGCAAGGGGCAAATCACTCTAAACTCTAGACAATCTCATACTAATAAACTCATTTCATTCCAAAATAATCTTCTCTAATCTCATTTAATCCCAACTAGTCTAGATAAGTTTGGGTAATTTTAAACTAATCCAACCTAGTTTTGCCTAATCTTGTTTGAAGTGTATCTGTCATTCGAGCTTGCAAAATAAAGTGTATGGCAAGTAAACAAAGAACGTTTTTAAGATGCTTTCTCAGGTAAATATATAAATATGGTAATATGGTAAAAAAGTACATCTGTCATTCGAGCTCTTGAAGAAAAAAAATCCGATTTCGAAATATCGACTGTGTTTTGAATAAAAGGTAGCAAAAGATTCCTGGAACAGCTCGTGAAGCCATATCAAGCGACTCCCACCGACATCTGATCCGGTAGAATCATCCTAAAAACGATGCTGGAATCAATCGTCATCGCGGAAGGAGAATAAATATACAACGGCAACAGCTTGGAACAAATTGGACATCGTGGTATAATTTTCTATCACTCCTGATGCAATTCGATCATCAAGCTGAGTGGGATAACGAGACGAGACGCAGTTGACGGTCTAGTGTTTCCCCGTAGTAGTGATTTCAATCATGTTCAGAAATATTACGAATACGACTACTGTCTCGAATTTCAATAGTAAGTACTTTGACTCAACTTTGATCTAAACTATAAACTATTTGCAGATACAATCAGCCAGCATTTCGTACCCGAATAACCAAGCGGATCATAGCAGATGTACCAAACACAAAAGTAAGTAGCTGGACAAGCTTCATCTTTCACACAGATGTGCTCGATATTCCTACAGAAATTACCCGCCGATTTGGTTAAGGAAACGGTGTCCCTGTTTAAAACATGGATGGTAATAATGCAATTCCATCATTCAAGCCGAAGTTCTATGAGGATTGCAGTTCAACAGCAATCAACATATTTAGAAGCAGCAACATACATATATTACAGTAATAATAATAATAAGATTCCTGAGGTTTAGTAAATGTACAAATGAGGTTTAGTAAATATACATAGACGCGTTGAGGCATTCTCGCTGATCAATATGTGGAGAGTTGTACAACTAATCCTCCTACTAACGGTGTTCTATTGTTACTGTGTTGGGTACAATAAATTTTTTATTTACATTGTGTATTACTACATCGGAAATGCAAAGACCATTTATAATCAAATCGATATAATCATTTCCAATGGGTCAAAAGAACCAATGGTAGATTTCTTGTGTTTATTTTCTCTTCTGGTAATAACTTATCAATTTTCTACGTTTACTAATTTTATTGGAAATTTAGCGCAATTATAATTATGATGTGAGGTAAACTAACTTATTCTGTCTATTGGGAGTTCGTGTAATGAAATACAATAACTTTTACTTAAAACAAGACAACAATTTTAAATAAATTGACCTGCGTTGAGCAGTTGCATGAAGAAAAAAAAAACAGAAAAGAAACAAATACTACGTTGACAGCTTCTTATGTCAAAATAATGATCTCGGCTAAACTTTTCTAATCCCATTTTAATCCAGCGAGATCCCTGTCAAACTTTTTTACTCCCGGTAAAACTTGTTCGAGTTTAGACAAAGTTTAGAGTGATTTGCCCCTTGTACCAACGATTATGATTTTTATTTGTATTCACATCCTTACGTTATGACTGTGACATTACTCACTCGCCTTCTTAACTTCAAATCAGAAAGATTTTACAGAAAGTAGGCAATATCATCGTAAGAATTCAGAATTTCAAATGATTAGATTTTTTTCGCACATTTTCAAGTTGATTGCATAGCTGTGATCAGTGTTGCTAAGCTCATTCAAATGAATTCACATGAACTCTTATTCCCGCTCGAACTCTAAGTTCTATTGCTGCGTTGAGGTTCCATTCGTTATCGTTATTATAACAATAATAAAAATCTAATCACAAAGCATGTTTCATGCAGCAGTTTCAACCATATTGCCGCTTTTTATTTGAATATCGTACCGAGAATTAACAGCAGTACAGAACTAGAGCGAACACAAACAATCGTTCAAACCACCCCTTCACCGGAAGGCTGTTTCAAACACTGCGCAAAACTCTGAACTCCTGTTACTTCTATAAATCAAATTCATACTAAAAAGCGTTTAATTGGGTTTAATCCAATTAGACCATGAGAGTAAAACAATCCTAGAATTAAAACGAAGTGTTTTTCTCGGTAATCAGTATTCAGAATGTTCTTTTACTGTTTTTGCATTGCATGCTGCTATTGGGTATTGGACATTCGACATGTGAATATTATCATCTGCTAGTGAAAATCGTATCCGTCCTTTTTATTTCTTCGAGGAGCTGTGAAATACATCAACAGCGTTAATCAGTTAATACTGTACGTACAAATAATAACTGGGGTCAAGTTGTAGCACATTCCAGCGACTATCATGGTGCTCGCATAAGCTTCGATTTGCCAAAAAAAACTACCGTGCGCAGCATACTGCCAGTACACTGGAAAAGTGCTCACACTCCATGTGTGTAGATGTGGACTCGCTCTTGGAGTGATTCTTAACATAATTTGAAAGATTGTGGGCTGACTCGCAGCAGTAACCCACTCGCAGTAAATGTTTACTCCTGCTGACTCTCACTCATCGCACCCAAAAGAAAACACCACTCGTGTTAAAAATGTACCTTGTTGTGAGTCGCTCATAAGCGTACGCGAAGGAGTGCGAGTAAGACAGAATACGTCGCCATCGCTCGAAAATGTGCTGCGTGCACTGGGCTCTCTCTTTCTCTATTAGCAACACTGGCTGTGATGCACGTCTATTCTTCGATGACAAGCTGTCGTATAATTTGGGAGAGTTAAGAAAACTACGTCCATCTAAAACACACGCACTCAAACGTTAACAGAAGCATATCGTATTTTCTAATCGAATATAAAAACGTCAATAAGTAATTGTGTAATTGGTGCTCGTGGCTACCAACGTAATCATATACTCTTTCAGATTGTCTAAAACCGCCAGCGCAACCCGAATAAAAAATATTGAAGAAAAACAATTCGATTTGCTGTTACAAGCCCTTCCACAATTTTGCTTTGACCATTGAAAAATATTTTAATAAATCAATTATTCGTGATCATGCTTTTTACAATAGAATGTATAGGTCGTATCGTAACAATTCAAATCATAAAATTTTCTCATACATGTTTTTTTACAATCAAATGTGAAGATTGCATATTGTTTGAAACACTACGTGTACAATAAATTCAATTGTGAATCGTTGAAACAATATATTGAATCGTTGGAAATGAAAAAATATCTTGTTAACATACAATAAAATGTATTGTAATCCATATATTTAATTGTGAATCAATTGTTTATGCTGTAAAATCAATGGTTTATTTGTTTACGGGCAGTTTTTCTTAAAATTATAGCATTAACTATCTAGGCTCGGTGGAAATCAACAAAAAGTTTTACCTTAGTCAGCATCATCCATTCCTCTAGCTGAAGTGTGATGAAACGGCGTATGTCGCCTAATTTTTATACCATCACATTCAAATGAGGGAAATATCAATGACATTCATGAGTTCACTGTCAATTGGGTTGATCGAGAACCCAGTTAAGAATTCCGTCATTTCGATAATGTATGGGCATAAAAGAACCGTGCTGGACATCATGTTCACATAACCCCTTTGCTAACTAATTTTTAGACCACCTGTTAAAGCGGATAAACCCTGCACGGAAACTTTGACAGTTCTTTCTTTCAAATAAACAGAATTTAGCGCTGGTCAAAATTGAAATTCTTCCGGCACATGTGTTTGCAATATTGTTCTCTAATCCGTTGAATTTTGTGAAATTTTTCGATGGATACAACTGACTTGTTTCGGAAACTCACTTGTGGAGTAAAATTTTCTTCGAAAAACAATGCTTTACTCAAACGAAAAGTAAGTTACCCAAGATAAAATCAGTTTTATTATCATGTAAATAAAGACGATTTCATTTCTCTAGCGAGCAACAGAACCAAAAACACCGGCAAATCCCGTAGAAGTAAAGTTGGAAATCAAGACGGAGGATGATGATTCGTGCAGCGATAGCGAAAAAACGCAACAAGCTTCTATTTTCCAGCACAGTCCATTGGTGTTAAGCGAAGATGATATAAAAGATGAAATTAAATCGGAAACCGAAGACGATGAGTCCGAAGAGCGCAAGCGAATAAAACTAATGTCACCGGAGAAACTCAAACGCTACCGGCTGCATCGAGCTAACCGGCTACGGAACATTCATCAGATTAGGTTGAAAAAATGTACCGTTCCTGTAGCAGAACCTATCGAGAGTTTTCAACAGTTAAGAGCAGCCGAAGGATTTAACGTGTCAAATCAGTTGATTAAAAACATAGTCGAAAGTGGCTACAAAACTCCGACGCCCGTTCAAATGCAAGCAATTCCGGTACTGTTGGAGGGACACGCGCTGAATGCCTGCGCACCAACCGGGTCCGGTAAAACAGCGGCTTTCTTGATTCCGATCATTCATCACCTGAAGAAACCGATGAAGTGTGGATTTCGCGCATTGGTAGTTTGTCCCACCAGAGAACTGGCCAAACAAACCCAACGCGAAGCATTGCGCCTGTGTGAGGACATTAATCTTAGGACTCACGTTATAACAAAAGTTGACGAGGCGAGCACCGACTATGGCCTGGAGAGTCGTAAGCATTACGATATTTTGGTAACTACACCGAATCGGATTTGTTTTCTGGCCAATCACGACCCACCGTTGATTGATCTGAGTAACATTCAGTACGTGGTAGTTGACGAGGCCGACAAGCTGTTTGAGGAATCGAAGAACGGCTTTCGGGAGCAGTTGGATACGATCATGAACGCTTGCACGAACCCTTGCAAAGTGGTGGCTTTTTTCAGTGCCACATCAACGCGAGAAGTTTCCGAATGGGCTGGTGCCAATATGCCAAACCGAGTACGGTTTTCGGTAGGAATAGCTAATATGGCGGTTGATCTCGTCGATCAAGAACTGCTGTTTGTGGGGAACGAAAGCGGCAAGCTGTTGGCCTTTCGTGAGATGGTTCACAAGGGTCTAAACCCACCGGTTTTGGTTTTCGTGCAAAGCAAAGACCGAGCTCAACAGCTGTTTACGGAACTAATCTACGATGGATTGAATGTGGATGTAATTCATGCCGATCGGAGTCAACGGGAACGGGACAACGTGGTTCGATCGTTCCGCGAGGGTAAAATTTGGATTCTAATTTGCACGGAACTCATGAGTCGGGGTATCGATTTCAAGGGGGTCAACGTGGTGGTAAATTTCGACTTTCCACCATCGACGATTAGCTACGTGCATCGAATCGGCAGAACTGGTCGTGCCGGGCGTCGCGGAAAGGCAGTCACCTACTTCACCAAGGACGATACCACCAATCTGAGAAGTATAGCTCAGCTGATCAAGAAGGCCGGTGGAAACGTTCCGGAGTATATGCTGAAGTTGCGGAAGAGTTCGAAACGGGAACGGAAGAAACTGGAACAGAAAGCACCGAAACGGGCGGCCATCCGAACTCTGCCAGCTTTTGCTATGCAGGAACGAGCCAAGAAGAAAAAACTGATTGCCCGGACAAAAGCAGCTAAAAGTCCGGCCGGGTCCGAGTCGCATGGTCCCAAAAAGAGAAAGAGAAAGATTCGACCGAATGGTGAAAAGTAAAAATGATTGGATGTTCATTTGAGTTTCGATTAGGCAATAAAAATCGCATTTTTCCAAATATTTGCTACAATTTTTATTACATTCGTTCTACACAATCACAGACACGTAAGGCACAAATTAGCTTCTCGGGGTTATTTTTTTCCGACATTTGAGAGGCACTGCTTTTAGAGAGACATTCACTAGATCCGTGTTCAACCTCCGGGTTCGGATCAAATTCACTCGCACAAACAATCGCACGGTAGTTTGGGCATCTTGTTGGCCGGCCACGGAAGATAGCCGGCCGTCTTGAATACCCAGTAATCGTACGATACCTTGCAGATCAGGGCAATCAGCAGAATAATTTCCGTAGCTATCAGATAGTAGATGTAATCCGTCCAATCGTGCTGAGACTGGCACAGTTTACTTTCCTGAATCTGCACCATCTTCGTCACGTGGCTGTTTCCCTCGCAGTAGATCTGATCGTGATCCGGCACCTGGGCCTTCTTGCTGAGCAGCCAATTTTTCAGGTTCTTAGCCGCATTGCAATCGCACGTCATTGGGTTACCCTCGAGAAACAGGTACGACCCGAGATCCAGGTTCGATTTGAACTGATAGGTCTGGATGGTTTTCAGCCGATTGCGTCGGATCGAGAAAAAGCTGAACCGCGAAATGAAATCCGTCCCCTCCAGGTCACTCAGCGAGGTGATTTGGTTGTCGTCGGCGTACAGGCGTACCAGCGAATGGTAGGATTTGCCGATCAGGGCCTTCAGGCTGGTGATCTGAAATGACACGAGAATAGTTTGGAGTGAAGAAAAAACCGTGATTTTATATGGGACTCGAGATTCAAATATGTGTACAAATATTTCATACATGATATTTAGCATCAGTCATTAGTTACTTACTCACTCCAATTACGCATATCCCGTCTCGTCAGAATATGGCCTATTAAATCGAAGTTGTTATAATTACCCACGACATTGTGGTTGATCAATTGGACAGCTTTGGATTCGGTTCGAACATCCTTTGATAGCTTGAATAACTGCTCACGATTGGCAATCAAAATTGGAAATCACGTTTCCGAAGAGCTACCCTCCAACTCGGCAGGAAAGTCGCCTTGAGCTTGTGATTTTCTTATTGTACATCAACGATGCAGATGTCAAGATCTATTAAACATTCGCAACAAAGAAAACGCAGCGTTTTTTATCATAATTTGCACAATAATGGAAAGTTAGTTTCGTTAATTACTCTACTGTATAGTTCTGAGGCAAACAGCGTAATTTCAATTCATATACTTCCTGGAAGATTCCATGATAAGCAGGTCGACGGGCGTCAAAAATCTCATTGTTCTTTTTTCTCAACAAGCAACTGACTTTCGAACATCATGCCATTGTCTCTTAAGCCTCTAGTAGTTTAAGAATTCGCAATGTTAGTGGTCCTTACACGGAACAATAATATTAGTAACACATGTAAGGCTTCGTAACGCTTCATAACACCATTAACTTACAAAAAAGTAACGCATATAACGCTTATAACTCACAAAAAAGTAACGCTTCGTAACGCCTATAACTCACGAAAAAGCAACACAGTAACGTTTCGTAACGACTATAACTTACAAAAAAGTAACGCATGTAACATTTCGTAACGCTTATAACTTCTCTAAAAGTAACGCATGTAACGCTTCGTAAGGCATCTAAATTACAAAAAGTAACCCATGCAGCGCTTCGTAACGCCTATAACTTACAAAAAAGTAACACTTCCTAATGCCATTAACTTACAAAAAAGGAACACTTCGTAACGCCTCTAACTTACATAAAAATAACTCATGGAGCGCTTCGTAACGCTTGTAATTTACAAAAAAGTGACGCATTTAACGCTTCGTAACGCTTATAACTTACAAAAAGTAACGCATGTAACACGTAACTTAAAACAAAATAACGCATGTAACGCTTCTCAACGCCTATAACTCACAAAAAAGTAACATATGTAACGCTTCGTAACGCCTGTAACTTACATAAAAGTAACGCATGTAACGCTTCGTAACGCCTATAAATTTTTAAAAATAACGCATGTAACGCTTCGTAACGCTTATAGCTTACAAAAAAGTAATGTAACGCTTCGTAACTAACTAAAATGTAACGATTCGTAACGCCTTCAACTTACATAAAAGTAACGCATATAACGCTTCGTAACGCCTTAAACTTACATAAAAGTAACGCTTCGTAACGCCTTTAACTTGCAAAAAAGTAACGCATGTAACGCCTATAACTCACTAAAACGTAACGCATGTAACGCTTCGTAACGCCTTTAACTACAAAAAAGTAACGCATATAACGCTTCGTAACGCCTATAACTTACTAAAAAGTAACGCATGTAACGCTTCGTAACGCCTCTAACTTACATAAAAATAACGAATGTAACGCCTTTAACTTACATAAAAATAACGCATGTAACGCCTTTAACTTACAAAAAAGTAACGCATGTAATGCTTATAGCTTACAAAAAAGTAACGCATGTAACGCTTCGTAACACCTTTAACTTACAATAAAGTAACGCTTCGTAACGTTTATAGCTTACGAAAAAGTAACGCATGTAACGCTTCGTAACGCCTTAATTTACAAAAAAGTAACGCATGTAACGCTTATAACTTACAAAAAAGATAACGCATGTAACGCTTCGTAACGCTTATGATTTACAAAAAAGTAACGCATGTAACTCTTCGTAACGCCTTTAACTACAAAAAAGTAACGCATGTAACGCTTCGTAACGCCTATAACTCACTAAAAAGTAACGCATGTAACGCTTAGTAACGCCTATGATTTACAAAAAAGTAACGCATGTTGACGTAAACGAAAACTGACTATGGGGGTCGACGAGGCCTAGAAATCGACCCCCTATTGTTTGATGTAAGTTGTTATTTGAAATATTTACGCTAAAAAATTATTTATGTTTATTTGACCATCCGCAGAAATTGGTAACTATTTTACATCAATAATGAAAAGTAATTTTCAAAGGAATTTGTGGATGGGGGTCTGAAGCCTAAGTTAATTTTAGTAAGGGGTCCATGACTCAAAATAGTTTGGGAACTCCTGGTCATTTATTTTACCCCGGTTTCATCCTCCATTTTATGCGGTTTTGACTCTGTTTTGTTTTGTATAGCCTGTCTGCCTCGGTAGTGGATTTTTGACCATCATGTAACTCTCAAAACCTCTATCTCACGGGGTAATCTACAGGATCAAGAGTCTCAAAATATTTCTCAAACTTTTTTTTTCGTTTCTGTTTCTGATTTCGAGAGGCGCCTGATACGCCTAGATTTTTTATCATACAACCTATATACTTGTAAGACCAGCGCCATAAGCATTGAACCGCCAAACCGATTCAAGTGATGGTCGATTTCGACCAATTGTAAATTGAAAAAAACTCCATTAACATACTTACATTATTGTTGGAAACATTCAGCGTAACCGTATCCGGCGGAAGTGTTTCCGGAAAATCGACCAATCCCAACCCGGAACAATCCACCCGAGCGGTAATGGTTTTGCGTTCCGTATTGTTCAGATCAAAGTTGAGTCTGTCCAACTCACAGCTGCACCGTTTGGGACAATCGTTCTGCACCCGCTGACTCAACACCAGCTGATGCAACGGAATGCGGTCGGTCGAATCGAACCAGTTGAAGGTTCGGTTGGTCAGACAGAAGGTTGCCTCCGGATCGATGAATTTGTCACCTTCTTTCAGGGAGTCCAGCAAAGATTTACAAAGCATGGCACTGTTTCCTCTGGAAACGAAAGAAAGATTATTGTTCGCCTGCTTCTAACACTCACTCGTGACCGCACCTAATATCCAACCGGAGATTCCCGATCGTAGACGGTATCGTGGACAGATTGTTATGCGAGATGTCCAACGTCGTCAGATGGCGTAGCTCGCGGAAAGCTCTCGGTTCGATATCGCTAATGTTATTATTGGACACGTTCAGACAGATGGGCGACGAAAACCGGGCAAAAGAACTGCTAATTTTCTGAATCCGTCCATCCGTGATTGACAGCGACAGTAACGTTTTGATGTACCGATTGGAAACGTTCAGCACCAGCTCTCGGACGGTTACGTTGCGCAGGTGAATGTACTTCCAGGTGTTGCCGCTACCATCCGGTGCACTTGGGGCACAGCCGATCGCTTTGTTGATGTCGGTAACGTTGCAACAGAACAGTGCACCGGGATTCAAAGGATCTGGATTACATTCACAGTCCCCAGTTCGACTGTGGCATAGATCTGGTGCTGCGTTATAACATCCCAGGTCGTTTGTAGGTGGTAATATGGTGGTTGTAGTGGTCGGAGTGGCAGTCGTTGTTGTGGTACTAGTTGTTGATGTTGTTGTAGTACTAGTTGTTGATGTCGTTGTGGCTTCCGTTGTGGTAGTGGAGGTGCTCGTAGTTGTAGACGATTCGGTCGTTGAAGTTGATATGTTTGAAGTACTAGTAGTTGCGCCATCTGATGCGAAGCCAATAGTGGAGTTCATAATTACCTCCGGCAACTCATTCTGCTCTCCGTTGACGGTAGGTAAAACGGATACCGTGCTTTCGGTTGACAACGAGTTCGTTCCAGGATGGTCTGCCACTATCCTCGCCTGGACGACTGTCACAATCGCTAGAAGTGTGAGTACGCTACCCGGGCCGATAGGCATCTGGAAGCGAAAGAAATGAATAACAAATTTACATAATTTACATGCTAACGACAGCTAAATACGGCATAGTAACGACGGTTCACAGAGCATAATAGCCGTAATTTACCTATCATATCATCGCCGTGTGCTCGCGGCCTATACCACCGCTTTTGTCACGATGTCACCGAACAACGAGTCTGGCTTGTTTGCATAACAATTTAGCACGCTAATTTTATTACTAGCACCTGTTTGGCGTCAGGATCAGTGAATAAATACTGGCAAGGTGGGGTGGTTTTATTTGTTCTATTCGTTTGCCTATGTGTAATTAAACGATTCTCGTTGTCCTACTTCGGATGGATGATGTAATGAGTGATGTTAATTAGTCCATTTCGACTTCTTTAAATTCGTCACGAGAAAGAGGAGGCTAAGGGTAATATTGCTCATGATTACTATTTTACAATTTTAGATTGTAGCTATCCTGGGATGTACTTTCGAACCGGTCGAAATTTTTCGAGATTGCAACGAAAAAAGAGTGAGTTAAAAACTCGTTCAATTTCAATTTGAAAAGGTAAAAAATTTTTAGGTCGACTCCCTGGCACAAGGATTTTTTTTTTTTGGAAATTAAACTTATATTCAAAAAACAGCAAAAGAAAACTTCTGCAATGTTCACTACTCTGTCCCCAATTTCATCTCAACGGATTCTTATTCATTCTATCGTTGGTCCTATCGTATCATCCTATTAATTAGAAATTGTGATAGCAATCAAAACAAAATATTGCACTATTACACTCTCAGGTTCAAAATAATATCAGAATTCTTTTTAAAAAGGGCTGTGGTGTTCGCTGTGGTTTTGAAATAGTTGTTAACTATCCCCATAACCCCATAGGGCTGTCCATTGTAGTTTAGATAACACCAGATTTCAACGTTTCTTGCATTTCTAAAACATTTGGAATTGAAAAAATCGATTTGGGATATCTCACATCAGAATTTCTAACGCTCAGAAGGATACAAACCTTTTCGCTTTCAAATATAAAAACGTGCCAGCATTCGGTTTGATTTTCTAGAAGTTTAAAAATATGATAAATTAAATGAAGCGTGCTGCTAAATTTTTCCAAAATTGTTTTGATATAACGTTTACCACTGTTCGTTTTTATTTCGATTTCCAAAAACTACAAACATTATAGATAAATGGGTGACATTTTGTAAATTTTATTCGGGCGAATGAACAGAAAATTTTGGGTTGAGTAGCATAAAACTAATTACTTACTCATATATTAGGATTAAACATTAAAATACATATTCAATTATGAACGTGATTTACATATTGCTTCCGAAGGAGGGAAAGTAGTTTCTTTCCAGAATCTCGGAAAAACTTTGACGAAATTTAAGCAGCCGAGTGCTCGGCAAACAATTAAACAACTGAAATTAATTAAAATGAAATATTAAATATAAAATAAGCATTCAACATAAAACTCGTTATCATAGATTTATTGATTTCAACATTGTATGTTGGCGGTTGAAATGATATCCTCGGAAATGTAAAAAAAAAATACCGCCGTTCGTTTTCGGCATCTTTTTTGCGCCGAGATCAAAATTAAGTTTTGTTTTTAGCTTAAAAATCAATTTACTGTGAAGAAAACATTTTGCGATACAAATCCTACGCATTTTTATGTGAAACACATCTTTATTTTCTATATAGGGATGCAAATCAGAAACTCAAGGAAAAATACACGTAGAAATGTGGTCAGGTTTTAAACACTTACAGCTCAGTATATTTTATATGAATTATTAATATTATTTCAGTATTTGATTGAACATATTTCTAAAATTCGATTTGAATATGTATCAAGCGATGTATTTTCAATTATAAATGATTGAAATTATGATTAGTAGCGAGCAGTGTCTTATTTTGTCTGCTAAAAATCTCCGGCATATCGGATTTCCCTGCCATAGACGACGGTTTTTGAAGGAGTAAGCGATATATTAAAGGAAAAGCATCGCTCTGATTGGTCAATCGATGCAAAAGCGAAGCTTTTAGAAGCACGCGAATCTATAAATAGAAGCGAAATTATAGCTAACGTTTCAGTCCTACGCGTAACATGCTGGAGGTAGGTTGTTGCTAGACAGCAAGACAAAAAGTACTCTGATCTTGTGTCATGCAAGCTCGGATGAAATTCCATGTTATGTCGTTTCGCCTGAGGAATTGACAACTACCTTGGATAAATTTTGAGTGCTTAAGAATAATTTTTAAATTATATAAGATGAACTCGATTGATAATGAGAAAAAGTTTATCGCTTCAACCGAAATCGTAGGATGGTAGAGACAGTTAACGCTATAAAAATAACTGCTTGCATACAAAACTTGAACACAAGCTTGACGAAGAGAAGCTTAAATATCAAAATTGTATCGCAAGTATGTACAAAGATATAATTGCATACATTTGGGATATTGGTGTAGTTTCGTCGGCTATAAAACAAACAAAGTTTGGTGTTGGTTCCTAATCAAGATCAATCTAAGCAGACTCTCGTGCAACTGCTGATTCAAAAGTGTGACGATTGATTGAACTGTTTGATTGTAGATCATTAGAAATTTTGGTTGCCTTGTTCCACATCAATTGCTCGAACAACCCCATGGGGCTAATCATTGTAGTTTTTCGCACATTTACCGATTGTTTCTGAGCGTCTACAGTGAACCTATGAAATACTATGGATTTTCTCCACAAACTTATAAGAATTATACTTGCAAGATGGATCAACTATGGTCTTAGCCAGTTTTTCCGAGAAGACAACAGCAAAGGAAAAAAAAAAGAATTATACTTCGTGATTTCGTATATGGTTTAAGCATTTTCAAAATTCATAACGATTTCTCAGAGTTTGTTGATTTTCTTCTGAATCGTTAAACTAATGATATTTCAGGAATCGATTGGACAAGCAGGTTTCAAGATGTTACAAACAAATACAATTTTGAATTTCCTATTTATAATCTATTTACAAATTTCAATACAAAAAATTTAAAATTGCATTTTGAATGTCACGTTTATCGGTCGTGTCTTGTACACAACCCTCACATCACCGACAAAATTGTCATTGGAGATGAAAGCAGACGCGAGATTCTTCCCACTGATTAACTATTACCGCATTTGAAGGTGAAATGGCTAACATTGCAGATAAACACATAAAACTAAATACCGACACTGGCTCTAACAAACATTGGATAAACCTGTTCTTTATTTCCAGTTCGACTCACCTTCGGAGACTATTTACCGACCGTTCCGCGATGTCAATAGCACCGTAAGCTAACACTGGTCGAACTTGTGTTCACAGCCTGGGTAAACAGCGACTAGGCCGTTCATTGCATTACCGGATGCATTCCGGATACTACTGCAGGGGGAAAAACAAAGAATAAGATAAATCTTCTACGCAACTAGTGCGCTCTATTTAAAACCTACCGAACGTGTCTCGTTCCGGAGCAATTGTATCCTGTCAACACTGCTTATAAATTTAGTAGCTGGTACAGGTTTTTGTTTATCAGCTACGGTCAATATTGCTTCACAAATAAACTGACAACGAAACACAACAGATGGGTCAATTTCGGGTAGATAAAAATATAACAAATCAAGTTGAGATGTTTCCTCTTATTTAGCACTTGTTATATCAAAAATACCAAAGAGAAGATGGAATCCACCACCAATCGATAAACTACTCGCTTAAGTCACTTTGACAAATATTTCACCGCTGGTACTTATGCGTTTACAAACACTATTTCACATTCTGACAACACAACTTTACTTCGGTGAAACTTTTGAATTGATGCAAGTGGGAAAGATTGCGCGAGAGACCAACGAGGTAGGCTATGGGAAACTTCAGCTGACTGAGTGATGCGCGAGTATTGACTTGGGGATGCTATTTAGCAGAAACTGTCAGTAAACTATCAAAAAATATTCCGGTTCTAATTTATTAGGCACATTATAATCAATCACAAATGATAAGCGATTCCACAACTAAACACTGGGAACCGTAATCGCTTGCGTCTTTCATTATTCGCTATCTGTTTGCTACTGAATGAGATTGAATGATGAAAACTCACCACGCTATTGAACAGTTTACTGTATGGGTCGGCATTTGTATGGAACGGTTAACGAGAGAGAGAGAGAGAGAGAGGAATAGAAGAGAAAACCATATCTTTTTTTTTTTTTTCCCTCTCGCTTTTTATGGCGCAGACCTTTTGGTCCATATCAGCCAAGTCTTGCATACGTTAATGCCCCGTTTACACTTCTGCTGGCTGCCAGCATGCTGGTGTCAGTGTACTGCCTCCTTAGGAAAAAACGTTCAACTGTGGTCCAATGATCCAAAGTATTAGACCAACGAAGGACCACCGTTGAACGTTTTTTTCCTAAGAGGGCAGTACACTGACACCAGCATGCTGGCAGCCAGCAGAAGTGTAAACGGGGCATAAATGACATATTATAGCATTTAGTAACTAATCGGTCGGTTGTTTTGGTTGTTTTGCTTGAATTTTCGTTACTTCAGGGGCGGGATCCGTGTTGGTAAATAATAGAACAGTACGTAAAAGCTGTCAAATATTGACGCTTGCTTCTCTGATGAATTCTGCGAGCTGTTTAATTTCATCAGTCGTGTTGTTGGCCAGGATTTGTGCTATATCTGATTTGTTTTGTATGATAGGAAATTTTTTTCGAATGTTATCATATTTTGGGCATTCATGAAAAATATGTGTAATGTTCTCGATTGTGTTGCATGAGTCGCATCTATTGCTGGATATCAATCCCCACATGTTTAGTCTGTCTTTTGTTGCTGTGTGGCCTGTTCTAAGTCTTGAGAGCAGAGATGCCAGGTAAAAATTTCAAATGTCTGCAGACAGGGTCTGTAAATCTGAAAAAAAATCTGCAGTCAGCAAGTATGGCTTGCTGGCAGCAATTTCTCTATAAAGTATGACATGCAAAACTGACTTGGCGAGCAAAAAAAAAAAAAAAGGTCGCGGGAATTTCAAATTTTTCTGTAAATATAGATGAAAGTCAGCGAGAATTTCAAAAGTCTGTAAAAATCTGCGAGAATTTCAAAAGTCTGCAAAAGTCTGCACAACAAAAAATGTCTGCAGCACTATACCCCAAATCTGCAGATTTACAGACAAATCTGCAGACCTGGCATCTCTGCTTGAGAGCGTGATTATGGAATTGGATGATAAGTGTATTTTTTTTTTTTATCACTTCCGGTGAAGCTCTCAAAGTGTTAGCATATCGTTTCGCACTAGTGCGATAAAATTTTGTGTATTTCTGTTCGCGGAAGAAAAATTTTTTCTCGTCCTAGAGTGGATCCGTGTGGCGACGCCGCGAAACATCATCGGGAGCCAATGTAAAAGAATTTACAATCGAAAAATATAAAATAATCGAAAATAATAATACAACCAAACATAACCTACAAGAAAATAAATGAACAACACGTGCAAAAAACACAATCGAATTAAAACACAAAACTAAATTATAAACAAACAATACAAAGGCAAGATGGGCCATTACTGGCCTTAGCCTGTCACGTTAGTGACACAGCAAATAAAAAAAAAAAAAAAAAAGTGTATTTTGTAAAACCAAGGTTTAAGCTTAAGTTCTTTTAATATGTTATAATGGTAGGTACCTTTTTCTTGTGATATTTCTTTGTAGCGTTCGTTCCATAGACAAGTAGTTTCATCTCTAACACTGAGAATGAGATCGTCTTTTGTAATTGCAAGTTCTTCTATGCGATTTTTGCTGGTTCCTAACTTGGCAGCATGATCGGCTCGATCGTTTTCAATAAGAGTAATGTGACCTGGTATCCACTGGATTATCAGATTATTTAAGTTTGAACTATTTATCAGTTGGAATATTTTGCAAACAAGGTAATTTTCATTTGAACAAGTATTTTTGATTAATTCCGTAGCACTTTTTGAATCAGTGAATATAACTGATGATTGTTGATTATTCTCTATTAAATATTCTATTGCTTTCAGGATGGCGACTATTTCTGCGTTCATAATTGTGAACTGAGCTTTAAGACGACCGCTATAAGATGTTTTTTCTGAGCAAACATATATTCCATACCCAGTTTTATCATTTATTTTGGACCCATCTGTAAATATTTTGTATTTATCCGCGTATTCATTATCTATTAGTTTGAGAACCATTTGTTTTTGCACATTGATAGGTGTGTTCGATTTTGTAAGTCCTTTTATTTCAGATATTACTGTTATCTTGCTTGATTTCTCAAACTGTACTATTTTTCCTAGTTGTAGTATGTGATGATTGTTAATATATGTTATTTTTTCTAGAAAAGAACTGTGTTGGTTTATAGAATCTAGGTATAAGAATTCTGCTAAAAATGGTATTATCGGATTGGTTTTGTAATAAAATATTTTTGTGATTTCTTTGAATGCTAAGTATTCTGCTCTTTCTTTTAATGGCAATTCTCCGGCTTCTGCTAAAATAACATGATTTGGGGTAGATCTTAGTAGGCGTAGCGATGTTCTTATAAATGAATGCTGTACAGTTTCTAATTTGGCAAAAGACTTTTTTGGTGCTGCCGCTATTATAGTGAGTCCATAGTCTAAATGAGGTTGTACAATAGCCTTAGAAATTCTTAACATTGTTTTTGGATGTGCTCCATTGTTCTTTTTACCAATCATTTTTAATATATTAATTTTGCGATTAGCTTTAGATGTCGTTACTTCAATATGTTTAGTGTAATTTAATCTGTAGTCTATGATTAATCCAAGGAATCTATGAAATGCTTTGTTATCTAATAGTATGTTGTTTAGTGTAATGTTTGTGGTTGGGTGGAATTTCTTAGTGAATACCATTGTGGCACATTTGTCTGGGTTAATTATCATGTTGAGTTTTTGGAAGAAATCTGATATTTCTGATAAGAAGGTATTCATTTTTTCTGTTGCCAACTGTAAGTTTTTGGCTTTGACTAGAGCTGTAAAGTCGTCGGCAAATTGGATTAATATTTTGTCGTTATCTGCTATGGAATGGATATGCATTGTGTAAATGTTAAACAGAATTGGAGATAGTGGGCATCCTTGTGGTAATCCCTTGTTTGTAGTTCGCGTGATAGTTTTCCCATCATTCAACGTGAGGATTATCGTTCGTTTTTTTAAGTAATGGTAGATCCAATTGATTATAACTGTTGGAATTTTAACCTCTTCAAGTATTTGCAATAAGATATCTACGTTAACTTTGTCAAAGGCTTTTGATAAATCTAGGAACGTGGCTATTATGACTTGACCCTCTCTTTTAGCATTATGGATATGGGAAATGAGTGTGTTAATGCAGTTGATAGCCGATGTTTTCTTTTTAAATCCATAAGAGTATGCTGGAAGTAAGCTGTTTGTTTCTATGAAGGATGTGAGTTGATTTTTAACAGAGAAATTTATTAATTTTAAAATGACGCGTAGCATAGCTAGAGGGCGGTATGAGTTTGGTTTGTTTGGATTTTTTGATGGTTTTAAAATAGGAATTAACTTGATAACTCTCCATTCTTCCGGAATTTCACCAGTGTTGACGACTATGTTAAGAAGTTCTACTATTTTTACCATCATATTAAAATTTATGTTTTTAAGAAAGTAAAATGATATATTATCATGACCTGGTGATGAATGATCTTTTTTTGATTGAATTAATTTTATTGTTTCGGTGTAGTTAATGTTGATAATATTACTTGTCTGTTTGGGCTTATAGCTTATGTCTTCGAGAGTGTTTGGGAAATTATCATTGATAAATTCGAGTGCTATATTGTAATCATTCAGTAGATATATATTATCTTTTGCCGGTCGTCCACCTCCTAATTTTCTTATTGTGTTCCATAATTGTCTCTGGTTCATATCTGGGTTTATAGAGTCGACCAGTTTGTTCCAACTCTTTTTAGATTCTTTACGGATCATTTGCTTAAGTTTGGCTTTGGATTTTTTAAATTGTATGTAATTTTCATATGTTTGGTTCCTGAAGTATTGTGTTAAACGTTCATTTTTTTGTTTCCACTGTTGGTTTATTTCATGGTTCCACCAAGGCTTTGGTATATTTTTTAAGTTCTTACGGATGTATTTTGCTCTGTTAATTTTATCTTGAAGTAATGGTACTAATTCGTATTGATTATTGATAGTTCTCGGTGTAATGTTATTGATCTCGATTATTGCTTTCTCTTTATTGATGTATTCCATGTTTTTCGAATATTTTTGAGTTGTATTTGCTATTTCAAATTTAATAATGGTGTGATTGCTAGATATTTCATCGTGGATGGAGCTCCAGTCTATTTTTGGGGATAAATTTGAGGATACTAAGGTTAGGTCAATAGCGGATGGTGTGGTTTCTGGGGGTTTAATTAATGTTGGAGAGCCGTCGTTGAGAATTACTAGATCTGTCTTTTCCAATAAATTAGCTATCAATTCTCCTCTGGGACAGTTTGGGTGATTTGGGTTCCACATTTGATTATGGGCATTAAAATCTCCTGCAAATATGGTTTGGAGATTGGTTTTATCTATTGTTTCTAATAATTTTATAAGGGGTTCTTTGATATCTTGATTTCTGATGGGTAGTGGAGGTATATATATAGAAATTATGAGAAGTTCTGGTTGAGTATTTATTGTTTTGATAGCTATTGTTTCTATCGGTTGAGTTGGTGGTAGTTTGTATTCTTGATATCTTATTTCATTTTTTATAAGGATACCAACTCCGCCATATCCTGTTGATCTGACTGATTTTATAAATTTGTATCCAGGAAATTTGTAATCTTCGTTTGGTTTCAACCATATTTCTTGTAGTAGGGCTATATCGATATTGTATGTTTGGAGGAAGTTTTTGAGTGATTTTCTTGTATCGGATGGTCTGATGCTGGTTATATTGTGTTGGATGAAATTTAATTTTCTGAACTTGTCCATGAATTTAATTGTGTTGATTTATTTGTTTTGAGTTTTTGTAAATCTACTTCCTGTTCGATGATTGTTTTAATTTGGTCACTGATATTAATTAGTAGGATATCTGTATCAATCGAATTTTTTCTGTGTTTGTATTGTTCTGAATGTTTTATAATGGTATTCTGAATTGATTTCATTTTGTTGAATAAGGAATCAAGATTTAATTGTTGTAAGATCTCTTGTTTCACAGTTTCTACAATATCACTAATTTGTTTGGGTGTTGGACCATTTTGTGGGAGTGGAGGATATTGTTGTAACGAGTCTAGTCTTTGTTGGATTGGTTTGTTTTTAGGGTAACGTGATGCAGCTTCTTGGAAGGTTAGTTTCTCCGTAGTCATTATGTATCTTATTTTATCCTGCCTGATTCTTTCGGGGCAGCGCTTGTCAGTTACTTGGTGTTCTCCATTGCAGTGAAAACATTTTGGCGCAGCATTACAGCTGTTACCATCATGTTCTAATGAACATACAATGCAGCGTTGAGTGCTGCTCTTGCAAGCCTTTACTTTGTGGCCGTATCTCCAGCATTTACTACACAGTTTTATCGGGAAAATATAAAAATCGACTTTAGCTAGTATTCCAAAAATAGATATATGTTCAGGAAGATCTGGACCTTCAACATAAATTTTTATTGTGTATGTAGGAATTAGGTTTTTGTTTTCCATTCTGTGGATGCGTTCAATTTTGGTTACTTTTTTGTTATTAGCTGTTTTGACATTTTGCAAGATCTCTTCATCTGTTAGTGTTGGTGGGACTTTACGAACTACCCCTATTGTTTGTTTGAACATATTTGGTACATAAACAATGTATTTAAATTCTTCTGTAAGTAATTTTGAGTTAATTAATACTTCTGCTTCCCTAGGACGGTTAAAAGTAATTCTGAATCGGCCCTGTCCTGCTGCTTTGAGTTCTGTGTATTGTTTAATACCTACGCTATGCAGGATTTTAGCTATTTCCATTGGATGTATATATTTTGCTTGTTCTTTGGTTTGTTTTTCAATGAAAAATATAGTGTTTACTGTATTCTTGATCCAGTTATTTAGCTGTGGGTCTTTTGAAGGTCTGTTGATTTTGGGTTTTGTTGAGTTTTTTGTATTATTATCTATGTTGGTTGAAGTTTGGGGGCTTTGAGAGTCGGAATTATTGTTTGTTTCTGTATCATCTTCGTCCATTAAGTCAACGTTAGACTCTTTAGGGTGATCTCTGATTTTTTTCTCTTTTTGTTTATCTTTTTTCCTCAACATCGTGTCTTTTGATTTTTTGTTTTGTTTCTTACCGTCTTCACTATCTTCATCCTCTAGTTTTCTGCGTTGACTGTTTTGTTTGTCTTCCATCAGTATGTCGAAGGGATTTGACTTCATTCCAATAAATCGGGATTCATCAAATCCACAGAAAATATTGTCATCGCTACTCATGCAACGATCACGCTTTTATAATAAAGGTGCAAGTGGTTCGAAGAAATAATATATAAAATTAACTTAGATTAGCCAGCACTACGTCTGACGAGTAAAAAAAAAACAGCATAAAATATCAATATATCCGCGAAAAAAGTAAACTGATGAAGAAAGAGTTCAATTATTTACACACACACTTCACTTCCGCCACTGGATTTTAGATTATTCAAGCAAACTTTTCTCTAAACGGACGCGAACGCGAAAAAAAATACAAGACTTAGCTTAGAACCGAGGCTTCTGCTTTGCTGGTTGGCGCGAGAATGAAACCATATCTTGCTTCTGTTTCGTCTATTATCAGCTGATTCGAATTCTCAGTCTTTTTTTTCTCCGAATGATAAATCGGCTATTGAGAACCTCTCCTTGTTTACATCTTTTTTTCGATTATTTATGCGCGGTCATTCAATACAGATCGAAATACGGAATATTTCGGTATTGTTGAACGGAAAGATTTAAATGTAAAGGTGAAAATTGTCGAGTTATAAAATGAAGGAAAAGTAAATCAACTAACTCATATTTATATAAGAAATTCGCAGAAAAATTATTCTCCTTTGAACGATACAAGTTTTTTTTTTCTTTGCTCTGTCATTAGATGACTGGCTAAGGCCACAATGGGCCCATCTCGCCACAACGATACAAGTTTTGGCTTACTAGCCGTACAGATTGTGGTAACTTTGAAGGGAAAAAATTACGCTACGCACTGATGAGTCAAAGACGAGACGTAAAATCAAATAAAAGCTGGTATGTGCACCTAGCATAAATTTGGGGACCAAAATATATATAATTTTTTTCCCCTTTAAAGTTACCACAATCTGTACGGCTAGTAAGCCGAACCTTATATCGTCCGAGACGTCAGTTTAGACATTAAACTTCGATGTAAAAGAAAAAGTGTTTTGCAAATAGCCTTAACTTTACGTCTGCCTAGCGGTTTATGTTGAGCCGTCAGATCGAGAGAGCAGTTCAACACAAACTTCAACGCACTGATGAGTCGAAGACGAAACGTAAAATCATTCGATCGTAGTTAGGAATAAAACGAAAATAAACTTGTCATTTTAATCAACAGTTAAACAAACATTTAGCGTTAAGTGTCGCGATGTGAATGCTGCTCTCAAATTAGTGTCGATCGCGGTGACATCTGCAAGTGTTCGCCAGCTGAGCAAATTTTACACAGTTCATATGTGAGCTTGTATATCTGTTTCCTTAGGGTATTAGTTTAATAAAAACCTTTTTTAATCTAGGTAATGGTGTAATGGTGTCTTTCTCACATTACTTATACTTTCATAAATTTCACTAGAGGAAATTTGAATTAAAATTTCAACCAAAATTGGAAAGTTTATTTGGGTAGAAATTAACAAAACCTTTTCAATTTATGAAGAAAAATTTGAAATTAAGAACAATTTTTCCTTCGTTTGTCCTTAATTACATTAAGGTGAAATTGTGTGCCAAAATAAGGCGTTCAAAATTGCAACCGCAGCCTATCGTGCAAAACCAACACATAGAAATACGAAATATTTTCAGTGTTGAGTGCAGTGGGTTTACGGCACGTGAAACAGGCACTAACTTTCTATGGTTAGGCAATTCGCAACGTTGTGATGGATATCTGTTCTAAAATGACAGGATGCCGTATAAACTGTCAAAAATAGAACTCGAGCTTGATGATCTCAACGTGAAGATTTGAAATCTGTTCTATATATTTATGTAACAATACGTTTGCGTCTATTCACTGGCCCTTATTCTGCGAGTCGGGTGAGGTGACTCGACAAATCTCACCTCGCTGTCACATGACTGTAGTCACCCTATTCTACGAGTCGACTCGGGTGACGTGACAGGTTCATTCCATGGTGAGTGAGATAATGAACCTAAAGTGACAAACGATTCATTTTCCCAAGCGTCAAAGCAAAAAAAAAATGGAACAGTAATATTTACTTGGACAAATCTTCAAGAACACCATTTTTGAAGAAAACTGTTTCGAATTCAAGCTGTAAGTAGTTTGGATTTACAAGAACGTATTGATTTTAATCCTTTTTGCATGATTTTCAGGAATTCGATGTGAAAATTGATAAACTGGACATGCAGTTTATAACAAGAACATAAGTACCGGAACTGCTCATATGGATGGAGCTATTTTGGTAGTAGCTGCTACCGATGGTGTTAAGCTGCAAACGAGAGAACATCTGCTACTTGCCAAACAAATCGGAGTCAATCAGGAATCAGTCGTGGTGTTTATCGACAAAGTTGATGCTGACGATCAGGAAATGGTTGAACTAATGGAAAATGCTCGAGCTGATCAGTGACATGGAATGATGGGGTTAATAAATATGTTGCAGCAATACTAGACTTGGGCAAGCCATTCCTGCTAGAATCCAGAGAGGGGTAACTGTTGTGACCGGTAGATTAGAGCGCGGAACAGTGGGAAGGGTACAGGATTCAGATGCAGTAAAAATCCATTATTAATTCAAACCCAATAAAATTTACATAATCTTGAAATCTTTGCGCTTTCTTTCAATTTTCTCCTTGTTACTAGGCCCACCGATGTCAATTTCAAGACTTAGAAGTTAGCCTCTCAGTATGAGAAAGGCACAAATAAATCAAATTTGACTACTAACAAATACAGATATAACGGAAAAGTTCGATTTATTTAGCAACAAAAAACAAAATTTAAAAAAATGTAATTTCGGCTGTTCTGCTCAAAGAAACTAATAAAATCCACTTCCATACATCATTTACATTTTCTAAAGCAGAAAGTTTAGAGATCTCTTAAGATTTTTCGTTTCATATTTCTACTGTCACTTGTCTCATACGTATCGACTCTAAAACTCACCCCACAGTGACTTTTGTCACTGTGATTCGACTGCAAGAATACGGTGAGAGTTCATCCTGGTGACTTTTGTCACTTCATTCGACTGTCAGAATCGTGTGACTCAGGTGACTCGACTTATCTCACCTCACTCGACTCGCAGAATAAGGGCCACTGTGATGTTTCAAATCAGAAACAAACAAACAAAATAAATGATCTCGAAAACAATATGATTTTTTTGGAACGATCTTCTAGAATTTCTGAACGGTAGAGAGCTAGACTGCTTCTAAATGAAACTGTATTATTCAGTGCAAAACATTTACCATGGTGCACTTATATTGACAATTTCTGAAATGTCGTTCGACGCTTTGACACGTCATCTGTCAGATTTCGTTACACGCACTGGCGCAAAAATAACTAAAACAGTGTTATTTTCGTGTTTCAAGTATTCATTAATGTAAAAGAAATTTGTCGAGCAGTTTTTAATCTGAAAAAAAAGAACTAGATCTCAATCTTGCGCTTGACATGTTTTAGTCGAAAGATCTAAACTAGATCAGCTCAATATGAAATAAAACAGCGTTGCGAAAAACCTTATAAACCATGGAAATTGTTAATTTGTGCATGTTGTTTAAGACGGTGAATTTAGTGTATCAATTTATAACCAAAATTGATTGATTTTCTCGTGTATAGCAGGTTTGATCATTATCTGTTACAGACCAAAACCTTTGGCATGATGACAGTACTTCATCTAGATGATTCCAACTATGCATAATTTTAAAAAATAACTAAATAACTTTCAAATCTTTTTATATGTTTAGTTCTATATCAAGAACTATAGATAGAAGTTGTTTTCAATAAACCACAAGCCTATGTTAATGCTATCAAACTGAAATAATAATTGTGTAAATGGATAAATCATAGATTCAAGCCTGAATCTGCTATCTAGTAACATAAACAAAGTTAAATGTCAATAATTTCTAATTTGAATTGAAAAATCCTAGAAGGCCACAAGCGATTTGTTGTAGATCTTCTAATTTAAATGAATTTTGTGAATGAACTTGAACATTGCATTTTTAATGTCATCGCAATCGGTTATGTCCTCTACACAACAAGCCTGTAATTTATTGGTCTCGTGTGTTCTGCCATACACCGTTAATATTCTGCCAGTGAAGCATTGAAAGTTTGAAAAATTCTCACAATCTGATTGACTATAGTAATTACGATTATCGATTTTCGAAAGTGTGGAAAAAGCATGTCAGTTTTATTCGTATTCACGTCACCCGGTTATGACTCTGACGGTACCCGACTTTTTTCGACCAATATTTCCAGTACTTTCGGAATAGTAGCTGTGATCCACTATTATCTTTCTCCGAAGAGGGCCAGTTAAAAAATGTAGCGAATAGTAGATCCACTGAGTTTCTGCTTCCATATCGTAAAATGCCACAATTGAAGGAGTTTCTCTTTTCCTACTTTCAGTTGTCAGAACTCGAACTATAGCATGGTAATAGAACTACTGGAAAACCCGACCTTCGATCGGAGCCTCGAGACTCCTAGTATATACCATTCGACTCCGCTCGACGAGATCGGAAAATGTATGTGTGTTTGTGCATTTTTTTTGAGATTTATTAAAAATGGTGATACTTTCTGTTTGGGGGATGTTTTCGAACATGTGACGTGAACGTTGATTCATACTTTGCTGAACTAATCAAATCAATCTGAATGAATTTGTGTTAAAATGTCAAAATGTTTTAGTGACACTAGCTGTTTTATTGCTTTGTTAAGTGTTTGTATGACCAACTAGAAATCTATCCGGAAGGAATATGAATAGTCTGAGTAGATCCCGGAATGGTCAAGTTTGAATTTCTCTTTGGTTTATACGGTTTGGTTGTCTTAGATATTTTTAGTTGAAATAGTTGGAAGTGTCTGGGTGTTTACTGTGAAAGCCAGGTATGAGGTAGAAGATCAAAACAAGATAAACTCAACGTTTGTCTTGGAACTATTGGGATAACAGTAGCTACAGAACATAGAGTTTCACTATGAGACAAACCGAGGATCGCTAAACTAGAACGATAGTATTTCTTTTCCGGTAACCGGTTGCCTAGAGGTTGAGGGTTTTTTTAATGCGGTTTTATTTTACTTGGATTTTCGTATGTTATTCGGATATTAGACAGCAACCCAGTGAAAATGGTTCTAGGATCTGATTCGGCGGATTTCAAAACATTCGATGAACGATGAACGACAGGAAAGAAAACCGAAAACTTCAGTGTCATCAAGTAGGGACAAATTCTCAAAATACAATTTATTCTAAAATGCGTTTGTTTGTTTAAAGATATGTGAATTCTAAATGCTTTGTTAATATCGAGCACTTTTCAGTGTTGGCTGAAATGGTCAGAGGTATTTGAAACCGGTACAGTCTGATATGTCGAAATTCAATGAAAACAAAAACACAATACACAACTTTCGTTAAAAAATTACACATATAACGAGTATTTTATCTATTAATACTACTAACGATCACTCCTGGTAGTGTTGGTTTGCATCAGTCAAAATCACATTCACGGTCTGCCGGTTGTATCCTCCGGGACGTCATTTGCCACCTGCTCGCTGTTCGCACATCCAGTGCAATTTTCGGCGGCACAACTTCCGTCGCTGTGCGCATACTCGGTGAGCTGTTTCCGGGACATAATGTTTGGGTGGAAGTACTTGTAATAGACTATCATACAGACAATTCCGACTATGAACGGTACGATCGAGGCCACGCACAGTACGGACAGGTAGTAGGTGTTTTTAATGGTGCTGTTTTGTACAAAATAGAGATATACTATCACACATGCGATGTTTTCCACTCCACACAGACTGTAGTACATGAGGTAGCGATGAAATGTTCGTCCTATCCGTGGCAAAATGTAGGTAAAGATGAATACCACTCCCAGTACAAGAGAGAACAGGAAGCTCTGTAGCATCGTAGCGCTGCAAAATGGCGAACGATCGAAGAAGAATATCCACAGAGTCATGGTAAATGAGTGTGCAACGCAGGCTATCAGCATGTACATCGGAAATATACTCGCAACGATCGCAATTGCCAGGACTCGAGAGATTGTCACTGAAAAGTGCCATACAATTTGCGAGATGGTTCCCAGCCAGGAAACGTGACGCTTATCTGGTTGCGAAAATCGAATGCACCGGTAGTAGGAAGCTAAACACCAAGCGATCCCGGTAATAGAACCAAGAATAGCCAGTAACTGTGGCCAAGTCATTCGATCCTCACCCGATAAAACTATCGTCAGCTGGAGGATCTTTTGTGGTGCCGCCTCGAGAAGACACTCGAAAATTCTCACCAGTGCAACATCGCTGTCCTCTTGGATCAAGAATTCGTAATACTTTTTCTGCGTTTCGCGATCATTTCGCGATTCTGCTATCTTACTGTGGATGGCGTAAGCAAGCGATTGGCAGTAACGGAAGAAAAACGGAACTATAACGACGAAGATGAATATTTCGCAACATCGTTTACGAACCTTTTTGTTTTCCTTCATGTCCTCCAAATACCTGTTTGAAACGACGGCAATCAACCAATGAGTGATTCAAAACTTTTACTATCTCAATACTTACATGTAAACCGTTAAAGCACTGGTAACGCATCCAGGAATCACAATGCAGCACGTTGTCCAGATGAAGTAGTCAATCTTACCCTTCCGGTAGTAGTCGTAGGCAAGATTGATGTTCAGGAAAATGCTTACGATCCGACTGAGAATCGAGATGACGGTCCAAACGATGTCGGAATTGGTAACGGTGAAGTTTCCTTCGTCGGTGCGGGTTAGAAACTCCAGCGGCTGCTTGGCCATGTTGCTCAATCGCGAACCGTCCGTTTCGGTATTGGTTACCGATCCTCTGCCATTGCAGGACGAAGGTGACGGTGGTTGGGTTTTTTGTTGCATTTTTATTTATTATTTATTACTGAAACCACTGGACGGAAGAGCACTCGCTGGTCAGATCAGTAGGCACTTGTAGAAACCATCATCCTGAGCCACGAGTTAGCATCGGGCGATTCAGGAAATAAGCCGGAAATCGAACAAAATAAATAAGTAGCAAAAGCAGCCAAGCGGAATCACGAATGTTCAAACCATCACTTTTTCGCTTGAACACAGCACAGGAGGATAGTAGAAAGACGGCGCGATGACTCAAATATTTATGTTTACGTTTAGATGTCACTTTGACGTTTCGTCACATTGGGTGTGTTGAGAAATGTATCATTTTTACAGTTTATTTCCAAATATAAAAAGCTGTAGATTCGACAAAAATTTAGACATTTTTTCCTAAGTCCGGAGGGCCGAGTCTCATATCCCAATCCATTCAGCTGGACGAACTGAGCAAATGTCCGTGTAGGTGTGTTGACAACAAAGAGGTCAAGCTCTCAGAGATGGCTGAACCGATTTTAATAAAACTAGTCGCAAATGAAAAGTCTCCTTGACAGTCTGAACGCTACTGAATATTTTCGAGATCGGATGTCTACTTTTCGAATTATACGAAGATTTATGTCAGTATTTTCAGTTTTCTTTGAAAACATCTGTCGCAATTGTTCAAAATAAATTCTAAAATTTCGAATTCACACTGTAATAGTTATCCAACAAGTTGAACTCCTTCCATCTTTAACAGAGATGTCGATATTTCAGTGTAAGCGAGTTTTTAGCTGATGACCAAATACACTTATTTCAGTTTTGCCGGTATTCGGTTTTTTATCCCGGAAGGAACTCAAAAACTTTATTTGTAACGCACTATATGGTTTCTCAAAGATGACATTAAGAAACAAATGAAATGGTTTACAATCTTTTAGATGAATTTAACTGACCTCGGCTACACCGATTTCCAAATTCCGGTTCTGAAAGTATTGGGAATAAAGAAACCCAATCGTTTTCTAAAAAAAAGCCAAAACAAATTTCACAAACAAAAATTTAAATTATAAGAAATGAGAAATGACCATTATATTTTGTAACATTCGCAAGAGCCTATCATACGATATGCTCTAATACCATGTTAATGCCGATTATTTATTAGTTTTTTTGTTTTTGATTGTTATGGCTTCTACAGTGGCCATTATTCTGCGAGTCGTGTGACATGAGATAAGTCCAGTCACCCGAATCTGACAGTCGATGAAAGTTCGCAGCGTCGCAACACCGGTTCACTCCAGATCTTTCTCGAGAAGTAGACAAAAACTTCGTCGCACTAGTGCAAAACAACACTCACACGTCGAGAGCTTCACCGGAGGTTCCACTCTTTTTTGTCTGGGGACATGAAACTACGACCAATCATTTACGGACGGAGCACTGCTGGAAAACCGCTTCGAAAAAAGTTTTTTCATCAACAAAATTTGATCTGTCGACATCTCATTTGGACAATTCTAAAGTCCCAAGACAAAAAGGCCTAATTGCAAAAGAAAGCCAAAAGTCATTCACTCCTAGTCTGTACTTCGATCGAATCAAAACATTTTATACAAGAGTATAAAATGTTTTGATTGAAGTGAGAAGAGTGACGTTAAATTGAAAATCCGGTGAATCGTGAAAGAATAAGTAAAAGAGAAACTGTCATTTGCAGTCAGGTCCTTTTGTCGTGGGATTATAGAATTTATTATTTGAGCATGTCAAACCTACTTAGGAGTCGTTTCGACATATTTTTAGGATTTCGGATATTGCACATATTCAACTCAACGGGCTACTAACTAGCTGTTAGGATAATCCTATAATTTATAGCTCGAGTGAATAATATATGCTAAGTCCGTTATTACTTTTCTGCACAGAACAGAAATATATGGGGCGGTTCTATAATTGGATCAAATTTAAATAAAGTCCCTAAAACCTAAGGATGTTGCTTGACGTAAAACGCCGGGGAACGCGTATTAATGGTACCGCTACATGTTGGTACCGCGAAGACGGCCTAATCTTACTAAAATGACAAAGTACAAACTTGCGTAAGGAGAGGTGAGAACTGTTGTGTCATGGAAAACTTAAGCAGCACTAGATTCGATAAAGGCGACTTCAAACAAAGACCGACATGCGGCGGCTGCAGCTTCCTTGCGAGCCAGTTTCTTCGAACGAGCTTTACCAATGAACCGTTGACCATCGACCGTAACACCAACGGAAAATTCTCGCTTGGCTGGGTCGTTATTGTTGTTGGAGCCAAGATCCTCGTACGGTACTTGTGGGCGCATCTGTCAAAAAATAAACATAAAAGCTTATTTCTGTGCCTTCACTACAAACTAAAAATACGAAACTTACAAATGCTAGCAGTGCCGTGGGATGACGATTGGCTGCATCCTCGGGCAGATCACCCTTGGTTTTGGGAACCTTGGGTGCCAACGGATGAGCACCGGTTTCGGTAAGTTTCACCGAGGGTTTGACAGGTTTTATGGCTGGGATTTCAAAGCCTGCATCTTGCCATTCACTGAAGAGCTTGTACAGGGCATAGGAGGCCAAGTGAAGCATCGGAACGTCATCGTTTTCGGCAACGTTGACAACAAAGAGGTCAAGCTCTCAGAGATGGCTGAACCGATTTTAATAAAACTAGTCGCAAATGAAAAGTCTCCTTGACAGTCTGAACGCTACTGAATATTTTCGAGATCGGATGTCTACTTTTCGAATTATACGAAGATTTATGTCAGTATTTTCAGTTTTCTTTGAAAACATGTCGCAATTGTTCAAAATAAATTCTAAAATTTCGAATTCACACTGTAATAGTTATCCAACAAGTTGAACTCCTTCCATCTTTAACAGAGATGTCGATATTTCAGTGTAAGCGAGTTTTTAGCTGATGACCAAATACACTTATTTCAGTTTTGCCGGTATTCGGTTTTTTATCCCGGAAGGAACTCAAAAACTTTATTTGTAACGCACTATATGGTTTCTCAAAGATGACATTAAGAAACAAATGAAATGGTTTACAATCTTTTAGATGAATTTAACTGACCTCGGCTACACCGATTTCCAAATTCCGGTTCTGAAAGTATTGGGAATAAAGAAACCCAATCGTTTTCTAAAAAAAAGCCAAAACAAATTTCACAAACAAAAATTTAAATTATAAGAAATGAGAAATGACCATTATATTTTGTAACATTCGCAAGAGCCTATCATACGATATGCTCTAATACCATGTTAATGCCGATTATTTATTAGTTTTTTTGTTTTTGATTGTTATGGCTTCTACAGTGGCCATTATTCTGCGAGTCGTGTGACATGAGATAAGTCCAGTCACCCGAATCTGACAGTCGATGAAAGTTCGCAGCGTCGCAACACCGGTTCACTCCAGATCTTTCTCGAGAAGTAGACAAAAACTTCGTCGCACTAGTGCAAAACAACACTCACACGTCGAGAGCTTCACCGGAGGTTCCACTCTTTTTTGTCTGGGGACATGAAACTACGACCAATCATTTACGGACGGAGCACTGCTGGAAAACCGCTTCGAAAAAAGTTTTTTCATCAACAAAATTTGATCTGTCGACATCTCATTTGGACAATTCTAAAGTCCCAAGACAAAAAGGCCTAATTGCAAAAGAAAGCCAAAAGTCATTCACTCCTAGTCTGTACTTCGATCGAATCAAAACATTTTATACAAGAGTATAAAATGTTTTGATTGAAGTGAGAAGAGTGACGTTAAATTGAAAATCCGGTGAATCGTGAAAGAATAAGTAAAAGAGAAACTGTCATTTGCAGTCAGGTCCTTTTGTCGTGGGATTATAGAATTTATTATTTGAGCATGTCAAACCTACTTAGGAGTCGTTTCGACATATTTTTAGGATTTCGGATATTGCACATATTCAACTCAACGGGCTACTAACTAGCTGTTAGGATAATCCTATAATTTATAGCTCGAGTGAATAATATATGCTAAGTCCGTTATTACTTTTCTGCACAGAACAGAAATATATGGGGCGGTTCTATAATTGGATCAAATTTAAATAAAGTCCCTAAAACCTAAGGATGTTGCTTGACGTAAAACGCCGGGGAACGCGTATTAATGGTACCGCTACATGTTGGTACCGCGAAGACGGCCTAATCTTACTAAAATGACAAAGTACAAACTTGCGTAAGGAGAGGTGAGAACTGTTGTGTCATGGAAAACTTAAGCAGCACTAGATTCGATAAAGGCGACTTCAAACAAAGACCGACATGCGGCGGCTGCAGCTTCCTTGCGAGCCAGTTTCTTCGAACGAGCTTTACCAATGAACCGTTGACCATCGACCGTAACACCAACGGAAAATTCTCGCTTGGCTGGGTCGTTATTGTTGTTGGAGCCAAGATCCTCGTACGGTACTTGTGGGCGCATCTGTCAAAAAATAAACATAAAAGCTTATTTCTGTGCCTTCACTACAAACTAAAAATACGAAACTTACAAATGCTAGCAGTGCCGTGGGATGACGATTGGCTGCATCCTCGGGCAGATCACCCTTGGTTTTGGGAACCTTGGGTGCCAACGGATGAGCACCGGTTTCGGTAAGTTTCACCGAGGGTTTGACAGGTTTTATGGCTGGGATTTCAAAGCCTGCATCTTGCCATTCACTGAAGAGCTTGTACAGGGCATAGGAGGCCAAGTGAAGCATCGGAACGTCATCGTTTTCGGCAACGTTGACAACAAAGAGGTCAAGCTCTCAGAGATGGCTGAACCGATTTTAATAAAACTAGTCGCAAATGAAAAGTCTCCTTGACAGTCTGAACGCTACTGAATATTTTCGAGATCGGATGTCTACTTTTCGAATTATACGAAGATTTATGTCAGTATTTTCAGTTTTCTTTGAAAACATGTCGCAATTGTTCAAAATAAATTCTAAAATTTCGAATTCACACTGTAATAGTTATCCAACAAGTTGAACTCCTTCCATCTTTAACAGAGATGTCGATATTTCAGTGTAAGCGAGTTTTTAGCTGATGACCAAATACACTTATTTCAGTTTTGCCGGTATTCGGTTTTTTATCCCGGAAGGAACTCAAAAACTTTATTTGTAACGCACTATATGGTTTCTCAAAGATGACATTAAGAAACAAATGAAATGGTTTACAATCTTTTAGATGAATTTAACTGACCTCGGCTACACCGATTTCCAAATTCCGGTTCTGAAAGTATTGGGAATAAAGAAACCCAATCGTTTTCTAAAAAAAAGCCAAAACAAATTTCACAAACAAAAATTTAAATTATAAGAAATGAGAAATGACCATTATATTTTGTAACATTCGCAAGAGCCTATCATACGATATGCTCTAATACCATGTTAATGCCGATTATTTATTAGTTTTTTTGTTTTTGATTGTTATGGCTTCTACAGTGGCCATTATTCTGCGAGTCGTGTGACATGAGATAAGTCCAGTCACCCGAATCTGACAGTCGATGAAAGTTCGCAGCGTCGCAACACCGGTTCACTCCAGATCTTTCTCGAGAAGTAGACAAAAACTTCGTCGCACTAGTGCAAAACAACACTCACACGTCGAGAGCTTCACCGGAGGTTCCACTCTTTTTTGTCTGGGGACATGAAACTACGACCAATCATTTACGGACGGAGCACTGCTGGAAAACCGCTTCGAAAAAAGTTTTTTCATCAACAAAATTTGATCTGTCGACATCTCATTTGGACAATTCTAAAGTCCCAAGACAAAAAGGCCTAATTGCAAAAGAAAGCCAAAAGTCATTCACTCCTAGTCTGTACTTCGATCGAATCAAAACATTTTATACAAGAGTATAAAATGTTTTGATTGAAGTGAGAAGAGTGACGTTAAATTGAAAATCCGGTGAATCGTGAAAGAATAAGTAAAAGAGAAACTGTCATTTGCAGTCAGGTCCTTTTGTCGTGGGATTATAGAATTTATTATTTGAGCATGTCAAACCTACTTAGGAGTCGTTTCGACATATTTTTAGGATTTCGGATATTGCACATATTCAACTCAACGGGCTACTAACTAGCTGTTAGGATAATCCTATAATTTATAGCTCGAGTGAATAATATATGCTAAGTCCGTTATTACTTTTCTGCACAGAACAGAAATATATGGGGCGGTTCTATAATTGGATCAAATTTAAATAAAGTCCCTAAAACCTAAGGATGTTGCTTGACGTAAAACGCCGGGGAACGCGTATTAATGGTACCGCTACATGTTGGTACCGCGAAGATGGCCTAATCTTACTAAAATGACAAAGTACAAACTTGCGTAAGGAGAGGTGAGAACTGTTGTGTCATGGAAAACTTAAGCAGCACTAGATTCGATAAAGGCGACTTCAAACAAAGACCGACATGCGGCGGCTGCAGCTTCCTTGCGAGCCAGTTTCTTCGAACGAGCTTTACCAATGAACCGTTGACCATCGACCGTAACACCAACGGAAAATTCTCGCTTGGCTGGGTCGTTATTGTTGTTGGAGCCAAGATCCTCGTACGGTACTTGTGGGCGCATCTGTCAAAAAATAAACATAAAAGCTTATTTCTGTGCCTTCACTACAAACTAAAAATACGAAACTTACAAATGCTAGCAGTGCCGTGGGATGACGATTGGCTGCATCCTCGGGCAGATCACCCTTGGTTTTGGGAACCTTGGGTGCCAACGGATGAGCACCGGTTTCGGTAAGTTTCACCGAGGGTTTGACAGGTTTTATGGCTGGGATTTCAAAGCCTGCATCTTGCCATTCACTGAAGAGCTTGTACAGGGCATAGGAGGCCAAGTGAAGCATCGGAACGTCATCGTTTTCGGCAACGTTGACAACAAAGAGGTCAAGCTCTCAGAGATGGCTGAACCGATTTTAATAAAACTAGTCGCAAATGAAAAGTCTCCTTGACAGTCTGAACGCTACTGAATATTTTCGAGATCGGATGTCTACTTTTCGAATTATACGAAGATTTATGTCAGTATTTTCAGTTTTCTTTGAAAACATGTCGCAATTGTTCAAAATAAATTCTAAAATTTCGAATTCACACTGTAATAGTTATCCAACAAGTTGAACTCCTTCCATCTTTAACAGAGATGTCGATATTTCAGTGTAAGCGAGTTTTTAGCTGATGACCAAATACACTTATTTCAGTTTTGCCGGTATTCGGTTTTTTATCCCGGAAGGAACTCAAAAACTTTATTTGTAACGCACTATATGGTTTCTCAAAGATGACATTAAGAAACAAATGAAATGGTTTACAATCTTTTAGATGAATTTAACTGACCTCGGCTACACCGATTTCCAAATTCCGGTTCTGAAAGTATTGGGAATAAAGAAACCCAATCGTTTTCTAAAAAAAAGCCAAAACAAATTTCACAAACAAAAATTTAAATTATAAGAAATGAGAAATGACCATTATATTTTGTAACATTCGCAAGAGCCTATCATACGATATGCTCTAATACCATGTTAATGCCGATTATTTATTAGTTTTTTTGTTTTTGATTGTTATGGCTTCTACAGTGGCCATTATTCTGCGAGTCGTGTGACATGAGATAAGTCCAGTCACCCGAATCTGACAGTCGATGAAAGTTCGCAGCGTCGCAACACCGGTTCACTCCAGATCTTTCTCGAGAAGTAGACAAAAACTTCGTCGCACTAGTGCAAAACAACACTCACACGTCGAGAGCTTCACCGGAGGTTCCACTCTTTTTTGTCTGGGGACATGAAACTACGACCAATCATTTACGGACGGAGCACTGCTGGAAAACCGCTTCGAAAAAAGTTTTTTCATCAACAAAATTTGATCTGTCGACATCTCATTTGGACAATTCTAAAGTCCCAAGACAAAAAGGCCTAATTGCAAAAGAAAGCCAAAAGTCATTCACTCCTAGTCTGTACTTCGATCGAATCAAAACATTTTATACAAGAGTATAAAATGTTTTGATTGAAGTGAGAAGAGTGACGTTAAATTGAAAATCCGGTGAATCGTGAAAGAATAAGTAAAAGAGAAACTGTCATTTGCAGTCAGGTCCTTTTGTCGTGGGATTATAGAATTTATTATTTGAGCATGTCAAACCTACTTAGGAGTCGTTTCGACATATTTTTAGGATTTCGGATATTGCACATATTCAACTCAACGGGCTACTAACTAGCTGTTAGGATAATCCTATAATTTATAGCTCGAGTGAATAATATATGCTAAGTCCGTTATTACTTTTCTGCACAGAACAGAAATATATGGGGCGGTTCTATAATTGGATCAAATTTAAATAAAGTCCCTAAAACCTAAGGATGTTGCTTGACGTAAAACGCCGGGGAACGCGTATTAATGGTACCGCTACATGTTGGTACCGCGAAGATGGCCTAATCTTACTAAAATGACAAAGTACAAACTTGCGTAAGGAGAGGTGAGAACTGTTGTGTCATGGAAAACTTAAGCAGCACTAGATTCGATAAAGGCGACTTCAAACAAAGACCGACATGCGGCGGCTGCAGCTTCCTTGCGAGCCAGTTTCTTCGAACGAGCTTTACCAATGAACCGTTGACCATCGACCGTAACACCAACGGAAAATTCTCGCTTGGCTGGGTCGTTATTGTTGTTGGAGCCAAGATCCTCGTACGGTACTTGTGGGCGCATCTGTCAAAAAATAAACATAAAAGCTTATTTCTGTGCCTTCACTACAAACTAAAAATACGAAACTTACAAATGCTAGCAGTGCCGTGGGATGACGATTGGCTGCATCCTCGGGCAGATCACCCTTGGTTTTGGGAACCTTGGGTGCCAACGGATGAGCACCGGTTTCGGTAAGTTTCACCGAGGGTTTGACAGGTTTTATGGCTGGGATTTCAAAGCCTGCATCTTGCCATTCACTGAAGAGCTTGTACAGGGCATAGGAGGCCAAGTGAAGCATCGGAACGTCATCGTTTTCGGCAACGTTGACAACAAAGAGGTCAAGCTCTCAGAGATGGCTGAACCGATTTTAATAAAACTAGTCGCAAATGAAAAGTCTCCTTGACAGTCTGAACGCTACTGAATATTTTCGAGATCGGATGTCTACTTTTCGAATTATACGAAGATTTATGTCAGTATTTTCAGTTTTCTTTGAAAACATGTCGCAATTGTTCAAAATAAATTCTAAAATTTCGAATTCACACTGTAATAGTTATCCAACAAGTTGAACTCCTTCCATCTTTAACAGAGATGTCGATATTTCAGTGTAAGCGAGTTTTTAGCTGATGACCAAATACACTTATTTCAGTTTTGCCGGTATTCGGTTTTTTATCCCGGAAGGAACTCAAAAACTTTATTTGTAACGCACTATATGGTTTCTCAAAGATGACATTAAGAAACAAATGAAATGGTTTACAATCTTTTAGATGAATTTAACTGACCTCGGCTACACCGATTTCCAAATTCCGGTTCTGAAAGTATTGGGAATAAAGAAACCCAATCGTTTTCTAAAAAAAAGCCAAAACAAATTTCACAAACAAAAATTTAAATTATAAGAAATGAGAAATGACCATTATATTTTGTAACATTCGCAAGAGCCTATCATACGATATGCTCTAATACCATGTTAATGCCGATTATTTATTAGTTTTTTTGTTTTTGATTGTTATGGCTTCTACAGTGGCCATTATTCTGCGAGTCGTGTGACATGAGATAAGTCCAGTCACCCGAATCTGACAGTCGATGAAAGTTCGCAGCGTCGCAACACCGGTTCACTCCAGATCTTTCTCGAGAAGTAGACAAAAACTTCGTCGCACTAGTGCAAAACAACACTCACACGTCGAGAGCTTCACCGGAGGTTCCACTCTTTTTTGTCTGGGGACATGAAACTACGACCAATCATTTACGGACGGAGCACTGCTGGAAAACCGCTTCGAAAAAAGTTTTTTCATCAACAAAATTTGATCTGTCGACATCTCATTTGGACAATTCTAAAGTCCCAAGACAAAAAGGCCTAATTGCAAAAGAAAGCCAAAAGTCATTCACTCCTAGTCTGTACTTCGATCGAATCAAAACATTTTATACAAGAGTATAAAATGTTTTGATTGAAGTGAGAAGAGTGACGTTAAATTGAAAATCCGGTGAATCGTGAAAGAATAAGTAAAAGAGAAACTGTCATTTGCAGTCAGGTCCTTTTGTCGTGGGATTATAGAATTTATTATTTGAGCATGTCAAACCTACTTAGGAGTCGTTTCGACATATTTTTAGGATTTCGGATATTGCACATATTCAACTCAACGGGCTACTAACTAGCTGTTAGGATAATCCTATAATTTATAGCTCGAGTGAATAATATATGCTAAGTCCGTTATTACTTTTCTGCACAGAACAGAAATATATGGGGCGGTTCTATAATTGGATCAAATTTAAATAAAGTCCCTAAAACCTAAGGATGTTGCTTGACGTAAAACGCCGGGGAACGCGTATTAATGGTACCGCTACATGTTGGTACCGCGAAGACGGCCTAATCTTACTAAAATGACAAAGTACAAACTTGCGTAAGGAGAGGTGAGAACTGTTGTGTCATGGAAAACTTAAGCAGCACTAGATTCGATAAAGGCGACTTCAAACAAAGACCGACATGCGGCGGCTGCAGCTTCCTTGCGAGCCAGTTTCTTCGAACGAGCTTTACCAATGAACCGTTGACCATCGACCGTAACACCAACGGAAAATTCTCGCTTGGCTGGGTCGTTATTGTTGTTGGAGCCAAGATCCTCGTACGGTACTTGTGGGCGCATCTGTCAAAAAATAAACATAAAAGCTTATTTCTGTGCCTTCACTACAAACTAAAAATACGAAACTTACAAATGCTAGCAGTGCCGTGGGATGACGATTGGCTGCATCCTCGGGCAGATCACCCTTGGTTTTGGGAACCTTGGGTGCCAACGGATGAGCACCGGTTTCGGTAAGTTTCACCGAGGGTTTGACAGGTTTTATGGCTGGGATTTCAAAGCCTGCATCTTGCCATTCACTGAAGAGCTTGTACAGGGCATAGGAGGCCAAGTGAAGCATCGGAACGTCATCGTTTTCGGCAACGTCCGTCATCTCGACATCTTCACCATCCGTGCCATCCTGACTGTTGCCATTGCCATTGGTCGGTTGCTTTTCAGCATTAATGCGAGCCTTTGTCATTTGAGCGATCACCAAATCACGCAGTGCCTTCTCCGAAGCCTTCGCCTTGGCCTGATGCTTGTTCGCAGCAGTTGCCTCATAGCGCACATTGTTGACCACGATTTCGGCCGTCGTCTCCTGACCGTTGGTGTTGATGGTGAATTCACTCATTCCTGGCCCCTGCAGTTCGTGCAGTGCAACCACGGCATTCTTCGGTGTGATCAGTTTACGCAAACGGCGCAACTGACGGGCTTTGCGTTCCTTTTCTGAGAAAACATACATGGAAATAATTAGAATCATATCGACATTGCAAAGATCAGACATAAAAAAATGAACAAATTTACGAATCATTTTTCATGACTATTGTATCACGATGCAGGTCGTTCAGGATAGCTTTGTTAAATGAACCACCATCAAATTTGCGCAGTGTTTGTAATCATTTTCGCCGTTCCGATTCTAGCAACCCGAATTTCCGACTTTCCGAAAACTTACCTAACTTTTTGCGATCGGCCGAGCTGAGATTTTTACGATTAGCAAAAATCTTGCGCATTTTGGCTCCGATTCCTCCCTCGGCGCTCTCGTCACCGGAATCCATCTGGTTGGACTCGTCGACCTCTTGAACTGGCGGCGGCTGCTGCTGCTGCTGTTGTTGCGGCGGAGGCTGCTGAGCGGCAACTTGCACAGGTGGCTGCTGCTGAACGGCAGCTTGTTGCACTTGTGGCTGCTGTTGTTGCTTTTGTTGTTGTTGTTGTTGCGGTTGCGACTAGAGAAATAACGTAATCAGAGCATTACATATCTGCATTTGACAAGCTGTTTTCGATATGTTGTTTTTTTTTTCAACTGCGTGCAAATACGATTGGGAGTGGCGCACTCAATTTATGGCAAGCAACGCATACACTCTCTGACTCGGCAAAACTACTGACACTGACTGGCAACGAAAGATTCTCAGTTGATTTGCGCTACGCTACGAAGATATTGCAGATGCTTTCTATCTGTTAGAGAAGTTCCGGTGGCGCACCTGTCGCTAGTTCTGTTCGGGAGAAAAATGCGCGCACGCCAATAAATCGATGTGTTGCTGCTCTCTGTTCTTACCACAACATTGTATTGTTTGTTTAGAAAGCAATTGGTACATACTCTTCGTCACCACCCAGCGGAGACCCCTGGCTGGATGAAGAGGAGATGCGTCGTTTGGCCAGATTCGTTCACTCACAGCATCGTTTCGATGGTTGCTCTCCTGTCCACAGACTAGCATTTGGTGCACTAACAGCGAATCTCCTGTAGATTACAAGACTGTTCCTTTCCTTCGCTATAGCTATGACCATTTTCTAATGCGTGTTCTCGTCAGCTCCGGCTAGCGGAGCAGTATTTCTGTACCCCAACGAAAACGACTCAATGATTGGGAGTGATCTTTGAACGCTTTAGAATGCTGACTCGTACTGGAGTAATTTGAGTGAAAGGAATGTTTTTTTTCTCTAAACAAAGCAAAAATAAAACTCGTTCCCATTACGACAAAATCGAACTCACTCCTTGACGCTACAGATAACAGAATCTACCTCTTTACGAATGAATCTGTATGCGTGTTGAGACTGAACGATTTTATCCGAAATGAAGTACAAGCCTTGGCAGCATACGTTATCAAAATAAGCTTCTGGTAAAATATAAATCGATAACTCTATGCTGCAGCAACGTACCATGATACCGAATAGGGAAATGGAAAGGATATTGACCCGGTTTAGGAAATGGAAAGGAAATCAAAGGGGTCGCCATCTTGGAAAAGAACGGAAAAAATCTGCACGCTTCTGCGTAAACTGCGGCAGTGAGCGGAACGAAGAATGCTGAAGATTTTTTCCCAAGTTTTCCAAAATCCCAGCTCAATTTTAGCAGTGTCGCAGTAGACGATTCTAAACCGACAAAGAATACAATGCCGACGAAAGAGTAAAGTAACGTTTTGCGTTCGAGGGTCCAGAACTTTGTCAGAGGTGAAAGCTTCGGCCGGGGAAGCGCAAGTCTTACGTCACCATTCTGCGGCTGGCCGGGCTCAGCTTCCCAGCGACCGAAGCAGCGCCTTGCCGACAATGAACATAACTATATTTGGAAAAGAATTTACACTACACATCCTGCCAAAAAAGTATCGAATAACAAAAAAAATCATTACAACCAAATGAATTTTGCTTTGACTGAAAAAACAGGATGGCAAGAAAAAGAAAATGGCTGGCGCTGAGCCAGACCCAGAAAAAATGAAATCGATTTTCTGAAAACATACCTGATTATTAGAACTTCCATTGGATGGTACGAAACTTTTGTCGTACTGTTGTTGGATTGGTCTGTTTTGGTTTTGGTGCTGGCCTCCACGGTAGCTACGACGGTTCATTTTGATTTTTTTTTCTTTAGTCTTAAGAAAGTTGCTCTAAATGCCACACCGACACAACCGGTCCCTACGAACTGTAAAACTGTAATGAGCCGAAAATGGACGAATTCCACCAGAGATGCCAGGTAACAATTTCATATATCCTCAGACAGGGTTGCAAAAATCAGTTAATCCGAAAAAATGTCTGCAGGCTTCAATATTTCTAGAAGAAATGATACGTTAAACTGACTTGGCAAGCAAAAAAAATCCCGACAATTTCAAAAGTCTGTAACTTTTGACGAAAGTCAGAGAAAAAATCCATTTTCAAAAGTCAGTGAAAAAGTCTGCAGCACTATATAAGCGACCCTTACACGAGACAATATTATTGTCAATACAAGAAGTATTGAACAATCCAATCAGCGAGGTCACCACGAGATAGCGTTATGGTGATTGTTTTGACATATCCCATGTATTTAGAGAAATTTTTGACGAATTTTTCAATTTACTTCAGTTTGAAAGAATGCAGATGGCAAAACCTTACAAATATGGGTAAGAAAAACGATTATTCATGTGTTGTCATCAAACATATGACTTCAAATTGTCCTATACTCTTGACAATCTAGGATGAAATTTGAAATTTTCAGTTCACATACAGATTTGATTTAGATGATAAAACATAAGTAAATAGACTAGTCATAAAACTTTTGATCATAATTTATCAATTAATCTCAAAATCCAACCCAAAAAATAAAGAATATCCCAAATATGAAAACAGTGCCCAACCTCACTTCTTCGAATTGTGGTATTTCATGTTACGATTTCTGCATAAATATCAATCACACATACCACGGAAAGTTACTGAATCATTAATGATCGATTTTTTTACCAATTTTTTACACGTTTTTGTATGTTAGTATTCGATTCATAAGAAAAAATAATAAAAACCCTGCATTTTGTTCGAATCTCCTAGAAAAATCTGAAAATTATCACCATCGCTTAGTTCAAAGCTCGCCACTCGGGCAGCGCTGCGATCGCAAAAGAGTTGGTTGGATTCTTCAATTGACAATACCTTTGATTGTGTAAAGCAGCCCTTACACGTGACAATATTATTGTCAATCCAAAGTATTGTCAATACCGTCAATCCAATTGACTTGGTAACTTGAGTCCGCATTTTTCGAGAAAATCAAGCGTTTGGAGCTTCAAATATTGCAAATGAACATTGAAATATTGAGAGATGAGTTCATTGCACATATTTGGCAGTTTCCTCTCTGGAGAGAAAGTATTGTTGGATTGATGAGCAGTTTTGATTTTTTGACAATATTTTCGTCAATCCAATGAAGTTTCCATTACACGATCAAAAGTATTGTCAATACTCTTTGTATTGACAATAATATTGTCTCGTGTAAGGGCAGCTTAATGGAAACTTCATTGGATTGACGAAAATATTGTCAAAAAATCAAAACTTCTCATCAATCCGACAATACTTTCTCTCCAAAGAAAAAACTGTCAAATATGTGCAATGAATTCTTCTCTCAATGTTTCAATGTTCAGTTGCAATATTTGAAGCTTCAAGGACTATTCACACATATCCGGTCCGGTTCAGTGCCGGCACTACATCGTGCACGGATACTAATATTATTTCATTCGTTTTCTATGCGCGCATTTACACCTATCCGGCACCGTGCCGTTTCAGTGCAGCTCGCCGTCAGTGTAGCGTCCGTCCGGCAAACTCAAATTCGTCGTCACCGATATTTTTTATTTTCACTGAAGTCGGTATGTTATTGCATTGGCTGTGCCGGAACGGAAACAGTACGGAAATGGAACGGAAGGGTTCCGATAAAAAAAGAACACTGACGGCGCACTGAAGGCACTTTCACTGAACCGTCACGGAACTGAAATGTGTGAATAGTCCTTCAAACGCTTGATTTGTTCGAAAAATGCGGACTCAAGTTACCAAGTCAATTGGATTGACAGTATTGACAATACTTTGGATTGACAATAATATTGTCACGTGTAAGGGCCGCTATACGAAATCTGTAAATTTACAGACAAATCTGCAGACCTGGCATCTCTAATTTCCACGTACGGCGCAGCCGAAACAGACGGAAAATGGAACAGAAATGAAATACCGGTAAACCGAGTTGCCAGATCAATTTCGCCAAAATTAGGTATCATAGAGTGACTATAATCAGAGTGGCGACAGCTGTTCGTTTGGAATGACAGCTCTCAGTTCCAAACGAGCAAACGACCTGTCAATTCAATGTAAAGCTAATGGAATGTTTTGAATTGTTGCCAAAATTACGGATGAGATGTCGTCACTCTGGTTATAGGCACTCTAAGGTATCAGACTTAAAAAAATGTCTGACCACATCTGTACATGAATATGAATCTACTTAACGTTTCTACCAGATTTCATACACGTAGATAAATAAATGATATAATAATAATAATAAGATTTCATACAGAAAACAGATTGCTTACCGAAAACAGATTCCATACAGATTCAATAAATTCAATTCAGGATTATACAGGTTTCATGAAAAATAAGAAAGAACATATATAACTTTTACATATGAGCTTTCCTTGGTGACAGTGACGAGAAAAAGTTTCATAGTTTCATTGACAAATTATCAAATAATTAGATAATATATTGATATTATTTGGAAATTAGACAAATTTTAAATGATATTCATGAATGTCATCCCATTTTGAAATTTTGTTAGCCTGATAGTTGAATGACCTGGCTTAAGCGGCAGACAGTACACTTCTCGCTTTGATCAGTACCATGCTCAGCTCAGAAAAGTAGAAGCGCTGCTTGTTTAGAGATGGTACTCTCAGCAAGAGCTGTCAAATCGGAAGTAAAATTTTTAATTACTTCACCTTTGTAACGATTTCCCATTAAAACGGGCAAATTCATTTAAAAAATCATAGTAGAAGTGAGCTTGAGCTTGCTTGAGCGATCACCCCTGGTTACTACCCCGTTACTGATCGGGATTGGCTGAAATTGTACAGGGAGTTTCTAGATGATCCGACCTGGGACTGGTAAATCATCCTTCAATGTACATCTTTTGGTAATCACAGAATTCATTGTTCAGTACCGGCGCCTGCCAGGCCCGAACGTAGATCGTCTAAGGAATAGTATGGGCTGTTAGTCCAACACTTGTTGTTACTAGAGACCGTATATACTACAACGCACTCCACAAGTGTCACAGGAGAAGGATATTTGTTAGTAAAAATTTCAGTAATGGTTTCGCGCGCGACTCAGTATGTTCCGGTTTCAAGATGCTCGGATGCACCACTAAACTCACTGACTTCCCGAGTGAACGTTTCAACAATATCCTATATTGAAGTATTGGGAAGTCTTGATTCACAGCTCTTATTTAAGGAAACTGGAGAAAAATTTGCAATACTATCGCGTAAAGAATAAAAACTTCCCTATTTTTTATAAATGAAATTACGTGATACAAAATAAACGAGTGCATAGAATTTAGACAAAATAGTTTATTCATTGCATTGACATATTCTAAACAGTTGTTATAAAATCATTTTAAATCACCAAATAAAGGTCAACAGATTTCACGCGCGCCTTGATTCTTTATTATTTCCGCTTTATTGTTCTAATTATTTAATAAAATTATTAATTGGTTATATTGGTTGATCTGGGCAGCCGGCTACCGAGAAAAATATTAATTTATTGGTGGAAATATTAATATCAAGTGTTTTTTACTATGTAATCAATATACCGATATATGTTATCTCTGTTATTAACTTTGTAATATCAACGGGTTTGCGAAATAGTTGTTTTTTATCATTCAATTTATAATCCTGAAAGACAATAAATAACATGGAAGAAGAAAACATTCCAAATAAAACTTTTCTCTGAAGCTAGACGGAGATTGATAGGTTGAATGAAGATATAATTTAGTAAAATAGAGTAATCAGAAGTGAAACATTAAAAATATCTAATAACTGAAACGAAAAAGAAACTCCTGCAATTGTCGCCTTTTACGACATGGAAGCAGGAAGCCAGTGGATCTATTCTTGGTTTAAATTTTTTCAGACGGATTCCACACGGATCTAAAAAAATGGAAGAAGTGGAAGAAAAAATTGTTTCTTTGAGGTTATAATGTTGATCTTAATTTATTGTGCGAAAAAAAAACGTTTATTGAGAACTAAGCATCATACTTGATTCAATACCATTTTTCAAATGCCCGGAAATAACAAATAAAATATCTAAAATAAATGATACTCCATCACTAAACATTCTAGTACTCGATAAATGATTATTGCACTGGTTTCTGTTTAACAAAATCCTGGTCCGATAAAACCTAACCTTACCTAATTTCACACATTTCTGAATATTTGCCGTGTTCAATCGTAGCTCACACTAAAAAAGTTCGAGTTCGTTTCCATACTGATATCTATTACTACTATTGAATAAACAAAAAAATCGTTGCAAATCACTACTGACGATATGAAATTTTTCAGTAGAATCCTCCTTTTCTTGGTTCCATTCTTTGGCAGGTGTCGCTATCGGTAATTCAGCTTGTTTTAGTTACATTAGTTACGAAATAGTAAATAAAATTTAGTGTAGTGGAATTCATACGAATTTATTTTTTCTAAAAATGATCATTTCATTGTAATTTTTTTTGATTTATTAGTGAATACACATATAGAATTTTTATTAAGGATAACGCAGATTTTCTAGAAAAATATCTGGCATCTCTGGTGTGAATAGTCCGTAACAGAGATGCCATTTATACAGATTTATCTGTATTATACTATCAATCGACGGACAAATCACAAATTAATATGAAAATCTGAAATCCATTTATATTATAATTTGAAACCAATTTGAACTGATATTAATTTTTTTTCAATGACTGAGTGAAAACATATATTGGAGAAGCCAATTAAATGAAAAACTAACAGAAAAGATGATTTTTTGGATACGCTCAGAGACAGTACTTTATTTAAGGAAGTAATGGCATCATGAAACTTTACTGTCAAACTGATAGTTGTATGAACCGACTTGACGTTGCATATTGGGCGTTGAAATTCCATGTCAAATTATAAAGTCATCAATTTCAAACTAGATAAATATATGGAATTGCCATTCAATTGTGGATGAAAAAAAAAACTATGAAACTTCGTCGTTGAATTGACTGATTGAATCTATCATCCTACAACCACAATCTATTGGAATAACATCTTTTATCATCATTTAGTTGTAAGAATTTCATTTTATTACTGAATACAGATTAATACAGATTTTTTATACAAAGAATACAGATTTTCTATGAAAATGTCTGGCATCTCTGGTCCGTAATCAAGTTCAGATTTGACAGTTATCGGCGATTTGTTTACCCAGGAATGCTGTGAAACGACAAGGAACAGAATTGATTAATATGAAATAGGGCTATTGTACCAATAGTCATCTCATTAGTAGAGGTAGTAGAGTCGTCATATTATTTTGCGGGTTACTCGACTTTCAGTCAACGAATTGTAATGAAACCGGATTCAATATTTTCGCTTCGGCTCAAGGAAACAAATACCGCAGAAAAATACCAGTAGTTCGAAAATGGTTCAATACTGCTGTTATAGCAATGCGAAAAGTCAAAGCAAATGTACCTGTGTTTATCTTACCCTTAAGGTAAATCTGTCGAACAGAGACAGTAAATCTCACTAATCAATGGCGGCTCTTACACGAGAATTATTTTTGTCATTTTTAATGATGACTAAGTAATGATGTATTTCAAATTTGATGGAAATCTCGTCATAACTGCACCATACACGTTCATTAAAATGATATTTTTTTAGTAATGACATTTTTTATGACTCGTGTAAGGGCCGGTTATATGAGATCCCAAGCAACCAGAAGTTCCACAATTACTTAAAAAGTCAACTTTCTTGCTGCCTAAAAGTACACGCGGAACTTTTGAGAACTTGAAAGTACAGATCAAGTTCCCCGTGAACTTTCTAGCTGCTTAAGAAAACACGTGGCAATTTTTGACAGTTCGAAGTACAGAACAAGTTCCGCGTGAACTTTCTCGCTGCTTAAGAGTGCACGTGGTACTTTTAGCAACTTGAAAGTACAGAACAAGTTCCGCGTGAACTTTTTCGCTGCATAGAAGCTGAACAATGTATTCTAGAAGCAGCTTAGAAGTTCGTTCTGCTGCGTCGCGCGAACTTTCAAGTGTGGATAATTACTTAAAAAATGGGCTGCTTAGAATGCTATTGATTAACTTTGAGAGCTGCTTAAGCCAAATCAGTCACTTTTATCCGAACTTTTGGTTAGTTGGGATGACTATGTAGGAGACGTTGTAAGACAATTTTCAGTATTCGTATCGGTTACGATTATGGTCGAAACATCGAGAAACTTGTTAACTAATCGCTTTTTCGTTAACTTAACCGCAACATAAAAAAAGTCGGAGTCTAATGTGGGTTAACTTTTAAATAGAATTAAACTTTCAAGATGTAACAAGATTTATTTGCTTATCAATTTATTTTCCAATTCTTAAACGTTCATAAATTCTTATTCGTTTTGATACAATCATGACATAAACAAAAAAAAGTTAGTATTCAATAAAAATCACGCCCGGCTCAAAGCTTGGGCTTCGGCACATCTTCTGGAATAATTTTGTAAACCAGTTTGTGCGCTTCGTCATAATAAGGATTCGTGGCCTTCCTCACTCGATCCATCCAAGCAGTCAGGTTCGGCCTTCCAGCACACGGATCAAAACCGGCCATTTCTGAAAAAATAAACAAAAATTGTGTATGTTTTGTTACAATCTGTTACAATTTGGCAACTTACTCGGTTGTTCAATTTCACAAGCGGCCAACAAATCGGCAACGGATATCTCATCACCAACCAGGAACTTGCTCCCTGTTCCCAGATACTCCTGCTCGATGAAGTCCAGACAGGTTTCCAACTGTGTCTTGAACTGTTCGGCTCGTTTCGGATCAACCTTGCTACCCATCAATTTAGGTCGAAGCCATAGGTATTGGAAATATGTAGCTCCGGTGGCACGAGTGTTATGATGCTGCCACTCGAGGTACTCATCGACTCGAGCTCGTTTGCGACTGTCGGCCGGATACCAATGGTCCGGGAATTTATATTCCCTAGCCAGGTACCGTATGATTGCTACACTCTCCGCCAAATGCAAATCTTTGTCCACGATGCACGGTACCTTCTGAAAGCGATTGATCGCTTTGAACTCATCCGTCAGGTGTTCGGCTGAATAAATGATGAGGATCACGGTACAAGCAAGTGGTATACGATAAGTTTGAGTTCACTTACCTTTACCCAGATTCACAAGACATCTTTCGTAAGGGATCTTGGTTTTCTCCAGAAATATATACAGTGCCCTACTGGGCTGTGACAGTAGATCGTAATAGTAGCGAAGCATTTTGGACATGCTTGTCGTAAATTGTTAACTGTTTTGAATGTCACATTCCTCAACTTAGCACCGAGCGAAGGTCAACAATTGCGTACGATTAGATAAGTTTACTGAAGATTACCACCAGCAGAAACGGAAAGTACGAGCAAACTGATAAGTGGTGTATTTACCGTGTTTTTTGGTAGTGTGAGTGAGCAGTAAATATTTTGCGGATTTCGGATAATGCACATGAGCTAATAGAAATAACTGATCATATATTGCGTTTTATTTCATATTTTTCTCCTATTCAAAATGTGAACAATTTAGAAAATTTAGAAAGTACAATTTTTACTATAATGCACGTCAATCCACGTTCGGTGTGTCAATCTCTTCCGGTGTCAATTTGTAGATAATGCGGTGAGCTTGATCGTAGAATGGATTCGTTCTGTTTCGAACCCGTTCTAACCATGCCGCTAGATGGGGTCTTCCTGCTCTAGCATCGAATCCAGTTATTTTAGTTTGCTCTATTTCACATGCAGCCAGCAAGTCAGCATAAGTCATGTCCTGTCCGGTTAAGAAGGGTTTCCGGCCTTCTTCTAACCACTCGATTTCAAACTGATGCAAACATTTGATCATATTATCCCGCAGCCGCAGACTCTTGTCCGGGTCCACATCCATGCCCTTCAAAGGTCCAAGCCACACATACATAAAATACAGCGTACACTGGGCTCGTAGGTTGGCATGTTGCCATTCCAGATACTCATCGACTCGGGCTCGGATTACACGATCCTTAGGGTACCAATTTTGCTCGCCAAAGCCAAACTCTCGATCCAAATAGCGAAAGATGGCTATATTTTCAGCTAGTTTGAAATCTCCATGCACGATACAGGGTACTTTACCGAAGCGACTGATGCTTTCTATGAACTCCTTCGTTCGATTCTCCACTAAAAATGTAAAGCATTAGGGTCTTAAATATTCTAATTTATAGTTTATTACATTTTCTCAGCGCTATTGGACACTTTTCGTGTGAAATCTTCGACTGCTCCAGCAGGATGTATAAGGCTCGAGACGGTTGTGAAAGTAAATCGTAATAGTATTTCAAAACTTTGGTTGCCATTGCTGGTACTTATCCTTACTATTATGGAGAAAATACTCGATTGTGTAATGCACTTTTTCGGTTCCCTCCGAAAATGTATTTGTACCCTTGATATCGACCGGACTGAAATCCATCGATAACCGGTACATAATGACTACATTTTTATATACGCTACAATACCAACGCGTTTGCGTAAAGCATGCCTTCTTCTTCTTCTTCCTTTCTGGTTGGCGTCACCTCACTTGAGATGACGCCGAATTGATGGCACAGCAACTAAGGCTATATTGCCAGTTAATTTTCGTTTATAGTCCAGTGGACTTTCTTTTCACTTGACTACAAGCGAAAATCTCGCTGTGTGGCTGGGTCGAATCGTCAAAGTACGGCTGAAAATCCTTTCTTTCTTGCGAAATACTCGAATTTTCCCCGGACTAACACGATGCAACGTGCTCACCCGTTGAGAGTTTCACCGGAAGTGGTAAAGCATGCCGGATAGAACGCATACTAAGCATTGCGCAAATGTTTAAAAACAAACGAGTTGTCAACATGCATTGAGGGGTAGGAAGGTGATGATTCCCTTTTGAATTTGATTGTTTTCCTGAATTTAAATATCCAATAGTAATCGGATAATGTATAGATCTATTCCAATAATTCTTATCGTGTAATAATAAAACGATTTATTTTCATGGTTTTTAAAAATTGATGTAGAAAAAAATAAAATCACACTAGCAAAAATTCTTTCTTCTATCGCTCCTATTTTGTTGAAGTTTCCTTCCCCTGCAACACATCAGCTGATTGCCAAGTAATCTATTCATTTCAATCGATATGAACATCAGCTGTAAGGGCTGTAAGTAAACACACTTCTTTCTCACTCGCTCCATAGAAGAGCGCGAGTGTCTTACTAGTAAATCTATATTCTTCTATTTCCTTAGATAAATGAAGTTCACGTGTGATAGCAGCCGGAGGCAATGAACAATCAACGCACTATTCGATTCTACTACGATCTCATATCGCAACCATGTCGAGCAATATTCATTTTTCTCCAACAAACCAAGATTCCCCACCAAAAGTGCCCAAAGGCGTTGAGAAAATGTAAGTACAGTACCATTTTCACCCATTTGTGCAAGTTATTTATCTGAATCACTTGCTAGAACCACTAGCCGCGTGATTGACCTTCTAGAAGTGTTGCTTTAAATTAATTTAACCTTCATGATTTTCCCATATGTGCTGCCGTATCTCAAACTGTACATACTTTCAGGGGAACACACGACAACAGATTTCTTGCGAAATGTGAACCGTTTCGGTAAGGTTCCCGCAATCGTCCAAAATGACAACTTCAAGCTGGCCGAAAGTATTGCCATTCTAAGATATCTCGCTCGGGAATATTCGGTAGCGGATCATTGGTACCCCCGAGACAGTCGCCAAAGAGCACGGGTAGATGAATATCTCGAATGGCAGCACTGCAATACGCGTGCCCACTGTTCCAGCTACGTCCGGTATGTGTGGCGGGGTCCTCTTCGGGGGGAGCCAATGGAAAAAAGGACTGCCGAGCGACTTCGTGCCGAAATGATAGCTTGTCTAGATTTTATCGAAACCAACCTGCTCACGGAGGAAAAACGTTTCATTGCCGGTGGGCGGGAAATCTCCATTGCCGATCTGGTAGCGGCCTGCGAAATTGAACAGCCTAGTAAGTTAACAATTGGTTGTGCTGAAGCATTCTAAATAGACATATTCACTGATCAATCTCCCGCTCAGAACTGACAGGCTACGATGCACGGGTAGGACGACCGAAGTTGGCAGCTTGGATGCAGCGAGTGAGAGAACGCACCCAGCAGGACTATGATGAGGCTCATAAAATTCTAGATAAATATTCACCGAAGGTGGCTCACTGAATAGCTAATTTTACCGACCATTGAAATCTTCTAGTAAATTTGTACAAAAAATATTAATAATTAAATTATCGAACAATGTTGTGTTTTCATAAAGCATTTGACTATTTTTTCTTTGAAAGAATCAACCTTCGTTTCAAGTGTGTGTTTATGGAGTCCAATATATTCCTGATAACCTTCATACTGGCAGCTCGCAGTTAATTGTCTCATAGGAAAACGATTGCTGAAGCACTTCGAGAACTCTAGAAAGCGTACGGAAATTCGTCATTTCTCGATCATAATCAGAGTCCTCGTAATACCTATAAAAGTGTTTGCAAATTTTCATGTCCGAATTGCTCACATTTTTACTACAAAATGTAGACTCTAGTTACCACCCGATGGAAGGAGTATAATTGCGTTTTTGAGAGCTGTCTGACAGGATTAACTCAATCGTCGTTATTCACTGATACAATCAGATAAATTCTGTTATTCTTAGCGCGTCGTCAAAAATTCAGGATGTGCCTGTTATCTGTGAGAGGCTTGCCCCGGACATTATTTTCAATCTCCTCGCCTTTGGATCAATTGATCAGGCGTATTCTGGAAAAACTGGGCTCCAATAAAGGTGACAAAATCTATCTTTTGTGACTCAAATATTAAATGTGCAGATTATCCTTTGGTTATCAGAACCGAGTACTTACATTTCCGAGCCTGTTCGAAGATCTCAATTGAAAAGAGGACGAGCCATAATTTGATTGAATCTGAGGTTGTATTTCTATGGATATGAACAACGTGTAACCATGGAAACCACTTTATGTTATTCCCAGTGATATATCGTTTCTACTGGTTCTTTCTTGGATTTTCTAGATAAGTTATGGAAGGTATTCATATACATACGATAACAACAAACAAACTATTATAGAATAAATTGTACGTAAGAATTAAGCATATGTATATGACAATTGGCGTTCAGGATTAAAACCATGCGTTGGACACGCTTCACGATGTTTCGTTCGCAAGGTGGAAATGATGACTTCGTTTGATAGAATTTGTGTTCTAAACATTGAGACTTCTGAACATGGAACTAAATTTGTTATTTTACCCGAAGTGGAAGTTTTCTACAGTAAGGTAGTGAGAAAGCTCCGAAATTATTCAGTAGAATAGTCCAAGCGGTGCCAAAACCCCCAAATAATCACATGATATGGCTCTATCTTGAATGAAGAACTGTCTTCGTTTCAAATTCGATCTGGACATTTCAACATGCATCTTCAGATTGTGCCACCTGTGCCAGGAGCACTGTTTTTACATGACAGAAGTGCAATAAAACTTACTAAATAACGAACTCAAATAAAGTGGCGAATGACAGAATCGTAACTGCGTATGTACTAAAAATTAATGGTAGTTTCGGTATACTTTAGTGTGTTTAGATGCAACTCCGAAACAATCTTTTCTCGATGTGTCGTAGCTTTTATTGTAATGTCAATTTATTAGCAAATAATCACAGTCCACGTAGAAAATATATTCAGCTTTTTTTTGCTGTTTATGAAAGTATCCTAGTACTGGACGGTATTGTTTTGAAATGTTCTAAGATATGAAATTGTCTAGCCGAGTGATGAGTTTGATTCGACCGTAATCGTAATTTTTACATTTATTCTAATACTGGCCAAACATGGTTGAAAAATGGTTCTGAAAATCTTTTAATTGTAGCCAGCATCTTTACCTCCTTTCAATTGTTTCAGTCGAATGATCCGCTCTCATCACCATCCGCAGCTAGATTATTTTTCGATTATTATGTTAATGCTATAAAATGTACTTATTACTTACTCTTTGCAATGTGAAGGCGATATTCTACAGAAATAGATTAACTAATTATACAATAAATATTTGTACATTTATGCAGTGGCTTTCTGACATTGCCAGGGACGGTCTAGATTCATGTGTAAGTGATTTATAATAAAATAGGTCGAACTATTCTAGGTGTAAAATATGTATCGAGCAGTCGTTGTTAATAGCTTTTAGTGCAGCTGCGAAACAACCATGACTTTATAGTTGTTAGAGTTTTATCTATAGAATAAGTAATGCTCGGAATACTTGAAACTAGAATTAATTAACGAGATAAACAATAAAATTTGTGCAAGCAAACAAGTAGTATTTCTCATCTGGAATTCGACAGGTATATTAGCCAACGAGCAATGATTTCCCATCTGCTTTCGAACGGTTTAACTTAAAACAATACTAAAAGTAAATTCAACAGAACCTAGCTTTCTACGTTCAAAGGAAGACTACTTGTACATATTTTCGTGATATTTGGATATTACTGCAGAAGGGAAATCTAAAAGCTTAGTTACCATCCAATCTTGAAATTTGATTCCCAATTGGGTTCGAAATTAGATCCAACAACTTATTCCACTTAGCTTCTCAATTTAGCTTAACTCGGAAACCATCTGGAAAACTTAAAGATCTTCTAACCAATTTCGGAATGGTTAACTGAGTGTCAGTTGTCAAAATAGCGCCCCGGTTACTTTTTCAAATGAAGTTTTCTGGAGAACAAAAAAACATGAAAAATATCTGAAAAAGTGCTAAAAAATCTTATGCCAGGCAGAATTGCAGACGTAGACGAAAAGAAAAGTTTATTGCAGATTTTTTCCAAAGCTAAAAAAACGCTACATTTCATGAGGGTAAAAACATCATAATAACAAGATATGCAGTTCTCACATCTCACGAACAAATCATTGGCAACATCCTTTTTAGCGAGCATGGCGCCCTCAGGCGAGTCCGCGTCGAATTTCGTACATAGCAGAAGATGATAGAAATGTCAAATTTGTGTGCACCAGAATAGCAGCACTGCGCAGCTATACAATTGACATATGTTGAATGTGATGCCGTGAGATGGCGTTGTCGGACTGAAGAATGATTTCGCTCCAAGCTGACAGGGCTTTGGGCCAACTTCTTGAAATAAGCATGCGGGCATTTGAAAATTTGACCTGGCATCCCTGTTCAACTTGCAGCTCGTAACCCAGTAAATTTTGTCCACCTGCATCGGTCGTGTAGCAATTTGGAAACCTTGTCACATCAAACGTAAGTTGCATAACCGAGTCAAATATTTCGAACGAAGAATTAGCTAATCGTATTGAAACCGATTCAATATTGGACGTTTGTGCGATTAGTAATCATACATACTTTCGTGCCAAAGACAAGTTAGTCGGGGAAAAAATAACAAACTCCGTTTTTACAACAGTTAAACTTCGGTATCGTGCGTCTGGATGCGAACTTTTTTCACACTGCCACTTCGTGTCAACCGGGGAGACTGTCCGGATCCCGAGTAGCCGGGGTTTTGGATACCCAAGGTATCTGTACTGCTATCGGGTGGACGAGGTTTTTTCAGACTTGATCTCAGCGGCGTTCGATTGGTACTGGTAGTCGACCCGGACATCGACGTCAGGGTTGTATTCATCGACTGAACACTACCGCTAACAGTGAAGCTGCTTCCGGTATGGGGTCGACCCGATGAATCTGTTACCGATATACCTGTAAGAATTGCAGCGGCATCATCAAAAGATCTACCTTCGTCCAAGTAATTCAAAACTACTTACCAATTTTACTGTTCCTTCTCCCCCGAGGTATATCTCTGTAACCAGGATTCACCACCGTAGTTGGCGTCGATCTGCCGCTGCCTACAGTCGGCAGCATCGTAGGATCTCCTTCCGGTTTGCGAGCCAGCACGAGATCATAAACGGCCAGCAGGGCAAGTAAAATGGACATCCCAACGACCACTAGCTGTATGTAGAAGGATGATCCACGGATTACCTCAAAATGTCCACGACCAGTGTCGGATGTGACGGCAAACAGGATAGCTCCGATTAGCGCCAGTGCTGCACCCACCACCGCAAGCAAAAGTTTTAGAACGACTAGAGTAGCGTAGCGCATGACTACCTTTTCTCGGGAAGAGATCATTGCAATCTGCAGTATGCAAAGCACACAGTACAGTCCGAATGCAATGCAACCAAATGTAGACAGCAAACCGGCTACGAAGATGGCTTCTGTGATTCGAAGGGAAAAGAAGTTAGCATATTTCACCAATAAAACTAAGTTAGAGAATAACTTACGGGATGGTCGAAAATGTGACACTTCGGGACCACATTTTTCCCGGTAGGTTAGCTGCCGACATAATGTCCACGGTCCGAAGTATCCTTGATCATCGAAGCCTGCGGAAAATCGAAAACAAGAAACAATCAGCTGTTGTTAAATCTACTAACATCTGTAAGCAAACGAACTCACCGCCATAGCTGCGAAAGCGAGCCCACACCGGCAAACCGACGGCTGTGGCACTGAGAGCAAAGCAAGCGAATCCCAGACAGGTCACAATGGCAGCGTATAAACTGGGTGCAATTGCTGCCATAGTACCTCTGCATTATTCCTCTGGATTAGGAGGCCAGCAGGACGAGCCAAAAACACGCTACCAGTTGACCTCGGTCGTGCTACGTCGAGTGTTCGCGGAAACCGATATGGTTAAGCTGTTGGAAAATGGAAATGACAATAAGGGATTAACGAATATTGGTATTATCATAGGCAAAATTTGGTTTGGAACGTGGTTTCGCAATGATGACAAAATGTGATCCATAATGATCACGTGAGTTTACCACAGTTGGCCTTGAAATATGACATTGATACACATTATGAGCAATCGGGAAAACACTGCGTTGTTGTTTGTTTTCAAAGCAATTTGCTCGTTGGTGATTCTACTTGTTCTGTATTAACAATTAACATTGGCAACATCCTTTTTTGCGTGCATGGTGCCCTCAGGCGAGTCCGCATCGAATCTCGTACATAGAAGTAGGCAGACCCCGTCAGCTTGGAGCGAAGTCAATCTTCAGTTCAGCAACGCCATCGCACGGCATCACATTCAACATATCATGTCAATTGTATGGGTGCGCAACCCTGCTATTTTGGCGCGCACGAATTTGACATTTTCGGAATCGACCGGGAATATTGTTACATTTGTCGTTGCACCAACTAATCAAATGTTCAGCTAAAAGGGACTGATTTGACTTAAGGAGGGGTAGGGTCTAATGATTAAAAAAACACAATTTTTGCGATTTTTTAGAACTATCGTTCAACAAAATAAATTTAAATGTTTTGCATAATACAAAGCGCAAAAATATTGTGATATAATCTGTCGAAGGAATATTTTTGAAAACAGTTCTTAGAAATCATGTTTTGAGGTGCCCACTGTATCTCAGTGCAGACTAATCAGAAGTCAACAAAACAAAGCAACATAGTTATAGTAGATTTTTTTTCTAGACCCTAACGTTTGTGTTTGATTTCTTTATATTTTTTTTAAATTTTTGATGGTTGTTCAAAGAAAAACATGCGATTTCCACGAAAAAAATCCGCCATTTTGTAGCTTTAAAACTTCCTCTAAGTAACTAAAAACGAAAAGGAAAATGTTAGGATCTAGTAGTTTACATGTTTAAAGTTAAAAATGGATAAATTTTCGAATGACAATGAACGCGATCTTTCAAAATCTGCTTTGTAAAAAACGCGATTAAAGTTTATTGTCTATAAAATTGAAGGAAACAATTTATTTGCACAATTTGAAAAAATGGAGTAATTTTCGAATGACAATGTACACGGTCTTTCAAAATCTGCTTTGTAAAAAACACGAATCAAGTTTATTGTTTATCGAAGGAAACAATTTATTTTTCTAGGATCTAACACTTTCGAAAACCCATAATTTTTTTTTGTAGCCTCCGAATTAGGACCATAATCAAAATTTTATTTTGGGCGAAATTTGTAATAGGAGTGATACTGCATGAGCTAAATAAAGAAAAATGTAGGTTGTTCCCAATATTTCCATTTCCGCCCTATTCTCATGTTGGTTTAGAAGTATTCTAAAGAATCTCACATTAATACATGCGCTAATCAGAAAAGCATCATCACACCACTAGGTGGATTAAAACAGTTTTTTTTCCTGCGGTGATGCCACGAAATCATCGGATGCTCCAAACAGAGATTTAAAAAAACCTCTTGAACTTTGAACGGCATCGCATATATTTTTTTCTTCAAATGAGCACAGCATGCCTAGAGATTTCATTTGACATGCGTCGCTCTTCAACCCATTTGGAATGTGGCGGGGAAAATTTCAACAGGTGTTCCCACGGACATTCAGTAGCGTTTTCGTAACACACATCAGTAAACAAACTTTCCGTTCAGGACACTTCCTCGGCGTGATTTACGATCAACGGCAGGCGTACACACATTTGTCGTTTCTGTCTAACTTTCCATTTTAGCACATCTATTACCACCTTCAACTAAACTGAGGCGAGTGGCGACACGCCCGCAGCCGAAACAATCCCACATCTACCACCTTTGGGCTCCATTATCGGGCCCGAGCAATCTTTCTAGACTGCGTCACACTTGTGTTTGTTCTTAATTTGTTGGTTGCGTAAACAGTGCCCAGTTGAAGTGTACATAATGCTTCAAAAACAACTAGCTCCACTACTATAGATGAGAATGATAAGAACGATGGGTGGAAGGGGAAACAGGACCCACCCAGAGTAAAAAAAAAACAATTTACGGTGCGTTCTGCAGTATTCACTTTTGGGTTTGTCAATCGTACATCGCTGCCATGTAAGAAAGCTAACGATTGAGTTAAGAACGATTACGCACCCATCAAAACTGAAGTTGACAACGATCTCAGTAGCCCACGTGACAGATGGGTTGTTCACCGATCAAGTAAAAGTAGTGAGTTGGTACGAACTCATCAAGATCCGCTGGGTGTGTCAGAAAAGCACGTGACCATAAACCCAACTACTCTGCGGAGGCAGTAATGCGATGCATATGCATTTTCGATAGACAGCAATGTTTGTTCCACTTTAAAATGACTGGTCGTAAGTAATCGAAAACGATAAAGTCATTGGATGGGATAAAAAAACAAATAAATGCGCTCGTTGCGGACGACGGATACGACATGCATTAATTCCGAAGTCACAGCATAACAACTCCGAGGGACGGAGAAATAAAAACAAAAGCCATGACCGTACAAATAGAATGATGTTCTACCTCCGTGAACGATTTGATTAGTTGACAATGACATTTTGATTGTTTTATTGCTGCTCGCATTGAACTTCGAGCTGTTCAATGGGAGTGATCCGTGCATCGAAAGCACATATCCAATCATTCGGCCTAGCGTGTTCTGTTCTGATTGACGCTCGGAAACATCGCCCCAAACGCACATGCACAGGAATTTGTTGGGCGCCCATCAACGTAAACCGTGTATTATTAGAATCCATTTCGGACACTGCGTACCGTATCCAAAAATACCCATCTTACACGAAATATTGTTGACAGTATGCTTTCCCTTTTCACCTCTCTCGAGAGCTATAGCGAATGTTCAAACAAAACGTCTGTTTCCAATGGCAACAAAAGCTTCCCATTATTGGAAGGAAGAAAAAATAGTAAAAACGTGCTGCCACTAAACATACCGAGACTGACACTTTCGTGAGGTTTGTAATGCATATACACTGGTGGCAGCAGCAGTAACAGCAGCAACAGCGGAAGAAGTGAGGAGCTCCAAACGAACCATCTGTTTAGCATAGACCATGGACCAGACTGAACCGGTCGGATGCAACCGGTCCCCCGTTAGACGACGAAAGCCGCGGTAAGCAGTACGAGAAGAAAGAGGAATTACGGTATTAAATACCTATCTCATTGCTAGAAAATAAAAAATAAACTATTACATACAGCCTGGTAGGCGCTCGCCACCCCCGGGGGATTCACCCGGGAAGGAGGAAGGGGACATCCAACAGATGAATGCAGTGCATGTTTAGCAACTACACATTGCCAAGTGATTGCAATAAAACTGTAGCAATGGATGCGCCATACCCATGGCAATAAACGGGAGGAAACGAATTGATGCAAAACGACAAGCATTGGATCAATGTACGAGAGCAAGAACGACGTAGGTGAAAATCGGTTGCAGTGATGGACCGAACGAGTTAAGTTTTGTTACGGATGTTTGAAACGATAATTTGTTAAGCCTAAGGGCATGTTCAGGAGTGTTCTAGTTCTAGATGCATAATTTATGTCAGTTACAAAATTTAAACCTAGATTTAATAACAAGAAAAACTGGCATCCCCAGCATTGTATAACTCGTGTTCCTGAAAGACTTCGTTAGTTCACTTGGGATTTCAGCGCTTAACGTGCATCTTCAAACACCTACATAATTATAGGATTTCCAGATCAATTTTAATCAATTTTAATTTAATTTTTTAATTGATTACAAAACTTTTATCTCGTCACTACTTGAGTGCTAGTGATATCAGAGGAGAGATACCAGGTCATAATTTTCAAATATCTTCAGACAGGGTTGCAAAAGTCAGTAGATCCGAAAAATGTCTACAGGCTTCAATTTTTCTAGAAACTGTGACACGCTAAACTGACTTGGCTAGCAAAACAAAAACGGCAATTTCAAAAGTCTTGGCGCTTCGTAAGCTTTACATAGTTTTGACAGATCGGTTGCTCATTTGGCACAAAGCTGTCTTTTCAAACGTATAGCTGTCGTCGATCTGATATTACAGGCATTCTAGTCACTACTGCTAAAGAGAGCTCAGGCGGAAAATTTCAATTTATTCTGTCCTATTTCTGTGAAATCTTTATATATTTGTATCGAATTTAGGAAATCTGCATGAAATATGTATTCTGTATAAAATCTGTATGCGCATGTGAAAATCTGAATAAAACAGATAAATCTATATAAATGGCATCTCTGATCTTGACAGATCTGCTGATTGACAAATAAGAGTTGCCTAGAGCAAATTCAGCAGCTGGAAGTTTCATATGGAAGACTTATAATAGAACTGAAACTAGAACAAACGTATCCCCACCATGCCGTTTTAATTTTACTTATTCGAACAGTTCTTCTGTCAAATTTAAAACTGGCATACACGTCCGTTCTATTTTTTTCTATATTTGAAATACGAGTAAAACACTGCTGGGGCTGCCAGTTTTTCTTGTTATAATATCCAGATTTAAATTTTAAAACTGATATAAATTATGCATCTAGAACTAGAACACTACTGAATATGCCCTTAGAAAATAGTGTTGGAAATTGATGCCATTCCAACTCAAACTAAACATCTCAACAGCATGATAGCCGCCATTACAGAAGAGGAAATATTGCTGATTTACCTACTTTCCGGAAGGACGACGGCTCATAATTCATAGTTGTCGTGGAGTTGGAGATTTGGTTATGTATGAGGTCTAAAGCCGTATTATGTATGAGGTGATTGCCGAAAATTTGACAGAAGCTGCTATATTGCTATCTATATTGTATACAATTTCAATCCGGCAGAAGATGCTAAAAGAACTCGAGTCTCTCAATGCATGAACCGCGAGAGAATTTTTCTACATTTCTTCGCTCCACTTCATACTCTGAGTATTTCACGGCCCTTAAGGTCTGAGGACAGAGGGTCACGTGTTGAGTTTTAAATCGACCACGTGGCTCGCTCAATTCCCTTTGCGCATCGTATTTCTCTTGTACTCTCTCGTATATGAGCAAACTGTACCGGGTTGCTAGCATACATTTTATTATTTTAATGAGAAGTTTTATCACATTAATCTATCGTATGGGTTGGACATTACATGGATTCCAATGAACAATGAAAAAATATTCAACTTTCACAAAGATTGAATGTCTGTGTGTTTGGCAGCCTTGTCGAGCCAATTTTATTTCTCCCTCCTTTTTTTGAATGCTATCAGAAAACCAAAGCGAAAAAAAATGGCAGATGAATTTAAACTGACTTTGTTTCACAGAAAAATACAAGACTTTATTTTTATCGCGATAACATATATGTTTTTATGTACTAATCGCATCTAAACTGAATTATCTAGACTTTGTCACGGTAGATTTATGATACAAGCCTTCAAAGCCGAGATATTCGATGAACAAGTAGAGGTATGCATTTCCAAGCGTTCTAGTTTTCAGCAGTTCTTCAGTCAGAAAAAAATACAACACGACCGCTAAACTCAATGAATCATTCTGAAAATTTCACAGAATATACTCAACTAAATTTCGAAGACATTGTCAGGTGGGTTTTTCTACATTCTGCACCGTTTCCAAGAAAATTTAATTTGAAACGGGAAAATAGCAAAAAACCTACCAAGTTACGGTACTGTCCTCAGCCCTTAAAAAATATTACAGTCTGATAATGATCGTTACTGTGTGGAATTTCCTAAGAGAGAATCGCAAGTTGACTATTACCGCAGAAAATCGAATCGATGATTCGACTTGATGATTCTCATACTAGGTTGCAATATTTCAAAACCCTTGTTTGGAGCATTCACAGACATTTCCATAGACACAACTTATACAAAGGTTATATGCACATAGTTAGAATAAGCGGCAATAGTAAAATTATTCTATCGCAATTATCAACTGCCTATATAGAATCGGATCGCGAAACGAGAATAAGCGACTGTTTGTTACTTCAGAGAGGATCCCCACAGCAGCGTGCTAAACTTTAATTCTAAGAAATGTCATCGAGAGAAATTCGCTCTCACACTGGTGTCGATTCTATGTTAAATGAGCCATGCCGGGTTTTTGTTGTTGCGAAGATATTCGTCTCTCTTTGATGGCACTGATTCAATCGTGTGAAGAGTTGCTGGTGAGCGTTCTTTGATACGATAAAAGCCATCCTTGATTGGAACAAAGACAATTGCCTGTATTTCAGTAATTTATTATTAAATTTAAGATCTTTTTTATATAAACGTAGCGTTTTCTTCATACTTTAAAGAAAAAAAATACGGATAAAAATCAAATTCACGGTCACGGTTTCGAAGGAATTCTCGAATTTTTCCTGTAACATGGCTCATTAGGCGGCGCACAACTTCTTCGTCCATCGTTTTAGCTATCTTATTCCATCAGGTCGTCATCTGATTGATGTCTTTGACAACTTTTCCCTTTGCCTTGAGTCTCCTCTTCATGATTGCCCAGTATTTCTCAATAGGGCGGAACTGGGGGCAGTTGGGCAGATTTCTCTGCATACCATTCTTGAACGACTTTGCTGTAATGACAGCTTGCCAAATCTGGCCAAAACATTACGGGATGGTCGTGGGATCGAATGAATGGCAAAATTCGTTTATGGAGACACTCTTTATGATATAGTTCCGATGTCATTGTCTTATTTGTAATGAAAACTTTCGTTTTTTTCACAGCTACAAATGCCCTGCCAAATCATAAATTTTCTTGCAAATTTGTCAGCTAAAACAAATTTAAATTTGGCTGGAACATCCCCCCGAGCCGATGCCAAGTAAAATTTTTGACCTGGGATTTGCACGAAGTCAGCCTTGACATAGGTTCATCGTTCATCAGAAGACACCCGTCGAACTTGGTCAGCACCTGGTCATATAGTTTCCGAGCATGAATTTTGACCACACTATTCTGTTTTATGGACCGATTTGGCTGTTTGCTAGCTCGATTCGACTTGATTCCTTCCCGGAGTCGAGTTTTCCTCACAGTATTATGGGCAGCATCGAATTTTCTGGCCAAATCACGGTCCGACAGATTAGAATTCGTCTTAATCGTCTTCAAAATCTTACCACGCAGCTTCCGGTCGAACGTTCCACTCCGACGATTGGCTTGAGGCTTCCGAATCGTCGTCAATGTTTCCTTATACCGTTTGATAACGCGCCATACGGTATTTCTGGACAATTTCAGCTGTTTAGCTAGCCTAAATGCAGACCACAATGGATTTTCCAAATAACTGTGCACAATTTTTTCCCTATTTTCGGCTTCCATGTTGATTGTTTACAAAGTACAGTCGATTTGCGGAATGTCAAAAATCATACGTGAAGCTGACAAAATTCCCGACACGTGGGCGCCAAGAACTTCCAAATTCGTCCACCAGGAGCGCCGGTGTAGTAAGTGTTTGCTAACAGAGGGAATTTGGGCCAAAATGTTAGGAATTTTGCGAGAAACGACACAGGCACAGATATTTATACCAACTAAAAGATGGTCGCAAGAATATTTATACGCATGGAAGGATAGCAAGTGTCGCTAGTAAATTACGTCCAATTACGTAAAATAATGATGTCATAAGGATTTTTATAACAAGGACGCAGTAGCAAGAGATGTGATCAGATGTGACGAGGAACGTTAAATCAAATACGTTACAAGCAGATATACTTTTTGGATATGCAGAATCGGAGTGAATGTCTCATTTCTAATCTATTTACAACCGGGGAATGGATCGAATATTATTTTTAATTTTTATGTTTATTCACGAATTCGTATTCGTAGTATCGATTACTTTGATGAAATCGAAGAAAACATTGAGATGGTAGCGAATTCCAACAGTACACTGAAACGTGCAAATAGATGATTTCGCCTACAATCCTCATTACTCAATGAGTGCTCATTGATCAGTTTTGCGATCAGCGAACGTGAAATAAGTGGGAAGTAAAGGAAACACTCCCCTGGCAAGCACATCGTCTTCGATTACGAAAATGTACCTCAGCTTGGTGACCGTTTCCTCTGCAAGCGAGCAGCCCAACCTCCGTGACCTAGGAACGGTCAGTACATGACGGGGCACTCTTCACTGGACAGTGCGGTATGTAGTCGTTTTTTTTGGTTCGTTTTCCCATATCTAACATTAGGTGAACGGTAGACCCAGTGCAAACTTAGCGTGTCCGTCCAGTCAGCAGCATCAATTTAGGGAGCCACAACCACCACTACCATTAGCACCTCTCTCTCTGTCTCGCTGCTTCTCTCCAACACTCTCTTGTTCCGTAGCATGAAATAGGTGAAAGAGCGAAAGGTCGTAAATATAGAACAACTAATTAACCTGCACGTAGTTAAAAGGGCGCAACCAAAAACCAAATAAAAAAAATTGTTCCAGCGATTTCGCTGCCTCGATATGGTAGTAACCTAGTTCCTCTGTCGTGCATCGCAAACTTCTGCCGTGACAGCTAAATAAAAATGTAAATACGCATATACTTACTTGACTGGATGCAATTAGCACTTCTCCGCAGTAGTATAGAATTCTTTCAGCATTGACTAATTAATATTTGTACGTATTCCAGATGATCTCGATAGATTTGTACTGATTGGTTGTGAACTGATCGATCACATTAGCGCACGCACGCATTCGTATAGCGCTAAGGTATGCGAGGTGACGTGACGTGATGATTGTCAAGCTTGTGTTTTTGCTCTCCCATTTAACAACCGATTATAATGATTTGAATTAACGACAGCCCGAAACTGGCCAGAATTCTTGCGATAGCGTTTTATTTATTTTCTGCACTTTTCGCGTAGGTAACCTAGTTTACTCAAAACAATCAATTATGACAGTCTGCACGCACGCACGCACGCATTAGCAACGACCAGGGAATGGCGCGACGTTTCCAAATAGGTTACTGCGTTCGTTTTGATTGCCTTGTCGCACACCCTAATTTGATTTTCTGCTTGCTTTCCATGCTTTCCTTCTAGGTTTTGAATACCCTAACAACCCACCAAACAGATAAATGTGCTCCAACTTTTCACTTACTTTTCCACCGAACCACAATGAAAATTTGAACAGACTTTCGCTGCTATCAGAAGAATAAAAAAAACAAAAGTTTTGTCACAAAGAACCCCCGATACACTTGTTTACTCCACCGCGTAACTATAGCAAGCCCCTCACCCCCTTCGCAGCACTTTGGCCTGACTGGACACATTCAACAGCAACACCAACAACAGCACATCAAGGCGCACTCATCGAGGGCCCAAGTCCCGGTTGCCCGTGGTACACAAATCGCTCCATCTGGGTCGAATGTTATACAACGCGTCGTTACGCCCCGAACGCATCGAGTGGTGTTCCTTGCGGTGCTTTGCGCGCGTGAGTGATCTGTGACCGCACAAACGGCGACCGGAGACGTCACGGGAGAACGAATCTGACGACGCGTGTAAGCGAACGGTAGCAGCAAACGTGATGCTCGATTCCGCACTAGAAAAAAAACTGAAGGCACTACTGTCGCGTTACGTGCAAGTAAACACCGCCGTTAGCACCGACGATTGTAGATGCTCTACCTGCCGAATGGAAAAAGTGACTAAACTGAATCATTCATAATAACATCGCAAGCTGCGGCAGAACTGGTATTTCGACTGGCTCGACGCGACGAGCTCCACTATCACTACCGCTATTCGCGCTGGTATCGTAGCAAGCGTCGTCGTTGTGTTGGCCTGGCGGATACCTCTGTGGCACACCTCATCATCGCACTGTGTATGTGTATTGTGATGTTTTCCATGCTCCACATACAGACGTGGGTTGCCATTCGAAAGAGCAGATTTTCCTGTTGGAATTTCAGTTTTACACAAATGTATCGCAATATGCACGATATGCTAAAGAGCCCTTCAGACGATGGCGCACAGGTTTAGCAGAAGTTTAATATTGTTATCTAAAATTGTTACATTAGGGTAATATAATCAGTATAAGGGCAAGATGCATAGAAAAAAGTTTTTAGTTTTGATTGTTGTAAAATAATGCATTAAAAAACAAGTTTTCAGTGTTTTATTTTTTATGAAAATTTTATGATAAAGCTCTTGCTCCACTACAAAACTTATTTGATCGATTTTTGAGTAATATTTCATAATACTTTTGAGGCTACTCGTTACGAATTTGTGGCTATCTTGACAAATACAAATCTCGGATACAGGACAAATACAAATCAAGGCGAACAGGGTATATGTCCTGGCTACGCGTGTTCGATCCCAGTAAATTCGAACATTCGACGGATCATGCACGAATGCTTTTGATTGCGTTTCGAACAAGATTTACGATTACATCGTGTATCGTCCGATGATCGGATTGATGCGGGTCGACAAAATCCACTGATATTAGAACCGCATCGGTCCGATCGTAGCGCTGCAATCGGGTCGTCATCGGACAATTCTGCACCGCCCCGTCTTCGTGCTTTTTGCTTCGATATCTCGTCACTCTTTTGTTGATGAAAGTTTTAATCTTGTTCGAAACGCAATCAAAAGCTTTCATACACGATGCATCCGATATTAGTATTTAATGGAAAGCATCGATTGATTGAAAAATCGATTAAAATTTTAGCTGCCTTGTTCCTCTTCAATAGCTCGAATGACCCCATGGGGCTGTTCCGTGTTTAAATCTTCAGTCACTGATAGTTCAAAACGATTTTTATGGTCTACCCGTGGAAGTTCAAAAAATACAGTTGAAAATACTGATCCAGTAAAATTTTTAACCAAGTATTGATATACATCTCGAGAACTCTCCGGAATGGTGTTGCTATGAAGCATAATCTGTCAGTTGTGTTAACCCTTCGTATATATCGTCGAAACTATCGTGACAGTCAGACACGTACCCAGGGGTGGTAAGGAGCCCTCGTACTTTATCGTTCATTGAAAGAACGTTTATGGGAAGCAACAATTGGATATCAGCGTCTGACGGCAAAGCACGATAAACTGAAAATAGACTTGAGATACGATGTTTAAGATATATAACTATAATTGACGATATATAACTATCATATCATAGAAAAATTTCGTCGGCATTCATTTCATCACATTGATTCGGGATTCATACTGAATTCGACATGAAATTCCGGTTGTTAATTTTTCGCCCATTCGAATTTAATTAAAAATAAATTCCGATCCATTCCGATTCCACTTTTTCCCTACAAGAAAAAAACGTCCAGCGGAAGTCCTCCGTTTTCCCGATGAATGTCCAATAAATCATTCAACGGAAGGCCGATTCGGGACTTTCGTTTGCCGATTTTGAAACAGATTATTTAACCGGGCGCCATTTTTTTCGTTCAACGAACTTGTCAGTCAGAGGTTTGGAGCCCCGTTGGAGTAGTTTTACTGGAGAATTTATTAATGATTACCCTATTTATTTTAAATAAGCATACCTGTAGAATACTGCTACCTCGTTTAGAATTACAAATTCCCTTTTTATATGGAGAAAACACAATCTCGTAGCCTCATCTTTTTTGTTCGGGGAATCGTCGCTGGATATGTGAAATACTACCTGTGCATAAATATGAACCGCAGAAAGGAGATGGTTTTCGGAGGTCCCAAAACGCATAATTCGCATTTTAGTGGGACTGGAATGGTACAAAAATGCCACGATCAACAAATCATACTTAGAGTCCTTGATAGGAATGAGATTATTTATCTGAAACGAATCCATCGACTAGACCAAACCAAACTTCTTCGTTGCAACGTCAGGCTCTTATGTTGCAGAAAACGTCATAGCCTCACCCTAAGGTTTCTAATGAAAGATCCTCCATCATTGCCGGACCTTAGTCTGAGTTAGCCTAAAAAGTTCTGAATTACAGATAAAGATACTTTCCCGATTATGTACTTTTTTGGGAAGACAAGTTGCGTACCTTTTGCATAATTAAGAAAAGAAGCAGTAAATGTATGGTTCGAGTTCATTTTAAGAAATTTCGAAGTTGAATGCAAACCTTGAATTCATATTTATATTATTGCAACGCATTTCGAAATACTTTAACCATACCTATTTAACGTTTAGCATTCTTTCAAATACTATTGAAACTAATAACAAAGATCTTGAGTTACGTACTGTTTTTATTTGTTACTTATTTCGATTAATCCATTCTTCGGTTGTTAGCAGTTAGTTTATTAATGTTATTCATCGTAAAAATGGTTCAGTGGAAAAAATGTATACGTTCATATGTAGCTTAGGGAAGACAGCCATCTCCGTGTATTGCCAGATAACAACGGCAAGGCAAGATTACCTGTGTTTGTTCATTGTGACAACTGGAAATCACCCTCCTCCCGTTGCAATTACAATTTCTTTCTGAACGTATGACTGTTATTACAAAACTTGTTTTTTTTTCAAATTCCTAAAAGATTGACTCAATTTTGCGATGTGCGTGTATGTTTTGTTTCATCGAAAAAAAAATGTAATACTTTTTATTGTTTTGCAAATCATTACTTTTCTAAAGCTGCTGCTAGTCTACAAGATACGAATCCTAAACGGAACATAGGCCCTTATTACCGTTCTCACTTCACTCACATATCACTTCACTTGATTTTACCTATTATCGGTATCACGCTCAGCGAAGTAATCACTGTAGAGAAAAAAATCATTTTCTCCAACAAAATTTTAGTGATTTGATGTTCGTAATAAAGACAACTCGTCTAAGTAATTACTTTTTTCTATGAAGCGAATTTCGTGATGAAGACCTACATTCACTTCACTTCGTTTTCACCGTGAAGTGATACCGATAATAAGGTAAAAATCACTTCACTTGGTTTTCACCGTGTAGTGATACTCATAATAAGGGCCATAATTTGGCACAAAATTTCGAGAAGAAAATTGAACTGTTCATCATCCGGGTGACGTTTGTCAGCCACACGTTGACGAAAGGATGACTGTACCTTTGAAACAATCTTAGCTACACGGTTATACTTAGAAGTCCATTAGTTGATTAGTATTTGATGTGTTCTTGTTTCGGTCGAGTTTATTAGTAGGTAGGTGAAACATTCATGCATAGGATTATGTTGAGAACATTTAATTTTTCTTCGATAGCTGTGTAAGTGTAGTGAAACTGTTTGAATAGAGTATGTTGCTTCGCTCCAACCGATCAAATTTAAGTGAAAACCAACAAACCGGTTCAGGATATTCTTTATTTCGAGAAATTAAGTCGTTGCTTGATTGTTAACTCGTGTTTTCCCATACTGATTAGGGAATCGAACCAAATTAAATAATATTGATTCTCAAGATACTGCGACTAAGTAGAATAGTATTAATTGATTTGAAGTGTCAAATTTCCAAAATATGATACGATAGCAGATACCAGATAAGCTTGAAATGGAGTGAGTTGATTATATGTTACAGTCAACCGTTCTAGTTTCCAGTCTTTCTAATAGAATATAGTAAAGGTAATGTTGAGTCTTTTTAATTCTGTGCTTTCTGCCCAAAAAACAATGTGTTAGTCTATGAAACCTAGCCAACTTTTTTTTGGAACGAATGGTGCAAGAGTAATCAAATTGGATCATTGAACATATTTCCCTCTGGTGTTTAGTACTAGTTTAATAATAAATAGAAAAAACTTTTACAAACATCAACAACAATAAGTACTTATATAAACAAAACCTGTCTTAACCTTCGAATCGATGTGATTGTGTCTTTCTCTTTCGCACTCACACACACACACACACACGTGAGAATCTCACTGGAAATGGAATGAATACCAAGCCCATTCCGGCTAACAGAATTAAAATATATTCTGCAACTCAGTGTGTGGCGTGCATATTTTCGATACGAGAAAGACAAAACAAATTTCGCTTGTTGTAGCCTAATCTGACACTAGACAAAAAAGATTGATACTGGGATTCGACATTGCAATTGACACAGGGAAATTTTACGATTGGGCTTTTCCGTATGCTCCCGCTGGTGGCCGATAAGCTTGCGGTAACGACAGTACCTGCGGCAAGTTGAAAGCATACTTCCGGAGACCAATGTTCTTCATGGTATTGTCCGAGCGGGTTCCTTCACTGGAAGCGAGAAAACAGAATGAGGAAAAAAAAACGTTAGGATTGACGGCATTGCAACAGGTGAAAAAGTCTGAACTCTATTTCTTTCACATTTTATTGAGACCTCGAACCTGCTTCGAATATGTGCAGACATGCATCAAAACAGCCGCGAATGCTTCGGTTAACTTTGCTAGAAAATAAGTTTTAAGTTATCCACAATATAAAAAAAATCACTAACCTTCTCATCGTATCCAGTACATTCTGGACGTTGCTACCGGACAGATGGAATTCCTGCTGCAGAACCCGGCACTGTTCCATCGTCACCGCCATCGAGGTGCGATCTTTGGCACTTTTGCACGAGGTGAATCGCAGTCCCTGCATGGCCCTCGTTATGTCCTCTGCTAGTGTCAGGACCCGATAATTTTTCGAACAGTTCACCCGTAGCTGCTCCTCCATATCATTCAGCAACCCCGTTACGGCATGCTCCGGAACCAGAACCTCTTTCTGCTGCGCGGTTGCCACGATCGATTTGGTTGGCGTATCCAACGCAGCCGAACACGATGGATTGACGAAATTGAAGGGGATTTTTCGGTAGCGAATGTGGTACTGCTTCAATCGGTCATAGTTGTCCCAATTAGACCGATGCTGTTCCTTGGTGTAGCCGAGAGTTTCCGCCAAGGTCGCTTTTTCGTTAATGCCGATATTGAAGAAGACTGGAGTGATCTGAGCGGAATAGTTTGCATGTAATTCCCATCATCACGTTTAAGTACTGAACAAAATAAAATACTTACCTTGAATGTGATATTCTCCTTAGTTGGAAGATGACAAAACACTGACTCCGGAACGGGCAGCAGAACCGTAAGCGATTGCCGTGATCCGGTTACTCTCGGTACTGGTACGGCTTTTGAATCCCTTTGTATGTTGCTTCTGACCAATGCGAAACGCACCGCTGCTAGATCTTCGATGGCAACACTCATGTCACCCCACATGTCCGTTTCGCTTCCGTACAGTGACAGTAATCCTTCGAAACAGGCCAACGGTCCCAAACTACTGAGTAAACTTATGTAGTTCTCGGTTACATTCTGTCCCCACAGTTTCGCCATCAACGCCGAAACTAGTGCTGTTAAAGCTTGCGAAAAACACACATCTCTTCGATACATAACCGACAGCACCGAGGAAGTGTTCTTCATATCCTGCTGCAGTCGTTGAACGGAATGCATGAGACGAGCCGTTTTCAACAGCCCATCCATAGCCTGTCTGAGTTTCTTCATAGATGGTCGCAGTTCCGAGGCCCAATCGGTGGTTAGCGAAAGATCCAATCCATCCGTGAATTTATTACCTTTCTTGACCTTCCGCGTAACCTCACCGACCGCTTGAGTCAGTGCCAGGTTCAGATCTTTGCTACAGAGAGGAGGTTTACCCGACGGACCCGGCAGCAGATCTTTCGGGAAAGCGTTGCTTAAACCAGCCAGCGAAGAGTCTATTGTTTCCTGTTCTTCGGTAGCATAGGGTAACGATAACGGCTGGCTTGTCACAACATCCGGTGGAATGCCACCGAACGGTACTGCGCGATTTGATTTGATGACCGAGGCTCCTTTCGGTTGCCGGAGTCGCACAGCTGGACTCCCGCAACGACCGCACAAAAATTTCACCTTACTAACCAAACACATCACGCTGGCTTCGATGTTAAGCTGAGTCAAATCTAGCGGTTCCGGTTCCTCCGTCGGTCGATAATAGTTGGCCGATGGGCTAGAACTCATCGCTTTGGTATCCAGGAAAGCTCCGTTATGCCCGAGTACAATGGCGGTATTTTCGATGAGATATCCTTTTTCGTCGTACACATTCGAAAGCAGTTCGTTTTTGTTCTCCAGCAGTTGATTGACGGACATGGCTTTTGACTGAGGTGTTGGGTCCGGAATAGCTTCTTCGGCTTTTTCCACATCTGGGGATTTCACGGTTGTATCTGTTTCCAAAGCGGAGGTCGTCACTTCGCCGTTCACATCGAAATGAGTTTCACTGAATTTAAGGTCCCCTGAGGGGGTCTCCAAGGCTACTACCGGTGATGTGATGTTCGACTTAGATTCCATCGGTTGGTCTAGAGGGAGATAGCAAGCGGCCGGCAACGAACACGACATGAGATATTCTTTCGATTTGTTGTTGTTCATCTGATTGTACGTGCTTTGAATGGTGGCAATAGCGCTGATATCGACCGAAGAAGGTGATTTTGATTTAAGGCTGGTTCCGAAAGCTCCCAGAACACCGGATTTACTGGTTCGTACCTGAGGCCACAGGTCCGGAGCAGGCCCCATCGGAGTGGCAAAATCTTCCAGCTCAGGACTTTTCAAATCGAGGGCCCCCAACTGTTGGGTGATTTTTTTGAAGGGTGACATTTGAGCGGAATGACCGGCCGGCCCGCCGGCGGGACCATCAACGGCCTGTGTTTGCTCATCCACTATCCGATGGCGTTCTATAAAACCGAATGCCTCCTCGACCAACGTTGGTTCCCAGATGTTCAGCAGGGCTCGCGTTTTAGTCATCATTTCGTTGCACAGCGGAAGCATTCCTTTGGGATTTTTCGATTTGGCCAGATACAGTAGCTGGGACATGATTTCTACAATCTCCTTGCGAAGCTGCTTGATAGCCTGCACCGCATCGTTCGCCGCCGCTACCCGTTGACTTATCTGTACCGATAGAATTTTCAGTGGATAACATCCCGTAAATTATTTCCAAACTGAAAGCCTTACCCCGTTGTCTTTGGCGGCCGCATCAATCAGTTGCTGCATTAGTTTGATCAAACCACCGGTTTTGGATTTGCCGGTGTGTCGCGTGAAGGCCCCCACGGTGATCACATCCAGAATACCGGCCCGTTTCAGTGTATCGTTGTGGGCCCACATTCGCTGTAGGTGCAGATTAACGGGAGCGAATTCGAGTGTTTCGTCCTTCTTCTTGCTGCTCGCCTTGAAGTACTTACCCTGCTGCTGTTGCTGCACTAAGAATTGTTTCGCCTGCGAGTAGTCCTTCAGCAGCTTCAGGTGTTTGTCGAGCAGTTCCATCTGTCGGTTGCGCCATTCACCGCCCAGCTCACCCATGCCGGATATCTCCTGCAGCAGTTCTTTCTCCCGGGCGATCCAGATGGACCTGTAGGTGCGGCGAGACAAACCAAAGTCAAGTTGAATCAATGGATTTGAATGAGCATCTTGGAAACTTACAGCAACTGTTGTGGAATGATGTAGCACAGCTGACTTTCGATCATAAGTTCCTGAACACTGATGTCACCGCCCAAACCGGAGTGCAGACGGTAGGTATGTATCTAATATGTTTGAGAATAAATACAAAACCATTACCGTTTCCGATACAATCAAAACCATCGAACAAATACTCACACTGGGGTTGGTGAACACAAGCGAAATTTTAGAAGGTGGCGGAATGAACAGTTTCACTCCCAGTTTCATTGGCAACGATTGCGATCGACGGTGGCCGAAAGCTTGCTGATTTTGCTGCTGCTGGTGCTGATCCAGTCCTCCGGTTTTAGCCGGTGATCGTGGTGTCCGTCGTTCCAGATCCGGCGCACAGGTGGCAATCGTGATGAAACCGGCATTACCTCCGCACATAGCTTGCGTTCGCAGTGGGATCCTCAACCGGGTGGTGTCGGTTATGACGCCCAGAGCTACCTCAGCCCATCCGATCGGCACCGCCGTCTGGGTTACCTTCTCCCGAACGTCGTAAGCCGTGAATCGGATCAGCGATTTTGCATTCAACCCGTCGCCGGTGCGAAACGTAATCGTACATATAAACTGGGGATTCGAACTTCGTTCAATCACTTCGGTACGGCCATACTTTACCCAACCGCTGGCGGCTCGACTGTTGGAAGTGACCTGAACGACGACCGACGGATTCGGTGGTTTGCCGTTGCCATCGCACAGCAGATTATCGCAGGAGATGGCCGATTCACAGATCGGAATTTCGGCCAGGTCTGTGAAGGAAACAAATCGAAGGTCAGACATTTGCTGATACGATTGATAATGCTTCGGGCTTGTGGAGCGTTGGCGAGAGATAGGAAGGTCAACACAGTGAATATTTTTAGAAAGTAACTGGCCGTACAAGAATGAACACCGAAACTGAAAGTTAATGAATAATTTCGCTATGCACAACAACTCTATTACGGATTACAGGGAAAATGACGACAAAAAAAAACAAGAAAATACAAAGAATTACTACTGATAACGCCAGACTAACTGCGGTGAAGCAGTTCTCGGCATTTGTTTATTATTACAAAACAAAAACATTAGTAAATAAACTCAAATGCTAAAACGTGCTCGAACGGCAGTGTTCAGAAAAACTTTGATTATCTAATCGTCATGGAAGATTGTTGACTTTTAATTTTGGCACGTGTTGTCCGTCCTACTCTAATTTTAATGCCACCGGAACGAAACTCCCTCCACCACACCCGAAACCGAAAACCGGATCAGAATTCGATCAAATCACCTATCTCTTTGCCGGTCTGCAGACGCAGCATGTCGACATCGACGTCATGAACCAGGCCACGCTTCTTATCGATCTGCTCCCGTAGGTACTTCAGCTGAGCTCGTTTGACGTCGTAACCGGCCAGTCCGATCGATTGCATCCATTCGAGCCGTTCCTGATCGGTGTTCGTTGCGAACCGTTGCCGCAGCCCGTCCTCGAACTCTGGAGATTGAAAAGTTTCGATGTTTTAATCGTAGTTGGTAGGGCAGAAAAAAATGACATTTCTTGAATAGTTACCCAGGTAAAATACGTATCCGTCGTACTCCTTCTGGTCACTGTGTCTAACGCAGCGGTACTTCTCGAGAACGATGCATCCCTGCGGCTCCGAAAACGGATCGTTTCCTTTGAAGTAGAACAGCAGGTTCCCACGCAGTCGGCACCACTTTTCGAGGCTTACTGCGATGGAAGAAAAAAATAGAATGTCTCAAAAAAAAATAAATTTGAAACGCGGTCCGCAGCTTTTGTCCATCCTCCACCATCAAAATGAGTTTTGTTAGTTAACATAGCACGAATGGGTTTGTTAAAGTGTTAGTTTATTAGCAATCCAAACGAAACCGGTTGTGAGAAAATCAAGCAGTAGATGAGAACTGTGTTGTCGTTTACGACAGGAGCGAATATTGCTTTCGTTAATTTTCCGTTTCTCGCTATGACATAAAGCCCTCAAGAGCTTACCCAAGTAACATTTTTAATATTAATAAATACTTGTAGCTGTCTTCAATGCTACATCCCAAGTAACATTTTTAATATTAATAAATACTTGTAGCTGTCTTCAATGCTACATAATAAATCTTGCAATAAAACTTTAAACTCCACGAAAACCTACTGAAAACCTCTATAAGAGCATGTTCCTGCAAAGTGGACCATTCTTCATAAGGTTTATAAATCAAAATGAAGAATCAGCATAAACCTGCTTTAAAACTCCAAATTCAAGAAAATTTTGAAACCAGCTTTACTATCAACATTAAATTTCTTTGGATGGAATGAATTCCGCTATGAATAAACTGTCGTTTTGATGATATTTTTCTTGACTATGTGCGTCATGTCTACTTTGAATGCAATCAGTAAGAATATATTATATTTTAATTACGAGTTTGAGACCTTTTCCGAACGTAAAAACTTTATGCGCTTTTATTTTTATCGTGAATGTAAGGATAAAAATAAGAATTATAACTAATCGCCTTGAAATAAATGCGGTTTTTGCGAAAGTCTCCATGATTTATGAAAATTATTTTTTGTGATTCATCGTCATTTTTGTATAAAACTATTCTGTGGCGATAAAACTTGTGCATACGATCTGAAAATGAATTATGAAAGTCCAACATATTTTCTCGTTTTTGCATTTCGAAGTTTATTTGATGTCAATAAATGCTACGGTATCAGAACATCATAATGGCGGCCATGAAATTCCTTTTAATGCAAATTACACTCAACCTAAGAAGCAATAAATCAAATAGCCTACAACTAATGTGTCATAAATATACTTTAGAACCCTCAAATTTACTCTGAGTGAAATTGTCATAGAATGAACACGCACACACAAAACTAGATTTATGAAAGAATTTAACTGGCAATAATGTTTTAAAGAAAATGTTTGAAAGCAATATTAAGAGTGTTTGCATGGTTTTATTCTAGTGCAAATTGATTTATTTTTATTTTATTTTTAGTGCAGGTAAAGGGTTTTATAGAAGCTTTGAAAACTATGATATTACTGGTTAAAAGAGACACTTATTATAGTTGGCATAAAACAGGTAGTGATTGAAAAATCAATTACAAAACTCCTATAAATTATAATCAAAACCATAAGGCATTCGAATTGTTACTTGGGATAGTTTACTTTTCATCAAAAATCAACTAACTTTACAAACTGAACACAGTGTACACGATAAATTCGCTCTTTCCAAGGTAGTTCAATGGCACAGCAGTTCAACGTATTGAAGAAGGTTAAAAGGTTTACTAATTCTTCCAATTCTCTTGATGGCCATTTAAGAATTAGTATAATATTCGACAAAATTCACCCATTTAGTCAATCATCTCCAAACATTCAGGGAATAAAATAAAAGGTATCATTTCATTTTTTCCATGTTCGTTTTATTCAATTTCAATACCATATCTAAATGCACGAACCTTATACTAAACAATACTCATAAAATCCTGTACAACGTTTTGACCGTTTTTTTTGCGTTAGAATCCATTTTAACGTAGGACTACGTCTTTCTTTACTCACCTGGGTGCATTTTTTAAATTTTCCAACACGAAAGTGTTACGAAATCCCTCCTGATTTGATTTCTGAATAACTTTTTCTCTATTTGAGTATTTCCTCTTATTCTTTCACGAAACGAATGGAAAAAGGTGTAATATTGTTGTTAAAGCCACTTTTATTACGAAAACATTTCTGAAACAGTGAAGAAATTGATCTAAAGAAGAAACATCAAAATTAACCTTATCTACAAATAGACCGTGCTACACGTTAGCTAGCATCACTCTATGATAATCCATAAACTGAGACACCTCAAGTGCGCAGACCGCCATCTACGTCAAGACAATGAAACTACACCCAGCATTATTCAACTGGTGCCTTGGTCAATGGCGAATGTGAGATTCCGTTTCTCAAGCATAAACACAGAAAAAAAAAACAAAAACTAGTTCTACTATTAGTTCTGCTGTGCGACATTCGCAGTGTGAGTTTCGCTTCCAACAAGAGCAACTGCGTCATCCAGCTGCTGGTCGTTTGCATTTGAGAAAAAGCAAACGAAAAGTGGACAACGAAGAGGAACATTATACAAAATCAGCCGTTCTAATGGCTCTAAATGTTATCTAAAGAACTATTAAGATTACTTTCTTCGCAAATCGAAGGTAAAAATCATCAGTTTAGTGGAAATCTAGAATAGTTTAGTTAGCATTGTGCACTTTTCGCTGTGCGAAATTCGCACCAAACGAGCATTAACTAGCATTTGGCTGCATCGCGTTCGAGAAAAATGTTCCGAACAGTGTTTAATATTGTAGAGTTCCAGGTTTTCCTGAAAACCAAAAATGAGTCCGGTACAGCATTTTGATTGTTTCTTTGGTTGAAATATGCAAATCCGAAATGAAATAATCGATATCAAAACTCTGTATGTTGCTATTTCTGTGGTATTTATGACCGCCTATTTGCGAAAAAACTACAAAAGGAATCACGTGAAAAGATAGCTCAACCAAAATTGGTTTAGTATTAAATCAATCGGCATTGTGAACAGTTTGAGCGATTGTGTCATCCAGCTGCTGCTCGTTTGTATTGAAGAAAAATATAACGATGGGGAACATTATACAAAATCAGTCGTTCTAATGGCTCGAAGTGTTTGATATCGTAGAGAATATATATACCTGTGTGTAGAGCTACCGTGCACGCGATTTTCCCACCGTATTCTACCGTATATACGGTATATACTAAATTTTCAAATCCTGCTTGACAATCCAGATGCCATCTTACATTTAAAAATTGCCTAAAACATAATTTTTTTATATCTATTCTAAATGCTGATATCTACATATCTATAAATTTTTAGCAAGACGTTTATTATGAATAATGGAACAATCGAATAGCCTTCAACAATAACTCTAAAGCCAGTTTGAGCATAAAGCTAAGTCCATTTAGAATCCTGAATAATAAAATCATCTGGATCTCGGTAACGAATTGACGTTTACAAATAAGGTTAACACATCAAAACAATTGTAATTCACTGTACTTTAGGAAAAAAAAATTATCAATACGAATCATTTTCCTTCGTTTATAATAAAAATTCGCACTTTCTTCTTGGTTCATCCCTGGCTGAACACCAAGAGTCAACATCCTTGGCACATTTGTTCCACATTCTGGTCATCTAAGTCGCGTCCCGAGCCGTTTTTCCATTTTTCTTAAGCTTTCGCTTCATTATTGCATATAATCTCTCGATGGGTCGGAACTGCTGGCAGTTGGGTATATTTATGTTTTTATCGTTGAAATCTACTTTATTACTGGCTGACTTCCCGGCTGTAATGGTAACCGGCCAAATCTAGCCAAAACTTCACGGGACCTTTATAGGCTTTATTGAAAGATAGTACGCGGTTTTTGAGGCATTCTTGCTTGTACAGCTTCGAATCCATTGTCTTATTCGTCACGTACACTGTGATTTTTGCTCCTCAGCTTGCCAAATCATCAGTTTGTTGGCAATTTCGTCTATAAAAGCAAACTTAAACTTTGCCGGAAGATCTCCTCGTGCCATCACCAGGTAGAATGTTTGGCCAGGAAGCTATCCGAAATTCATTTTGACGAAGGTTTCATCGTCGGCATCCTTGGTACTACGTCAAAACCTGCTGGTACAATTTCGCCAGTTCGAGTTTCTTTGAACGTTACTGCGAACAACAGAGTATTTTTGTGCGATTTCATTATCTGATAGTCCAGGGTTTGCTCTGACTGTCAAAGGTAGTACAGCAGGGCGTCAAGTTTCGAGACAGTACCCACATTTTCGGCAACCAGGATTATGCCTTACGAAAGGTTCATAGAATCCATACGAGCACGGTTTCATTTTCTTCGCACACATTAAAAAAGTCATATCCATCTGCTGCTATTGAAGTTCATTCGATTCCAGACTTGAGTTATGACGTAACGAAGATGAAAAATAAAGTAAGATGAAAATTTTCTAATATAGCATCAAAATACGGGAGCGGGTCATCGAATGCTGTCAGACCTCTCACTTTTCATCCTATTTTTCAAAAAAAACTACAAAGAACAGCCCTCTGTGGTTGTTGACGTAGGACCACACAACAATTGGTTGAAAAATGATCGAGAAATTAGAAAACAGATATGTTGTCCTCCGTCATAAAAAGGCTTCTTCTTGCAAGACTACATAGTATCGAATGTGTCCGGTGACCCGCCCGATACTTCGAAGGAACAGTCCTACGAAAACCATGTCCGTTTTGTTTTACGCTTTTTGTAGTTAGTAATATTCTAAATTAAAAAGAGGTGGTGGTGACCACAATTCATCCTCGCCCTGGACATTAATAAGTGTTTTTCAAATAGCACTAACTTTACGTCTGCTTAGCGATTCATGTTGAATAGCGAGGTGGCTTTAACAGTTCAACCTAAACTGATAATGCATTGATGAGTCAAACATGAAATGTAAAAAATGAACAACTAACATTTTCATTACTTCAGACCCTGAAAATTAGACACGTTAGAATTACAGCGACTAAGTGTATCGAACTAGAAAGCATTCTACTAGGAAGCTTGCCCACTCCACACGTGGTTAGCAACTACGTTTAGCTGTTATATAATCTACTGAAATCCATCTGTGTTAGTTCTTATCACAATTTACCGGTGTTACACGGTTGTTGCAGTGCAAAATTTACGATTAGTTCGGTTACGAGAAAGCCGTGTTCTATATTTACAGATGGCCGAATGCCGCGATGTGAAAGTTTTGTACTCCGAGGCTTGCCGAGCGTTGTGTTAATTCGGCCACGGCACAGAGTGGCAAATGTTTAGAAATGTCAAACAACGAACCTTTCGTGGTACCACCAATGCAACTGAGTGATTTATTGCGCTTTGGATGATTCTTACTGCCCCCGGATTGGTTGCTGTTATTGGCCTCTTCGCCTAGATGGGAATTATTTCAAAGTTTAAAGTGTGAAATTGCTTGAATCGAAACCTTTGATAGAGGATGCTGGATGAAATTAATGAAATTCATAAACACATCGAATGCAATAAAAATATCTTAGAAAATATAAAATCCTAATCCTTTCCTACCTTCAGTCTTCCGGAAGAATCCCTCCTGCTTCTCAGTTACATACAAGGGACCTTCCTTGTCGAACTTATTGCTCGGTTGTCTGGCCAATGTTATCAGTTCCTGTTTGTTGAATCTCATCGCAATCTCGGCTAGTACGGCTACTTTCCCTGCTGCTTCTAACAATAATCAACACCTCGAAAGTAGGACAACTCCCTCACAATGTCAAAATATCGATCGTCGTCTGCACATTATTGTGAGGCATATTCGATTCTGTAAAGAACGGATGGCACAATATTTCAACATTGTTTCATAACAGAACCGCTTCATTGGTTGTTTGCCAAGAGATCTAAACTGGTCCCATCCCTCGTGTGACAATGGACGATCCCACTTTTCACTTTCGACATACCTTCGATGGAAAGTTTCAATTTTGTCGGTTTTCTTAGCTCCAAAAGCTCATTTCACACAACTTTTCTTTCACAACACACTGGACACAACTAGAGGTGTTAAATGTAATTTGAAGGGACAAATTTGGCTGCGGAAATCTGCAAATTTCCCGATTTAATTCACATCTAAATTTGATTGTCAACTAACCAGACGGAAAATTGCACTCCCTATTTTCAGTATGCTTCTAACACATACCGAACCACCAATACATATCTCTGGCGGTGATAGTTTGACAGTTCTTTGCGATCAATGACAGAGGAGGACAAGATCGCTTTTATAGGTAGCGGTGTTTTAATAATTCATCAATTCGATAAAATCGCAAATTTTATTTTAATTCTACACTGAAAGAAAGATAATAGTAGAATTTACCATTTTGAGGGTAAAATTAAAAACAATGCACCATATAAATCTTGCTGAACATACATTTTGATTAATTTGAAATCAATTTATCGTATATTTTACCATTTCTATGTTCTGGTATATTCAAGTAGAATATCTGTTTATATAGTACGATATACTATGCTTATTTGAAGGTACATCTAGTATTTTTAACAATAAATTTCAATAGTATGTTTTACCATTTTACTGTTCTAGTAATATTATCGGTGATATAGGTAACATATACCATATTGAAGTTAAAATAGATATAGTTATTTTTACTGCAAATAATTATTCATCCAAATAAAATTTACTGTATATGGTAATACATCATGGTTGAAAGCACTATGTGTAGTAAAACGCTATGGCATGTATTTAGTCAATTGCAATATTTATTCGAAAAATTATAATGCAGTTTTTTCGCGGTATGCTGCATAGTCCGTAGAATTCGACATTCTACTGTCACAAACTATTATAATTTTTATGTCTATGTTTAGTATCACAGATTGTAACTTTAAAATTTAATTATAATTATAATATATTACAAACGAATTGATTGTGTATATCAACGCCCAAATGCATCAATGGGTCAAATGGTCCGATACCGGTAAAACAAATCTGCAACAGCGTTCAGTGATGGTGAAATGTTTACAGTTGGTGTTCAAGTGTAAGTATATTATTGATTAACATTATTAATTACAAAAGTTACATATAATAAGTGTATTTACAAGAAGTATTTTTTTAACCTTATATATTTTTTATCTCCTATTTCATACATATGGATTGGTGGTCCATCACATTGATCAATCATCATTATCGAATAGTTAGAACTAGGTCCAATAACTTCAAAAGCTGCGAAATGTGTTGAATAATTGGATACAATCCATACCTGACATACAGCGTACAGAACGTCTTTTTTTACGAGTAAGTCTCGAATTTCAAATAATTTTAAGTTGCTTATATCAATGTCTGATTTAGTTAAGAAATATCCTCGTTTGTATTCGGTGCCTTTCTAAGAAACTGTGCTCGATGCATGAAAGCTTGAAGATAATAATGTACTATTAATTTCTAATAACGAAAAATAAGGCATATTTGCGAGATGAACTGTAGCTATTTTTTTATAGTTTAAATCTTGTTGGAAGAATCTCGAATTATTTAAATCTTGTGAAAAAATTAGGCCAGCTTTTATACAGTGTCAAACAAATGTTGTATTCGATAGTTTATAGTGTGCAGAGAGATTTTCATTGTCTCTATCATGTATTTTAAAACTAAAGCTAAATCATAATGGCAAATACCATGCGAATACAGATCGTGCATTGGATCGACTATTGTAAACTCACCCACATGATAGTGTTGAAGTCGGTTAAAATCAGAATAATCTTTTATCCCGGACTCATTGAAAGCTTTCAATGCATCTTCGTTATAATTTTGTTTGTTTCTATTTAAACCAGGATCAAGTTGAATTTGTATTTGAGTTTGATTTTTACTTATTCTACAAAATCTGCAGTAAAACATGGAGTTGAACGATGTAGCATAGCCCATAATTGTATTAATGCCCAAATTATCACCGAGTAATCCTGCTAGCACGAAATGAACTTTTGTTGTAACTCCTCTAATCTCAAGACATATTCCGTTCTTTTCCAGATCAACCAAAACATCGGTCAGTTCTTTGAATGCGCAAGATGGGCCAAATTCGTTGATGTCTTTAGCCTTAATGAGTCCAGCCACAAAAATGTTACATAATTTTGCTAAAAAATGAGCAGGAATGATTGGAAACGTATAGTATAATCCACACACTTTATGAGTTCCCGAGTGGGCGCCGATTGCATCATTCAATTCTGCTTCGTCTGAGAATAAAACGTATGGAACAACAATCTTATCTTTGAATTCTTGTTTGATATCGCACCATCAGACTTCCGTTCACAAAATTTTTGATATTATTATCGTGTTCTAGTAACTGCATATTATGAATCGATTCATGAAAGACGTTACCGTATTCGAAAAACTTTTGAATTTGATATTTTATAGGCATAAAACAGCCTCTAGAAATTATCTTAATTTTTATCCTTAAATTCTATTATCTGCGGATTTTCAATCAGATTAAGATTTTTCAGTTCATTATTAAATTTATGTTGTGTTTGCCACGAATTGAAAAGGATTATAAATTTCCTGTAATAGTTCTTCATAAATGTTTTCTTTCGGAATGTAACTCACTTTTGTAAGCGCGTCGCAAATGGGTCTAACAATCTGTGCTGATATATTTTTTTGAAGTTCAACTACGTCTTTTCTGGCAAAGTTTTTTTTACTATAAAGTGTTAGAGTAAAATTTAAAAAGCTTTCTCTGAGTTTATTAATTATATCGATTATATCACTTTCAACCAAACCATTATCATTTTCTGAGTCAATGATGTTATCTACGGACTTACGAGGTTCTTTGCACTGGTAATTATCTGGTGCTGCGAGTATATTGTTTAAATGAATATAACTGGTACTGTCTTCAATAGATTTTTCGTTCAATATTTGTGTTTCAAAAAGAATTGAATGAGCATTCACAACGTGACGTTTGAAACGATGCTTGTCTTGGAAAGCCATTTTCGGAACGCAGTTAGTACATTCGTATTTAAAATTAATTGGAGTTCCATGGAATACAATTAAATGATGCATTAATATTGGTAACGAACATATCGTGTCTTTACAAATGAAGCAATTCATCTTTGACGCGCTTTTAGAAATGCTAACAATTGCAACTATTTTTCGATTTTCGGCTTGAGTTGATATCGTAAAAGAATTGGTATATAAAACACCAGAATAGTTCGCAGCTCTCAGGAAATTCGAAATCTAACACGAATTTCAATTTGACGACGACATCCAAACAGCGTAGGAAAGTTGGTAACTTATATTCTATCAGTCTCTGTGTATGTCCAATAGCATAGATGCGAGGAGATAACTGTAGTGACTGTATGTTAGCAGATTCGGGTTCTTTTCGAAGTGAAATCAATGCTTCTCGATATTCTTCGTACGTGTCAATGATACAACAGACGTCGTTTTGTGCTTGTACTATTGTTGGCAATTTCTTGGCTGATGTTCTTGAGGGCTTAACGATTGCGTGGAAAATGGTACATAATATGTAATCACGAGTATCTGAAAATAAAATTTTCATAATTGTTCTCGAATAAGAAAAAATGTTACCTTGTGAAATCAATATGCATGACTCGGATAGTGTATCTAACAGCTGGATTGAATAATGATCTTTAATGTTACTTATTCGTGCGTAATCGATGAAATCAACTGCGAATCTCTCCCAATAGTCAAAAACTGTCTCCAATCGCTCAGAGGTATTATATAAATGATTGAAATCCGTGTCAATCTGAATTTTAAAAAACCTTTTCATTTCACATTTCATACTTTGTCTAGTACGAATACTTACCATCTAGTATCCATTTTCATCTGTTATTCTTGGCCAATCATTCAATAAAGTGCGCTTGTCACTGTTTTTATCCTGCTGAATGTTACGAAAACGCAGCAAAAACGATTCCGCCCAGTGTTGGCGAATGCGCTCTTCTGGTGCAATGTTATTGCGTAACCAGTTTTTAACAGTTGACAATCTTTCAATCTCTGAGAGAAAAGAAAATTTCATGTTAAATGCTAAGAAAGTGTTATATAATGAAATCAAATGTTACCTTTGTCAGATAGTTCTAGAGCAGAAGACTTGACATTGCTGATATGATCAGCTACTTTGTCTCGAATGCGCCTGCCGAGGTCTTTTTTACTACGATTATGAAACCGGTCATACAACAAGCCGGATGGGTGCTTTTTATTGGCCGAAATATCCCTCGGATTATAGTAGGTTTCCTGAAATGAAATATACACAATCTATTATCATAATCGCTATAGAAAAATCGGTGTAGCATTACTGCAATTTCCGGAGGAAAACGTAAAGAAATTAATTTAGCAAATTTCGCCGTGTCCGGTAGTGTGAAATGCGGTTGATTGGCTATGTAATAATCAACCACAGTGTGAGACAGTTCTCTTCTGTTCACGTTATCCAGATACTGGTGCGTTTTGTAGTATTTACAAACAATCTTCCCTTTTTCGTTCCTTACAATAATGTCTTCCAATAAACCATTTGTTACGGAATCAGAGTTCGCCAGTTTTAAATATCCAGGTACCGCGGAGCTGCACGACTCAACCTCTTCATCGTTGCGAATTGTTGACTCGTGGAATAATACACTATCATGCCAAACCAAAAGTTTTCTGCGAAGAGCGTGTTTATGCCCTGTCCATTTCGACACCGAGAAAATGTCATTCAGTGCATTTTCGTCTAGAATTTTCAAATATTCTAGTGTGATACCATGGCCTATAAAGTTATATCATTCTCAGCATTATTAAAATTACTCTGAAAAGAAATTATACAACAGTCGTGATTCACTCATATCACGGAGCTCCGGAATTTCGTCAGCATCTAGTGTAAAATCGTTTAACTTTCGGATAATGTTTTTTATTAATTTTTTTTAGAAATACTCATACCTGAGATTAAACCTTCATCAGCAATGATATCGTCAATAATTATTTCAACTTTCTCACTATCCATTTCACGAGAAACACAATTGAATAAAACCAAATTCAAACCACACGCGAAGATGTCGACTAATGAAAAATTGTTTTATTTTTTTGCAAAGCAGAAACAGTATTATGGTTATTTCCACTGCAACACGATGTTTAAAAATACTACACTTGTGGTAAACTTAAGAACCAAGAATTGTTATTTTAAAATTGTAATTATTATGATTACAATTTAACCATAATTATGGTAAAACTTAGAATAAGGTTAGTTTCATGTAGTAGAATTAACAGAAATATTCTTGTTGTTTTAATTAGACACTGGGTTTAGATTAAATGTAGACTATACTAAAATCGACTATGCATATCGAAAGGTATTCATAGTATTTTCAAATATTGTTTTGTTTAATCGAAGAAAAATGTTGTAAAATTTACTATTCATCAGAATAGTAACTTGGAGAACAGCTTTGTTAACGTATCTACCAGAAAATTATTTTCAGTGTACGGATGCACAACGAATTGGTGTGGAGATAAACTAGAGTAACGGCGGTATTTTGACTAATTTAATGTTTGCAGCATTAATATTTCTGGACGAAACCAAAATAAAGTACATCGTGTCTGCGAATGTTAAAGGTTATTCCATTCATTAACATAATAGGTACTTCATTTTGATTATAATTAAAAAAATAGCGACTGGCAAAAATACCTACCATACTAAAGTGTGCTTTCAATACTACGACTTGAAAGCTCTGAAAAACTTTCAGAATAATTTTTAATAAAGAAATTAGAGTAGGTTTAATAAAGATGAAAGTTGAAATCATAATATATAAATATAGAAAAAAATGAATTTACAAAGGGAATGGACCGTACTGATGAAAATCGGGGAGTTAGTCAGATGTCGAAATATTAAATAGTTTTAGTTACGAAGCTACAGTGACATTGATTAAATGGAAAGTCTAATTCTTAGAATTAGATTTTTTTCAGTACAATTTGCATTTGCATACAATTTGTATAAAAACTTTTCTGAATGTGTGTATGCATATATAGGGTAACAGAGGTATTTTGGCCACTTCAGAATTTCGGCACAGCTAACAAACTTTATGGGTTTAATCGATGTTAAGTAACTCATGTTGCATGAAGTTGAAGCTAATCACGTTAAACTACATATTGCGGAAGGATTTTTCAAAGATATTACAACATTTGGCGGATATTTTTACAAAGTGGGCAAAAATAAAATCAATCCTTAAGTGGGCCAAAATACCTTATGTTACCCTACTTATGGCGGTATTTAAATTAGTTCCTGAGTATTCGTAGGGTGCATTCCAAATAGAACAGCATCTATACATTCTATATAATGAAATGCATATTACCAAAATTTGCTTTCATTCAAGTTTAATAGAAATTTGAATATAATGATCACTTCATGTTCTTCTCGAGAACATGATTATTGTCCTAGGAATCGTGCCATTTCGAGCATTTGTTTATCACGACAATCGTTAACACATTTGAAGACAAACACGAGAAAAGATCCTAAGTGCAAATGAGAGTTTCTCTTTGTTTACTTCTCTTTCGATTATTACGGTTTTATCGATAAACCCTCTTTCTAACTCTTTACCTACACTGAACCCATCGACTTTGATCTGTAGTTAAGAAATTGTTGGAAAATACAGGAATATGCCGCAATAAATGAAAGAGTAAGTAAACAAAAAGAAACTGTCATTTGCACTTGGGACCTTTTCCTGATCATTTCCTTGCGCTGGAATTGCTGTGACTTCTGAAAACAAAATTCGAAAGAAAAAAGGGAATATCTATGCATATTGTAGAGAATAGACGACACATATCAGTCATTTTACTTTTAAATTATTTACCATAGTCTATATCAAAATGTAGTCAATAATATCGTTTTCGCTTGATGCCAAACCTAACCCAGTTTCCACCCAAACTGCTGTCAAACCGTTTGTTCGAAACTAGTTGGTAAGTCAACATACTGGCAACCAGCAATAGTGTAAGCACAGACTAACAGACAGGACACTCAAATTAGATTCTTCAATCATTTTAACGGTCATTTCGAATATTCCTTTATTTGGGACAGTATTCACATGTGTCATGATGGCGCCACGTTACCCTATCAAAAACATCCTGTCTGTCATCTAGACTGTGTTAATTTTTTTCATTTACCAACAGAGTTGCCATTCATACAGAATTACCCGTAATGTATTGATTTGTATACGTCCGTGCGAATTTCATGTTGGATACAGATTTAATACATATTGCCAAAACTATATACATAATTGTGCCTACTTTTATCCTTCAACGCAATACAAAATCGAACCCGTTTTGTTACAATATTTACTTGCTTCTGGTCTGCCACCACTTAATTTCGGGTGAAAACTACCAACACAATAAAAAATAGTCTAGATGAACAACGTTGAGTCAAACAAATTGTTACCTTCAAACATCGCGAAAAAGTTAAATATATTATCAACGTAATCCAATAATTTATTGTGACGATTCATTTTCAAATATTTTGATGAAATCAGGCATCCCTGCAAGCAGCTGATCGGTGTTGACAAACGAGGGGAAACCAACTAGTAAAAAAAACTTTTACTTAACACAAGGAATGTACCGATAGTAAATAGTTCGCGCAGCATAATATAGGTGGAACTAGTGCATCATGAAAAATTATTTTCATAAGAATTTACTCATACTGTCATGTCTGCTAGTCTGTGGTCTAAGGGCCGCTAAAATGATTTGACGGATTTGTGAATGTTTAGAAGATGTTGTGCGCGATTAGATGGGAGTATCTCGAACTGAAATGAGTCCATAATTCAGATTTTGTTCGAAACTTTGGGTAATTCACCTCTTGAGTTTCAGGAATTTTTATATGTAACTTCTTTCTATGTAAATAAAATACATTTAATTTCATATCTTCGCACACACCTCGAGGCATAGATGTCGTATCAATCGGCAATTTCCGAGGTCACTCATTATGTGCTAATTATTCCGCTCAGTTCTCACACAGCAAACACCACACGCACACCAAGTAAATATTTCGTAAACAAATCAACACTCCGCACTCATCGAACGCGTGCAGCTCGTATTCACGAGTACTGTTACATGGTGTTGGTGAGCAACCAGCATGGAAGTGGGCAAAGTATGCAAAGAACGCCGATGGAACAGAAATATTTCAGTTCCAGTTGAACCGTGAATTCGTTCGGGCGTGTGAAGTTTCCTATGTTTGCCTTCCGAAGAAAAAAGAGTTGTTAAAAGTGTAGTTGTTGCAGCATAAAATTTCCAACGCATACAGTGGCACTCCAGCAACAGAATGCTGTCGTTACTTGATCTTCAAGAGGCATTTTTCGCGTAATATGTTTTCAAAGGAATCGGGTTACTTTGGTTGTTTGCTGAAAAAATGTTTTTTTGGTGTGTGAAAAAAAGCAACGGCTGTGCATGAGCTGCGATAAAAGATAACGGTAGAATTCAGTTTTCGGTGTGCCCTGTTCTCCGTAGGAACGGAACAGTTCTTTCCGGTTTAGTGGTTACCCGAGATCAGCAAAAAAACAGTAGTGAAGGTGATTTCAATGAGTGTAAATGAATTTTTTTTCTATTTCACAAATCTAGTCCAGCTTCTATCGACTGAAGTTATGTACAGCAAACTGATCGTTTTTTGGAAATCCAATTAGAAAAGCCATTGACCGGTTCTCATTTGATCATAATATGTGCATTTGCACTTTATATTGATTTGTTATTGTAAACTGGAGAAAATCTGTTTTCATTTAATGAGCGATATTTATTCTGTCAATGTCATAATTACTATATTTAATGTAAGTTTTCTGTGACACACCTTAATATGCTATAACAATAGTATTGTCACTTATTTCGTGGCTGCATTTTTTTTTGCAAAGTAATACTCGTCTTGCAACTCTACAAACCGGTCCAGAGGGGCTCAGAGGTTTGCCATCAAGCAAGCCGGCTTTTCAAGTGTCGAGCCCAGGGAAATAAGCGAAGCCAGCCAAGCAGCTTTCCCGTAGTCTTACTTATTCATTGCTTTGGCTCGTTCGGATTTTGCTTATGTACCTACCTATCTTCCACAAATTATTCCATGTAATCTTTGACTTCGCAATCTTTGTACCGACATAGTGCGGTTTGGGTTAACCGAAAGAAAATGAAACCATCCCGAAATGGAATATTCAAGTTTCGTTTTGGCCCCGAGTCAGATGTCACTTGGAGGACGAGTATATAGAACTGATTTCCAAAACTGTATGATCATTCAAATTCAAGAAAAGGTTTTAATAAGCTTTTGTTGATCTTCCATCAAACGATATTTGCACAGTTCGGTGTGAAAACAAATAGATTTCTACGAATATATAGGTATCTATACTTTGTCTGACGGACCTCAGCGTTTGAGAGGCTGATATAATAAGCAAGTGAATTTGCCGGTGAGGAATGATGGTTTCTGCAAATCATTGCAAATAAATAGTTCGTTCCTGTGCCGAATCGATGCCGAAGAAGAAACCCAGAAATCTAGTCGAGATCATTGAGCGAAAGTAAATAACAACGGATGGTACGAAACGCGACTAAGAAGTTTTCCTGGAGTTGAAGTGTGTGAGAATCCGAACATAACGGCCGAATGTGAACAGATTGTAGTTGTGCACGTGGAAACGGTAGGCTTGGAAAAAAATTAAGGTAAGTTTGTGATTAAAAACTCGCTGTATTTTTCATACTTTTTGAAGTAAAAATTTGTGGCCGGTTTTTTTAAATAACAAGTATTCCCCGACAACACAGGAAATACTAGCAATTACTCAAAGACCTCGACATGTAATCAACAAGGAAGCCACCTGAAGCAACGTTTACTTAGAATGTTCAACCATGATGTTGATCGCCTGAAATAGCTAAAAGGCTTCCCTCAAATTCAGTACCATTTTGAAACTTCTGAAGATAAATTTTCAGATATAGACAAACAAATTCAAAAGTTTTATTGAAAACTTGCTTAGGGTTTCAAATTCTAAATGATAAGTATTTCAAACATTTTCTTCCGAAAAGTTTGGCTTTTGAATGGAACATTGATTTAAGTTGTTTATTTAATTTTCAATATAAAGGGTGATTTTTTAAGAGCTTGAGAACTTTTTTAAACAATAAAACGCATAAAATTTGCAAAATCTCATCGGTTCTTTATTTTAAACGTTAGATTGGTACATGACATTTACTTTTTGAAGATAATTTCATTTAAATGTTGACCGCGGCTGCGTCTTAGGTGGTCCATTCGGAAAATCCGCTTTTTTATCGACAAATTTTGTTCAGCGATGAGGCTCATTTCTGGTTGAATGGCTACGTAAATAAGCAAAATTGCCGCATTTGGAGTGAAGAGCAACCAGAAGCCGTTCAAGAACTGCCCATGCATCCCGAAAAATGCACTGTTTGGTGTGGTTTGTACGCTGGTGGAATCATTGGACCGTATTTTTTCAAAGATGCTGTTGGACGCAACGTTACAGTGAATGGCGATCGCTATCGTTCGATGCTAACAAACTTTTTGTTGCCAAAAATGGAAGAACTGAACTTGGTTGACATGTGGTTTCAACAAGATGGCGCTACATGCCACACAGCTCGCGATTCTATGGCCATTTTGAGGGAAAACTTCGGAGAACAATTCATCTCAAGAAATGGACCGGTAAGTTGGCCACCAAGATCATGCGATTTGATGCCTTTAGACTATTTTTTGTGGGGCTACGTCAAGTCTAAAGTCTACAGAAATAAGCCAGTAACTATTCCAGCTTTGGAAGACAACATTTCCGAAGAAATTCGGGCTATTCCGGCCGAAATGCTCGAAAAAGTTGCCCAAAATTGGACTTTCCGAATGGACCACCTAAGACGCAGCCGCGGTCAACATTTAAATGAAATTATCTTCAAAAAGTAAATGTCATGTACCAATCTAACGTTTAAAATAAAGAACCGATGAGATTTTGCAAATTTTATGCGTTTTATTGTTTAAAAAAGTTCTCAAGCTCTTAAAAAATCACCCTTTATAACTTTAGCTTCAATAAACACTTGAAATAATGGAATGTTCTTTAGAGAAGTATTTCACGTGTTTTATTATTTTTGAGTGAGCTTTAATTTTGAAAGTGATAACTAGGAGTGTTGCGAATCTCTAAAAAAAAACTTTGTAAAATATTAGTAGTATTTTCAATTAGCCTTAGTTATTCGAAGTCAGTTGACATATCCGTATAATCACTATGTCGGTTACGTCACTTATACTTTGGGACCGGAAGTGTCGCATGACAATTGTAAACTGGTAGCAATTTTAGAGGTGTTGTGAAACATTAGTAAGTTAGAGTTAGAATCGTTACGTTTTGCTGATATATTCCAAAGATTGCACTAGAAAAAAATGCAACAGACAAAAATGATCACCAAAAAAATCTTGGCTAAATGCCCTTCAAAACCGGGGCAACACTTGCGCCATCTTTTCTCCAAATCCTTGTCGATTTTGAAGACCTTTGCAGGTTTTCCAAAGCATTCCAATCATAACCGTCCTGAATTTTTCTATTAGGTGAGACTCTGGCGAGTTTGGCAGATTTGCCTCCTTTCGAACAAACACTCTTGGCTTCGCACCACTTCATCCCCACTTTCGCTCAATGACATGATGCCAGATTCCGCCAAACCCGAATGTCACCTTCGTGGGAAGGCATTTTTCTTTATATATTTGGCCGTTTAACAAGCCGGTCGTTGTTATATACGGATTGCTGAATTTGTTGCATCCACAGATCGCCAGCCATATCAAGTGCTTCTTGGCAAATAGGTCGATATTCGTTTTCTGAAACATTCCCAGTTCACTTGAAAAGTTGTAACTAAAAGTTGTTCTAAACTCACTCTAAACTAGTTCTCAAAATTTCACAAATGTTTACTCATTCAATACAGAGTTTTACACCGTTTTTCAATAGAGATGGGTCAGCAGAAGTGTTGGCCATTTGATCATCGAACTTTATCAATGCCCCAATAGCAGCTTTCCAACGAGCATGACTTAAAATCGGTTAACTCATCTCCTAGAAAATTGAGCGATAAAAAACAATGTTATTTATGGCGGTTACGTTACTTATAGCTAGAACTAACACATGGATCAATAAGTCCCGAGACTAAAGCAAAGATGGCGCTCGTAGTAAACCAGTAACCACGTCTTTCTAGAGTACTAACCTTTGCTTAAAACGGGTCAAAATTTTAAGTCGATCCGACCAGAAACAGCTGAGTTATCGAGGTTGGAGTAAAGTCGTTTTATAGTTTATAGTTGTCGGTGGTTCGCCGAGTTTAAACGTGGTCGTACCGACACAAATGACGCGGAACGCTCGGGTAGACCTGTGGAAGACATTACACCGGAAAATGTGAGTGAAATGACAAAAATTATAATGAAAGATCGTAAAGTGAAGCTCCGTGAGATTGCTGAGATGACACAGATATCATATGGAAGTGTATTTACTATCCTTCATGAAAAATTGATCATGAAAAAGGTTTTATCCAAGTGGGTGCCGCGATTGCTTCCGATAAAACAAAAACAGCCTGCCACAAGTCGATGAAAACAATGGCGAAATCGAACGAATTGGGCTTTGATCTGCTTCCCCACACCCCATACTCGCCAGATTTAGCCCCCAGTGACTACTGGCTCTTTGGTGATCTTAAAAAAATGCTCCAGGGAAAAAGATTTGGCTCAAATGAGGAGGTCATCGCTGAAACTGAAGCTTATTTTGAAGCGAAAGATAAATTTTTTATAAACATGGTATTGAAAAATTGGAAAAACGTTGGAACCATTGTATCACCCTAAAAGGTGATTATGTTGATGAATAAAAACAAAATTTGCAAAAAAAAATGTTTCCATTGTTAGTCTCGGGACATATTGATCCATGTTTGAACTTTAAACGTGATTGATGACCCAGTGATAGCTTTCGAACGAGCCTGCGCTTGTTAAAATCTGTTTAGGGGCTGTGCATAAAAGACGTCACACTTTCTTTGACGATTTTTTACTCCCCCTTCCCCCCTTTGTCACAAATTGTCACAGAAGCAAAGACCCCCCACCCCCCCTATGTCACATGTCACGAATTCAAAATAAACATAATTCATCTCAATATATTCTCAATATGTATGACAAACCATACAAATATGAGGGAAAAATCGATTTATTACATGCTGTCATTAGATTAAAAAATATCCCTAAAACTACAAAATCATCGGAATTATTTTATTAATATCAATTATATAAATTAACAAAAGTATTTGGTTGGAATTGATGAAACATTTAAATCATATGTTTTATTCCTCCTAAGGGTACACAGATATATTATTGTTTTAGGTAAAGAATAATATTTCCTTAGTGTAGCGTACAGGGCTGAGAAAATAAAGACCAAAACCTCATCAAAACGAGATCACTGACGGAGAATCTTTTCATTATCAGTTGATCAGTGAAATTTAAATCACATCGATCAATATCGGTACTGATCTTCCGTCACACAATGGGTAGTGATTTTGAGCTAAAATGATTCTTGATTTATGTAAGTTCAATCATTGGATGATTCGATAAGCTTCGATGTTGGTGGAGGAAAATCACATATGATCAAGATAAGACATGACATGATCTACGTCTGAAATCGTTGATCTCCCGCCCTTTTTCAAATGGAGTACAATTGAATAAAGTGCATCAGAATCAGATAAGAGAAATTCTTATGATATACTATTATCAATGCTAGAAAATCAAATTACTGAAAAAATTGTCAGTGCATAACTTAAGTTAAACCGTTCGAAGGCATCTTTTTCTTTTTTACTCATATTTGGCAAAATTTATTAATTTCGCTAATTTACTCGCTCCTCCGTGCACTTTTGCTGATCACAACAGAAATGATTTCCTGCATCACTCATTTCCGAATTTACAAGAAGAAGCTTTTACATCAACACGTTTTTCTATAGAATGTAAACGTTTATTGTGGAGATTTTTTCAGGAAATAGGGCAAAGCAGTAATATAATTAGGTATTTCAAAAATGCGCTCATTGAAAATATTGGACGTCACATTCCAAAAACCTCCCCCCCTCCCCCCTGTCACAAAAGGTCACGTTTTATGAAACACCCCCCTCCCCCTTGCGTCGTGACGTCTTTTATGGACAGCCCCTTAGCCGTCTTCGAGAATATTGTGCGGTATGACAACTGCACACACAGACATTTTCTGATCTCGTTGAGCTGAGTCGGATTGTATATAACATTAGGAGTTTCCGGAGCTCGGATCAAAAGTCGATTCCAGCAATTTTTTGTCTTTCTGTAGAGATAGGCAAAAAGGTACTCTCTTTAAATACTTGCATCATTGCACATTAACCGATAAGAAATCGGGACCAACGATAGCACTTTGATTTCACGGTCACAGAATTCCTAACGGTGCGAGTTGGATTAATTCTGACACGAGCATTACAGAGGAATAAAACATCAAACAGTTCTTGGGGATCGATTTAGGTTCTTCGTAGAACCGAATTGTAGTATTTAATCTATTTGATCGTCGAAACTTGACATCGCACAGCTAATTAAAGGCTAATTCTAAATTAAGATTCATCGATAACTATTTTCTAGCAATTTGAATTTCGAGGCAACAAACCAACCGAAACGTAACAGATGACTAGGAATATACCACGGGTGGTTAATACCAGAGACACAGTCAGACTGACGTGAATACAATGTGAACTGGTTATGACTAATCGATATGAATCTCGAATTATCTCAAATGACTTCATGAACATTAAATTGTTGTGCCCGAGTGTATCATTAAGGCCAGGTTCCTCCCAGCAATTTTCAAAAATCAAAAGAATGTTTTTTCGTAAATTGCTAGAAAAGATTCTTAGCTATGATATAGAATTAGTCCCGAAGGCACGCGCGACCGAGATGTTAAAAAAAAACGGGTATTGTTCCCAGGAACAAGATAGGCAAACACTGTTCTTGATAGCAGATTTGATCACAATTCAATTTATTTCCGACTAATACAACTTCAAGCTACAATGAGTTTATCACCTTAGGTTATGTTTGATAGAGGATATTAGGATTAACTACATAACAGTGTGCCGTTCAAACTCATAAGATAGAGAATATCTTTCCTGCGCTAATACGTTGTTGGTACTGTTATGGACACATAATAAGTATCAAGCATATATTAAATCAATTCATTCTTACTTGTATCTTCACTCAGTTTTACTGATCAGCAGTCAACAACGTGACAATCACCGAATTCACTATATAATTGCAAAATAATAATAATTCAATTCCAAATGTACCCTAATACTAACTACCTGCTATAATTATCTTTTAATACACTTGAACTTTATTTGAAATTTCAGTTAAACTGAGCGAGGTTTCTGTTAATCTCTTCGGTGGTTCAGCGCAGCATCCGTTCCCTTTTTTTTTGGAAGAGTTGCCAGTCGTTAGGTTTCGGTGCCAACAACGGGAGACGGTTTCAACTGGGTGTCTTTTTCGCAGTTTTCAAACACTATTTTCGATGCTTCCGAAATCGAGAACCAGGATAGCCGGAATTAGTTTGATAGGCCGTCTACTAACAATGACTAATGGTTGAAAAAGTTCCGAGCCCAGTTTAGAACCTTTTTGGCTTCGCCGCTTAAGTTGTATTTGGATGAAAATATAAAGCTTTGAATGAGATCATAAGACCTTAAATTTGAACCTAAGTTTGTGAAAATCGGTTACGCTGAGGAAAGTGAGTAAGTAATAAGCTTAGTTGTTGATTTTCGTTTTCTTTATAGCATGCACGAAATTGAACAAAGCCCGCTGTGTGCATTGTGTGTAAAGGCGAGTTGTGTTTTCTTCTCCCGTGCCAGCTCGTACCAGTGCGTTTGTATCGTCATTTTATATGGCGGTTTGAATGCTTTGACACTTACTGCCGTGTAATTTCGGAAACGGAAATCAGATCCGGATAAAATTTCACAGTAGCTTTTAAGTATATATGGGCTTTAATTTAAATCAAGATTTGTGAAAAGTGATTCAAGCGTCGCTGAGAAATCGAAGTGAGTAGAACTTTGGAGTTTTTTACTTTCACTATCTTCGGTACTTCCGGAACAGGAAATGGGAGACTATTAGCGCCGAATCAAGTTTATATGCCCACAAACTAGAAGAATTTATCAATCAGATTTATAGGATTTGTACTTGTTTTTGCCATCGTTTGTCAAAAAATGCTTATGAAATAGAAAATTTTCAAATTATTGCACTCTAGAAACCGGAAGTCGAATCCGGATAAAATGTTCTTGCAAATGTTGAATAATTTCAAGATCTTTTGTTTACATCTTTGTTGGTGAAATTCGGTTAAGCCATTTGCGAAAAAATTGAATGCACATGTTGTTACCCTATAACTCCAGAACCGAAAGTCAGATCCAAATGAAATATAGCAATAGCACGCTATGAGATCATAAGACCTTTCATTTGAGTCAAAGTTTGTAAAAATCGGTTCAGCCATCTTCGAGAAAGGTGAGGGCATATTTTGGTCACACACACACACACACACACACATACACATACAGAAAAGTCGTTTTCACAGTGATTGCATAGACTTTCTATATGTGAAAAACAAAAAGGGTCGAAAAATGACTTCCATTTGATTTTTTCTCGATGAAAATTTTTCGTTCTTGTTCCGACCAAAGCCAATTCGATACAGAATACGAAACTGTTTTGCTTTTTGCTTTCCTATGATTGGTTTCCAAGAAATACTGACACTCGTCAACTGATGGAACGCTATTTTCAGAGCCACCATTTTAAAAAATAAAAAAAACACATTTGTTTCGTGAAGTTAAATGTTTTTTATCTTTAAAAAGAATAATTTGAAAAAAAAATCGTTTTCCTAGAGGAACCCGGCCTTAACTTGTTCCTCTAATCAACTCTGCGGTTTATGTTGAACCACGAGGTGGCATTAACAGTTCAATACAAACTGTCAATGTACAGATGAGTCGAAGACGAGAGGTAAAACAGATGAATGTGAGAATCCGATCCTTTCCGAGTTTCCAACGTTGTGCGGTGATATTTCATTAAATTGCAATACACCACGAGGTGTGGAATAGCTTTGTTGAACGTCAACAAAACTAATGATGCGCATTGTTTTACAATACTGTCTTAATGAATCGTGATCAAAAGAATTCAATGCATAGAGCAAAATAATAAAATACAAATAATAATCTCCGGCTCATTGCTCAAAATTGTTGGCAGCGATTGCGCAGCGCATTATCTTCCCACACCCACAATTGAAGATCTGCTTGGCAGAGGTCAAAGCATTCAGCTGCATCTCATTCCGTGTGTTCGTACGAAGGATGGAACCAATCCTCTGACGTAGTTTTACTGTCAGGTCGGTTTCGGCTATGGGGGAACTATCTTTTGTTTAGCATCACAAGTCAGATGGAACGCTCGAAGAAGCTGTCAGATGAACAAACGAATTATCGCACTCGCTGAAACGTGAGATTGAAGCTCATAATAATTGTAGACTGTAGCGTTGTTGTAGTACACAGTACAATTACAATTGGTTTCGTGCTTATTCGAAAACTTCCCCATACCCAGAGCCACATGATGGAACAACAACAGAAGTCCTATTAGGCTACCGAATTCCAGTAGCTTAACTCTTCAGCCGGTTTGATGACTTTCATCTCATTATACAAAAGTGAAAAATAGTTCCCATTTAACGAAACACTGTCGTCGAGCGGCACCCGCGATCACTCTCTACTAGCCGGTTTGGTGTTTGTGGGTGTGTGTGTGTATGTGAAAACCATACCTCAACACAAGCCTATTCTGCTGGGAAACAATCCCAGCGACTTTTGGATGCAGCAGTCAGCTAAAAAGCGAACGACAATGCGAAGCGAAGCGAACCGGTGTGAGAGGTTGCATCAGTGTCAGACTGTTGATTCAATTGAAATATGTTAATCAATCGACAATTAGATTTTTTACTGCGAGTCGATTGTTCACTTTAGCGTATCGTCTTCGATAATTACTTGATGGTTGTAGTTAAAAGCTACTATTAGAATGAGATAAGCTATGTTCATTCTTTTTTTTTTGCTAGCAACCTATTATTTCATTACCTTGTCTGACTGTTATCACTTTACCGTGTAACAATTAAACCTGCAATAAAGCGAAATTTCAACCAATTAAGCGGAGCAATCTTTCTCTCTCGCATTACGATCAATAACCAAGCCACTATTACTATAATGATATTAGCCTCAATTCAATCGAATTAATTTAGAAACAATTTCATCACAAAACGATCGGTCGGTCAAGTCGTTGAAATGTTTGCTTTCATGCAGTCTCTCAACTAGCGCCCCCCCACACACACTGTTGGCGCTATCAATTTGACGATTCGTCCGACCACAGACTGATAATAAATAGCGACAATATTTCGCACGATCGGACACACGACTGTCGACGCCAAAGCACACAAACACAGCAGCAGCAGCAGCAGCTGATCCGTTCGGTGGTATTGTTATCAAATTCATCTTCTTGCTGCACCCCTCCGAACCTGCGGATGGTGGTTGATAGAAACTTGCTTCCGTAGAGCTACGACTTGTGACTAGTGGGAACTTGTTTGAAGCTGTTTAAATTTTCGAAATATAATAACTCAATTAATGACGAGATTTAATGGTCGGCGCAAATTTTAAATCTGTGTTTTGGTTATACATGCAAATAACATTAGTCCAGGACTCAGGGAAGTGTTAACTGAATCGAATTCCGATGACCCATTTCGTATACAGAGCAAATCGTTTTCCGAGTGCATCGTTCCATCGACCAGCCTCGCCTGAATGAAATGTTTTCATCAAATGGATAAAAGTTAGTTTATGTTTTTCAGTTTTTTATAATCAGTTATCATTTTCAAATCTTACCAATACTCCAGTTTGCATTCAATGTCCTATTTCTTTCCATTCTGATTCAAATATTCAGTCTTCGGAACCAGCCAATTACACTCACTCCTACATAAAACACTAATAATTAGAATAGAAAAATTATCTATACCCAAACAATTACTGTTACTCAAAAGACGTATTTTGCTTCAAATGTCGAAAAATTTAAGAATGAGATTAGAATGCGAATTTATGGATAATGCAAGGAATTCTATAGACGGTTTTAATAAAATCAAGTTGAAAAAAGACTGAATAAATAACGTCAATCACATTAGAGTTTTCACGCATTCTCAATGAAAGAATCCAATCCAACGACCTCATATTCGTTTTTTACTGTCCCATTCGTAAATGACCGCATCCAAAACAAACGAAGAGAGACGAAGTATTTTCGTCTCTCATTCAAACGAAAGAGAGAGTAATTGCCAACATCACTCGTTCGACTATGACAAGACGAAACCAAATTAACGTCTGCAGGGTGAATCAGTAGAATTTCATTAACGTCTGCAGGGTGAATCAGTAGAATTTCAATTCTCATTCTTTAACCGATAGATTGAAAATCTGTGACGTTTGGCTATAAAGAGTGATAAATCGAGACAATTACACCCCATAACCTTTTTGGAAACCCAAACTACTGCAGATTCGAGAACTCATTATCGATTCTCAAAGCTTTGGTTGAGTATCGGCACTGTACAGTATTCGCTTTCCACTGACAACCGAAAATGACTGAAAAGGCAAATGAAAGAAAGAACACAATTTTGAAACTACTGTTCCGCTTTTGTCGCTGATTGGACTTGGATCTCGTTCTCATAATTTTCAAGCGTAGTAGAGAGTTTATTTCTCGTCATTTTCGTCTATTTTGAGTCAATGAAAATTTCTTCTATTAAATCTGGTTATTACATACAAACCAATTTGCACCCTCTCATTCTTTTACTAACGTCGAAGGCGATAGCGCTCAGTCGACGTTGTTCTACTGACCAAATGTCATCATTGACACACGGGGAGGTATGAGGTATGAACTTTGAGTACTTATCTGAGTTATCTCACCTTTTGACCACCAAGTCTTCTCTTTTTAGGCTATTTTCTTGAAACACAAGACTCGATATCGCAAACATACATTCTGTTGAACATGGCGTACTTTAGTTTAATACTTGTCTTTAATTTGGTAATTAGCGAAAAACTCTAATAATTGATTTTCAATAATCTTCTCTTGATCCCAATTTTTAAGCACCCGATTCATTTTTTTTCAATTCAAGTTAAAGACTGTAATCGTTTAGTGCCTTTTCTAGACTATATGGTGGATGGATCAAATTTCCGAGCAGAGAGCGAACTGAACTGGCGTGTGGAGCGTTTTCTTGTGGGAGATTTCTACATGGACTATGAATGCTATTTGAGCTACGTAGTGAACATGTGCAGTGGTTTTGCTTAATTAGCAAATTGCAGGATAGTTTAATTGTCAAAAAAAAAAAACGATTTTCCCGGATAGCGAAAGTTACAGATTCGAGTCCTGTTCATTCCTGCTAGACGTTTCGTCAGTTCTTTTCCAATAACTTTCCCGTTGGGAGCTGAGAAACGTCAAGTCGTCCCTTAGTGACGAGATACTGCAGTGTGTGGCCTGACGTTGTCCTGATAGAATACGACACTCGTTCGGTTGGTCAAATCTGACCTTTTCTGGTGAATGGTAAATAATTTTCAATCTTGAAAAAAATTCGCAATACAGAAAAAAAGATGATAATTATTCTAGCAATTTTTCAACTTCTTGATCCCGTCCGATCTTTTCACGCGAGCTAAAATTTTATTGATATTTTCTCGGCGATGGCAGAACCGGTTTAAACAAGCTTGGGTTCGTTTGAAAGCTACTGTTGAATTGTGAATAAAGTTCGAAGATTAAACGGCTGGCACTTCCGGTTCCGGAGATATAATGGTATAAGTGACGTAAGCGACAAAACACGTTCTTTTTTTACCGCTCAATTTTCCCAGAAATAGCTTTGCCGATTTACACAAGTCTAGGCTCATTTGAAAGCTACTATTAAATTACTGATCAAGTTCGAAGAAAATGGCTGTCACTTCTGGTTTCGGATATATAATGATACAATTGACGTAAACGAATAATCGCACATTTTTCATAGGCTGAAGTTTCTCGGAGATGACTTAAAAAATTTCGATAAACTTGTGCTTGTTTGAAAGCTAACCTCTGACGTTAACTTCTGTTCATTTTTTATACAAATTCATTCCGATTGATTCGGATAGTTCGCAAAAGAATGGTTCAACGCTTACGTCACATATTCGGTAACATTCCTCAAACCCAATGTATCAGAAATAATATATTTGATCTTGATTATTGGCCACTTTCTGGAATAATTGTGCGAATAGAAAAAAAATAGTTTGGTCGGTTACGTCACTTATACGATTATATCTCCGAAACTTGAAGTATAAGTCACATGATCAAATTTTGTAGGTTACGTCAATTACACCGTTATATCGCCAGAACCAAAAGTGCCATCCATTTGATGTTCATACATGATTCACAGCTCAATAGTGTCTATCAAACGAACCTAAGTTTGTTAAGATCGGGTCAACCAACTCCGTCAAAATTCAGCAACTTTTTGTCGGATTCGTCACTTATACCATTACATCTCCGGAACCAGAACTGACAGCCATTTGATCTTCGAACTGGAACAATGACGCAATAAAGGCTTTCAAACCAGCCGCTAAATTTTCGCGCAGATGGATTACTCAATATTCATCTCCGAGAAAATTGAGCGGAAAGAAATATTTTGGAAAGGGACACACATATAAATACACAGAGATTTTCCGATCTCGTCGACCTGAGTCGAATGGTATATAACACTAAGGGTCTCCTGAGTTCCAATTCTATTACCTTCCTATAGAGAAATAGAAAAAATCGACTCCATGACCTTTCTAACCTATTGAACCTTTCCATGAGCTTCAGTCCAACGTCTGGTACTTATTTGTTATTATTGATATCGCTTATTTAAATCCGGCTTTAAACTTTAGTCGTCGTTCGCCGGGTTCGCCTGGTAAACTTTTTTCTCTGGCGTGTAGTAGTGGATTGAGGTTTCTTCAACATTTACCAATCGACAAATCCAACCAACTCCCTATCAACATGACTAAATACACTTGCGAAGTGCGCTCACGTTTGCATTCTCATTTGCAGAATATAACTCAAACTCAACTCGCGCATCCCGCTGCCATGTTTGTAGGATTTTACCTCAAAATAGGCTCCACATTCAGTAATTGCTTTTTCATTTGGAGTGAAAGCGAACATTTATTTGAGATCAGCGAATAGTCAGTAGTCAGTAGATGATTTTCATTTTGATTCCGAAGTAAAGTGATGGATCCATATTTTATCCATCGTCACATATCGACGCAAAAAAACTAATTTATTACTTGCAAACATGACTAAATGACATGACTTCTCTGAATCTTATGAAGTTTTCATTCGACTGTGAGTAAACACGGCATTAGGGTGTCAATATTTTGAGGTCATCTATAATTCGGTAAAGCGGTTGTTCGATACTAGCACTATTGGACATGCCAAATAGGACGAATTTTACGCCAAATCGTATTCGGAGTTGGCAGCACCTTTTCAAAATTGAATGAAACTTTCCGGCCATGGGAACTTTATCATAAAAATACACTTAGGATTGATCTAGACTGTCTACTTTTGTTCACCAAATTTTCTCCATTGAATAGAGTTGAAAAGTGATCAATCCTACAAAAAAAAAAAAAACTATTGTACTAGTGTTTATTAAAATTTATTTATTAAAATTTTGTTAATTAGTCCAATAACAAAAATGAAAAAATGCTATTGGAATCTGACAAAATTGATTTAAAATATTTAAACTCGATTTACAAAAATACACACACATATTTTGATTTGAATGTATTTTCTCCAAAGATAGTTAATTATGTTTCCTGTTTAAGTGTGAAGCTTGAATTCACTAGTACAATTTTTTTGTCGGATTTGTCATTTTTCGACAATAGCCATTTCAACAAATAAAAATGGTAAAAAAAGTTTGTCCCTTTTTCAAAAAACAGTCTAGATCAATTTTGGAAAAAGAAAACAAAGTATTCGATGATGGCCAAAAAATGATGACCAGAAAGTACTCTTACCAGAATCTTACGAATTCGGGAGGTGGAATGGAATATGAATAGGCCGGCTTACACAACCCGACTGAAACACAGCGATTGACCTCCGGAAAAGCAGAAAGTGTGACCGTGTTAGCGACGAGTGCCCTACACGAACTCTAGTCGTTTCATTCTCATTTCAGCAACGGAAGATCCTTTTGCAATCAAAAGTATTTTTACTGGAAAAACTACGATTTTCTTAGTCATTGTTTACTGTACGCACAGATAGGCAAATGACTACTGAATTAACACAGCACCGAATGTATCTTGTAGTGAAACTAAGTTCAAGACGACTTATTTGCCTTTACAAACAAATAAACAAAAAATCGTTTGCATTTCTAAGTTGGACGTCGTTCTGAGTAGGAAGTTTATAGCATATGAGATCAGAGTTCCAGCCTTCCTTTCTAACCAACAACTCCTGGCATCCTAACGCAGCTTCAACCGCAACCTCTACGGTAAATAACTACAATTCGACATGCCTAATCACAGCTTGTATCGCGGTATTGCACTATAGAAAGTGCATATTGAAATCCTCGATTCTTGCAGTACTGCTCCAGGCCGAGGGTGGGAAAATATTTCGCGCCGAACGATGATAAAGCCGGTGGAATAAGGAGGAGTCGTCGATGAAACGATGTTCGCCGTCGACCGACACATAAACGTGCAGTGAATTGAAATCAATTTAAATTCATTGAGGACAGTAGTCTTAAGTAGCGAGTTCCAGTGGGCTACCGGTCATTCGATGGTATACCGTTGCACCTTCCTGCACTTCGGTCGTGTTCCTTTGAATAAGGAATAATTTGAAGATTTACTCGTCGTACTAAAGCGCGGCCATAGCAAGCAAGCAGCTGATCAGTTCAAATCCATCCAAACAGATGCCATAAATCAGCTGCGGTGGTGGCGCGTGGGTTTTCATTGATTCGGTTACGTAAACTTGAAACCGTTAGACGTCGAACCTCGTGTTCCTAACCTACTCCGTAGAAGAAGAAAAAAAAACAATATCCGCATAAATTATGTGACGCAGAATTAATTTGAAATCAATCGTTTGTGAGCCGATAGTGTGGGGAAGATTCGTGTGCATCCTCGGTCGGCGGCTGAAATCGGATACTTAATGCCGCTTGAAATGTGATCGATTGTTCTTGATCGATCGGGCAGAAAGTTGCTTAGGAAAAAAAACGAGTTCCTCCCCTTTCGGTATGATGCATGGTGAATCCGGTCAACCGCACCGCGGCTTATGATAGAATCGGGTTCTTGTTTACACTGAACTCCTCCTACGGATAAAGTCCAACCGAGTAGGGCAGCTTTTGAAGTTCACGGTTGATTCAAAATAAGAGAAAAACATAGTTTTTTTACTACTGATAATAAACTTTGCACCGTTGCACAAAAACAGTCTGATGCAATAAAATTAATTGGTAACCACTGGGACCATAAGAGCTTTCGTTTGAGAAAATCGGTTCAGCCATCTCCGTGAAAATGTGGTGAGTTTCATTTTTAGATATATTTGACTACAATTTTTGGTACTTACAGAACCGAGTGCACACAATTTTTATACTTATCAGCCGATAATTCTAGATCCGGAAGTCATATCTGGATGAAATTTACATTTTATGGAATTGCAAAATATTTATTTTATTTGTGGAAATCGGTCCAGCAGTTTCATGGAAAGACGAGTGCACATTTAAAACAAAAAGTTTGAACATAACACCTCGTTACTCCGGAACCAGAAGTCGGATTCAAACAAAATTCAATAGCAACTGTTAAAACTGGGGTCTGTTATTTGAAACCAGGCTTGTAAAGAACGTTTTAGTGGTTTTTAAGTTAATCGAATGCACATTTTTTTTTGCGCATTGTTCCTCCTTACTCCCGAACCGAAAGCTCGATCTGGGTTGATTATGGGACCACGATACCTTTTATGGGAATCTAAGTTTATGAAAATCGGCTCAGTCATCTCCGAGAAAATCGATTGCATATTTTGGTTATCTGTTATGCAAACACACATACATTTAGTGATCTCAATGAACTGAGTCGAAAGGTATATGACACTCGGCCCTCTGGGCCTCGGTTCAAAAATCTGGGATAATACAGAAATTGCATAACCTTTTTATATGAGAAAGACAAAAAATAAATTGAGTTAATATTGAAAATTGTGTGATCTTCGACACCTTTCCTCATAGCTCGTTTTGCCTTTATCGATAGATTCTAAACATGCTAACAACAAAATGCATGCAAGACGCTTCTTAAACCTGGAGAAGGAACTCCTCATAATTAAGAAAAAATTTGGGTATTAGATACCAAATACAAGAGCCTACTTCGTTCCAAGAGGTGTAGCTATTAACGACATTTTGTCGAGGTTTCGCCAAGATAAACCTCAATTAGCACTCTTTAGAACAAGGTTCGAACCGATGGGTTTGTTGACTTTGTTAGAAACGTTTGCCCAAATTCTTCTCTCCTCCAAATAATGGTTCTATTGATAGCCCCTTTTCAGGGACGAAATTTTCGATAGCACTCCTATCTTGTAACAATAATGCTCCTGAGTTGGACAGAATTAACGTCAACTTGGTTATCAATCTGCTTGACCTCGAAAAAAAGCATAAATATATGGTTTCTCCTAACTGGAGGCAAGTGACATTTACAGGCATCCAAAAGCCAGTAAAACCAGTTTTCTCCTATTATTATTGAATAACAATCGCCAGGATAAACCTCAATTGGCACTCTTTAGAACAAGGTTAGGCGAACAAGAAATCGTAACGTTGGCATTGATAGCGAGGAATGCTCGAACCGATGGGTTTGTTGACTTTGTTAGAAACGTTTGCCCAAATTCTCGTCTCCCCCAAATAATGGTTCTATTAATATCCCCTTTTCAGGGACGGAATTTTCAATAGCACTCCTATCTTGTAACAATAATGCTTGACCTCGAAAAAAAGCATAAATATATGGTTTCTCATAACTGGAGGCAAGTGACATTTACAGCCATCCAAAAGCCAGTAAAACCAGTTTTCTCCTATTATTATTGAATAACAATCAGATTCGGAATTACGGCGCTAAAAGCGTTCAATATAGTGTACCGCTATGTAAAGTAAAGAAATAAAATCCGTAAAAGTTGTTCTAAATTGAGTTGAAAACTCTTCCGATTCGAAGGTCATATCAGTTGCTGTTCATACGAACCGACATCGGTTATACCCCGGCCCAAGTAATCCGGTTCCGACAATCGTGATCAAAAATTCCAAAATAATCTCATATTTTTTCGTTTCGTATTCGACTCATTAGTGCGCTAGAAGTTTATGTTAACCTGTTAACACCACCTAGACAGTTTAACAGAAATCGCTAAGCAACCGTAAAGTTAATAATCTCCTAAACATAAACTCAAACCGCTAAGTTAGTAATCTAAGGTCTAGAAGTGTCTAAAAAGTTGCACGTGAGCAAGACATTCGCACAGAAAACTTAAGCTCGATCTGGATTACGTCTCCGAACCGCACCAAAAAACAGAATGTAGTTACAAAAAACCATGCCCGGAAGTTGTAAGACCATACGTTAACTAAACCTCGCTGCTGCGTAATGGATGACGAGACATATGTGAAAGCGGATTTCAACTAGATTCCTGGAAACCTGTATGTGACTGCCAAGGATAAGTGTGAGTGTTACCGAGAACCTCCGGAAACAGAAGATGTCGAATTTCGCCAAGAAAATATTAATGTGGCAAGCGATTTTTACTTGCAAAATGGACAGGTGTATTTGGTAGAGTATCTCCGAAAGTGACTTCTTTTTCTCCTGCGAAGTTACTTGGAAGTTGTACAATGAGATTTTTACGAAATGCGAAAGAAGCATTCTCATGAACGCGAGGAAACGTAGCTTCTCAGTCAAAAGTTCTACAAAGCAATTAGTCGAGATGAAGTCCCTAACAAGTTCTAATTCGTTTTTACCGATCGATTCGAAAAAAATTATGATCTGGCAATTGATTTGCAGTTGCGGACAAAAAAAAGATAGGACTTCGTGTCAAATCCGACTATGGATACTCAATAGTATATTCAGAAGTCCCGGAAAAAGACGCATTCTTCCGTACATTAAAACTGGACTGGATTAAATGGACCTGTGGAGTTTTGATCTGATTTGGCTAACTGTCACTACAGTGGTATCGAACCCACTGCCCTCTTATTGAGAAATGTTTGACAATCGTCGATAGCCGTTATAATCGTCAAACTGAAGTTGAAAAAGAGTGCTTGCTCAGGTGCTCCAGGATGCGACAGAGATGGAGAGATGGTGGAACAAAATGGCCGCTCTGATGATCCAGCAGAGTGTCAAAAATATGATCAGTGATATTTGAAGGACATGATCGAGATTTCATCAAAACCAAATCGTAATAATTTGTTCGCTGTTTTTTCTTTAGTCGATAAATTACCTCAATTTCGAGTGCTCAAGTCCAGATATTGACTCAAGCTTTATGTTCACTCATTTAGGGACTGTAACTGCTCAGGTTAACCGATTTGTGCGAAGTGCACGTGACTAATTTTATCTTCTTTTTACGATTCGTCTTCGACTCATCAGAGCATTAGCAGTTTATGCTGAACTACCATGCCACTTCGCACTTCAGCAAACGTTATTTCAAGGCTTTTCGCAAAACACTGTTTTACAGCGAAGTACATCGTCTTAACTGATGAGTTGAACGAAACATCATGACGATTTTGTGACCGCGAGGTGACTTTAGGCATTCAACATAGACTGTTAATGCACAGTTGAGTCGAAAACGAATCGAAAAAGGAAACCTTATTCTTCTGTTGTTTCTTTACTTCAACGTCGGCAAAAGAACAAACTGCTAAGTGCAACAAGAGTAATTTTTCTGATTATGATGGTTTTGTTATGAAGCTTGTAATGAGAATTGTTCAACTCTAATTTGAATAAAACCTCCTTGTCACTGTTATTATTTACGGTAAGTTGTTTCGTGAGTTCCATTGTCTTCAATTTAAATTATGCTTGAATAACTATCATCTTGTAGCTGCCTCTTTCTGGATTGACCGGGATCAGAAAAGTTGCACAATTCATTAAAAGCATTGGCCACCGTTTTTGTTTCTTTCCTCAACCGTTGACCTGGATAGTGATGGTGATGATAGCCAAACTGTGCCACGGATTCATGAAATGCAGTGTAGCTGAAAAAATCTTCTACTCTTTGCAACGTGCCGGTTTCTCCCGTAATCCAATTACTGTAACTGAAATTGAAATACTCGATACAACTTGCAACCAAGGACACAATCAACGTTATCAGCCGTGCATCGCTTTCCCGCTTTCCGGAGTTTGTCCAAAATAATGAAAACCCTCTCAACCCTTTCCCAGAAACGGCTGCCCAATTCATGGGCACAAACCAAGCAGTCTGCAGTTTTCAAACCAAACAACTTGAGAAGAAGAACCAGCCCGCAAATCCGGCATCTGTCAGCCACCGCCTGAGTCGCTGGCATTTCGTTGCAATCTTTCGAAACGAGAGAGAGTACACATGTCCCACCACGACGCTGTCATGCGGAAATGTTCAAAAATACATGCATTGCTAAGTTTCCACCAGTTATTATGCATTTCCTCCGATGAGCACGCTTCCAAAGTAATATGTATAAACGGTGGTTGACTTCGTTAAATCCACATTCCGTCACCCTGCTGTCATATCCAAAGTCTGGTTCCAGGGATCACTCAAAAACTACGTGACTTTTGAGCTAACCAAAACTTCCGAACGCGCAAAACATATTTCATCATAAATAGGCGTAATTGAAACACAACCCCATCGTAATATCAGGCAACATGACAAAAACTAACCTCTAACACCCGCCCGTCAACATCCCGTCCATCATCCATCAAACGAAACCACCGAACGGACGTTGGTGGTGGGGGGGAACTGAAAAAAAATTGCACAGTCACAAGGGGCTTTACGACATCATCAGCATCAGCATCCATCCATCCATCGGCAAACAGCTCTCGGTGTCGTGTTGCCTATAACCATACAGCAAAAGACGAATACGCTGTGTGTGTCGTCTCCCCCGATACCGATTTGTACACGGAATGTTCTGACACGACACGTCCTCGACGAGGGTCTCCTTCATTCATGTCTGATGCACTCTGGTTAGGTTTGGTTTTTTTACTTCTTTGTTTGCCTTCGGTGCGGTACGGTGGGTTTGCACACAGGATTTGATCGACCAACTAATCTCATATTTTCAGTGAAAACTTTGTAGGCGCGGGGCTTCGCTAGGGAGCTGGAAATACCGAGGGGTTTCGGGGCTGTTTGAAGTATTTCTATCTATGAAAAGCAAGTATCAGTATGAATATATTGAACCAATCATTCATTTAGAGCTTTATGCTAGAATTAAACGGTAAAAATAATAGAAAATAAACCTTAAAAAGAAACTGCCCAGCTTTGCCGAGAAATTTCTTATCTGGCAAGCAATCTGTGAATGTGGAAAGTCAATCTTTTTCATTCGACACATTCACAATTGCCAATGCCTACAAATGCGATTTCAACACATTCCTGAAGTTCCACGGACACTTAGGCACTGTTTTGGCCTCCTGCCATTTCCCGAAACTCCATTCTTGACCAAAAAAATCACATCTGTCTAGGTTTATTCGTTTCAGCAAAGATCTACGACTTAGTTGAATCTGAACAAACAGCAGAAATGACACTCGTAAAATGATTCATTCGACAAAAAAAAGTTATCGGGTTTTTTTTCTGAACAAGATAGAAAATGATTTGCGTTGGTAGTTAGAAAAAAAATGAACAAATGCACGTTCATTTGACTATGTTCGAAAGTTAGATAACGCTGCCTAAAAAGAAAGGAGGGTCAAATTCGCTGGAAAAACAACTCTGTCTAGGTTTATTCGTTTTACCCAGTTTATTCAAAGCTTAGTTGAAAGAACTGCAGAAACGACACCTTCGCAAAATGATTCCTTCGACGAGAAAGATTATCACTTTTTTTTCTGAAAAAGACACAAAATGATTTGCGTTGAAACGATGGTAGTTAGAAAAATTCTTTTTTTTTAAACCTGTATTGACTGAACACCCAAATAAACAAATGCGCTTTCATTTGACTCGAAAGTTCGTTAACTTTAATTAAAAAAAAGGGAAGGAGAGTGGGTCAGCTTCGTTGGAAAAACCACATCCGTCTTGATTTATTTCTTTTACCCTGTTTACTCAAAGCAAGAGTTGAATCTGAACATACAGTAGAAATGACGCTTTAGCAAAATGATTCATTCGACGAAAAAGTTTATCGTTCCTTTCTTGGAGAAGACAAAAAGTGATTTGCGTCGAAACGTTTGTAGTTAGAAAAAAGTCGTTCTGAACCTGTACTGACTGAACATACAAATAAACAATTGCACGTTCATTTGAGCTTAGCTGATTCTGAACAAACGGTAGAATCGCTGACTAGAAAGGGAAGGAGAGGGGATCAGCTTCGTTGGAAAAATCACATTTGTCTAGGTTTATTGATTTTATCCCGTTTACTCAAAGCAAGAGTCTGTAGCTTAGTTGAATCTGAACAAACAGTAGAAAAGACGCCATCGCAAAATGATTCATTCGACGAAAAAGATTACCTTTTTTTACTGAAGAAGACACAAAATAGTTTATGTCGAAACGTTGGGTGTTAGAAAAAAATCGTTTTAAACCTGAATTGACTGAAACCCAAATAAACAAATACACGTTCATTTGACTCTGTTTGAAAATTTCGTAACTTTGATTAAAAAAGGAAGGAGGAGAGCTTCGTTGGAAAAATCACATCTGTCAAGGTTTATTCGTTTTATCCTGCTTACTCAAAGCTTAGCTGAATCTGAACAAACGGTAGAAATGTCGATAATTAGAACCAAAAAATCGTTTCAATCCTTTATTAACTGAATACCTAAATAAATAATTCCACGTTCATTGAACTTTAGTCGAAAGCTCGCTAACGCTGACTAAAAAAGGAAGGAAAGGAAGTCAGCTTCACTGGAAAAATCACATCTCTCTAGGTTTATTCAATTTGACCTGTTCACTCAAAGCTTAGTTGAATATGAACAAACGACAGAAATGACACTTTCGAAAAAATATCGCTATTTCTAAAGAAGAATATCGCTTTTTCCTGAAGAAGGCGGAAATCATTTGCAGCGAAACGTTGGTAATTAGAACATAAAAAAGTCGATATTTAACCGATGAGTCCAAGACAAAAGTAAAATAGTCCGGTGAATGACCGTTAGTAGTCTAAAGTCGGGTATACATGATATAAAAAAATTAATAAAATAGATATTTGTATTTAATACATACCGGTACCTATGCGGTACCAAAACTCCCAAAAAACTACAAAGTTTTTATGGCCGTCATTGAATTTCATTCTTATTGGCGCCTTAGTAAATACATGGCACTTCGGTGCAAACAGCACTTCACGTCTGCTTATCGGTTGTTCTGTTGAACCGTTAGAAAGTGTTAGTAGTTCAACACAAACCGCTAATGCACTAATGAGTCGAAGACGAAACGTAAAAGTAAAAAAAATCTTACTGGCCTCCTTACTGGTATCTGGCAAATGTAAGGCAATCAATTTGCCCGGCCGCGAAATTCCGCACGATGCGCTTTAAATCAGTCCTTTTGCAAGACAAATAAAATAGGTAGGTTCGTTTTAAATACTTGCGTCATTAAACGTCATTGACAGTCAACAAAGCGGGACTGACGAGAGCAATATATTTGTCCGATCGCAGACGGTGCTAACGGTGCGAATTTCATTAACACTGACACCATGAAATGGATGAAAATATCAAATCTTTGAGTTCGATTTTGGTTTTGGAACTGAATTAAGTTCAATTTACTTGGCATAGACATAAGCGATTCAACATAAACTCTTAATGCATTGATGCGTCGAAGACGAAAGTTGAAGCTAACTAAAACAGGTCATGTACGCTTAGCACAAACCTATAGCCTTGAGGCATCAAAACTCCAAAGTTAGTTAGTCATCTAATAGTTATGCAATGTGCTCGTGAGATAAAAGTGAGCGAAATAAGTTTCGATTATAATATTTTTCTTTCTCAAAATACAATGTCGTAGTAAAAATGGAACGGAAATGTTTGTGCTTTGGCGAGGAGAAAACTCGAAGTCCTTATATTCATTCTACACTCGCGTTATCGCGTTGGATAGATAGAGGTGTCGGTTGGCACGATTACCCCGGAAAATGTGTTCGCAAGTGGAATGCCGACTAACGCGCAGAAAATTTGCGTGTTCGAGCCAAACTTCTACTGTGCAAAATAAGCCGAACCTAACATCCTCTACCGCATAACCGTGTTTTGCTAATCCGAGGAAAACTTTTGTCAGTTTGATCTACTTTCTAGCCTAGGTCAAGGGTTACACAGTTCAACAATTAAGTGCTCTGGAATAAACAAAATCATTCATGCATTGCGAAACCTGGTATCTAATGATTTGTTTATCTTTTTTTCTTTCAGGTGAGACCAGTTACCAGTGTATCTTTCATATTTTACATTTCGTTCTGGTAATCAGGTAAACATCAGGTAAAATATTTATCGATATTTATATTGCCTTTTTAATTTGGTCATTTTCACCGTCAATTGTATCATGTTTTTATCCTTCTCCCAGACTTCATTGCTCAGATTCCATATCCTAGCAATGTAATTGCCATGAAAATTAGTTGACATTCTGTCAGCAAAACTAGTCATTTCGCCAAAGCCTTCAATTCCTTTAATATCGTAATTGGAATTGATTTAAAATAAAGATAAGTAAAAGATGATAGTGTTTACGCCCGTTTTGTTGACCTAGATTCGAACTAGGTATAACTCTCGATGAATTTCAGTAAGGTTCTCTCGCACATTTTCACTGTACGCGCAGATAGGCAAATGATTACTGAATAAAAAACACCGAAAATAACTGTACGAGTAGTGCACGTTCAGACATATGCACAAGTTCATGCGTGTTACGACTGAATTTGCAATATGTCAGTGAACGTCAGTACTTTCATAGGTTTTACTTCACTTTCATAGGTTTTAACCGTTAGGCCATTCGCTTCACCGGGCCAAAAAAACTTCCTGACCCTATGTGTGGGGTTAGGAATCGAAACTGCTTTCAGGTTCCATATATTTCATACCAGACGAGTCAGGTTACGTAACAAATTTCGTAGTTAATATAATTGGCCTGGCCACCAGTCTAATGTCGGTGAAATGATTCGCTGCCTACAGATTGTGAGGTCTAATGAAAGCTATTCAGGGTATTCAGAGGCCAGCATAACCCAAAACGGTTCGTATGTCCTTAAAATAATATGGCGAATAAATTGGAATAGTTTTGCGCCCAACCTGGAAGATTTTTCGGTGTCGTCATCTCCTATGATAATTTGAATTTAAAAAATTCACTCTGTAATTACAGAATCGGATAAAATTCAACTATTTTGTATGGAAATATAAGTCTTTTAATTTGCATTTTTGTTTATAAAATTCGTTTTGACCTTTTTTGGGAAAAGATTGAGCTCTTCTATTCCCGAATTTATTAGGAAACTGCAAATTTTGGTTATTCATTAAAAATCTATTTGTTTCTATAAATCCTGGATAATTGATGTGGCGCAGAGTTGAAATAATTGTGTTTTTGTCTTTTTTTTAATTCCAATCACGATATTAAGACTAATGAAGAATTCGGAGAAATTACAATTTCGACGAAATGGCGTTCGGCGAAATGCTCCTTTCGTCGAAACGGCTTTCGTCGAAATGGCTTTCGGCGAAATGATCCTTTCGTCGAAATGACTCTTTCGGCGAAATGGCATTCGGCAAAACGGTTTTCGGCGAAATGGCTTTCGTTGAAATGATATTTTCGTCGAAATGGCTTTCGAAGAGATGACTCTTTCGGCGAAATGGCATTCGGCGAAATGACCCTGATCCGATGTGAACGGTATAAGGCATTTGCTCTAATATTAGTGTATGAACAAAAAGTTGCTGTCGAAATTTTTAGCGCTAGTGTCTAAAAATTCATAACATTGGTAATATTTATTGAATCTTAAAACCTTTCATTTGAATTTTAGATGGAGGAAATGGGATGAGCTTCGAGAAAAGTTCGTGACATAATTTTACTTTCGTTACAAATATCATCCCGTAGTTCCGGAAACAGAAGTCGGATCCAAATGAAATTCAGTTTTTAAAGTTTGAGTAAATTTCATACCTATTTTTTATATTTATAAGAAAAAGGTATACATTCCAACCATCATTTGAGTGACTATGCAAAAAAGCTGTATTCAAAACTATTCCAAATTGTAGGTCTTGATCAGCCGATGTAGTTGTCAAACGAAATGATTTTGGCTATTCCCTTCAAACAAACGGCACTCAACTCGATTCCTTAGGGACAGTTAAACTGAGCTTAGCTCAAGCTTAGACTCCAATGAAAGGAAAAGTGTTCTAGATTTCGTTCAAAATAGAGCATTGTGTAACCATTGAAAGGCTTTTTTGCAAAATCTCATCGGTTCTTTATTTTAAACGTTAGATTGGTACATGACATTTACTTTTTGAAGATAATTTCATTTAAATGTTGACCGCGGCTGCGTCTTAGGTGGTCCATTCGGAAAGTCCAATTTTGGGCAACTTTTTCGAGCATTTCGGCCGGAATAGCCCGAATTTCTTCGGAAATGTTGTCTTCCAAAGCTGGAATAGTTACTGGCTTATTTCTGTAGACTTTAGACTTGACGTAGCCCCACAAAAAATAGTCTAAAGGCGTCAAATCGCATGATCTTGGTGGCCAACTTACCGGTCCATTTCTTGAGATGAATTGTTCTCCGAAGTTTTCCCTCAAAATGGCCATAGAATCGCGAGCTGTGTGGCATGTAGCGCCATCTTGTTGAAACCACATGTCAACCAAGTTCAGTTCTTCCATTTTTGGCAACAAAAAGTTTGTTAGCATCGAACGATAGCGATCGCCATTCACTGTAACGTTGCGTCCAACAGCATCTTTGAAAAAATACGGTCCAATGATTCCACCAGCGTACAAACCACACCAAACAGTGCATTTTTCGGGATGCATGGGCAGTTCTTGAACGGCTTCTGGTTGCTCTTCACTCCAAATGCGGCAATTTTGCTTATTTACGTAGCCATTCAACCAGAAATGAGCCTCATCGCTGAACAAAATTTGTCGATAAAAAAGCGGATTTTCCGAATGGACCACCTAAGACGCAGCCGCGGTCAACATTTAAATGAAATTATCTTCAAAAAGTAAATGTCATGTACCAATCTAACGTTTAAAATAAAGAACCGATGAGATTTTGCAAATTTTATGCGTTTTATTGTTTAAAAAAGTTCTCAAGCTCTTAAAAAATCACCCTTTAGTAACTAGTCATGGACGAAACTTTGATTAATCTTTAAACTCTCCTTATTCTGAGATAAATGCATTTTTACACCAAAAAAACGGATCAAATTAATCTGTACTTCCAAATGGTTCGTCGAGTTTGAAAATATGACCCTACAATCCGACGCTCATTAGTTCGCGATTTTAAATATAGCCACTTGCCAATGCTAAACAAAGTCGTTGAAAAACTCTCTTCCTTAGAAGCTATAAACTTTGGTCTGTTATTAGAAATTCCCAAGACAAATTTGCCGATAAGTTCTAATGAATCTGATCCCTTCCGAACACACGAATAAATATTGGCGAGCCCCTAGTTTTCGATTGAGGCTCGAATGAGAAACCCCTTTCCCAAAACTGCAGAGGTGGAACCCCCTCTCCGATCCCGTCCGGTTCTTTTTCTGCTGTCTCTCTCTCTCCCTTCGCTATCAGTCATTCATTCAAGTTCATGCCAATAATAAATAGGCTCTCGAACATGTCGGCCGCCAGTCGACTGCTGAAACCGCAATTTTTACCTCCCACCCCCTGCGATATTCCGCACTGTAATTCTTATACAAATCGGAGCCCTCCGTTCCCGTTTGTTCCGGTGGTGGGAAAGAGGCAATCGTTGCTCGCGTGAGGATTGATGTGTGGTGATTTTTTGCCTGATCCTTCCACCGAGCACACGCGGGTGGAGTTGTCTTGAAAGGATGTGATGGGTTTCGGTTGCTCTCTTCGCTTAGAGCTGTTGTAGAGTTGTACCAACGGAGGACAACAATAGGCCTGTGAGAGGCGGGGCAGGGTCGTGCGTTTTTCGTTTTCGAGCAGGAGTGAGATCCGACAACGGATGAGGATAATTTCCGTGGCGGATTTGGTTGATCGAGTACGAATTTTTGCATGTGTAATGCCCTTGGATTTGGGTCGAAGTAATCATGCTCATTTAGCAACCGTCCTCGGTGGCATTAGAACAAGTTATTTTTCTTGGCAAAAGCGTCTCATTTTGTTTCCCGTTGGAAACAGATCCCGTCGCCGCTTTTTGTTTACGTTTTTCCTACTTCAAAGTCGATTGCGCGCTAATTACAGCGCGATTGTTTCGTTTTCCAATTGTTGACCAATTTCAAAGTCGGAAAACCCGACCGAAGATTTTCCACCCGGTTCTGACGCTAAACAGATGGCGGCACCTGTTGTTGACTTTTTCGTTTTGTCTTGCCTCCGCGGAGATGGCAGAATAGAGGAAAATTTACCGTGAACCGGTCAAGTCGACACCGCATGCATGCTTGCAGGAAACACGCGGCATTTCATCCTCTCGAACGGTCGAAGAAGTAGGGCGCACCGGGTCCGATGTTTTCCTTTTCCCCGCACAGCAATTTACAAAATAGATACAAAATACGGAAACGGGATATTTTTCGCAAACATTTCCCTGACTCTCCCCGAGTGGATGAGGCACGCCAGCCAGCAATACACGATCGCTAGAGAAGAGAGCATTTGGATGTTATTGTTTTTGAATTTAGATTTTGTTATTTTTCCTCTGAACCGCTCTTACCGAGCCGTCATCGTTTGGCACAAGCATGATGATTTACTCTGCTACTGGGGCTTTTCCGACACTGGTTGGACTTGTCTTGCCTTGCCTTGGGAGCACCGATCGAAGCGCAGCCACAGCCGCTGAAGTGGGATCAACCGGCTAAATAACTCCCTGGAGTGGCGAGAATTGAGTGGTTTATTAATAAAAACCTGCCGTGTTTGAGAGTCGGGTCTGCAGGGCACTGTGAGATTTTCGCTGGTTATTTTCATTCAATTAGTTTAAAACAAGCTATTTCATAGCACGAAAAATATCAAAACAATATTATCTCATTGAAAATATCAGATCTGGCAAGCGGTTTGTTGATGCACAACGTAATTAGTATCGGTCAAGACGTAAAGTCATATTTTTTTCGGTGTCTGAAAAAAGCAATGGCTTAACAAACAGACTGCTGCTAATTTGTCATAATTTTAACACCCGTGTCGTGTAGGTGTGCGGGCCGGGAAGAACACTCTACCAAACTGACTAGTTTCCCGCTGCGACTGAGCAGAAAAAGATAAGCTGCTGGAAGCAGGGTAGTAGCTAAACGGAGACTATTCGTTACTCAAGTTAAACGCAATATCCATTTTTTTTTATTTAGTGAGAGGTCTAGTATAATATAAACCAGTAACCAGACAGGCTTATATTGAACTGCTGCTAGGCATAACATTTCAACATAAACTGTTTGGCACTGACGAGTCGAAGACGAAACATGAAGTATAGATGTTTTATTGGTAAATCGATCATAAGTTTTTCCTTATTACATTCACGAGTTAGTATTGCATCTCTCTCGGCTAGCAGTAATAGAATGGTATAAATAATAGGAAACATAATGCTTAGTAGAAAATTGGTTCACGAAGGACTACGTCTTTGTTTTTTTTATATAGGAGATAAATTTCAAAATACCGTATTAAGGTAGCGCTTCGCCGTGGTCACAGGAGTACGCTGCCTATCCCGGGGTTTCACGCACTTTACCCAAAATTATGAGAAAACGGGGAAGAAAACGGAAATTCCAAGAACATACGATTCTAGATAATTAATTTTTCTATCGATTCGTATATAAATTGTGCCTGACAAACATTTTTATCGAAAGATTTCGTGCGAGTTATAAAAATAAATGAGTTTTTCCTTATTCTTTCGCACGCACACAATGTCAACGCATGCATTGGGGTATGCAAAATGCTACATGCGGTAGACGCTAACAACATTTCTTTTGTTTTCGTTGTCCGTTTTCTCTGCGTAAACGTTGAATATAAATGAGTAGAAAATGTAAGTAAGTGTTACTACTTTGTAAAATAATTTCTATTCATGTTTCAGTAGAACCAGAAATCAGTAATGATTTTCATCGCTACTAGCTTTGACGCTTTGTTGAAAGCGTAGCACATCCCTACATATGCGAGTTGTTTATAGCGAGAAAAGGAAAAAAGAAAACCAAATTTTAACAAAACTCGCACGAAATCTCGCGAAAGAAAAGCTTTCTAACTGATATTTTTCGCCAAATGCATAGTAAAATCATTTACCTACAATCGTATGTTTTTGATTTTTCGTGAATCGGGTTAGTATTTTAGAAATTTGCAATTTAGGGTGAAATTTCGGCGACAAAGCAAGAGGAAGCAGAGAGTTGTCTTGCTTCGACCTGACCACGGCGAAGCGCTACCTTAAAACCGTACAACCAAGGGACGGGTTTTAAGCATCTACAGCTCAAACTGCTTGGAAGTATTTATGCGCATCGATTGAAGTGATTAAAATTATATATTTCATATAATTGGCTGTCGAAATTTCAAACAATAGCGAACAATGAGTAATATTTCCCGTGTTTCAATCCATTATTATAATTTTCCCTAACAGAGACGTCAGTTTTGTATACATAAGGTCACGGTTTTCATAGCAAGTTCGCTCTTCAATGTGTGTTCTACATTAAGGAAAAGCCCCTTCTTAAAACAAGATCCAGTATCGAACCGCCTCGCACGTTCGTTAATGCCGTAGAGAAGATTGCTGTTCACATCAACAAGCGGCTACGGATTTATTTTATGCACCGTTCGCCTCACACAACAAATTTTTTCATCGAAATTCCTCTGTTTCTTCGCATTGGAGGAAAACACAGGATGACCTCGATCATGAAGTACTGGATGATCGTTAACAGCACTAAACTAAACGATTTGTATGGAATACAAAAAAAACTGCCTACCTACCAATAGTTGTGTAGTCCTACGTCAACAGTTCAAACAACCTCCATAGGGCCGCCATAGTTTTTGCAATAAGTTTCCCAATAGGAGAAAGTAAACCAATTGGTCGATAACTGGATGCTGCGACTAGGTTTTCATCGAGTTTGCGAATACGAATTATTTTTACGATTTTCATCTATCAAGGAAGTAAGTTTATGTAAAACTTTATACCAAAAGTCTCCAGAAGATTTTCAAAATGAAAATACTGAACATTTCTAAGAGCCTTAATGTGTTTCCCAATGATTCTTTGTCCTAATTTCGCCATAATTCATCTCAGTAATTTTAAATGATGATGATCATATTTCTGAGCGACGCCGGTTTGAACAGGAATTAAAACATGCTAATTAAAATTGTGAACACACTCGCACTTCTTGACTAGGTTCTGAGTTTATCCGTCGGCTGTGAAGAGTATTTGATCACCATAAAAGGGATTTGTTTGTTGACTAGCGCATTGGGATGGTAAATACAGCTCAATAAAATGGATGCCATGTCACATCAGATAAAGAAGAATTTGTTTCGAAATTTATTTTAATTATGTAAATTCTACGATTTTCAACTGAAATTGGTTTCCAAGCGAACACGCATTCAAAATCTAGGATGAAACCGAACATTGCGAATAAATGGCTTCATAGTTTCCATCACAATTGGAGCATGAAAACTTATCTACAGTTCTACTCATCGGATAGATGTCTTTAGGATGCAAACTCAAGTAGCGTAAGTGACATATAACAATTTTTTGTTTCTGGCAACGACAATATTCAATTGAGTTGTCGATGTTATTATACCGTTTTAAATTAACCCATCGAACTTGTACACTGAACATAAAACGTACTTTTTTTTTAATATTTTCAAATTGTTTCTTTAATTTCCATTGAAGTGCATCAGACGATGTACCCGAAAAAATTTAGAGAGCTAAAACCCGGGATCGCAAGTTGTATCGCGAAAATTGCCACGGAGCTTTCCTGCGTGATAATGAAAGATAAAACTTATATGCTGCAACACTTTAAACAGCTTCTCGGAATGTATTTTCATACTGCCATGCAACGGAACGGAGTAGAGGAGCATTTCAGGACGAAGAAAAAGAGCAAGTTTCCCAAAAAATATTTGGTTTGGCAGGCAATTTGCATCTGTGGTCGAGCAAGCCAAAGCTTCATTATCACCGAAATGGTGAACAAGCAAACCGCGAAGAGTGCCTTAAAAAGCGAATGTTACCATTTCCTCGCTATTATGGGTTCATTTTTCATCTTGTTACTACACCAAAGATGTGTTGGAATAGTATAAAGCGAATGAAGTCCATGTTGAACCGAAAGAAGCGAGTCCACATAACTGCCTGAAGTTGCGACCTATTGAGCGGTTTTGGGCTCTCGTAAAGAGAGAATTTACTCAATATAAACAACATTCTACAGCTTTAGACAAATTTCGAAAATCTTGAACGAGAGTAGCTAAATCGGTTGCAGAGAAGTCTGCACATAACCTAATCACTGGGGTAAACTCAGTAAGTTAGTTGCTATTTAGTTACGGTGGTTTTGTACTTGTTGCTCAATTTTTGTTTTGTTTCAACTTATCAAGGAGAAGTACTTCGTTAACTTCATATGAACTTAGCAAAGTAGACGAAAAAAAAACAAATTGAGTAGCTGATTTAAAACCACCGTAACTGATTAATAACTAATTGTCAACAAAATGTTCACCTATTAAGTTATCATCGGCGATAGATACTTCGCTTTGCGAATAAAATTGCCCTAGTCGATATATGGAAGCTGCAGATTTGAATAGAAACAAAAAAATGTTCAAATACGAAAGGAAGCGAAAAATAGTACACAATATTAAAAAGTTAAACGGATAAAATGCTTTGCCGGCGCCTTGATTGAAATTCATGAAACATGTCAATCATTACTTATTATTCATGATTTCATGCGCAAAATAATTGAAATCATGAACAGTAACTCTTTTCCCATGAAATATTTCATGATATCAATTATTTTGCTCATGCAATTTCATGTTTCTTGATTTCATGATTTTTAATCATGACGCCAGCAATGGATTTTTATCCGTGTAGAGATTAAGAAAACAACAACTTTGTTACACGTCAGACTTCCGGAATGTTTGTTTCAAATGCCCCCGGCGAACGACCAGTGTAAGGCTATAACCGATGTATTGTAATAATAATGTTTCAAATCAAGATCAAAGTTCTTTACTCTAAAGATGCCTCTGAAAAAAAATTTTTTTGACATGTTTACAGTTTGAATGGAAGGTATATATTTAAAAATTTGAACACAGGCATCCTGTTCCTCAAATCAGATATTTGGTTTCTGATAAACCACGGAACTGAAACCGGTAATTGAGATGCCACCCTGTTCAATTTCACCGTCCATTGAACCCATTCAAGTGTTGCGGATTCACTTAACACGACCAGTTTGGTGACCTCTTAACGCATGCAATGAAACAGAATTTCAGTCCGTTCGTCATCAGACCAACTAGACCAAACGGTGTTAATTAGAACAGACTCTCGATTTCAAAACAGTGTCAAACTTACCGGTTTCCGGCCGGTCGTCAACTTCCCGGAGATGCCAGGCTTGCGCGAAAAATGTGGTCCCAGAAATAGAAGTCATCCGACACACACACACACACATGACGATTGCGCTGCAGTTCCTCCGTTTCTGACGAACGAAGGCAAAATTGTAGAGTCCGCCGAAGTATTTTTACATACCCGCGCAGTAAAACCTGGCGTTCGCTAGTACAACGAACCGGTGGTGGTGGTAGGCAGCAGCTGCCGCTGTCTCAGCATGATTTCACTCATGTGTTAGAAGGAGGTTCGAAGGAGCGGTGCGCGGTACGGCAGGTGGCATACGATTTACATCAAGTCAGCAGTTAATAGCTGCCATCATTATTGCAAGTTTTATTTTTTTCCGTGTCAATAGTGCAGATCATCGAATTAGGTTCACTCACAGAGCGGAGTGTAATTGTTAGTGTCAAAATTACTGCAATTCGAATGCTTGAATATCAGTGAAACGTGTTTCAAAAAAATGAATGCTTATTTTACCAGCAAACATTAAAGTGACAAATTTTATCTCTAAAAATCCAAATACAAAATGTCAAACCGAAGATCTCAAAACTAACTGCTTAACATGAATCACCCTACTGCAAGCATAATCTTCGGTTTAGTTTTGTTTGTTATTGGAAATAATCAACCGAATAAAATTAGTCCAATTTAACATATGCTGGTGGCGCTGTGACTAACCAACGTTGTGACTGAAAAAAACGATAGATGCAGCATTCCGCTGATGCCACCCCCATCGTTAGGTGATGAGTTCATTAACTTTTTACGGAACGATGGCGTGAAAGTGAACAACTGCACAGTATGCAAATTGTTTTTATTACTGCTGTATTAATCAATGTCACTTTTTCGTTGGAGAAAAATGATCAGTGCTAGAGATGTTGTACATTTGGTACGCCTAAATTATTAAAAATCTGTACAGTCTGGTCTGAGCAATTTATGTGAGTTCTTTTGAGAAGCCATTTTGAAAGGTCTAATAAACCGTTAATCAAAATCAGAGAGTAACTAGACAATCTTTGAATGGCCGGCCAATGGCGAATTCCATTTTGAAAAAATGTCTCGTATTTTGAGGTAATCCAAGTTTGAAGCCAATTTTCGATTTCCGCCAGATTGTGCTGCATCCGTCGGAACAACAAGTATTCAGAAGGAGTAATGTTAGAAGAATACGAAGGGTGCGGCAAAATGTCCCACACATATTTTTTCACTACTTTTGCGACATAATGCCGAGCGTTGTTATGCAGGAGAATAACTTTATCATGTCTTTACTTGTATTCCGGCTGTTCTTCTCGTAATGCACGACGACTCAAACGCATCAATTGCAATCAATTTTTTGGTTGTCAACTTGCGTAACCGCTCAACGTTTTTCTCTAAACACGATTTTGATAAACTGGTGCCATGAAAAAAATTTGATTGTTTTTGCTCAAATTTCAGTAGCATTTTAAGCACATTTTCATTATTAGAAATTGTTATTAGTTACATTTTTTTCAAAGAAATACACACCGCCTGCCTATACTACACTATCCAGAATCTGGCTCTCAAATTCTTTTACTTCCAAAGTTACGGTTTGATGTGATTTTGTCCGATAACCGTCCAAATTTTGGTAAGCTTCTAAATATCTTATGCAGGAAATTAAATCAAAAATCTAAAATGGCACAAAATGGTAAATTCAATGTCAAATAACCAGCTCATGAAAGTGTTAGCTACATCAGCGCGCACCGCACGAACATCGATTTTATCTTTTTCAACTTGTTCACGTATCGCTTGACACTGAAAAGCTGACACTGTCGCGGGCTTTGTTGTTCGGTTCCCTATTCAGTTTGACCTACTCCCCTTCGCGAGCGGGACGGAAATATGACTCGCGGAATAAAGGCGAAAATTGGCTTTCGGATATTCCTCATTTCCACATGGTAACGGTTCATCGATCCGTTTCCGGTTCTGCAGTACAGAAGAACTGACAGATTGTATCGGTACATTCCGTAAGTGTGTAAGAATAGCAGGTTTTCGTATCAGAAGGTCTTAAAAATGCGATTTTTAGAATCGAGTTAAATGTTGGTTCTTGTTCAAGTCTTAGGAAATGATAAAACCTTCGAGGAAGTTTGAATGGCATCTGTTTAAAATAGTAGCTTACTGTAATACTGCGTTCTTAAGGATTCTAGTGTTCAGAATCAAGCTAGTGTTAGAAAGCAAAGTACAGACTAAAGATAATTTCAGCTGTTTTAGAAAATAATAAAATTGGTTATGCTTTTCGAAAATGAGCCAAAAGCAGTCTGGTGAATTCCACTCATTACTCGACCTTTAACGGCAAGCTATGAACAGCAGTGAGGCAGCGCCTGGCACGAGAAAAAAGTCATCAAACACTTCAAGATAAAAATATGAATCATTCCCGAGAATAGAATCGTTCTCGCCGATTACCCTCTGGCCAAGACATAATGAGTCATTGTGAATGCAATTGGTACCAAGAACTCAACTGTCTTCCTTGAATTTCCATTCTTTACTAGTACTCAGTTTTTCGAAAACTTTACAGTTGTAGAAAAACTTTCGTATTTTCCCTTTTGAAACCCACTTTTGGTATTAGTGGACGCTTTAATATAGTACCATTAACCGTTAAGGAAGCCTATCAAACTCTAACCAATCAGAACACGTCATAAAGTTCGCTTTTGTGTCTCGTTCGATACAGTCATAAGCCACTTAGGGGATATTCAGTAGTGTACTATCAGGAATCAGAACTAATTGGCTCAAATGCAACGTTCCCCTTGTTGTTTGGAGATTTGTGCCTTGCCGTATCTTCTCATCAATTTCCTGGTGGGAAGGGAAGGATAAAAGGAACATGGAAGGGAATTGTGAAGTGAGTAAGGTAGGAAAACAGCACAAAACATAAAGAAACAAATCGTTCTGCAACCCCGAAATGATGCTGAACGATCTGCAGGTGCCTAAATGCACAGTTCATAAAACCTCCAACCCCCGAGAGAATTCAGATATTTCACAAAAGCGACACCATTCTGCATTCCCGGAAGAATGTAGAAAAATTCGCAGTATGTACGAGCAGAAGTAAATTCGGCACCCTATAAAGGATGCCAAACAATCTGCTAAAACCTATTTAAGGTCAATACAGAAAATAATCAATTCACTCCAGGAAGAACGATGAACCCTTCTGACTATAGCCCCATACCACATTGGGTGAGAAACGATAGAATATCCTTTAATTTTAGCTCCGCATATACAGACTCAACCATGTATGGAGAACCAAAAACCCGGATACGTAGTTACGTCAATGCGGGACAGTTACATATCAGATGATATGAAACTGTCGAGACGACAACGGAACGGAAAACATCAATTTGTTCGAAAAAACAGACGTTGTGATCAAAAAGAACAATTTTAGATGTAAAACTCAAAAACAACGTATTTCAATATTGCTGCTTCAACCACAGAATTTAATTGTTGTATATTTCAAGCATAGCGGGATTAAATACAGTAAAAAAATATAATTTATTTTGTAAAGACAGTCATACCGGAGTGTGGACAAGATGTTGGTCCTGATTTCCGGATTCGGTTATGGCGGGAGATATACATGAAAATCGTTCATTCGTTTTACGGAAACCTTCGGTCTCCATCTAGAATGTCTTTTTTTGTTGTCATGCAACGGAACGGTATAGAAAAAGGCAAACAATATTTGGTATGGCAGGCAATATGCAGCTGTGGTCGAGCAAGCCGAAGCTTTATCACTATCGGAACGGTAAACAAGGAAATATACCGTGGAGAATACCAAAAGAAGCGATTGTCATTCCTGACTCTCCCTCGCTATTCTTGTTTAATTTTTGTCTTGTCACTACACCAAAGATGTGTGGAATGGTATAAAGTGAATGGAGACCATGTTGTATCGAAAGAATCCACTTAACTGCTCGAAGTTGTGATCGGAAAACAAAATCTGTTTTTTAAGCTCCGAATGCCTCCGAATGACTGACACTAAGAATCCTTCCAGGGCGGGGGCTCGAACATACGAGAACTGATTTGTAAGACCAGTACCCTATGACTTAAACCGCTAACCCGGGGCGCAGATGGCGCTTCCTATAATTATGCATATTTGTTTACGCGTTATCCTTCACGCGGGCGTACTTCTCGGCATATACGGGTATAAATTATTTTTTCTAAAATAAATATGAGAATTTTCGATGCCCTGAAAAGGACAGTTTTATTTGTGGTGTTGATGATGAAAGGTGCTGATCACGATCATCCAGTACATCCTCGAATGCGAAAAAAGCGGTATTTCGTTATTCGAAAATAATAATGAAGATCGAAATTGGCTAAACTTCTTGAATACGTTTAGTCGATATGTGTGTTATTTCTGGCTACAATATGAACTTTCATTAAATGCCTAAAAATGAAGTTTAGCACGATTAGTTTAGGACACGTAAGAAGCGATTGCTTTTATTACGCGGAATGTACGTCAATATAATATTTAAGTGAGAGGCAAATATGAGCCAATGTGGGAGGTCAGATGAACACTAAAATCGTTTTAATACCTTTTATGTGTGTATTTCTAAATCTCACAAGTCTTATACATGAAAAAAGAGTTGGCTTATCGCGTTATATACTGATATAGCAGGCGTATTTAGTTCATGATATAAAACTCTCTCTCTCACTTTCATCCTAGTTTTTGCATTTGTTGTTAAAACGAAAGTTACAGATTTGACCGTTGTTCCCGATTGAGTGATACTTTCAAAAAAAGTCAACAATATATAATCTATATTATAATGTCAAATTTTAGATCCTTTTTTAAACAAAAGATAAAGACCAATATACGTATCGTTTGGAAATGGATGATGTCCAACATAGTCGTTTTTGGTATCCAAGAGGAAACATTCTAAGACATTTTTACTTCTTTGGTAAATATCAATCCGAGTGATTTTCTCCGTATTGCGACATATGTTCTCGAATGTAATGCGCGGAAAGGTCGAGAACACTCACTTCTAAAGCTTGCTTCATTTAAAAGTGGAACAAACTTTTGCTCATATTGTGGCGCTCCTGGTTGACGGATTTGGAAGTTCTTGGAGCCCACCTATCAGGAATTTTGTCGGCTTCACGTATGATTTTTGACATTCCGCAAATCGACTGTACTTAGTAAACAATTAACATGGAAGCCGAAAGAAGGGAAAAAATTGTGCACAGTTATTTTGAAAATCCATTGTGGTCTGCATCTAGGCTAGCTAAACAGCTGAAATTGCCCAGCAATACCGTAAGGCGCGTTATCAAACGGTATAAGGAAACATTGACGACAATTCGAAGCCTCAAGCCAATCGCCGGAGTGGAACTGTCGAGCGGAAACTGCGTGGTAAGATTTTTAATACGATTAAGAGGAATCCTAATCTGTCGGACCGTGCTTTGGTCAGAAAATTCGGTGCTGCCCATAGTACCGTGAGGAGAACTCGACTCCGGGAAGGAATCAAGCCGTATCGAGTTAGCAAACAGCCAAATGGGATCATCAAACAGAATAGTGTGGTCAAATTTCGTGCTCGGAAACTATATGGCCAGGTGCTGACCAAGTTCGACGGGTGTCTTCTGATGGACGATGAAACCTATGTCCAGGCTGACTTCGAGCAAATCCCACACGGAGAACCCTTCGATCATAAAATTGCGATATCGCAGTTTTTGATTTTTGCGATAGTTGATTTAACTAATTTCTTTTTGATTCAATCAAAATGGTTTTTGATTTGCATATATTCAAGTAGTTGAAAAATATGTTGTTTTGAATGCTGTCAAATGCCGGAGACAGTTGAAAGCAAAACAATAATCGCAATGCAAAATCAACAACTTTTTTAGTTGAAATCTGTTCGCGTCGCTTCAAAATGTCAATGAAAACAACATCGATGGTTAAAGCGTTTGGTGAAATTGTGTTCATTCGATTTGAGAATTTTATGATAACAAGTGATTATCTAACAGCGGTGTTGTGATAAAGTTAACCTTGTTTGAGATGAAAAAGATTTGGTGACAAATTAGAAAATGTTAATGAATGATCATCTCGTAATCTTTCAGGTATGCGCAAAAATTTTATGCTTCAAATTCGATCATTATTTACTTCCAGCAGACTGTTTTACTTCCAGCTGTTTGATACCGATGATGATGTTCATGCATTAGCAATAAAACGCTTTTTGACATGAATTTAATTTATAAAAGTAACAGGAGCGAAGGGTTTCAAATGCACAGAACGCGCTGCGATTGAATGGCGCGTTTGAATTGCTGTCGCAAAATTCCAATTCCCAGCGGTTGATGCACCCAAGCTCATATAAATTGACTAAAATTATCAGTGCATAACTTTAGTTCAACCGTTTGAAGGCATCATTTTAGTTAAATTTAATAATTTCGCTAATTTACTCGCCCCTCCGGGCACTTTTGCTGATTAGAAACGTTTTTCTACATCAATCATTTCCGATCGAATCAGAAGTATTTTTTTAGAATTTAGATCTTTACTGATCTCAAAACAAACAAACAAGTAAAACCGATCTATTTTTCAACTAACAGAATTTTGTTTCAATAACAACACCAGTTATTTCAACTAAAATATTTGTTGAAACTGAAAGGTATGTGTCCTCACTAATTGACAGCATTTTTTTTTTTCAAACAGTTAAATTAGTTGTTTCAACCATCGTTTCTGCTAATCGAAAAACAAAAATGACAGTTTAGTTAAAACAACAATCGATTAGTTGTACCAAATTTTAACCAATCGAATTCAGAAAATCAACTAATATTCTGGTTGAAATGGGATCGCGGGTGGTTCCGTGCAGGTCAAAAATTTTACTTGGCAACGGCTCGAAGAGATGTTCCAGCCAAATTTAAATTTGTTTTGCCGACAAATTTGCTAGAAAATTTATGATTTCGCAGGGCATTTGCAGCTGTGGCAAAAAAACGAAAGTTTTCGTTACAAATAAGACAATGACATCGGAACTATACCAAAAGAGTGTCTCCAAAACCGAATTTTGCCGTTAATTCGATCCCACCACCATCCCGTAATGTTTTGGCCAGATTTGGCAAGCTGTCATTTGTATAAAAAAAGATCTTGAATTCAATAATAAATAACTGAAATACAGGCAATTGTCTTTGTTCCAATTCTATCTGAATGACACTGGTATTTTGTATTTAACGTTGTTGTTGCTCGAAACTGGGCTCTTCTTTGTAAGCCGTAGCGAATCCAATTGCCTCTTCTTAACGTTTAAATATAAAATACATTGTGTTACAAGTCTTGTTGAATTGTATCTCATAAACATCTTTTCATGATTCATGATCTCAACGTTTCATGCATTTCTTACATATTTCGGATCAAAAAAAAGTTCGATAACGGAAATGTAAAACTTTTTTGAATTCCAGAGTCGGTATTTGAAAAAATAAAATATTTTCTAGATAACATCAGAGCTCGATGTTTCATGAACTTTTATAATACCGGTAAAAAATTTTTTTCTTAGATTTTGCGTATTTTTTACGCAAATTTTCAAAGTTATGCTTTTTTTTATGCTGTATGAATGATGGCTCATGATGAATACTTCCGGTTCCGGAGATATAATCGTATAAGTGGCGCAACCGACAATTTGCAACATTTTTTCTATCCACCTAATTTCCTCAGATATAGCAGAATCGATAGACAAACTTTGGCTAACTAGAAGATGCAGTGTGGTCACAGATCATGTTTTAATGGATAACGGAAAACACTCGTGTTCTTGATTCGATCACGTTCAAAAAGTTCTTTCCGGTGAAAAAATCGTATGAATGACGTAACCGACAAAGCACCTGGCTCAATTTAGATCGATGTTGATCGATGGTTACTTCGGTCAATGGTCAATTTCAAATGAGTTATTGGTTTCGGTTCTGGAAATGTGTAACCAAATACGTTTTTTGAGTTCCTCCTTGTGGTCATCTTGCTACCTGTTTAGTGTAGGTGTTTTACGCCCACTTGCGCATGAATTTCAAAATTGATCCGTCACAACATGTTTCGAACGTTATATGATAAATTCCAAGTTACCAACAATTGTGAAATTTTCGTTAAGTATCGTACAGTTCTATTTGACAGTCAGAACCTAGTTGGAGTTGCAACCTGAACGATACAGGTGATTTGCCTCAGCTTTTGTGTGCAAACGATCAAGCGAAGAAAAAACAAGCTGAGCACGCTGAATTCAAACTCCAGTCCCGCAAACCTCTTTTCACAAATCAAACATAATATACCGATTGTCCATCACCATTTTCAGCACTTTCTGATTGACCGATCAAGCGTTTACAACGTCGGGCCTTCCATGAAACAGAACTTGCTCAACCGTGCGGAGGAGGGAGCGGTTCGGTCGGTGGACGGTTAGCGATCCGAGCAAATTTTCGGAGTTTTCATTTTTCATCTGCCGTCATCGAACGCGCCGCCAAACACGCACGGGTTGATGAGTGGCGGAAAAAAATGCCGACTATTTCCCTCCTCCGGTTCAGCTCCCGTGCCAACCAAACCCATACCATGGCCGGTACAGGAAACTGGACTTTGATGGTCGGCTTCCGCTCTGATTCGCAGACGACGACGACGACGATGATGATGACGACGGCGACGGTCGAGTCATAGTCAGCAGTTGCACGCACATAAATTAATAAGTTGGTCGATGAGTTAGAAGTTGCGCCGTGTGAGTCCCATAGGAAATTAGATTCCGCGGATGTAACCTGTTTCGTGGATGGTAAATCATTATCTTGATTAATGCTGGGAATCATCGGGCGCAATCGGAGGACCGCAGCTCGAAGGATTACTGAACGTTACGAAACGTTAGTTTTTTTCGGGAGAATCTCATTTAGATTTCTCGAATGATTAGCATTTTTCTGCAATGTATTAAATCACTATGTAATTTGTTGATATGAGAAGGGAAACAGTTCCAGTAATAGATTGTGTTTTCGTCTTTAGTCGATACCCGGAACGAACCCGTCGTCGACACTGCCAAAAAAAAAGAAACGAGAATCGAATTCCCCAAATGTCGAGCCAAGCCGATTATCATACTAATTATTGGAGGGCGGGTAGCAGGGTTTCAATTACCGAGAATATCCAGCTCATCCCTGTATCAATTATGCACGGAGCAAGTTTGTAATCATTCGGCGGCATCTTCCACCGACTAGTTATGCGCACTATCGCCGTCCAATCGAAAATCGACGATCTCAGCGAAAAGGAAAAGCCGAACCAAAACTAAGCACTTGGCCATCGTTGTCCTTTCTGCCGGATGTTCTACCGGCTAACCGAAAGAATCCAAAATCATAACCCACAACAACATAGCAGAACATTATCGGTAAACAAGTTTTCCCATTAATTAGAACTCAACTAATTCCATTCTTTTGGTTTCATCAGCGGAGCACTGGCCTGGACTGTTGCTAGTCCTTTTTTGTGTATGAGTGCGATATTATGTCGGGTAGGGAATTTTCTGTCACATATTTTTGCGTTCGGTGTAGGAGAGATTTTGCTGTTAGAAAAGGGGGTGGATCCGGATTCCTGTTGAAGGCGCGTGTCAAAAGAGATAAACGCCTATTTGTCTGGTAAACAAGTCAAAATTGAGCCTAGGGCTATAGCAATTAAACAAAATTCTTTACTTGTTACCATAGCATAGACACAGTGCTTTGGACTCAATAATTAAAATTATTATGCTAGTTTTAACATTTCGTCTTTAACTCATCAATGCATTAGCATTATATGTTGGACTGCTAATACCACCTTGCGGATCAACATAAACCACCAAAACAAAACCGATAGCAGAACCAATTTGAACAAGCTTAGGTTTGTTTCAAATCTGTTATTGGACTATTGATCAAGTTCAAGGATCAAATGACTGTCATTTTTGGTTTCGGAAATATAATGGTATAAGTGACGTAACCGACAATACACGTTACTTTTTCACCGCTCATTTTTTCTCAAAGATGACTGAACCGATTTTAACAAGCTAGAAAGGTACTAGAATTTCGAACGGACCCTCGGAGACCCATAGTTCTCCATACCATCCAAAACAGTTTTTTAGATGAGTATCACTCTTCTCATACAAAAAAGAAACACAAATGTCAAGCGCTTGGTTGGAGAAATGATGCCGAATATGTGACATAAATGCTGACGCATGCTTTTGTGAACCACTCGAATCTATCTGAATAAATTGGTGTCAAAAATGAACCCAAATTAGTGTCAGGAATTATCTTTATAAAAATTCAAAAAATATTTTAATGAGACTGTTTCGTCGAAAGAGAAAGACATTATGAAAGAGAAAGACCACTAGGTGGATTAAGCATAGGTTTTTGCTTGCTCGTTGTTCTAATGTTTTTATACTTCTTAACGCTTTTCACACTTCGTTTTGTACTTTTGTCAAATGCTGCAAGTATCTAATTTTTTACTGTTCATTGAACATGTTGATGTTTTTTATTTCTGATATTTTCCACAAGAACAAGTTTTTTGTTAATTCTGTTTTTGTTTTTGTTTTTGTTTTTGTTTTTGTTTTTGTTTTTGTTTTTGTTTTTGTTTTTGTTTTTGTTTTTGTTTTTGTTTTTGTTTTTGTTTTTGTTTTTGTTTTTGTTTTTGTTTTTGTTTTTGTTTTTGTTTTTGTTTTTGTTTTTGTTTTTGTTTTTGTTTTTGTTTTTGTTTTTGTTTTTGTTTTTGTTTTTGTTTTTGTTTTTGTTTTTGTTTTTGTTTTTGTTTTTGTTTTTGTTTTTGTTTTTGTTTTTGTTTTTGTTTTTGTTTTTGTTTTTGTTTTTGTTTTTGTTTTTGTTTTTGTTTTTGTTTTTGTTTTTGTTTTTGTTTTTGTTTTTGTTTTTGTTTTTGTTTTTGTTTTTGTTTTTGTTTTTGTTTTTGTTTTTGTTTTTGTTTTTGTTTTTGTTTTTGTTTTTGTTTTTGTTTTTGTTTTTGTTTTTGTTTTTGTTTTTGTTTTTGTTTTTGTTTTTGTTTTTTTTTGTTTGCTTCTTGATCTTGCTCTTGCTCTGGCTCTTGCTCTGGCTTTTGCTCTTACTCTTACTCTTGCTCTTGCTCTTGCTCTTGCTTTTGCTCATGCTCTGGCTTTTGCTCTTGCTCTTGCTCTTGCTCTTGCTCTTGCTCTTGCTCTTGCTCTTGCTCTTGCTCTTGCTCTTGCTCTTGCTCTTGCTCTTGCTCTTGCTCTTGCTCTTGCTCTTGCTCTTGCTCTTGCTCTTGCTCTTGCTCTTGCTCTTGCTCTTGCTCTGGTTCTTGCTCTGGCTCTGGCTCTTACTCTGGCTCTTGCTCTGGCTCTGGCTCTGGCTCTTGCTCTGGCTCTTGCTCTTGCTCTGGCTCTGGCTCTTGCTCTTGCTTTGGTTCTTGCTCTAGTTCTTCTTGAGTTTGGTATCGGTTATGTTTGTTTATTATTTCTATATTTTGCTACTTTTTTCTTTTATTTAAGATTTCACTAACACCAAACGTTAGTTTTGCATTGAACTTTACTACCAGTATACAATTCACTGCACTAACAGAAACAGAAACAAATTTTCATCACTATTTCAGATTTTTTTGGTAGCATTTTTTTTAAATGAAATATGTTATCAATAGTTTTGTTGTATTTGTACATTTATATATCATTAATGTTTCCTTCAACACAGGTAATCTTGACTATCTCTTCTTGGTTGTTCTTTTGCGTGTTATATTCACTGTTTTTATTATACTTTTGTTGCTCTTGACATTTCGGATCTCTGTTCTGCTGCATTCTATCTTCTATGTTTTTTTTCTATTTATCGTTTTTCACTGATCGTTTTTGCAATTAACGATATTTCTGTCATCTGCGCTATTTTCGTAGGTTTGTTATTACATTTTCTATGTGGAATGCTTTAAAGGTCTTCATATGATACTATGTGGAATATATGATATGGCGATTATTTTTGATATGATGTTGCTTTCAGTATAAATTTAACTACTGTTTTAGTTAATGGAGCTCTTGAAATTTCAACATTTTTCAAAATTTTTGTTACTGTCAAGCTATGCTAAGATCCCTCATCGGCGGTAGTCATGTGCACGTGAAACCGTTTCCGAACCCATATATATTTTTCGCTTGCTCTACTGTCATATAACAACAAAGCTCCAGAGTCAGACAGAGGTGAAGCTAGCATAAAATGAGTTTTTTATCGATATTTACGTATTACATTGGATTGCATACAGTCTAATCTATAGAACCTATTCGGAATCCTCATATCGAATCGCTAATCCGAAGCAATATCTGAGGTCCAGTGCTGATTGAGCATGTCGACAAACTCGCCGAGCTCATTTCAAGACTAAAGTGTATCTTTTTGTATTTTGATTACATGGCATCGAATGAAAATTAGTTCTGATGTACTTCCAATCGTGATCGTCTTGAATATTCCACATACTACCAAAAACGTCGACGCGTCCATGAGCGAGGCGATTCATACAACCCAGATCTAATCTTACTTGGGATGGTTGACGATTCCCTCAAAACCCATTACTTCATTGTCACAAGAAATCAGGCTTCCACGCTAGTTCTCCGGATGACGAATATTCTTGTAGGAAATCCGCGATGATTTAGTTGCAAAAAATTTACCGTATTTCTTCGAATTATTGCATTCCGGATATTGGGAAGGTCGATTTTTCAGTTAAGATAGCTTCTACCCAGTGAATTAAATTACCCATTTCACATAAAAGCTTCTCAATTTTCTCAGATCCAAGCGTTAAAAGTATCAATGTATTCGAACGAAAATAGGTTAGTTCAGCAAATGAGAAAATCCTCCGGCGAACGACAGCGGCTACGGCGAAAAGCAAACCAAACATTACCACTTTATGCTGATGATTACATCTGTTTCCCACCCGTGAACCACTTTCGGTTCCAAAGAGGACAGCAAATTGCCGCGTGCTACCAACGCCACCGAATTCGGGCAACGTGTTCATATGCGGAAAAACGGCAAAGATTATGAATAAAACATTGCCTCCACTCGACCTCTCCGCGCACTACCGCGTCGTTTCCGGGTGCCATTCGAGCCATCGAGCATATTGTGATTCTGGTCATTCATTTTCTCTTTCCATGGTAGTTCCGCCCTCACTTTGGCTTTTCGCTTTCTATAGCAGGACTTGGCCCGGGGACAGGAACGTTTGTTGGCCGACGCTCTCCAGCCAGCGTCAGCAGTGTCCAGCGGGAGATTTCTCTCATGAAAAATAACTGTTGAATATCTAATAAATTAACCCTGCCGGCTTTGGCTTTGGCTGCTGCTCCGGTTGGTCAGTGGGGGTAAATTTTCATTGTTTACAGTTTACCCTTCTGCCGGTCGTCGTCACTGCTAGCCCCTCCTCGATGGGAAAACCGAATGATTCTTTCGTTGGTTCCGAGCTTTGGCAAGATTTAGAAATTGAAACTCTTGCCATCCGGATGAGGCTGGAAGGAAGGGGGGTAAATGGCAAAGTGCAAAAATCACACCGGAACTTGTGCCGTTTCCCGAAGGGGTGGGTTGCTTCGGAATGACAGCGCTTCGAGCGCAATGAGTTAGCAACGGTGAGAAACAAACCACTTGCCCTATTCCCATGTAGCGAACCACTGGACAGTCTCCTCGAATTTGATCTATCGCCGCCGGTGTGGAAATAAATATCCATTATCCATATTTTTATAGTAGAAACGCTGAGTTGACTTTTACTGCCTTGCCAGTGTCTGTGTGCAGTCGATGCAAGCAAAATTTGCATGCTTTATTGGAACTGAGGTAGGAGCTCAGGTGTCCGATTTAGAATATCCAGAGAAACTATAAATATTAGTTTACAATTGTTACGTAATGTAAGGTAGTTTTTTTTTGTCTTGTCTGTAACATCCAAGATCTCAGACGCTGACGCTAATCGATAAATCATCGACGCTGTTTGCGTTTTTAAATGTGTTTCAACTAATTACTGCAGATTGGTTTATTTTTCTACCCGCCACCCCGCCATTTTGCGATTTCCGTTTCGAGGAGAGATTCCACAGTTCGGATCGTTTCGGGGCCGAGTCCGATGAACAAAGATCAACCCAATATTTCATCGCTGCACTGAGCAGCGGAACATTATTTATTATATTTTCATACATTTTTTTAAAAATTTCGTTGCTCATTGCAGCCTTGTTGAAGTGCATTATGATAATAAATAATTCCACTTGATATCCCGTGAGTAATGAACGCAACAAAACAGAGCTCAATTGTCGGTTAAGAATGTCGGCAATTGCATTTCGCACTCGCTTGTTGAAACGCTCTCGTGTTACTGCAGTGACCTTACCTCAGCTGGAACCGAGCTATGTAAGGAATGAAGCGGTTTGCGTGCAATTCATCAATATCTATTTAAAATAACACGTTTTCGCTTGTAAACCAAAAAGTGGTCTGCAAGTAGCAAGAACTTTTGTCTGTTTATCGGTTTTTGTTGAACTACTGCATGGCATAACAGTTCAATTTGAACTGTTATGCACAGACGAGTCGAAGACGAAACATTAAGTATCTAGCCATTTAGGGGTTTTGGTACCTCACGGGTAACAGACTCTTGCAAAGTGCACATAACTATTTTACTCACTTTTATGTTTCGTCTTACACTCATCAGTGCATTTGCAGTTTTAGTTTAAACAGTGGAGAAATTCGGTCGAAAGGTACTGTTATGGCAAGCAATATATTCCTGTGGTTTGAAGTCAACAATTTTTTACACTACCGGAACTATAAATGCAGAAATCATTCGATCTGAGTGTCTCCAGAAGAGATTGCTGTCCTTACCTAAGAAGCATAGTAAACCTCCACTGTTTTGGCCGGATTTAGCGTCGGCTCACTATGCCAAAACCACTCTCAAGTGGCTTGCGGAAAAGGGTATAAATTTCGTTGAGAAAAATATCAATCCACCAAATTGCCCTCAGTTTCGACCCATCGAACGTTACTGGACAATCGTGAAGAGGTTCTTCAAAAAGACTGTGAAGGCAGCTGGGAACATGCAGGAGTTCAAAAGAATTTGGGCTCAACCTTCAAATAAATGCGATGCAACACCCGGGTAGGTGTAAATAGCAAACAAAGGTCAAAATAATAACAGATTTTACCATCATATCTTGGCTTGATGTTTCTGTGTTGTCATAGCGATACTTGATATTTTCGTGATATTTCATCAAGGGATCAAGACATTGTACAATATCTGTTCAACATCAAAATTAGTTATAATATCTTATTTCGTTATTGATGAGCTATTTCAATTTCGTTAAGTAAATTGATCCAGTAGTTTTATTTTCAAATAAAATATCATTGAATAAACTGCATCAGAATCAGATAAGAGAAATACTTAAGAAATACTCTATTCTAAATGCTTGAATATAAAATAATTAACAAATTCATCTTCTATAAATATTTTGTTCTTGGTTTGATATTACAATGACAGAATTCTTCATTTTGTTGCTATTTTCTCTTGCAGGCTTTGTTATAATTTTTGATATTTTTACTCTTATTTCAAACTAAATCATGTTAATTTCTACCATTGAGATGTTTGATTTTAATAACAAAATTTGGTATTGGTTTGCAAATCACATCTACCCGGGCACTTGTCCGGAACTTGATGAAGAGCGTTCGATCAAAAGTTCGACAATTCGTGAAGGAATAACTTAAATTTCATCCGATTTTCATTATGCTCAAGTTTAACCTCGTACAATAAAGCATCATTTTTTAGTTTGTATAAAATATCGTTTTTTATCATAATTTGAAAGAAAAATTTGTGGATAGCTTATTTTCGATACACTCCTTATTTGTTTTCTAAAATATGTCTTGTGAAGGACCATTTAGTTTGTTGGTGTTGGCGATGAAAGGTGCTGATCTCGTGCAATCATTCGAAGTTTATGGAGTTTTTGCAGTGGTACAAGGCTAATGGAGTTATTCGAATTTTGGTTCATGAAAATCTGAGATGAGTTTATTTGGTCAAAGACTATCATGATTCTTAGTGATCGGGTACTAGCCATGTAATGATTCTATTCCGGTAATTCCGAAACCGGAAGTCGGATCCAAATGAAGTCCAGAGCTTCTTATGGGACTCTAAGGCATTCATTTATGAACTTCGTAAAACATGTTTGCGTTGCTTGGGAATAAGCTCGTAACAAATGTTCCGTGTGACGAATCTTGTAAAACCTAATTAAATGGGTATTTTCGGAACGGATGTGAACAGCAAGTGCGAAAAATGATGTTTGCGTTCGTTCTGAAATCCAATAATGGTATCGTCCGGTTTATTGATATTCCTTGAGAACACTCACAACACTTCGGAACGGTTTTGAAGAGTAGAATGCCGGAAAACGATGTTTGAGGTCAAACCGAAATCCAAGATGGCAACTTCCGATTTATTGATATTTTTTGAAACCCTTACAATATGGGAATTTTCAGAACGGATGCTAGAAAACTATGTTTTAGGTCATTTTGAAATCCAATATGGTAACTTCCGGTTTACTGTCATTGCTCTAAAGCCCTTACAATGTTGGTATTTTCGGAACGTTTTATTCTGAAACCCAAAATGGCGACTTGATAGAATTTAAAAAAAACCGTAAGAGATTAGTATTTCCGGAACGGATTTTGAGAGTAGTTGACGGAAAATGATGTTCGAGTTAGTTTCAAAATCCAAAGTGGTGACTTCCGGTTTATCGATATTCCCTGAAAACTTTCGGAACGGATTTGAAGAGATTTTACCGAGAAAAGATGGTTGAGGTTATTCTGAAATCCAATATTGCGACTTCCGATTTATTGATATTCATTGAAAACCCTTACAATATTTGTATTTCCAAAACGGAGTTTTCGAGGTCGTTCAAAAACTTAAAATTAAGACTTATGGTTTATTGATATTTCTTGAAACCTTTACAGTGTAGGTATTTTTGGAACGTACTTGGAGAGTAGATGCCGGAAAAACGACATTTGAGATCATTCTGAAATCCAAAATGTCTACTTCCAATTCATTGATATTCATTGAAAACCCTTGTAATAAGGGAATTTTCTGAACGAATTTGTTGAATCGAAGCCGGGGGACGATGTTTGACTTCGTTCTGATAAGCAAGATGTGCGACTTCTGGTTAATAGATATTCCTTTAAAATCTTTACAATATGGGTATTTTCGAAACTGATTGGTAAACAATGGTTGAGGATATTCTGAAATCCATTATGACGCCTTCCGGTTTATTAGTATTACTTGAAAACCATTATAACGTAGGTATTTTCGAAACGGATTAAGAGAGTAGATGCCGGAAAACGATGTTTAGGTCGATGACGACTTCCGTTTTTTTTATAATCCTTGAGAACCTACAATATGGGTATTTTGGGTGTTTGAGACTACTTTCAATTTGACAATGTAGCAACGGAAGGTGTATCTCATTTCTACTTATTCAATCGCTTTCAAAACTAGCATATTCAGATTATTTCCTAAGATCTTGGATTTTGAAACGATTTTAAATGTAATTTTAATTTTTTTATAATATTCGAACTAGAATCAATCATATTGTGAAGATTTCCAAGGAATATCGATGAATTGGAAGTCGCCGTTTTGGATTTTGGAACGAGCTTAACCATTGTTTTCAGGTCAAAATTTGTCAGATCAGTTTCAAAAATACAGGTTACAAATATAGTCGTAGTATTATTCTTTGATATTATGCTAAAACCTCTTTTTACTAAGTGGGTTCGTAAGAAGTTTACACTGTTTGGAATTTATTATTATTATATTATTTTTTTGGTATTTGGCTCGTAAAAAGAGTTATGTAAATCTAATCGGTGCAGACATTTTCGGGAAAATTGAGTGTCAATATTTGCTTTGATGGCTCGAATGGTCTTTGATACTCTGTCCTCTGGGCCTCAGTTTGAAAGTCGTTTTTACAGTGATAACGTAGCTTTTTTTTTGTCAGAAAGGCATAAATAGATTTCCACGCAAAAAAAAATTTTGAGTAGTGTTACGAGAATATGGTATTGACATTGAATACTACATGGACTAAGAATGAGTCGATTTCTACCGTGAAATCTCCATCTAGAGCGATACACTTGACCTATCGGTCCTCCAACAATTTTAAGCCCTTTGAAAAAAAAAATTTGCCAAAGCCTTCACTGGGGGCCAGGTCTGGAGAATACGGAGGATGGTGTACCAATCCGTACCACGAATCATTCAATTTCACCTTTGCTTGTTGGATCAGGACACGAAACTCGTCTTTTTCCATAGCTTGATGAAAACTAGAACACGTCTGACACGATCAGCTGTTATTCAAACACTAGTGATTGGGTCGTCTAGAGGCTTATTCTCAACAAAAATATACACGGTTCGAAAATATTCACGTTTTCCTGTGTGAGAGATCCGGGAATTTTCATTCTACGTAGTAAAACAAGCATGTGAAAAGTTAAATAATATCTTTGGTTTGATGCCCTGAAAGTTTAAAGATGATCGGTTAAATGGGTGAACTTTGGCCGAATATTTTATTGTGATGTAATTTGATTCCATATTCCATTCGAAAGGATTTCATAAACATAAACAGATTTGAAGGAAAATTGAATTCTAAACATCCTGTTTCCGAAAGCACTTGATGAGAAACACATACTGGCTAGGGATAACATCTCTTCCATTAGGGGAAGAGAACTTTATTGAAAAGTACTTTCATGCATATTACGAACAGAGCCGTGTTATCCTCAAAATTGAAACACCGATTTGATTTGATAGCAATGGTAATTTCCGTCGTTGGAAACCTTAGAAGGACCAACGACAAAAACCACAACCAGAGGTTGGTTTGCATTCGCTGAAATAGCCAAGACATTCGCCGAGCTCGGCGATTGCCCCTTTCGCTCCCCAGACGTAAAAGCGGGAGAAATGTAGAATGCGTACGATTCAGATAGACTGACTCAGATAGTCTTCTATATCGCGTGCATACCATCGGTAGCCTATCCGTAGGGGAAGGATCACAAAAGGGATAGCAGACTAGGCGGCACGTGTCGAGGAAGTGCGTTTCAGATAATTTCAGGCGAGGCTGGGCATGGGTTAGCCAGCACACACACACACACACACATATTCGAAGTATGACGCAGTTGCTTCCTTGGTTGGTCGGAATGATTAGCGGTAGGGAATTGCGTCGCTCGTTTGGTGTATGCTGCACTTGAACGTAACAAGGATTCCAGAAGACCAACAGCTGAGCGAAACTGACAGTAACATACAGAATGTGCCACACTGTTAGAGTGTGTTGCGGAAATCGTTTGCGGTGAACGATAACGCACATATAATTGGATGTGATTTTCTGATGTGACACTACTTTCCAACACGGATTCGGCACTGGTGTGATTTGTTGGCCGCCAGCTGCTGGTGACAATCAAATTGTAAACATTTGATCGTACGGGTTAAACGTTGGAAAGCTTGCTAGTCAATGTTTGCATTTGTCGGAAAAGATGTTTTAAGTTTCGTTCACTTTTTACCATCAATTTTCGTCCGGAGAATCGAAACGCATCCCACACCGACAAACATCGACATTCGAAATGAATTGTTTTCGATTGGATCGTTGAAACTGAACCAAATAAATAAACCTCTGAAACTGCAGTCGCAGTGAAAGAGCATAAAAAACAAATGATGATGTCTGTATAATAAATTAGTTAATTACTTCACTCCAATCTGAGTCCGTTAATCTTGCCGGCAGATGCTTGTGCATGAAAGGGATTCACTTTTGCGCTTTCCCCCCACACACACATTATCCACTTTTCATGCTTTTTTTCTTGTTCCTCTTTTACCCTCCCAAACGGCATGCCTCGTAAAAGCGGAGAAGGAGGCGATTCTTCGGAAGGCCTGACTTCGTCAGTGCGGGACCTTCTGAACCATCGTCGTCGTCGTCATCATCTCCGCGTCATTTTCACTGCAGTTGCACAGTGGCCTGGCTCACTAAGAAAATGCTATAATGTATCACTGGTTGGTTTTATCTATTCCTTACTGCTTCTGGTTTTTCCATTCAGCCGTCTTTTGTATGGAAAGTGGTTTTCCACTACACCAACCTCCGACGCCCCCCGGTGCCGCTGCAGCATCTCTCTCATCCCGAACCGAATCACTTCTTGGCCTACCGGATCGGATCGAGCTGACACTGACTGGTATGACTGACAGAATCCACGCGGCGGCGGCGGCAGCGGTGGCGGACACGAGTTCAAAAATATCGTTTATGGATATTAATGGCCCTTGACGAGATTGTCGATGCCGATAGCAGCGCCACTTATCATGTAAAAGTGGTCCATTTTCTTCTTCGGAGTCGCAAGGCGAAAAATTATGGTATATCGCTACCAAACAAAGGCAACCGGGCAATATTTAAACCATGCAACCGAAGGGGGAAAGGGGACTCGTTCTGCTGTATACTGGCAAATGAACATGTAACCATCGGAATGGTGGGATGATTTCGGTGGGTGCAGGAAGTATTGGAAGGAATTCTTAGAGCCGTTGCCTGTTTGTTCTGAAAAGGACGCACTGGTTTGTACCAAGTCTCTTGATCTTCGAACAACTTGAACACTACTGGATCAGCTAGAGATGGATCAAGATGAGATTTGATTACATTCGGCTTTGGTCAAGATAACTGGAATGAGATTGATGATGTGATCTCGACTCGTGCTAGTATTCTTCAGGCACCAAAATAGGCTATTATGACCTAAGCTTAGAATCTCACATCCATAAATTTCTTCAGATAAATCCCAAACTTTGGTTCGTCTTACTTTATTGTGGGGCGCATTTTCAAAATTGGACCTGTAGAAGAATGGGAAGACCTTGAACATGAATTTCTCATGATAGAACATTATTCTTGCTCCATGTGTTCGAAAATACTCTCTGAGATTTGCGATTTAGATTCATAAGGCAAAAATCAAAATTCGATCTGGCTGTTGATCAGAAGCAACGATTCAGAAAAAAATCGTTAGGTTAACGAGAACGATTACAAACGCGTGATTGGGGCAGAGATGTGGCTCAAAAGTTGCTCGGGAGCAAGACTTTCGTGCGGAATACCTCAAAGCTCGAGTTGAACTACGTACGTTCAAGGTTTAGAGTTCCCTAAACCGTGACGAGAAACAGAATATGGTCCCAACAAGCCGTGGCCGGGAGACGTCCGAGCAAAAGTTAACTAAACCACACTGTTGCGTGATGCATAACGAAACATATGTGAAGGCGGACTTCAACCAGCTAGGAAATCTATATGTGACTGGCAAGAATCATTGTGATGTTCCAGAAAAATTCCGATTATGCCACCAAGAAATTTTTAATTTGGCAAGCGATTTGTAATTGCGGAAAGCGGAGTTCACTTTTTGCGTTACCTCAAGCACCATAAATGGAGGGTTGTATCAGGGAACGTGTCTCTAAAAGCGGCTTCTTCCTTTCCTGAAGGCTCACGACGTACTGATGATTTTCTGGATGACTTTAGCATCATGCCACTGCACAAAGGACGTGCTTAAATGGTATAATGCAAACGATGTCGGAAGATCAAATCGAACCCACTAAACACTCCGGAACTGCGCCTAATCGAAAAAGACTGGGAGTACCTTATAAAACAATCTAAAGTAGTGAAGAATGTTGAAGAAATGAAGAAAGCATGGGATGAATATTGCAAAAAAAAACTCGACTCTGAGGTCGTGCAGAACCTCAAGGTTAGCGCATTCGTATATAAAGGCAAAAACGTGTTTAATCCACCTAGCAGTGAGATGATACCTATTTTTATCAATCCGCATGTGTTTTTTGCATTAATATTCTTCGGTGTTTAAGTTTTCATGACATTATTTTAATGACCGTCGTTTTAAGCGACAATTTGAGATTTTAATCACTCATTACTCTGTAATGTCGAAACTGCAAATCGGATCGAATTTGAATCTAGAAGTGTGATAATCGATTAAACACGCCATGATATGTAAGTTCCACTCTAGAGTTTACGGTAATTTAAGGTACTTCCAGAGCCGGTATTCAGGATCCAGCATAACCCAAACCGATTCGTATGGCCATATGACGAATAAATTACAACAGTTTTGAGTCCAACTTTGAAGCTTTTCGGGATTGTCATCTTCTATATCGTTTGAATTTTAAAAATTCATCATCATGTAATTCGAGAACCGGAAGTCATAATTGGATAAAATTAATTAATTTTTGTATATAAGTTTGTTTTAATTTGAATTTTTGTTTCTGAAATTTGATTAGGCTTTTTTTGAGAAAACGATTGAGCTTTGAGAAACGATTTTATACTGGAACCGGAATTCTAAAAGCGGTATGGCCGAAGTCAGATAAATTCACCTGAGTAGCTGTACACTTTACATTTGTTTCAAAACATTTGAAAATCAGTTAAGACATCTTTGAGAGATCATAGCACGAATTAAATTTTTAGGTGCCTTCTGATCGACAACTGAATACCACTAAAACTGAAAAAAGTTAATTTTTTTATCGACTATCCAAATCTGCTAACCCGATAAACCTGATTAATTTATGTGGAATAGACATTTTTATAACAATCACCCTGTATCCCCGAAACCGGAAGTTGGATCTGACTGAAAAGCAAAATATTTTATAGAACCTTGAAACTTTTCATTTGAATCTTAGATGATTCTTAGATTTCATTTGAATCTTAGATCGGTTCAGCCATCTACGAGAAAAATGAGTTACACAATTTTGATTTCGTTTCACATATCATCCTGTAGTTCCAGAACCAGAGGTCGTAACCAAACATAATGCAGGAACTTTGTTTGGGAGCATACGACTTTTCGTATGAATCTGAATTTGTAGAAAAGAAATTTTCCGAGAAAATTAAGTGAAATTATTTGTCACACACGCATTTGTTGATCTCGACGAACTGATTCGAATGGTATATGGATGTTATGTTGTTCCAGCATTTATTGCTGTAAGTAGTTTAAAACAAAATAATTAAAAAAAATTCTGTCATCATCTGGTTTATATATGTCATATTCGAACGATTATGTTGCCAAAAACGAGCCGTGCCAAAATCGGTCCGAGGCTAAATGTCATGAAAAAGGATGCTGTACACAATCCTTTTGGTACTTAGAAAAAATTGTATGTAACAGTATAAAAAATCGTGTTTTCCGTTGCTCCCAAGCATTTCTTTGCCAGACAGCGCTCAAAACTCCTACTGCTGGAATAGGGGGAAAAGTCGTTTACACAAAAATTTCGATATCTCCGTTAAAAATGGACGGATTTTAACAATCTATGGCTTGTTGGATAGGTATTACCGTGCGGAATTGAAGTCTGAAAACATATTCTGTTTTCAAGGTCAATTGTGACAGATACTGTCAAAAAACAATTTTGACATAAAACTTTGTATAACTCAAAAAGTAAACATCCGATCTCAAAACCATTCAATAGCGTTTTGGGTGACGGGGAGACCTTTCATTTGCGACTAGTTTGATCAAAATCGGTTCAGCCATCTCTGAGATCTCGACCTCTTAGTTGACAACACACATACAGACACACACACATACACACACACACACAGACATTTGCTCAGTTCGTCGAGCTTAATCGATTGGTATATGTCATTCGGCCCTCCGGGCCTCGGAAAAATTTTCTAAAGTTTGAGCGAATTCTATACCTATTTTTTATATATATAAAAATAGGTAAAAACGAAAACAAATGAATGATCATTTGTTTGGCACGTCATTAAAGACATTAAAGACATAGTGTGATAAGTGTATAAGTAAATAGCATTAACTTTACGTCTGCTCAGCGGTTTATGTTGGACCGTTAGGTGGCGTTAGCAGTTCAACATAAACTGCTGACGCACTGATGAGCTGAAAGCAAAACGTAAAAAATGAAAATAGTTATGTGTACTTAGCACAAATCCGGTACCCTCGTGGTACCATACCCCTAAATAAATTAATGATGCGAAAACTAAAAAAATATGATTTCTTTTTATTGCTTGCAAATTTGATGATAATCGTATAACAAAATTCCAATTTTGATAATAAATTTTGTGTGTGCGAATTTTCAACGGTACAACCTTTATAAGTTTCATTGTTCAACTGGTTGAGTATAAAACACAAAACATGGATGCCGCTCGATCATTTTTTTAGCGTTAAATGGAAAAAAGGGCGTAACTCATTACGACAGTCTCTTCATTTGAAGTGAGGAAATCGTCACAAAATAATCAATCATTCCAGCGAGTGGACCATTTTCGCCGATTTGTGCGCCGTTTGCCTTACACCAGGGATCATCATTTTCTTCGATATTCAGTTGAGCAATTCACGATAGTGGGAAAAAAATTTATCAGCGTTGATAAATATCGAAGAAGTTTAAATATTCGGTTCTTTTTAGGACCATAAAATCGATTCCCACTTCCACGCACACAAGACTAGTATTGAGCTGATTTGAACCATGTGCACTTCGTAAGCACCAATTTGATATGATCATCGATATTCTGCTGATCCTACGCATTCGAGGAAAGTTTTTCTAACATTGTTAAACATTCTAATAGCTTTAATAATTGATCCAAAAAAATTCTGGAATCTTTTCTTCCATTGAAATAAACAAATCGTCACTAAGATAATTGAACAAGTTTGCATTGATTCTGATTATTGAACAAGACACTGCCACGCAATCAGAATTGAACTGTTGTTCACTTCCGCAAGCACCAATTTCATAACATCAACTATATTTATCGATATTCAAAATCTATACGCGACCCACTGTCTTCAGGCCTTAAGCGGAATAAACGGTTTTAGACGACAGGAAAATATTTATGGCTTTTTGAAAACATGGATATATTGTAATTTGTTAAATTTCACTTTTCCGAGTTGAAAGATTTTCGATTTCCCGACTCAAAAGGACTCTCACGTAACATAACAGTAATCCCTTTATCCTTCGAAGATATCATCGGTAGCACAAACAAAGGCTCTTGGCTAGGAGCAGTTCAAATCCAAAAACTCCTTCTGTAGCAAGAAGCAACTTTCAAAATATTTGGTTGGGGGTTTAATAATCGATACCTTCTTCGCCAGGGAACTAACCTCGCCTTATGAAGTTTCTGAAGGAACGCAATCAACAGGTTTCTAGCTCGACCCTTTTAGGTGCAATCTAAATGGGTTGAAATCACCGGAAATGGTAACGACAGAAATAACCTGCGGCAAAAGAAAAAAAAACAAGTGAACACTTAGTTGCAAACAACACAGTACTAAGCAAACTAAATTTGTTTACTTAAAAAGCCGGCAGGTCTGGCATGGCTTCTGAACGACATTGTTTAGAAACCGACCGAAATCAACAGGCCAAAGTTCAATTATTGATCTGAAAATAATTTATATCTAAACGATCCTTTGTATAAGCCCACTCAAACCCTTATCAACCTTGAAAGTGCGGTTAATTTCAGCCGAACAAGGTATTCGGTAGGGAGGCTCAACATTCAATCGGTGTCACGAACAAAATATGTAGAATAATTATTTTATATACTCACTCTTCAGTTCTTATGTTTGATATTTTAACTTAATGATTGTAACTTTTTTTCGAGACTACAAGAAAAATTCCAAAAAAATATACTCTGTATGCAAAATTCAATTGTTTAAACTATTTACATTTCGTCAAAATCCTCGGAAGATGTGATGAATTATTCGACGACAACATTTTAAATGGGCTCAAAAGCCAATGACATATTCTCTTTGTTTACTTACTCTTTCGATTATTTCGGTGTTATTGTACAAATGTTCGTTAACTATCTAATACTGATAGCAAAATGAGCATTTTGGATGTCATTCTACACAAATAGTTAGGAAATAAACATAAACATTGATGAGTTATTAACAGAAGAGCAAGTAAACAAAGAGAATGTGTCTTTTAAGCCTATTAAAAAAGTTGACGTCGCATTCATCTATATCATTTTTATTCTGTCCTTCGTGGGACTTGTTATAAATAATTTCATTGATAAAATCAGTTGAATCGTGTCCAGAAATAAATTTTGAATCATCACAAGATTAACAAAAATCAGAAAAAAATCTTTTTCTCGGCACACATTTTCCTCAAGATTAATCTTTTACGCTTCTGTAATAGAACTTTAGATTTGACTCCTCGAGCCTTAGCTTTCAAAGTTTAGACATGCTTCTCTTCTCCTAGTTTTGTAAGCTTTTGTCCACTTCTGCTTGATGTGCCAAAAAGTTAATTCAAAAACAAATTTCGGGATAACCGCATAGCTTTGAAAACTAACCTCGGAAATCGGCTTAAAAATGCCGCGTACATAAATTGCATAGAAAACCGCGTAAAAAGACCTCAGTGTACTCCACTAGGTGGATAAAAACAGGTTTTGAAGACATTTTTTAATGTTATATTAATTAAACCAGTTACTTTTTCGCAAGTTTTTATATATTTTCTTGAAACTTAGGCTTAAGGCTTCCTCTGTCCTTCTTAGTGTCGAATTCACTACCAGTACCTGGAGAAAAAATGTTGAAAACTGATTTCCAAACTATTTCAATTTGTAGTGTTTTGATAAAGCTCACTGTTTGTAATGTTTTGTTCCACGATCACTGTAATCATCAATAATATGAGAAATGCATCAATACACCACCAGGAGGATTATAAACAGGTTTGTGAAGGGATTTTTTTTATGATGTATTTATCTATTGTGATGAATGTTTGGCACATTTTACCGCACGTATAGATAGCTTGACAAACCAATTTTTTCATTAATTTTCTTATCTTTTTAGATTTAATCATTTGCATTGTAGATTTCTAAATTCTGAATGTTTTTACCTTTTTAGTTTTTGTCATTTGCATTGTTTAATTCATTACCAGAAACTTTAGAAAAAAATCTTCAAAACTGGTTCCTAAACTTTGAGAAAGGCATCAATACATTACTAGGTAAACTAAAACAGATTTTTAAAAGGACTCTTTGATGTTATGTTCCCCTGTTGGGAAGTATGGTTTGCAGTTACTACCGCACGTACATATGGCTTGCCAAACAAAATACTTTTTATCATTTGTTTATTTTTCTTTTCCTTAAACTTAGACTCTAGGCTTCCTCTGTCCTGTCCTGTACGATGAAACCTGTATGTGTGGTTAACAGCCATACATGTAGCTTTTCAGTTTTTTTTAACCCTTCATCATTTCGGCGAGGTTTGTTCTGGACTTTGAATGACTTTGATTCGCATTTCTTCGTCTTACTATTCTGCACCGTTGACTTAGCAACACCGACTTTTTGGGCAATATCTCTGACCGACATCTTGAGCTTCCTCTTGTAATCTCTCACGATTTGTTACCTTAGCTAGTTTGTTGCGTGTTCCCTTCCATACTGTCTGCTTGGTTGACTTCCACAGAAGCGTTGTGGTTTGTAGAAACTTTATAATGACACCTTTCATTACGGTTTGCTAACAACTTTCCCGAAATATGTCCTGTTCTTAAGACGCTATTTTCAAAACTTCAATTTGCAATTAAACAACATGCTTATCGATGCAAAGGTGAAAGATATTAAACTGAAAACTTGTTTGAAAATATTGCAAATGTGCTTTTATTTGCTACAAGTGCAAATCGCTTGATTGAACAAATTTTTTCGGGTATATATATGTTTGCTTGTTGAACTAAATAGCAACTGATTATTGTCTAGAATATTTGAAAATAGTTTTCTATTCTACTTGCAATCGAACGTTTGAATCACCCTAGAAAAACAGAACACTTTCATTCTAGGAACCAACCCTTGAACCCATTTCCTCCGGTTGCACACCCGTGTGAACTCGGAACCCCGAGACAGTCACCAAACAGCGAAGTGTCAACAACGAATGCCAATCTCGTGCAAACTTTTCTCAACTTCTTCTGGCCAAGCCGAAAACCCTTTCGGTTGTTTACATTCTGGTTCCCAATCGCACGTACGTCGCACATTTCCTCGTACCACTTACCAGGTCACTAATGAATGGGATTCGTTCATTCATCCATTTTGCTATGTGCGAATATGTTGGTTGGTTCGTGATTCACTTCATCGACTCCTGTTGGCAACCAGTAAGTCAGTGTGGTGAGTCGGTAGCATTAAAACGGTTTCGAGGAATGCCGTGAGTGCACCGGGAAGTCGTTAAGTTACATTACCAAGCTATAGCAAACATTTCGGAAAGAGTTTGAAGAGCAGTGTAATGGGTGAACCACAAGATCGGTTTCCAACCTAATCGCGCGGACGAAATGTTTTCATTTAGCAACATTTGTCAACATGCTACGACTCACTTACATATGCTACCTATAGCTTGGGAGTCAACGCGACTGTCGACATCGGCATCGGTCGAGGGGCTGCTACGAGTATTTGGGGAGGTGGAGGAAAGTGTGTCAATTTAGCGCCCCGGGTAACAAGCTTTGCCCGAACGTGCGGAAAGTTGTCACGTCGCAGTACTTGTGGCAAACGTGAATGGTGATGATGGTTATGATGATGACGATGATGATGATGATTATGTGATTGTGCAACGGATTCAACTGTTTGTAAGGAGTAAAGAATGCAGTTTTGCAAGCTATTAGCGATTTGGGTTAACATTGAGTAAAACATTCACTGCAAATTAACTTTTTTTTAAGAGGAACTAGTAGCATCTCTAGGGTCAAGTAGTTTCGCGGGAACTGTCTAGCACTAGAAATGAGGTTAAGTTTAATAAACAGGACTTTTATATTTGGTGACATGTGGAACTTCGATCAAATTGTATTGGACCTTAAAAAGGGGTTCCAGTATTTAACACCTTTTAACTTTCGGATTAAACACAAAGTAATCATTTCGTGATGCTGCCGACTAAAGTGAAGCATATTTGGTTAGAACCTGCTATGTCTTTCAAAAAGTAGTACTCGGATGACGCCAAGTCTTGACTTAAAGATGGGTGAGGCAAAATTTTCAGATCAGTATAATTAACACTCGTATATTTTTACCTTTTATTATATATATAAAAAATAGGTATAGAATTCGCTCAAACTTTCGAAAATTTTTCCGAGGCCCGGAGGGCCGAATGTCATATACCAATCGGTTCAGCTCGACGAACTGAGCAAATGTCTGTGTGTGTGTATGTGTGTGTGTCTGTATGTGTGTTGTCAACTAAGAGGTCGAGATCTCAGAGATGGCTTGACCGATTTTGATCAAACTAGTCGCAAATGAAAGGTCTCCCAGTCACCCAAAACGCTATTGAATGGTTTTGAGATCGGATGTTTACTTTTTGAGTTATACGAAGTTTTATATCAAAATTTTTAGTTTTTTGACAGTATCTGTCACAATTGACCTTAAAAACAGAATGTGTTTTCAGACTTAGATTCTGCACGGCAATACCTATCCAACAAGCCATAGATTGTTAAAATCCGTCCATTTTTAACGGAGATATCGAAATTTTTGTGTAAACGACTTTTCCCCCTATTCCAGCAGTAGGAGTTTTGAGCGCTGTATGACAAAGAAATGCTTGGGAGCAACGGAAAACACGTTTTTTTTAAACTGTTACATACAATTGTTTCTAAGTACCAAAAAGACTGTGTACAGCATCTTTTTTCATGGAATTTAGCCTCGGACCGATTTTAGCACGGTTCGTTTTTGGCAACATAATCGTTCGAATATGACATATATAAACCAGATGATGGCAGATTTTTTTTATTTATATTGTTTTAAACTACTTACAGCAATAAATGCTGGAAGAACATAACACCCATATACCATTCGAATCAGTTCGTCGATATCAGCAAATGCGTGTGTGACAAATAATTTCACTCAATTTTTTTCGGAGACGACTCAACCGTTTTCTACAAACTCAGATTCATACGAAAAGTCGTATGCTCCCAAACAAAGTACCTGAATTATGTTTGGTTCCGACCTCTGGTTCCGGAGCTACAGGATGATATGTGAAACGAAATTAAAATTGTGTAACTTATTCTTCTCGTAGATGGCTGAACCGATCTAAGATTCAAATGAAATCTAAGAATCATCTGAAATTCAAATGAAAAGTTTCAAGATTCTATAAATATCTTGCTCTTTAGTCAGATCCAACTTCCGGTTTCGGGGATACATGGTGATCAATATAAAAATGTTCATTTCACATACATTAATAAGGTTTATCGGGTTAGCAGATTTGGATAGTCGATAAAAAAAATTAATTTTTTTCAGTTTTAGTGGTATTAAGTTGTCGATTCAGAAGGCACCTAAAAATTCAATTCGTGCTATGATTTCTCAAAGATGTCTTCACTGATTTTCAAATATTTTGAAACAAATGTAAACTATACAGCTATTCAGGTGAATTTATCTGACTTCGGCCATACCGATTTTAGAATACCGGTTCCAGAATAAAATCGTTTCTCAAAGCTCAATCGTTTTCTCAAAAAAAAAACCCAATCAAATTTCAGAAACAAAAATTCAAATTAAAATAAACTTATATACAAAATTAATTAATTTTATCCAATTATGACTTCCGGTTCTCGAATTACATGATGATGAATTTTTAAAATTCAAACGATATAGAAGATGACAATCCCGAAAAGCTTCAAAGTTGGACTCAAAACTGTTGTAATTTATTCGTCATATGGCCATACGAATCGGTTTGGGTTATGCTGGATCCTGAATACCGGCTCTGGAAGTACCTTAAATTACCGTAAACTCTAAAGTGGAACTTACATATCATGGCATGTTTAATCGATTATCACACTTCTAGATTCAAATTCGATCCGATATGCAGTTTCGACATTACAGAGTAATGAGTGATGAAAATCTCAAATTGTCGCTTAAAATTACGGTCATTAAAATAATGTCATGAAAACACAGAAGAATATTCATGCAAAAAACACATGCGGATTGATAAAACAAAAGGTATCATCCCACTGCTAGGTGGATTAAACACGTTTTTTTTTACGAAAAACAGTACTTTTTACGTAAAAATAAAAAAAAACAATACATTGACTTTGGAAAAGCACTACATTTGACAGTAAGCAGCATCATATTCATAATTTTTTTTTGTAAATTTATCTTCTAAATAATTGATGGCTCAGCGGCACAAAGTCGCCGAGGCAACACTAGCTGAATTGGCCACCGACCCGCCGTTGGAAGCGGCGGCCTCTCGCGTACAAACCTGTAACCGCTTCGTTTGCCCCATGTACTCAAAGCTAGGTTTCTTTGCTTTAGCTAGTTTTAGCACACGAACCCAAACGATGTGGCTTTCTGCGAAGTGACCCTGGCCCATTTATATTCACTATGTGTTGTCACACATAGTTTTTTTTACTTTCTTTAAGGATAAAAAACAGTACGCAGTATTTGGGAAAAAATACAGTACAATACTGTAAAATACAGTACGCATACGAGCGTTAAGTACACACTTAAAATTTTTAAATCTTATTAGATGCACATAAATGGAGCGTCGCAATTTACGCAAATTTACGTTGAAGAACATTTAATATTGTGTCTAAAACTCCATGACATGAAATTCATTGAAATAAAAAAAAAAGAATTTTGTAACAACCCACCGCGACTTGAACCGAGAATCATTGGAGCGCAAGTTCGTCTGTTAATCGATTGAGCCACAGAAGCATGCATCTGCTTGGTTGGTAAAAGGTGCATTTAATTTCATACAGTCGCACCTGCTAGTAGAGTATAATCCATTCTACTAAAATCTAAAACATTTGGCCGAGTGTTGTCGTGATGAAAACTTACTCGTATCTGATCTAATGTAGCAATGGCTGTCTTTCGGCCTTCGAATTCCTTCCTTTCTTAAACGATACCATCGCCATTTTCCGAATCATTTAAATCATTCTCGATACATTGCTTCAACGTCATTTTTCAGGATCTAATGACGGTTGTCAATCGCATTAGTCTTCAGGTCAAAATAGAGCATGATTTTATTGAAAAAAAGGCGAATGAACCCTTAAATTAAGTGAAATGTAATTACACTGAGATCTTTTTTACGCCGCTGTTTTCGCGGTTTTCCGAAGTTTCACGTTTTTTGCACGCTGTTTTTTACGCAGATTGCTGAAGTTACGCGTTTTTTCCCAGGATTTCCGAAGTAACGCGGTTTTCTTCTTTTGTCTTAGAAATTCATGGAACACCAGATCTCGATCTTCCATGTATTTCTAAGACATTTGGCATCTAAAAATATTTCGATCTTGGAAAATCTTAAAAATTCCTAAGTCGATTTTTCCAAAAACAAATTGAGATTACACCAGATCTGGTCGTTTCATGCATTTCTAAGACAGTTGGAATCAAAAAACTTAATTTTTACGGTTTATTTTTTCTATGCGGTTTTTTCGAAGTTACGCCACAAACGAATTCCCAGACATGACAGTCACGAACTTTTTTTGGCACACATCTACGGTACTCCGTGAAACTGGCACCAATGGTAATAAATTGGTTGCCCTGCTGAGTTCCCATCATCACATTCATAATGGAACTGTCAAACCGTGAGAACCCTTTCGATTCGTTAGCTCATTTGTATATATTAAGATTTTATGGCACACTTTGATTGAAATGATAACAATGCAATTAATCTCGCGCTCCACCAAGCGGTGAGTGCGGTCATTTTATAAAGTACCGGGAACGAACCAGATTTTTTTTAATATTTGTAAGCACATACATGTCTTTATTATTTATCTTTGGTTACGCGGTCTTAAATTCCCAAAGTCAATTTTTGAAAAAATAATTGGCATCAAAACAAAACTTTTTTTAAGCGGATTTCCGAAGCTACGCGATTTTTTTGTATGTTTTTTATTTCGTTGTACGTATTCCCCACGTACAAAGAGGCTGTGTTTTCGATTATCATGGACCATTGCTTTTTATCTCCCTAGTAAACAGAATCTGTACCCATCTCCGATTTATTTCTGATTTTTTTTTGGTATGAAACTGATTGCAAAGCTCAATTTACTTAACACCTGGACACATCATTTTCGTACCCAGTGGTCAGTTCAGGTGGTATTTTAACGGCATACTGTTGGGGAAGTTCTCCATTTTCAGTGGTCAAAATTTAGATATTATTCACGAAAATTGAAAAAAAAAACAGTGTCAGATGGAAGCCAAGAGAAACAAAATTCCAACGGGGCCAAGATAAAAAACTGCTCCATCGTTGAATTTGGTCAACTCTACCCCGTGCAGTGTTCTTCAACTGTTCTATAGTGTGGAAAACTATTGATAAGTAGTGTTACAAAAAACATTGCATGGAAATCTCACGATCGGTAACTGCATTAGATGATTTTGCGGGGACAATAAGAGCTCGGTCAGGCGACATTCCACAACGCGGGACGAAGCCATAAACGTCAATTCTTTCGTCTGGTTCGTCCAGCAGAGAATGAAGCGTCTAACCATCTAATAATCAGAATACAGCGGCCAAATCTCCCGCCAGGAAGCTGTACCACGAGAACGATGAGATCAATATTGAAGATCCCGAAGTACAAGTTCTTCAAATTTGCCAAGAAGTACTTTATAGGGCAGGCGATCTATGGATGTAGCATATTCCGGAAGTCGTATAAACGGCAAACGGCCGCCACGATCAACGGTCAAATATATGAAGAAGATTGCTTCCAGAAGCACCTGCTGTCCTTCCACCGGCCCCACGAAGGAGACACTCTGTTTTGGTTGGATCTAGCATCGTGCCATTGCGTGAAATAGGTGATGTAATGAAGCGAATACAATGCTGTTATTTTTGTGCCGAGGGAGGTAAATTCGCTAAACTCCCCAGAACTTCGTCTACTATAAAAATTCTGGTCAATTTTAGAGGGCAAACAAGAAAGCTTTTCATAAACGGAGAAAAAAGGATAAAAGTGTGTAACTAATATGTGTTTATTTATTCTCTAAGAGTTTCAAAAATACCCAACTCAAAATGAATTTTTGAAGATCATTTTTTATGTTCATTTATTTTTTGCCTAAGAGTAACTTCCAAAAAGTCTACTTTCAATGAATAATGCTGATTCGCGAAACTATGAAATCTTCAAGCGACGGATACTGCGAATTTTCCGTCCAAAACTAAACGATGCTAACGAATCGAAGCGCCATCTACATATCATTGTCGATGTTATCAGATTTAGATGGAATGTGTGAAAATTTCACATTTTTCTTAATTACATTGTCTTATCGTATTTCTTCTTGCTAAAAATTGGACTAGACTAAACTGCGTCGATTATTCGGGGAACGTTTGATCAATGGATCTTTTTTTCTCCGGGTTAAACGCTATGTTTAGAACGCACGCGTAAAGTTTATAATCGTGCGGATATTTTTAGCGACCGTGCTTAATTTTAACGTATGTAAATATAGTTTAGGCTGCGAGGAGGATTCATTGGGTATTTTATTATTTTGGTTGGGGAGTAGATATCGACATCACTTCGTATCGCGTAAGGCGTTGTTGTTCGATTGATGATGATCAAGTGATATCATGCCAGTATAATAGTAGTGTGAATTGATATCGAAACTCCCGACAGGTGGCTGTTCGGAGTTTTACGAGTTTCGGAAGAAGATTCGTATTTTGGTAGAAAGCACATATAAATACAAAACGCGGTCAAATTGCAACGTATTCTCGGTAGCCGGCTACCCAGAGCAATAAATGAAAATTTCGAAAATTTACTAACCAACAACCCTTTCTTGTGATGCATGTGGAAATGCGAAGGATTCCTCGGCTTCTAATAGCAACAATCCTTCCTTCCCAAGTAGATCTGCATTTGAACGTGACCGGTGTCGGTATTGATCAGCATGCTGGGTTCAATGCAGTTTACACAATGTGCAACTACGGGCTATTCCCAAGCAAGTGGTTTCAGGAGAACATTTTGTGAGCTTCATTGGTTCTGATTAATAACGGAGAAGCAATACTCGGACGGTCTCTAATGCTAATGCTAATCATTTTTGGTAGTCATTTCTTCTGTTAATTTTTTTTTTCGAGCGTAGTCTTTAATATTCGTACAATTTGAAAAATGATGTGTGCATTTTTATATTATGTAGTTTGGTGTCAAATTCCGAAAGTATGAAAAACAGTGTTATAAAGAAGGCATTTTCAATGTCATCATCAGGAAATATTACAAAGAGTAGAGGTTGCAAGATGCTTCCTTGGGACGAGCTTTGTGACCTTCCATTTTCGCAGTTATTCGTTCTCGTGCACTGAATTCACACTAGATTTCATACAAATTCGATTTTTATTCTAAAAGTTCCTACGTTTGAACAGTCATAATAAAACATTTCTTTATTTTTAATTTCAGATCTTCGAATTGCACCGCACGTCACATACTAAGTGCTGCCAGGAAACGAGTGACGATTGTTCGTGTTCACGCAACCAGACAACGGTGCAGTTTCATAAAGTTATAATTGGACAGGTGACAAAGATATCGGCCCGGGAACCCCGTTTTGTCTTCGGCTATTCTCCAATGAGCGGGCAGTAATAATTTTGAATATTTCTGAAAACAAAGTGTGCACGTCGCGTTTCGTTCGTGTTTTTCTTTTCTTTCTATTATTGTTGTCATTGGGGCGTGAGGTGGGTGTTATTCGCCGTTTTTCTCGGTTAATTCCTGCCTGCCTCGGATGACGGACAGCGTCGGTTGATGTTTTCCAAGTGCCAGCTGCCGGTGCTACGGTGAAGCACGGAAAGGTGAAAGAGTCCGAACATGGATGACGGATCATCGTTCGCCGCGCCGCCATGTGGTGAACGCTGTTGGATGTAAATACGAAACATATTTCAGCATTTTTCGTTTCATGTTTGAGTGTTCGGAAACAAGGCCAGATTTGTGTGCATTCAAGTGATTCAGTGTAGCCTTGACCGCGCGAGTGGTATTGTTATTTTTTTTTTGCTTTGTCCCGGTGGGAAGCTGGACCCGACAGAGATAGTTCAAAATTTTGAAATTCAAAAAAACTCGTTACAAAATGGCAGAAAATGCCGCCAAAAGTGGTGCTATCGGTCGAGGAGTTGAGCTCGGGCCCGATGTCGGCGGCGGCGGTGGTGATCCGCCGCGCCGGAACATGAACGGCAATCGATCCTCCGGCCGGTTCGGTTCGGATGCGAAGAAAAATCACAAGAAGAGTGTAGACTCAACGCTGGCCGGGGAGGAGGAGGAGGCCAAGTTGCTTCAGCAAATGCAACAGCAGAAGCAGCAGCAACAGCAGAAAAAGATTCCACAAGTGGTGAAAGGTCTCGGTGTGACGGATATTCGGGGCGATGGTGAGGGTGGTGAGTTGGATGGTGCCCTGCCCGATGGGGAGAATGGCGATTTGCGTGGACCAACTGGGGTCTCGGTAATTGATATGACCGATTCTGAATCGCAGTCTTGTAAACCCATTGGGGGTAAGAGAAAGAACTTTTTCAAAGGTAAGCACAGCAATTGTCAGAATAGCTGGATAGTTGCTTTCAATATTTTCCCTTCCGTTTCCCACAGCTGCCTACAACCGTCTGCTGACGACGTACGAAGTATCCAGGAAGTCCGAACGACCCTTCGTCTCTCTAATCGTGTTGACACTGCTGCTGCTGCTTGCCATTATTCTGCTGGTCATATTTTGGCCTCGGCTGCCCGAATATCTGACAAAAGAAGTTTGTCTGGAAGCAGAATGTCTGGAGGCTAGCAAACAGGTACGTACCCAAAGCTTGAATACCGTATGCGCCGTAATGTTGGCACCATCATGCAAGCAAGGTGTTGGTTTTTCTTGTGCATACAATGTTTTGGGTTTCGTTGTATGCACGCGAGCTTTCACTCATACACTGAAACATTGATTTACGCGACTTTTTTACGTATTTTATTTGGAATAACGTGTAAAAAAGCCATAAGTTCGGAAAAAATCCAATAACTTTGAAAATTTGCATTCAAAAACAGCCTAAGTTTCAAAATTCGCATAAAACTAATGAAAAAAACAAAACAGTTTTAATCCACCAACTGGTGTAGTGATGCCTTTCTCATATAACTTATGATTCTTTTTAATATTATTAAGGGATTGTTAAAAAAAACTTTTATTTGAATCTTGAATAAAAACAACAAATTTTGTTTGAACATACACTAGCATAACCTTTCCGATTTCTAAAAAAAAATTTAAGCCAAGGTTATAGGAATTCTTTGTTTTCTTATGAATTTTCTCTACATGACGGTATAAATTTTGAACACACTTCAGCCTGTTGCAGATCCGGAAGTCGTTTCCGAACAAAGGTCAACATCAGTCTATGAGAACATGACATCTTTCATTTGAGTATAAATTTGTGAAAAATCAGTCGTTTCTGTGAAATTGGAGTGATTTCCGGTATCAACTACACGATCACAAAGCTCCGGTATACCCAAAACCAATGTATTTCAAAACCAATGTATTTGGTCATCAAGAAGAATTTTGTACGGCCAATTGAAAGTATTTTGCATGCTTTTTCAGTGTCATGTATAGAAACACGCTCCTGAAAATGAAATTTTTATACTCATCAGCCTGTAATCACGAAAGTTGTGTCCGGATAAAATTTGATAAAGTTCTATAGAATTGTAAAACCATTCATTTGAACATAAGCGTGTGAAAATTAGTTGAACCGGTCTTTCACAAAATCGAGTGCCCTTTTTTATTGTTCTGAACATTTTACACCGTTACTCCGGAACCAGCAGTCGTATCTGGATGAAATGTAATAATAGACTATGGGACTAGATGTACTTTCATTTAAATCAGAGTTTAAGAAAATTGATTATGCGGTCTCTGAAAATAGCTAGTGAAGTACTTTTCATATTTTTTGCACATTTTATCATTTACATGAAATTTACGAAATCGAACATTTAATCTGATGCCGAATGTTTAAGAATTGTTTGGAGATTGCTGAAATCGAAGTCCCAAAGTCGCTCATTGGTCAGAACAATTTTTTCAAGATGACACCAGATCTCGACGTTTCATGCAATTCTTAAACATTTGGCAACAAAAAAAATTTTCGAATGCATTCACGAGCTTACTATTCACGGTCTATACTACATGCAATTGATTGGCCTATTGCAGATACTTTGGGTCACCCAAAAATTACCCTCAGCTCAGGCCTTAAAATCTATCAGCGTAACCGATGACAAAAGCGAGATAGTTCTATACGGCTTCTATTCGTGATACAACATGCAATTAATAGACTTATTGTGAATGTTCTAGGTGATCCATGAACTACCATCCACTATCCACTAGTGTTTGAATAACAGCTGATCGTGTGTCAGACGTTCCAATTCTAGTTTTCATCAAGCTATGAAAAAAGTTGCATTAGCGCATTCATGCATAAAAGCAACGGTGTAAATAAATGATTTGCGGTACGGATTGGTCTACCACCCCCCGTATTCTCCAGACCTGGCCCCCAGCGACTATTATCTATTTCCAAACCTGGAAAGTTTACTCCAGTGAAAGAAATTTTCGTTGAATGCAGAGATCATTGCAGAAACGGAAGCCTACTTTGAAGGCCTTGACAAACCTTTTTTTCAAAGGGCATCAAAATGTTTGAGGACCGATGGGTCAAGTGTGTCGCTCTAGATGGATATTATACTGAAGAATAAAATAGTTTTCACGTTAAAATATCTACTTTTTCTTTGTTAGGCTCGGGACTTCTCATTCCATGTATGTAGTACTGTTTATACAACATGCAATTCAAAGACTCATTGTGAATGTTCTTGGCCATCCAAAAACTACCTGGAGTTTAGTCTTTAAGATCTACCTATGACGAAAGCGATGGTATACAGTCTGTACTTGTGAAACCACAGGCAATAAGTACGCTCATTATGGATGTTTTAGGCGATCCAAAAACTACCTGTAGTTTAGCCCTTAAAATCTACAACCGTGATCGATGACGATAGCGGGATTCTGATATGCGGTCTATACTCGTGATACTACATGCAATTAATAGACTTAATATGAATGTTCTAGGCCATCCAAAAACTACATGGAGCTCGTGCCTTATAATCTACCAGCCTAACAAAGATCATTAACGAATTGATCGTTTACGGTCTATACTCGTAATACTATATGCAATTATTAAGCTTGTTGTAAATGCTCTAGGTCATCTCAAAACTATCTAGAGCCTAGGTCTTAAGATCTACCAGGCTTACTAAATTCGTCAACGAACTACGGTTCATGATTTATGATACCACATGCAATACATAAGCTTGTTGTAACTGCCCTAGGTCACCCAAAAACTACTTGGAGCTCGGGTCTCTAGATCTACCTGTCTGAAATAGATCAAAGGTGATACGTAAGCAACATATAGCTGTACGACTATGAACAACATTGAAAAATTATACATAAGCTGCTAATTGCTCGTGTAGATCTTAAGATCTTTGTACTAAAATCCTTGAGCGACTGCGAGCATGCCTGGGACAGATTAAAGTAGACAAGCTAGCAGTATATAATTCCACGAATATGAACAACATTAAACACTTATAGATCTTAAAACCTGTTTTCACAGAGGTTCTTGGACAACTGAGAACATTCCTGGAACAGATAAAAATACAGAAGTAAACACTATGCAGCTCCACGACCGTGCACAATATTGACAAGTTATACCTTAAGATGCTGATTGCTTGTGTAGATCCCTGTAGTCTCTAAGCTCAATATCCCAAATAGTTCTTAGAGCTTGGAACATTCCTTATGGACTTCCATAGTATCAGAACATACTCCCATGATCTTAGGAATTTTCGCCTATGGACGTAGTTAGATGTTGTAGGTTATTTATACTAAAATCAAATGGAATTGAAAATTCGCAAAAAGGAAATGAAACAATGCGAAGCTTATTTATTTTGGCTGGTCATAAAAACCTGACTGGAGCAAGGTTCGGAAAAACATTGACTCGTACTTGGAGAGAAGTGAATCAGTGGAGATCATTTGAGTAAATAAAAAAATCGAATCCGGATTTTTATTCTAAAATTTTGACATTACTCAATGGTACAAACATTATCACGCATACGGTACTTCCGCTGGCAATGACTGTAATTCTTCAGGGTCAACTGCTCTTTTGTTATTTCTTTCTTTTTTCTCGTCTCCCGGTGATGCAAGACCAGTCCTAAATCTGAAAGCATCTGCATTTCCATGCTATAAGACGACTGGAATAAAAACCACTTTTCCGTCAATCTACACGCTAGTAAAGTGGGGCTTACGAAAAAGCGACGCATTTTCCTGCCAAAATCCTGAAGCTTGGTGTGGTATGAATAATGCATTAAAATTCTCACCTCGATCTTGGCTCACGTCAAGGCTTTCTATACGGAAAACTGCAAGATTTTCCCCCGGCGATAATCGGCCGTTACTGGCATGATCCTGGTGCGATAAAGCAGTTATGGAGAAGATTTATCTTGTTTGAGCCTGAGCTACAAGAAGAAATCTTTCTCCAAAGTGCGTTTTATTTATGTTCTCCGTGGTATGGTTTCCCCGACTTCCGTTTTTATTTTCACACCCATATATGCAGGCTGTCTGTTGTTCAATACCGCATAATTGAGTGGGCGGCATTGGCACTTATCTCGCCAAATTCTCCCTTTCACTGTTTCTGGCTACCAATGGGGACCAATCTGGGTTAAGGCTGCCTGCTCCGTTTGATTATTCATGACTGAACACCAACACGACGGCTGCGAATTGGTAACAATTGCTCTAGCCTACCCTGATACCGTCGGCGGCTGCTGCAATGTCGCTCTACAGGTCACCTTGCACCGTTTTCCTTCCCGATGGTCGGAATGTATCGTAGGAAAAATCGGTCACATATCCTTACGATAGCAAGCGAAATCCAATTTCGGCTTCGTAGAACTCGTCTGCTTTTCTCGCACCAGGTCAGTCATCCTGAGCTATGGTAATCCGTTGTTGGTAGGTATTTGTTTTTCTTTTATGTGCTAGAAACGGAACATTTGTGTTTTCCATAATCCCAAATCGTGTCATCTCCTTTGAAATGCATGGAACTAGAGCGGGAATGATACTGATGTGCGGAGCCAGCCGATAAACAGGCAAGCAAGCAAGCTGTTCAATTGGAAACATTGATTTTGTTTCATGAATTTCACAGCTTCGTGGGAAGTTCAGCAGGTTATGGATTTTGCTCGGAACAACAGACTCAGATGAGTTGCGATCCAAAACAATCTGATTGTTATAGATGCGAACTTTTCCGTACAATAAAATACAAAAATTTACTAGGTTAAATTATTTGATTTTGGCAAGTTAAAGTGAGTTATATAGAAATGGTAGGTGGCATAACAGTTCAACAAAAACTGTCCTGCACTGACGAGTCTAAGACGAAACGCAAAAGAAATTAGGAAAGTGTTGCTGGTAGAAAAAATGCTGTCGTAATCACTTTTGAAACTAAGTCTTTTGCGTTTATTATCCTGTAACTTCGGAACTGGAAGTTGGATCTCAGTAAAATTCAGAAATTTTCAATGGAATCCTAAGCCCTTTATTTGACACTAAGCTTGTGGTAATCGGTTCAACAATCTTCGAGAAAAGTAAGTGTCCATGTTTTCTTTTTTTTTTTTGCATTTATAATGCAATAATTCCGGAACCGGAAATCGGATCGGAATAAGATTCCAGTTCTTTGTATGGAACCATAAGGCCTTTCATTTAAATCTAAGTTCGCTGAAATCGGCCAATTTCCGAAAAAAATCAATTTAAAAGAACACGTCTCTTGATTTTTTTTCAAATTTTTTTTTCAACTTGTACCCTGACGTTCATGCGATTCGTGTCTTTTGTAAAATAGAGCTGAAACAATGTTTATTTTTTATTCCAAGAATTTATTTATCCTGATGAAAAATAGTCAATTAAGTACTTGAAAGTGATTTTCCATGCCAAAAGCAATATCTTATAATCTTATAATCTTTGCAACCTTTCTGCTAGAAGTAGCCGTTCTCGAAATATGCTGACAAAAACTCAGATTATTGTTGAATTACGCCATCATTCTTCTAATCGGTTCTCTTAGAAATCAATTTAACACTCTAAACAAATATAACACTGAAAAAATCGATCTTTTTTTCCAGAATTAAAAAATCAACTAGAAAGATCAAATAAAAAAAGTCTCTTCCAATGTTTTTCTGCTTGGATTATAGAGGATTCTTCGCCTTTCAGATTAGAAAAAATTTTTTTGACTCGATGTGAGGGGTTGGGAATTGAACCCAGATGGACTGACGTTAAAGGTCGTCACGCTATACCCGTCTCTTTAAATGTTGTTTTTTTTTTCAATTTTGTTTTAAACTAAAATCCAAAATCTACATTGTTTTGTTAATTTGATTAGTGTGAATTAAAAAGTAAAGAAGTTACAGCTTGTTTCTGATGAACAAATTGATTCACTCAACTCACTTTCTCCTAGTAGTAGTTGTTCCCGAGATAATTAGACAGGAAATGTAAATAACATCTTTTGTTAATGAAATACGCCGATTCGACAAGTTACAGATGTAAGCTCAAGTGAAATTTTCTAATAATAATGTTTTTTCAATTTGATATTTTCGGTTACAGTATTGATTCTTGAAAAAGTATTATCCGAGTATATTTTCTTAGAACGCTCAATCGATTTCAGTCTAGATGATTTCGCGCCTTTTTGCGTTAATCTTCATATTATGATTTGCAATTTTTACCCCCATAATTCCGGAACCGGATGTCAAATCACGATCAAATTCAATAGGATTTATAAGATCATTGCTTTGAATTTAAGAAGGTGAAAGTCGGATTCGTCTTCACGTCATAAATTGATGATCTTCTGAAAATCCGAAAATTGAGTGTAACGGTAATGAATTTGCTTGACCATCAATTAACACGATCTACTAATCGTAAGGTCATTTTCCTTTTACGTTTCGTCTTCGACTCATCAGTTTGTGTTGAAACACTAATGCCACCTCGCGTTTTTTACTGACTTGCCGAACCAAACAAAGTGGCGACTTTCTGGTTGTTGTTTTGTTTCTCTATTATACTCATTTTGGTGAACCGTGTTTTGCCGCATGTAACATTTTACGATTCTAAAGATTTTCATAAAGCTGGTTATATTATTTTTCGCAAAACGTCGTACAAGTTTCTCACTCTCAGAGATCAATGGATTAATCAAATAAAATCCTTTATGCGGATCCGACTATACTGGGGTCTCTTTTTACGCGTTTTTCACGCGGATTTCCAAAGTTACGCGGTTTTTTTATACGCGGATTTCCAAAGTTACACGGTTTTTTTGGCATCAAAAAATTTTTTTCGATTTCGGAAATCTCAAAATTTTTCTATGTTCCAAAATCGATTTTTACAAAAAAAATTGTTTTGATTACACCAGATCTGGACGTTTCATGCATTTCTAAAATATTTGGCATCAAAATTTTTTTTTCTTTAGTTTGAAGGTTTATTTTACGCAGATTTCTGAAGTCACGCGTTTTTTTTACGCGAATTTCCGAAGTTACGCGGTTTTTTATGCAGATTTCCCCGCATAGAAAGAGACCTCAGTGTATCGATTCCGGAATAACGGGGTAAAATGTTTAAAATAATTTTAAAAAAAGTTTTCTCGGTTTTCTCCAAGACAGGCGAATCGGATTTCATACATTTAAATTGAAATCAAATATCATAGATTTCCATTGTATGCTTTTGAGTTTTATTCGCATTCGACCTCCGGTTCCGGAGCAACGGAGTAAAATGTTTAAATAATAACAAAAAAATTACCCTCAATTTCTCAGACACCCACTGAATCGATGTTCATACGCTTGGATTTCAATAAAAGAACTAACGATTCCTTGATAAATTTCTGAAATTTGTTTGGATCCGACTTCCGGTTCTGGAATTGCAAGGTGATTAGTGTAAAAATTTCAATTTCAAGAGGGTTTGTTTTTGTCATAAAATTCTTTAAAACTGGGTCATATTTTATAGTTTGTAGAACTTTTCAATTAAAGACCGAATAAACTCAATACGGGTTATACCAGTTCCCGTTTTTCGGTTTTGGAAGTACCAGGAATTATGAGCAAAAACTCTAGAGTAGAATTTACTCTGATTTTTCATAGATGGCTACAGCGACTTTCACAAACTTAGATTCGAATAGAAGGTCTTATAATTCCGAAGAAGAATATCAAATTTATTTTGACCTGCGGTTCCAGTTTTCGTAGAAACTTTTAGAAACTGCAAGTAAAAAACATTCCGGATCTTGTTTGTTCATGGTAAAACAAACTGATTTTGACATTATCCGTTCGAAGTTTCCGATTCCGGTACTTGTGATCAAACGAAACTTACTTCGTTTTCCCCCAGATGGAATTGCCATTGTCACCTAGCAGTTCGACTTCTAACGATCAATGTAAATCGGGCGCGAATGCTATCCGAAAATTAAGTTGAATTTATCAAAGTTCCAAGTCAATTCCACCTTAAATATGAAAACTTCATTGAGTCGGTGGCCTTCCGTTAAGTAGTCAAAATTTCAAAATGTTACAATTTCATAGTTTGACAGACGTTTAATGAATCTTTGAAGCATCGTTATGTTCTCTGTTGTCAGTTAGTAGAGCCATTTTACATAAATCCGAGTGTAATTTAATCGCGCTGTTCTCGCATTGCTGCGACACAATTCCTTGTAGCTTCAACATAAAAATGTGACTTCTAGCTTCACGAAAGGCACTTCGGATATGTGTTTTATATAAAACAATTCTAACTACTTTGTAGTGTGTCAATGAACGCTAGAGGGTTGGCGATGGGTTTTCCTGCAATCTCCACTTCGCTCAGATTTCGAATTTTTCAAGAAAACAATAGTCATAGTATCTTCTGCTCGTTCAGATGGAAGTGAAGAGCAACAGAAGTTTTTGTAGCATCGAAGCCGCTCCAGTAGCATTAACCCTATGCCAAGGTTAGAGACGGTGAAAATCTAGTTAAATATTTAGAAAACTCTTCATGCATTGTGTCGACGTCTTTCCGCGCAAAAGGGTCATCAAATGAAACGATTTCTCGCTCGGGTCGCTCCGAGTTCGCCCGCCGTCGGCTTCGTGTACAACAATAACATCGTTTCCGTCAGTGCCGTCGTCGTTCTCCCAGTCGAATCCAGGGTCCATTCGACACGTGAAACGGTGTTTCTCCCACCTCCACCCCCAGGGAAGGTACGAAAGGTTCGTGAATTTTTGATTGCATTCGTTTGCAGCAGCAGAATTCATATGGAGATGAGATCGCTGGTTGCACTCGTAACCACTTTAAATTAGAAAAGAATGTGCATCTCGTTAGGGCTCAGTCCGAGCAGCAGCAGCAGCAGCAGTAGCAGCGTTCGTCGGAGAAAGGTTCAGTCTGGAGTTGAAAAATTCAGCGCAATTACTAATTATGCCGACGTCAAACGAAATTGTTTTTAAAATATATACCCACCGTCAGATAAGAAGGGGTTCCTGCAAATGAATCATTCTCTGATCTGGTTGTGTTAAATTTTCGCACCCCATAAAACTAGTCTTCCGAAGAACTATTAGTCTAAACAAATTTATAATAAAATACATAGCAGAATAAAAGAAAAACCGAAGTGAGACCCGGACCAAATCGACCGAAATTTATGACCCATTCAAAAATGGAATTCCGTGGAATTTCTACCGTGTTTTCTTTTTTTTTTTTTCTTACCATCCGAAGCGACCCGATTTTGAGGTTTATAAAAGTGTCACCCGCTGAATGTCGGAACGAATTAAATCAAAAACAATAACTTACTCCGGCACCCGGGCAGCATTTCTCCGGGGACAGACCGAGAACGGCACGACAGACAGGGCCGAAGATAGAATAGATCAATTTTATTAACTGAGTGACATACATGCATAGGCGTATGTACGCACACATAAATACAGCTAACGAAACCAAAGTGAAATGTCATTTTCACCGTCGCTTTTAGGGATGTCTAATTGTTCGGATTTTTCCGAACTAATCACAGTTCGATTAATTATTCGTTCATAATTAATTAATTAATCGAGTGTATTATAATTCATTTATATATTCACCTAATGGCGTTGTTTCTATGCTAATTCGACAACAATGTTCAGTTATAACTACCAATTAACTCACTTTTTAATTAAAATCCTCGAGTTTCGAACCTCTGACGAATCGTACACGAAACTTACGACTGCGTTTCAATTACGATCCACGGTTACATTGTGTCTCGTTAGTTGTTAGAACAAAAGAGTAAAGAAAAACACGAATATTTTTTTTATTCAATAATATAATATATTTTTAGGCACACTGCTTAAGCTCTAAGATGCCAAGGGTATTTATTTTTTTATTTTAATTAACGACTAACTCAAAACTAGAAAAGTATCATTAGATTATGTCGTCCCGGCTTTTCGAAAATCCAGCTTTCAGCTGGCGATCGGTCGGTGGTCGGTGAATTGAATATTGCATGAGTCTTCCAGATGGCGTTGCTGAATATCTATGACCGCTTCCTTCGGTTCGTGCGGGTCCGCAGGAAACACCCCCAGGCTACGAAGGCCCGGCGGGTGGCCCGCATGCTGGACATCGACTGGAGCGGTCTTCCGTGGGCGGTGATGGTGATGTTACGAAAGAGAATGAAAAAAAGTTAATATTGTGAAAAGCGAGGTAAACAAAATGTCTGAAAACTACAGAGATCTAATTAGTTGCCATCGAGATGGTGAATAACACATTACACTTGGATATTAATGTGTTTGAGGAAATGGACGCAGCCCGATGATTACCCGTTGCTCCTTAGCATATCTTCGGGACGATGTCGGCGTTTTCACGATCGAGTTTTTTAGCCTTTCTCTATAGAAAGAATGCAGATTTGCTGAGAAAATCAACTCCCCTAGTGTTTTATATCATTCGACTCAGCTCGACGAGATCGGAAAATGTCTGTATGTGCACTTTTTAAATAATTAGCTGAAACTTTTGCAACAAGCATGTGCTCACTTGAAAGCTACTCTTGGGTTGTGGATCAAGATCGAATGCGATCAGTATCTAACGGAGAAACAGATTGGAAAACCGACATGTGAACACAATGATGTAATGAAAACCGCGAAAATGTTACCACAGAGACGGGACTCGAACCCGTAGCTAACTCCTAACCGGGGAAATTGTTTTACCAAATAAACTACCCTGCATATGAAAACACATGAAGAGAAAGTCCAATTGATTGGACGAAACTAAGCATACTTCGCTCTACTTAGCCACTACGGTATTCACTTACAGTCCCGTAGCTCAAGGCGGCTTTACGTCTTAACACAGCCTAAAACAAAATCGTTGAAGATCGAATGGTTGTCGCTTCAGGCTCTGGAATTATAATAGTATAAATGACGTAACCGGCAAATCAAACTTTTTTTCTCCGCTCAATTTTCTCGGATATGGTTAAACCGATTTCAATAAGCTTATGGTCGTTTGAATGCTACTATTGGTTTGTGGATCAAGTTCGGTGATGAAGTGGCTATCACTGCTGATTTCTGGAAATATTATCGCAGAAGTGACGTAACCGACAAGCCACACTTTTTCTCCGCTCAGTGTTATTGGAGACGGCCAAACCGTTTTCAACAATCGTAGGCTCACTTGAGAGCTACTATCATTGATCAAGTTTGATTCTCAAATGGTTGTCATTTCCGGTTCACGTAACGCACTTTTTTTTCTCCGCTCAATTTTCTCGTAGATGGCTGAGACGATTTAAACAAGTTTATGCCTGTTTGGAAGGGTTGTGGAAGCTTGAAGATCAAATGGTTTACAATGCCGGAGATATAGTCGTAGAAGTGATGTAACCGACAAACCACACTTTGTTTAATACGCTCAATTTTCTCGCTGATGGAAAAATCGATTTCAACCTAAGACTGTTGATCATCATCTGAAAACTACTATTAGGTCATTGATCAAGCTTGAAAATCATATGACTAACACTTCCGGTTCGTGAGATATAATCGCGTGAGTGACGTAAGCGACAAATAACTGTTTTTCTATCCGCACATTTCTTTCAGATTTGACCAATGATCACATTCAAATTTATTACTGCTGATACATTCGGTTTCTGGAGTTTTGCCGAATGTTCGACGTATGCACTGAAGCGCTGTTTTGCGAACTACCCAAATTAACCCTAATGAAAAATCTCAATGAAAAAAGTCGGCTGGGTAATGTCAGAGACATAACTGAAGGACGTAAATACGAATAAGTCAAACTGACATACTTCCTTTACACCTACGAATATCTGTAATTGATTGTCTGAATTTAGCTACTATTACTGTTTTACTTCCAGAATTGTAACGGTACATATATACTAAAATATGACTTATTGACGATAAAAATTTTCTACCAATCAAATAACACACAAATGAGAGTAAAACATACAGTAAACTGCATACGAATTTCGAACATAAAGCACTAAATTCAGTTCCAAAATCTCGTTAATAAACCAATTCCAAAAATCTAGTTCCAAAATCTAGGAACTAGGATTCAGTTTCAGAGTCTTAGTTTTAAGTTTTTTGAACCTGTATTATGGAACTGTATTCAGAAACTAAATTCTAAACCTTAAATTAAGTTCAGAATTCCGGTGGACCAGAATCCAGCTTCGGAATTAAGTTCCAAAATTCCAGTTCTAGAATCCATTCCAAATGTAGCTTTACATTACGCAGAAGCTCTGTTTTTGCTGTTGTTGGTTGAAGGTGACGACATCCGAAAAGCAAATTAGAGCGCAACCTGAGTTATTGTTCTTGTTGGTGGAACGCTCTCACCAGCACGTTTAGTCCCGTCTAACTCACAAGAAGAATTGATCGATCTTCGACCTGAGTTTACCTTTTGTACTCGTACAGTTGAACAACGGGCCTGAAACTACCTCTAAGCTGTCGCCCGAGTGCGAAAAAGGCAAGCAAGCGTGATGAGTTCTTCGCATTTTTCCGAAGTTTGAGAGAACTAAATTTTTGAAGTCTTTTATGGTTATCCCACACTTGAAAAGTTAACCATAAATTGCTGTTCATATTTCTGATGGCATAGAGAAAAAATCATGTTGTTGCGTTTAGTACAACTCAAAATATTCACGATTAAGTTTTACACATGATTTTACAGGGGCGAATCTCGAGAAGGTGCCCCATAGTAAAGTAAGACATATTCACGTCAAAATAAGTTTATGTCACTATGGCATATATTTCAATACATGTAATTTATGTTTCTATTTAAAAACTAAGTCACTGTTGTATTATTTCTTGCTGCGTCTATCGCATAGACCCTTTTTCTTAAGGATGAATCAATTGTTGTAGTCATTGGCATCACTGTTGTTAAGATCCTCTGTCTCGTTTCCATTTTGTTGTATATTACTAGTGGATGATAGTTCAGTTGATGAGAGTGTTTGATTGTTCTTTGTTTTTATCTTCGAAGCACTGGGGTTACTTGTAGTTTGTGTAAAAAAAAGTGACACGTGGCCTGCTGGCTTTCATATGTAACCAGTGATCTATATAACCACCCTCTGTCGAATTCGAAGATCACATAAGATGGAATGCGTTTCGTTAGGCACATGCGCAAAACACGAGCACCGTTCAGAACAACGGGGAAAAAAAGTTCGCCCGTTGTTTCCATTCGATCCGGAGAATTCCTCCTTATTGCGACAGATTGTAGCAAAATTGAACATGAATTGCATTGTTTGCTCCATTCATTTATTCAGCTGTTTCTCAGTAGCTTTCTTTATACCAATGGACATTTGCTGGTTTTATTTCTAGTAACAAAGGTCGCAAACCAAAAAAAACCCAAAATTTTAAAATAATCTAATCGATTAAATTTCATTCGACAATCCGTCGTTACCATCGATTAATCGATTGTTAATCGGACATCCCTAGTCACTTGAAGAAGACGAAACAAATCACCGGACAGATTGGCAGCAGCAGCAGCATCATCGCGTTCCTCACCAGCGAACGACAACTGAAGTGTTGTTTATTTGTTTGGTTTGGATCTCGAGGTTCTTCTGCCTTTTCCCGTCAATAATGCAGTATTGAACGGATTCGACGGCTCTCGAATCAATCATTCCAAATTGATGCTTCATTTATTAATTATTAGACAACATCACTTTCGGTTCCACGCAACCGAAAACGGAGCCGGTGTTTAATGAAATGGTACAAATTTTATGTGTGAAAAAAAGAGGTTCGACCGTCCTAATGAAAGGTGAACTAGATGAGAACAAATCTCTGTATGTGTGGGGGAGAGGGGGGAAATATTAACGAGCATGTAAAAATACACAAAACATATCAATTAAAACGTAAACATTTCAAGCACACTTTTCGTTGTAGCCGCGCGCGGAAGGTACCGATTCGGGAAGCCAGTCCTCCCATCCAAGGGGTGGGCGTCATATAGCAAAAGGATCATAAATTGTATTCTTGTTTTTTTTTATGTGTCTTGTCTTTTCACTATTGGTTTACAGACGGATCAATCATCGTAAGTTGTTTCTCATAACTGCACCACCGCCGTTGAGTCAGAAAGCGGCCTGCGTGAATCACCGGAAGCAGGCCAAGGAAAGGCTTTGTCTTGTCGTGGTGCTATTTTTGGCTCGTACAATAAAGGGGGCGAATCGTTTTTAAGTGGAATGCTGTTTTAATAACCCATTCGAACTCCATTTGTGTTGCATGGTCCGGAATAAGCTGTTTAAGCATAAAACTGAGAAAGGGTTTTTGAATATTATTCGGTTCTGTTTTTCCAAGATTTCTGGTACCCTTGAGGTTGAACATTTTTCAGTTTCTTTTCCGAGAATTGAATTCTTTAACTATAGATACTTTTTCGTCGGGGAAATGTTCATTTGTTCAATACTTCATTCTATGATAATTGAATCGATTCACTCTTCAGAATGTTAGACAATGATCATCATCCAATCGTTTGAATTTTGTGGTTTCTTGCGAATTTTGGATAGCGTGAGTTTATCAATTAGCTTAATTATGTCGTTTGGTGTTTTATAACTTATTTTGCAAGTGAACGTAATGATATCTTAACTTGCCATGTATAAACATAATTTGTTTCGAAAATTTGTTCCCATCTTGTGAAGGGGCTTCTTGTATTGGTCTTGTTGAAGGCTTATATCAGTGTCTAAGATAAACTATAAATGTTAAAACCCTGGTTAAACAAACTTTTGACTAATTATCTAATTTTTATCGAAGCAGTAACATGTGGCCGACTTTAGTCGTGATGAAGATTTCCGAAATTCTTGCTATTTTCCTTCCAATATCTGCTTCTAACGAATCAAATTTCAGCCTTTTATCAATATCTAACGAAAAAAAACAGATCGAGAGTCGACTGACAAATGAAACTGCGACATAAAAATTTGCGAAAAAGTTACCTCAGTGTTGCGACTCGAACCTATAATTTTCTTCTATCCGGAGAAATTGTTTTTCCTGGTAAACTACACTGCATCAGTTTTTTCATCTGTTCTTCTCGTTAAGAACGGAAAAACTCATGTTTGTTTCGATAGAAGAAGATATTGAAAAAAAATTGCTAAAATGTGTGATACTCGTCATTCTTCATCACGACTACATTCGGCCACGTCTTGCAATTAAGAACTATCTCACTCGTTTCATGTTCCTGACCTGAGACACTCTCTGACTAACGCTTATGTAGATACAAAGCTGTTTTCCCTAAAAAGTATTAATTGATAAAAAAAATCTCAAATATTCTTGAGGTTTTTATTCTAATATCCGCTTCTAACGAATCAAACTTTTCATCATAATCTGATGGGAAAAGACTGGCAAATGAAACTGAATGAATGAAACTGTGACATGAAAATATGTGAAAAAGTTACCGCTGAGGCGGGACTCGAACCCGTAGTTTTCTTTTATCCGGGGAAAATTACTTCTCCAATTAAACCACATATTATCAGTCTTTCTTCCAATCTGTTTGTCTCGTTAGGAATGGAAAAAAAAACTATTTGTTTCGTCAGAAGCGGATATTGAAAGAAACATTTTCTTCTTGAGATTTTTTTTTTATCACTTATTACTTTTTATTTGTGGGGTTTTCAAGCGTTTTCCGGTAAAAGAGCTTTGTATCTATCAAAATAAGCGTTAGTCAGAGAGTGTCATGTCAGGAACATGAAACGAGTGAGATAGAATTTTGCTTGCACTGTAATCCACATAGTTCTTAATTGCAAGACGTGACCAAATGTAGTCGGGATGAAACAAGTCGAATATCACACATTGTTGCAGTTTTTTCAATATCCGCTTCTAACGAAACAAATAAGAGGTTTTTTTTCGTTCTTAACGAGAATAGATTAGAAAGAAACTTATGCAGTGTGGTTTAGCAGGAAAAATAATTTCTCCGGATAGAAGAAGATTATGGATTCAAATCCCAACTCTGGGGTAATATTTTCGCAAATGTTCATGTCGCAGTTTCATTTGTCAGTCTACTCCCAATCTGTTTTTCCCGTGTTCACCACGGGAGCTCACCAGTTTTATTTTCCTGACTTGACACTCTCTGACTAATGCTTATTTTTATAGATATAAAACTGTTTTACCGGAATTTGCTGGAAACGTTTTCTACGAATAAGACAGAGATAACTTATGAAATATATCAAATATCACATATTATCGCGGTTTTTCTATCAGTATCCGCTTCTAACGGGACAAATTTTAGGGTTTTATCAATATCTAACGAGAAAAGCCGATTGAAAAAATACTGTCAAATGAAACTTCGAAATGAAAATCTGCGAAAAAGTTACTTGAACCGGAGCTTCCTCCTATCCGATGACATCGGTTTTTAGACTAAACCCACACTGCTTGTGGAACATTTTGTTTGGTGACAGAAGCTGTAAATAAATTAGACCAACAAATCAATGACTAGTAAAAAGTTATGGTCTCTAGTCGCGTCTTTGTGGTAACTTTTTCGCAGATTTTAATTTCGCTGTTGCGTTGGTCGGACTTTTTCCAATCTGTTTTATTTTTTAGTTGCTGATAAAACCGTAATTTCATTTCTTTAAATCATTAACAAAACATTAACAAAAAAAACAAGAATATGACATTTGACACTTTTCATCACGACTATATTTGGCCAATTGTTGCAATCAAAAGCTGTATGGATTGTAGTGTAATTCTACCTCACCTGTTTTATATTCCTGGTTTGGAACAATCTGATTATCACTTATTTCGATAGATACAAAATTTTTTTTCCAGAATTTCCTGGAAACGTTTCCTACGAATAAAAAGTGATAAGTGATGTAAAATGTTAAATATCACATATTTTAGAAGACGTTCCTGGCCGATTTCAAGTGATAGTTTAATTCAAGACTCATTTCAGTCTTCGCAGGCTTCACAGTAAGCTTCTAGTCTGGCTACCCATTGGATCTTAAATACAAAAAAATAACATAAAAAAATACGAATCCTCAACATCCTCATCCCTCACATCCTTTCGTACTTGCCAGCTTCCATCATAAGGAAGTCATAAACGGGATAACAACCTGCCTTCTCTGCCCATCAAACCCGAAAGAAAGCACCATCAAAAAGAATCTATTGCTCGACTTGACCCAAGGCTGTCCATTCTTTGACAAGGCATATACATTGCAATAGCCAAGGTTATAAGTGGATGGCTCCGTATTTGGCGGTGATAATCGTCGGACTGTTGTCGGACAGGCGAACAATTCGATTTAAAAATAGTTTGGCTCACAATTATCATTCTGAAACGAAAAAAAAACTAACTAACTAGAGCAAAGTTGATCTCGTCGGTGTCTGTGTTGACGAATAGATGAACAAGAAGAAATCTCGAATCGGAGTGTTTTCCTTTAGTTGACAGCTTAAATTCACGGCAGCCAGCACCGACCATGTGCGTTCCTTCGATTGCTGACGAATGCTCATCACAAAGGGCATTGTTGCCTCAAGAAAAATGGGAAATTTCGATTCTTTCTTATATATTATAACGAGATCCGAAAACGATTCAACTCGTGTTTTGGGTCAGCTTGAAGGAATTAAGATCCACACTTGAACGCTTGAAATAGAACAGAACATTCCATTCCTTCAGCTAGATTAGTTCCGCTTAGTTAAAATATTGAGAAAACAAATAAAATACCGCTTACAAAAAGGAGTATTTTGTGTTTTCGTTCAGTAAATAGTTCACTGACAATAATCTATGGTGACGATGTTGACGACACTGCCATAGTTTAATGACTGATTTAGATTTAGAGAATTAGTTTTTCAATCTTAGCCGGAAGGAAACTAGACGATGAAGGCAGGAAATGAGCGAGAAAATATATAAACTCAGTTGAGATGTTTTCGAGACAGATTCGACTCAGATTGATGGCCCTATAGTAGACAACCAGAGATAGCACGTACATCAGCCATGTGGGAAAGGGTCAGTGTATAAAATAATTAGGTGCAGTCGGTGAAATTTCCGGACTTTTTCAATTTGATTCTATTTAACCAGAGCTAGAGTTTTCGTTCGGTCACACTGCAAATTTCGGATGTTTAAGTAGTGGGAGAAAAGTTGAAAAGATTGGTTTCGAAAGGTATAACATTAGAGAATATGAAAAACAGTACCGGTTTAGTATTCCTTCCTTGTGCAATTCCATTGCTGTAAAATATAGTTTTTGGTATTTCAGACCAGTGTTGGGTGAAAATCAAAATTTCGAAAATCGTAACTGAAATTTTTCACAAGTGATTTTCACACAAAAAAAAATCATCAATCAGAAAACTCAGTGCTGAGAAGTTCAGTACTGATTTTTTCAAACGCAATTCTCACTGAAACTGATTTCACATGGCAAAAAAATCAAATTGTGAAAAGTTCACTAGCAAACATTCTTCTCGATAATATTCAAGAAAAAAGTTCGCATATTTAATATATCTGATATGATTCTCGAACAGAAGATATTTGGGAAATGAATTTTCATAGCCGTTATATCTCAATCATTTACAGAATACATGATGAATAAATTCGCCGAAGAACAAAGACTGAATCTTTCTTTCAGTGCGCGTAGGGTTGTTGATAAGTGGATCAATAGTGTTGATGTATTCGAAATTTATGCAGCAATAACGTGGTGGTGGAGCAGTATCATCAATAGGAGCAGCAAGTGCTGTGATTAATAATAGTTATAATGACCCAATTATGCCCAATAAAATATTACAAATTATGCTAAAAATAATCCTGTTAATCAAATGATGCGCTTTCATAACGAAAACTGCCAAAAAATCTAACTATGTCCAGGAAACAAATAAAAGAAAAATTGAAACCAAATCGTAGAAATAATGTATAGCATATAAGAAACCATTGTAACTTTTTTTTGTCTGTAGTCTATACTTTTGTATAAGGACATATTGAATGACCTTCGTGGGTATTAAAATTCTGATTTGCCTTACAATACGTACAGTACGGTGCCAATCGATTATATGGGAGAAAAAGCGACTATCGAATATCATAAATCGGTAACAAAAAAACCTATGAAAAATTAGAGCCAAATCGAACCAAAGGAAGAAAATCCGGAAGGTCACCCGTTTTCAAACTTTAACCGCCGGGCGTTTTAGGCAGCAAAATAGGAATACATAAAATTCCCGACATCGTAAATATATCAACAGGAAGTTTGTTCACAATTCTGCATGAGTGCTTGAATATGAAAAAAATGGTTGACGCGTTTTCTCGCTGCTAACTCAAAACAACTTATCGTTACGATGGCTAAATGCCATGAATTGAAATTCTATCGCATCCACCATATTCGCTTGATTTAGCCCCTAGCGACTATTTTCTGTGCTCAAATTAAAAAAAAGGAAATTTTCATCTAACGTTGGGATCCGTCCTGAGATTGAAGCGTCTTTTGGTTCTAAGGAGAATATCTTGTATACAATTGGAGTAGAAATGTTGGAACGCCGTCAGAACAATTTGTATTGCTCTTTAACACGGATACATTGATGAATGAAATTTAATCTCGAAATAAAGAATGTTATTTTATTTCCCAGACTGGGGACTTGCCGACGTTACAACGTGGCCTGGTCGACAATCTTTTCAAGGCCAGAAAATTATCGAAGTTCTCTAAAACAATAGGTTAATAAGTTCGTGCAGTTTACCTTTCAAAATATGCGTTGGAAAGTATCAGGAATCAGAACAAATTGGCTCAAATGGCACGTTCCCCTTGATATTTGGAGATTTGTGCCTTGCCATCAATTTGTTTTTAGCATCATTTTTCCGATATATAAGAGGGAAGGATTGAAAGGAGATGGTATAAGCAGAAGTAAATTCTGCACCCCTAAGGGATGCTGAACAATCTGCTGAGGATCACATTTAGTGGAAGCAGAAGTAAAATCTGAACCTCTGCGAGGTCCCGAACAGTCTGCTGTTAATAAAACCTCCAACCCCCGAGAGGATTTAGAGATCTTACGAAAGCGACACCATTTTCCACTCCCGGAAGAATGCAGAACGACTCGCAGTATGTACGAGCAGAAGTAAATTCGGTACCCCCCTCACACGAATAATACTCAGCACGTTGAATAGTAGCCATGTGATAATTGAGTTTGCAATGTCCAGTCAGAGCCCTGACCAGAATACTGCAATGGTGCTTGGAGAAATGCAGTAGACACTTTGCCATTTTCAGATTTAAATCTGGTAGAAATGCTTTTGTCTGAGCGCAAGTTTGCAAGCTGCGCCAGTAGCTGGTATCTTTGGATGCAGCCCAAGAACGAATCTTGTGCTTTATCCAACTAGTTAAAAGTGGTAAAGCTGGTTCAGGACCAACGAAATCATTCGTTGCACCAGCTCTAGCCAACTCATCAGCCCATTCATTTCCTGGTCGACAATCTTTTCAAGGCCAGAAAATTATCGAAGTTCTCTAAAAAAATAGGTTAATAAGTTCGTGCAGTTTACCTTTCAAAATATGCGTTGGGAAGTAACTGTCATAGGGTTCCAGAATCAGTATGTGTCATTTAGCTGGAGCCTAAACAACAATACTTTGTTTTCGAATTTTGTGTTTTAATATGAAAAAAAAACTCAAAGTCATCGTATTTTGGTGGAAATGTATGTGCGCATGCTCTAACTGAGCGAACGTGTCGGAAGTGGTTTGCACGGTTTAAAAGTGGAAATTTTTTGTTCATAAGACAAAGGACGAGCCGGAGCGCCATCAAAGATTGAAGATGAAGAATTCGAAGAATCAAGACCCGTCGCAAATGCAAAAGGAATATGCATAATCTCTCGCAGCTACCCAGCCATTCGCCAACGTATAAAAGCAATAGGAATGATCCGAATGGTAGATAATTAGGTGCAGTATGAATTGAAGCCAAGGGACGTCGAACGGTCGTTCAGAATATGGTCATGGTCTGAAGGTTATGCTCGATATATCGTGAAACCAGCTAGGTGTGGTGTCTCATGAGTTGCTGAAACCGAGTGAAAGGATATCGGGGAAGCACTAGCGACGACAATCGATGCGTTTGAGCCGAGCATTGCAAGAAAAACGACCACCATACATATACATATAGAGACTTGGCAAAGTAAATTTGTAACACGACAACCATTGCCCACACGTTGCACAGTTGATAAAAACATACTTTGAAACGCTCAAATGAGAAGTCCGATCCCACCCGCCATATAGCTCAGACATTGCTTCTTCCGATTACTGTTTGTTTCGGTCGATGGCTGACATCTGGTATCTGACTGACCAAATTTTTCAAAAAAAGCGAATCCGTGAATTGTCAGAAAGATAGCAATGGACAGTACATTGAATATTGAATTTGTAGTCATTCACACCCCAGAACTTCGTGCAATAGAAAGACAGGCGAATAGTGAGACATGACATTAGTTCTTAGATTGCTGGTAATTGTACAAGGAAGACTTCGACAAAATACCGAGGACCCAAGAACCGTTAGTTCCTGCTGTAATCATGTCCGGTTTGCCTGATACGACTAGTTCTTTCATTTCCCGAATCAAAAAAAAAACTACTTATCTTTGAATGCACAAAAGCGACAAAATTCCATCCACAGGCAGAAGAAAGATCATTCGTCATTCGTCGCCGGCGTGTCTTCGTACAGCAATCGGTTGTTAAAACTACAAACTATTGACCACAGACAAACGGAACGGTCGTATTTGGAAAAAGAGTGCTAACATAGAACAAAAACTACTGTTCTGAGAAACATCAGTCAATTCAGTGGAGTCCCGTGACAGTAAACTTCAGAATTTATACCACGAAACTAACATTGACATTTGTCACACTGGAAAAAAAAGAGTTCCGTGAATCTGTGCTCGGGTTACTTGTCCCGTTCCAAATGTTTGCTCGCGAATCCGCCCTTGTTTGGCTTGTTTGGGAGTATCGTATTTGCTACTTGTAATGGCCCAAATGTCCTCGGCACATCAGAAAAGAAAGAATAAAAAAAAACCCAAACGCGTGGTAGTAAAATTTGAACGATCTTCGTTCCCGACAAAAATCGGCAAAAAAACATCTGTTAATGGAAGCTTTTCCCCGCGTCAGTTTATAGCAAACGAAACGCATTGGTGGCCCATCGCTCCAATTGTTCTATCGATGGGAGGTGGGAGGAGATAGCACAAACTCGTTTTCCAGTAGATTAATAATGTTGTCTTTGTTGGGTGAGAGACAGAAAAAAAAGAAAGACATCAAGTGAAAGAGATCGCGGTTTGTTGTGGCTTCTCATCTTAAATATTTGTGTTTCATATTTTGCTTCTTTTTTTTTAATGGCACTTAAATTGTATGATTCAGAATGGTCCAGAGCGATAATCGGGTTTGCAGTTGAGAAATCGGACGGAAAATCGCCCGACCGCCGACAGTTTATTATTGTTGGTCTAGCAGAGATACAACTATGTTTCTCCCCGATAATGAATTGTGTGTGAGAAAAAACACCACAAGAAACGATAGAATCAAAATATTTAGTTCGGTGCTCAATTTTACGCACGAGGAACACACTCAGATGGTGGTGGCCCCTGAAATGAAACTGAATTAGATTCGACCCGGGGGAAATTTGCTATCTTGCCATTATGATTCCATTAGCCAGCGTCTTTACAGTACGGAACTGGTGTCGCACCAGGCGAACAACAAAAAAAAGCGAGCGGACCGTCACTAATAGCTTCTTTCTATACGCGCTTATCGCTATCAGTAATGTCCTAAAACAGCTTCTTGGGATTTCGTACTCTCGAATCTTCAACTATCAAGTAGGGATCGCGCGGAGCCTGAATTCCATCATGACCGTTTGATGATGATGGTGCTGTTGCTTTTGGAGGGTAACTTGTGGAATACCATATCTTTGTTGAATGGTCAATATGAATCGATATTTGATTTTTTTTAAATGTTAGCCGAGCTCAATTATTTACTCGTTAGAGTGTTGGGTTGTCTTCATTTTCTTGATTGATATGAGCCTTTCGTAGATTCACTTAGATAAATGATTCGTTAGTGAGATTTCCGAGCGTTCCTGCCGTTTTGACGACTTTTTTTAAGGAATAGTTGATCTAAACTTTACCTAAAAATAAATAAAATCGGCTCATTGATTGGAAAAAAAATTACCTTAAAAATGGCGTATAGGAAAAACATCCATGATTTAACCGGATTGACGTGGATAGGAAAGCTATTAGCACGCTGAAACTGGGTTCGTTAAGTAGAAGTTTAGAAGATTTTTTTCAAATTTTTCATCGTCGCTCTGATTGACGGCTTGTAGTTTTGAATACACTTTACCCTATAGTCCCGAAACCAGAAGTCGGAAACGGATTCAATTGCTACCTATGAGACTATTTTATTCGAAAAATGATTTAGTTTCGTTTTGGAGTTTTTGGCCACTATTTACGGAACCGCTAACTGGGTCGATTCGTTTAGTAAGTAACTAATATAGATTACAAGTTGAATCAATTTTCTGCCAAATTAAGAAGAATTTTTCTCTATTTTGCATTGTCACTCTAAATGACGGTTTGCAATTTTAAACACACTTTACCCTATGGGACTATAAAACCTTTCAGTTGAGCCTAAGTTTGTGAAAATCGGTCAAGAAAAATGAATGACATTATTTGACACATATACACATACATACACGTATACATACACACACAGACATTGCTCAGTTCGACGAATTGAGTCGAATGATACATAACACTTGCCCTATTTTTATTTGTTGATTTTCCAAGTGATTACATAACCTTTTTATATGAGAAAGGCAAAAGAGCGATTTGTCGCTTACGTCACCCATGCGATTATATCTCCGAAATCGGATGGAAGTAATTTCTAACTCGATCAATTATCCAATGGTTGTTTTCAAACAAGCCTAGGATTGTTGAAATCGATTCAGCCATTTCCGAGAAGATTTAGCAAAGGGAAAAATGCGTTTTGCCGGTTACGCCACTTATACCATTATATCTCTGAAACTAAAAGTGACAGCCATTTGATATTCGAATTTAATTCACATGTTAAAATTAGCTTTTAAACGTGTCTTAACGTGCAAAAATCGACTTAGCCATCCCGAGAATATTGAGCGGAGAGAAAAAATTGCGATTTTATCGGTTATGTCACTTATATCAATACAGATCCGGAGCCAGAAATGGCAGCCATTTGATCTTTGAACTTTATCGGTAACTCCAAAGTAGCTTTACAATGAGCCTAAGTTTGTAGAAATCGGTTAAACCATCTCCGAGAAAATTGAGCTCAGAAAAAAAATGCGTTTTGTCGGATACGTCACTTATACCATTATATTTCCGGAACCGAAAGTATCAACCAATTGACCTTTGAACTTGATTCACAATTCGGAAATAGCTTTCAAACGAGTCAAAGCTTGCATAAATCGGTTCAGCCATTTTACTAGGGACGAAAATATCGATTATTGTAAAAAACTAATCTCTTAATTAGATGGAAATCTCTATGAACTACAGAAAAACCTAATTTCCGTAAGTCGGAAGATATACGTGCAAATTATTGTTCGACATCTTCTACTGTAAAAGCCAATGATAATTTTAAAAACTTCTCAAAGAATAGTTGAAAGTACCAATTTAAATTTCGCTGATTTAATTATCGTCAAGTGACACCATTTCCATATGGGTATGTCTGGCAACTCAGCTCCCGGTATCACGGCGTCAAGAGGATATTGCTGCTTGAATTGAGTTATTACATCAGCTACTTCTTAGTCAGCACACACACAAACACTTCTAACAAACCACAATTAGATTCTTCGACGAAATCGTACCACCATAAATGTTTCTGATCTCCGCCATCTCCATCTCAATCAGGTGGGGCCGGCCGGTCGTTATAAAGTGTATTGCAAGTTCCAGTCACGTCTAATACACTATTCGCGCTCATTTAACTGAGTCAATGTAAATAGAAACACTAATAAAATGAAACCCCCTACGGATTGTAGAATAATGGTACGATGATGTCTGATTTGTATTCAAGCTCTATAAATTCGCTTGCAGTGTACTCACGAATTTCTGATACTTTTTCCCCACATGTTTCTGTAGTTACTCCACGGGCCAATATTCTAGGCTTTGCCTTTGCCATAAACACGATGCCGACCAATGCAATCTAGGTTTACCGACGTTGCGTCCACCGAATAGGAAAAGAACTTCGCTTTTGGTGTTCATTATTTCAAATTCAATTAGTAGTCATTCCTCATCCGGTATCTTGGTTCAATCGGTATGAACCAACTGCAAGGAAATGTATTCAAAGTAATTATTCTTCCGGCAGAGCTCGTAAAAATGGGCACTCAATTTAATGGGCGGATGAAAGCGTACTCCAACCGAAATCTTCCCCGACGGAACTAGTTTGAAATTGATAAAAGCTATGTTCAGGAAAAGCCAATGAGCAACCATCGGTCAGTGCTGCCAAAAGCCAAATGGAGGCGCCCGGTGGGTGGGTAACTTAATTTGATTACTACAACCAAAAACAAAAAAAGATCAACCGAACAGAAAAGAAAAGCTCCGAAGAAATTAAATTTTCTTTCCATTGAAAGTGGCGACAATCATCCTCGAAGCCCCAAGCCTAGTAGCAGTTCCGAACAGTGGGAAGTTTGCTTTGCTACACAAGCTATACAAATGCTAGATCCCATCAGTGGTGATTGATTTTAATCTGAAAACTCTTCGGCATGTCACCCCCTGCCGAAAACAGCCGGATAAGAGGCGTCCATACCATGCCATGCCATGCCAGGTCACGGGAAGTGTGCAGCGGGGCCAATGGCAGTGTTGTAAAATCATTGTACAAGTTTAAGCGCACTCGTACTCTTGTCGGTCCGTGTCTCCGCCGCCGGTACCGCTTCTGCAGCCCAGATAGCAAAATTCAAACGACCTCAGCGAAAAAACAGCCCCCGTTCTGTCCCAGCACAACTCATCAAGCACAACTAGTGGAAATGATTTATTGGGATTTGATGGCGAAAACTATCGGATTCGATTCGTTGTTGACTTTTTGTGTCGACGATGACGACGACGACGACGACGGAAGAAATTAAACGGAACGTGAAAATGTTTCTTCGAATGTGGTGCAAGGACAAGAACCGAATATCCATTGCTCCCGAGCAGAACCGGTCAAGAACAGTTCCGAAATCAAATTAATCAAAACAATGCAGCCGACAGGGGCGAAAACTTTTTTTCTTTCGGTACGGATAGCAATCCCCAATCCTCCCTCATTCCCAAAAAAAAAACAAAGTGGAATAGTTCTTGGGGTTTGCATTATTTATTTCTGCTGACTGGCCACGTGAGGCCAGCTTTGAGAACAGGTGGCCATCGTCAACAGGTGGTTGTTTGTTGCAGCTTTTTTAGGTGTAGTGAAAACGATGCAAGAGAACCGACAAACATAGGAGACCAGAGCGAAACCTGGCCGGGTGATGCATTTCAGGAGTGTGGATACAAACCTTTCGATCTCTTTCGATTGTGCGGTGCCATCTAGTGGAATATCGATGCGAACACGCGGTGAGAGCGTGGTTAGTATAGAGGCAGTGAAAAGTAATAAATGTACATTCGTTTATTCGTTTTCCACTTAGCATACCTACAGTATAGTACCTAATCAGAAATATGATCAGTAATTTATGATACAAATTTTCTTCGGCGTAATCACAACGATTTGAATTCAATAAAACATATTGTTAAAACCGGGTATAAATAAACGATATAATAATTATAATAATAATAAAACATATTCCTCTTATATTTTAAATATCATATTAAGTATATCGTCATTTATTATTAAATATACTCAAGAATAATATTTGAACCAAACGATTAACTGCTACAAATTTTAAAATAAGCCATTATTTTTATACATTTTGTTGATAATGTCATAAACCATTTCGAGTTTGTTTGTATTAGGACATCATTTCTATTCAAGTTTAGCTATTGGTTGAACTAATGGACGCAGTTGGAGTCAGATATAAAACTTAAAGGGTCAATTATTTAATTGAAACTCCAATTGTCTGATGAAATGATAAGGAAGTTTCATGTAAGAAAGGTCACGACAAGCAAGAATGTCTCGAACTGGGACATTGGATAGTCTACCTTGGGTACGCAAGGAATTTATTAGTTGAGATCTGACATCACGATACTCCACGCATGTCCAAACCACATGATCAATATCGCGATAACCTTCGCCACAAGCACAATGATTAGTCTCGGAAAGTCCAATTCGAAGGAGATGTGCGACTAAAGTGTAGTGATTGGACTTGAGTCTGGACATCACACGAATGAAATCCTTACTCACATACAGTCCCCTGAACCATGCTTTTGTCGATATTTCAGGAATAATTGAGTGCACCCATCGACTTAGAGCATCTTTATCCCAAGAAGCTTACCAGCTAGCAAGTGTTCTTTGGCGAGATGCGCGACATTGTGAGTTAACCATAAATATCTCAAAATTTTAGTTTTCTCAAACTTTTGAAGACCAAACTCGGAAAATTCATCGCGCTTGTCTACCTTTTTCACTCTTGGGCGATGGTTTTGAATTATTCTCAGTCCCGATGTGCAACTGGACGAGTATAAAAAGTCCATGGACGAAAATCGATCACTTCTTCTTGTGCGTTAGACGGGAATAGAATAATGAATACAGATTCTAAAGTTAAAACCAAAATTCGAGAACTGAATCTTAATTATAAGTTTTGAGACTAGATTTTTGGAAACGGTTTCTTGACTATATCTTGAAACTGACTCTAGTGTCTAGTTCAGAAGTCGTTTTGATTCTCTGGAACAAAATTCTAGATAAGAATCCTATATCTGCAGTTGTCGTACGTTCGAGCCCCGACCTGGAAGCATTGATAGTTTCAGTAGGATCGTAGTACTAGCCATGCAATGATCCTGTATGGTATAAATCGGCTGCGAAGCCTGTTGAAACAGAAAGGCCAAATTCCACAAAAGGAATGTAATGCCAAGACTTTCTATTTAGTTTCAGAATTTAATTCCTAAACTCAGATTCAGAATTCAACTCCAGAATGCAAAACCTGGAATTGAATAGATTCATGCCTGGAATTAAAGTTCAGAATTAAATTCGTATTTCGAACCTTAGTTTCTCAACTGAATTCGGAACCAGTTCCAGGTTTCGAATTTAGTTCTTAGAGCTCCCGTTTCTGAATGTCCATAATTTTCTGGTTTTTGTGTAAATGGATAAAGGCAAAGCCAAAAAGTACTCAACAGTTGTTAACATCGAAGAGATTTCCTAAATCGTTTCTTTTGCGGAGTTTTCCTCCACTGAGTAAGTAACTCTAAAGAAAAATATCTATAACATTATATGTTGTACTGTTTTACTCCCTTTTGTTCAACGTTTTGAGTGTGGCAGAATATGTTTGTCATCAATAAGTCATACTTAAGTTTAGATGCACCGTTACAATTCTGAAAGCGAAGCATTAAAAGTGTCAAAATTCACATAATAAATCAACTAGTACGAACGACTATCGATATTCGGAAGTGTGAAAGAAGCATGTCAGTTTTACTCGTATTTACGTTCACCAGTTTTGTCTCGTAGCACCCGATTTTTTGTAACAAAAACGTGAAAACTGATGGTTCAATTGATTATTCAAATTATATGTTTTCATTTGTCTAAGTATTTGATTTATACTTGTATTTTTTATAATTTTTCTTGTGTGCGATTTTACAATCGTCGAATTGAATTTCAACGTCGTCGCAATTTTCATCATCATGCTGTACGGGATTCATTTCTGGTATTCAGAAGGGCTAAATTGTGGTATTCTCTACGATATTAAACACTGTTTGGAGCAAAATGCTCTCATACGCGAAGCAACTAAATGCTGCCTTTATTCCCCCTTGTTTGATGTGAATTTTGCATTGCACAAAGCTAATCAGTTTGTTCTAGATTTGTTCTAAATAGATGAATTTTATCTCCGATTTGCAAAGAAGCAATTTTAATAGTTCTTTAGAAAACATTTGGCGCCTTTAGTAGGGCTGATTTGGCATAATGTTTCCCATATTTGTCCACTTTTTCGTTGTATTTTGCTCCAATGTAAACGACTAGCATTAGGATGACGCAATCGATCTTCATTGAAGTAAAATAGGCTCTGCGAACGTCTCACAATTGAGTTTATACTGAATTGAATTCTTGGTACTGGAACTGGAACTGAGCTCTAGATCTGAACTAATTGAAATGATGCATTTGCTTTACTTCCTGTCTAGTAAACTGCGCAGGCTGGAATAAACGAACAATATCAAGTGTTACCCTTTTATACCTATCCAGGCATGAGAAAGGTATCTAGAGTTTTTTCTTCGATACCCAAATTCAGAAAACTTTAATTTTGTATTATTTGTGATTAAGTCATACAACTGAAAATGTTATCATAAATTGATGATCCTATTCCCGATGGCATGTATGTTGATACGTTAGATACAACAACAAATATTCACGATCAAAAACTTATCACTCCTTCATCGGGTACCCCTTAGTAAAACAAGTAAGTTCAATTCATGCGGGTCATACCCGTTCCTACCAAACATTTTGGAAAACTTCAATTTTGACCAAAAGGTACTCTCATACTACTGAAAATTTTGTTCTAAATTGCTAACCATATTTCTGATGGCATGGAGGAAATATGTTGTTGCGTTAAATGCAACAAGAGATATTCGCGTTTGAGTTCTACCAGACCCTGTCAGCTTGGAGCGAAATCAATCTTCAGTTCAGCAACGCCATCCCACGGCATCACATTCAACATATCATGTCAATTGTATGGGTGCGGCAGCCCTGCTATTTTGGCGCGCACGAATTTGACATTTCTCTCCCCTACTTCTATGTATGAGTTTCGATGCGGACTCACCTGAGGGCGACATGCTCGCAAAAAAAGGATGTTGCCAATGATTTGTTCGGAAAATGTGAGAGCTGGATATCTTGTTAATATGATGTCTTTGGTTCTACCCATTCTTGTACAGGGTAAATTTGAAAAGGCTCTTCATAGTAAAATAAATCGGATTCACGAAAAAAGGTATAATCTCAATAATAATGCTAGAAGGATTAAGTACGTCTTTACGGTGGAGCGTTTGCAAATACATTTATTCTCAAAATACTCGTGTAAAACTTTTTCGCACACGTACTGTTCTTTCGTCGCCATTTTGAAATCATTTGCGCACCTGATGAAATCAACTAATAGAGTGTAAAGAATACACGATAAACTATGTCTACACTGAATTCAATTATTTTACCCAACAGAGCAATTTGGTTGTGTGGATAATAAAAAAGGTACACTCTTCTGTGGCCGATGGTTGTCAGCTTACGAAATGATCTCGTAAAGATATATTTTATTTCTGCAACTAACATATTGTTTGTCTTAAAACCACACACTCGCTTTTCTCCGTGTTTTCATCAAAGAAGATATCAAGGTTTGTGTCTTCGCTGGTTTTATCCATCTCTGCTACAAGGCGCTGCTGTCGCCCGGTGCTGTTGATTTGCACGTTACTTTTTCGTTCTTTCGTTTTTGTTTTGTTTCTGAATTCAACATAGACTCTCGTTTATCTTCATTTTTTCCCTCTTATTTCAGATACTCTCGTGGGCCAAGCCGGAGGCAAACACGTGCCGCTCACCGTACGAGTGGGCCTGCGGACGTTTCGAGGAGAAATATAACAGCCACAGTTTCTACGGGGTCAACAGGGGCGAGTGGAACTTCGATGCGAGTCAGGACTACGAAGGTGAGCAGTTTAGGTTTCCTGATGTTCTATTTTGTTACCGACTAGGGGGATCGGGTTCGTTATTAATTGTGTATTAATTGAGCATAGCATACAGATCTTGGCCGACTAAAAACTAATTTTTATTATATATTTATATTCGCTAAACTGACAAACTGGTTCTCATCCAGTTCTTCCGAGAAGGTGTGAAATAGCTTTCCACTTCATCCTGACATTTCACAATGGGGCGCGTGCCTTTTTTTTTAATGACCTATTCGAATTCGTTTTTATTCCCCTTTGGCGCCAGGAAACGGATTAAAATTCATGTAATAAATGTCGCTCCCTTTCCACAGATACATCGGCCGCCTACGAATTCATCTCGAAACTACCAACGGTTGCCATGTCCTTTTCCGCCCAGTCGATGATCAAAAAACTGCACTCAAGGTGCACCGATGTGGAAACGGTTAGCACCACCGAAGCAATGACGTCCCTGAAACGAGCACTGATGCATTTGGGTAAGTAAATTAAGTGAAGATGTTTCTCTAGTTTGAGCCGCTGATTTGACGTAACGTCTAACTCAATTTGAGCTGTTGTTTCATGGCTTTACAATCAAAATCATTTATGTTTCTTCTCAGAAATATCGGTAATTAGTGCATCGAATTAATGAAGTTTGTAACAAGCCGCTTCTGGAGTGTTGAAATATGGATCCCGTTTGTTAAAATCTCACGACAGCTGGAGTTCATTTTATACTGTTATTTATATTTTCGTTTAAAGTTACATAAATTGTACAAAGTTGGCTTCTGATGTGAGTCTTCTCTTCTAAGCTAATCCTGCAAAAAAAAAATAAATCTATTTTATCGCGTTGGTTCCTAAACTGCTACGTTCTTAGCTTAACAATACTGTCGAAATCTTAATCGTTGATCTGTCCATATCAAAAATCACTTCGTTCGATGGCTGTCATGTTTTCCGTCCGTTGTTCCATTTGGAAGAAGAACGGAAATGACAGTTGATTAATTCGATGCACCCGAACGGCTCTAGAAAGATGTTGTTTCGGTGCCACCCGGAATAAAGGTTTGGCTTAGGCCGAAACTGGTAGTTCCACTTTCACCGCTGAATGTGTACGATCCACTTGAAAGTCCCGAGCTACCCGCATCGAATCCAGAAACTCCTGATCCGCCGAAGTTGCTGCTACTTCCACCGAATTTCGCGGAACCTCCGGTGAAACCTGAACCACTGCCGAAACCGGAACCACTGCTGAAATCTGAACCACTTGAACTGCTAGTTGAACGGCCTAAGCTGCTAGTACCTCCGAAGCTATTACCAAAACTGCCACCACCAACACCGCCGCTGCTGCCACCACCACCAAATCTTAGTCCTTCGTCAAATCCACCGAAACTTCCTCCATCAAATCCACCAACACTTCCTCCGCCAAATCCACCGACACTTCCTCCGCCAAATCCAGCACCACCGACTCCTCCTGCTCCACCAGTATTCTTTCCTTGATACTTGATGAAATATACTTCCGGTTTGGCACTGTTGTAAGTATCGACAGCGGCATCAGCGGAAGAATCGGCTCCACCTTCGGATTTACCAACCAACACATAAACAATGGTCTTCTCCTGAGTGCGGGTACGAGCAGCGGCCCGAGCGGCAGCAGCAGCCGAAGCAGTTGGGGCCTTAATGAACAGGACCTTGTAGTGGGTCTGGGGTTGAATCTCGACGCGAGCCTCCGAATCTACGGGGCCGTCAGCCTCCGGAGCAGCATGATAGAAGAAATGTTTTTTAACGACCTGTTGGGCAGTAGAAAATAGATTCGGTTAGAAGAATTTATACCTGATCTCGGAACCCAAATCAGTTACCTCAGGTTTAACGAAATAACGAACTGGTCCTCCACTTCGAGCTCCTACACCTTCACCGAATCCGGAAGAACCACTGCTGGCTCCTGAACTGAAACCGGAGCCACCTCCAAACCCGGTAGTTCCTCCTCCAGAACTGGAACCTACACTTCCGCCAAATCGGGCACCGCTACCGAACCCTAAGCTTCTACTGGACGAAGAAACTCCTGAACCTCCGCTCACCGAAGATCCTCCACCGAAACCAGATCCTCCGCTCACCGAGGATCCTCCACCGAATCCGGAGCTTCTACTGGACTGGGAAACTCCACCGAAACCAGAACCACCGCTCACTGAAGATCCTCCACCGAAGCCAGAGCCTCCACCAAATCCAGATCCTCGGCCAACTCCACTGCGACCACCGAATCCTCCGGAACTACCGACAGATCCTCCGAATCCTCCTCCAACCTATTCCCAAGATATAAACCGTTTGGTTTTTATACGAAGGCTTTTTTTTTCAATTCCGTACGCGCTAAACATTCTCACCTGCCCGAAACCGACCGAGGGCCCAGCACCGATTGTTGTTACCCCTTGTTCATAGGTAGCCGGTAGGACTTGCACCGAGTCTCCAAAAAACTGCGCGGAAGCTGCCGCAAGGCTGGCGGTTAACACCTTGAAAGAGATGATCAGTATGCATACGCTTAACATCGATAGTGCATTCAGGCCACATAGCGACCATGGCCTGATGACTAAAGGCAAAGCAGACCAGCATCAGAGCTTGCCAAAATGTTTGAATATTCATGCATTGCTTCACACTTGCATTCCTCGAAGTTCTTAGAACACTCACCAGAAGAGCTCGCATCTTCAGTTGGCACACTACCGATTGCTTTCACAATTGAGGATCGATCCTCACTGGAGTTCTAGGCATTATCACATACGCTTTTATACAACGAAAGAACAAAATGTTAAATTTTCACGAACCCGAAAAATGCATTATTTTCTTGTTTTTTTTTCGCTCGATATCATATTTTTGGGCGAGTTGCTCCACTTCCACCATTCTAAGCCAAAGACGATAACCGGATTGAATGTTGGTGCTTTTTTCGAGACAATAACATATAACCAGTCTGGGATATTTTTCGCGGGTTTGTGCATTTCTTTCTATTTTGTTTGTTTTGTCAGCCGAAATTCAAGACGTACACCCAAAAATATGACTGTGCACCATTTCGAATACATATACTTTGATGCAGAAAATTGTGAAATGTTGATGAAAACCGTGTTGCCATCGCTTTCCGAAAAAAATGTGATTCTTGAGGCTTTAAAATGTCAAGAAAAAACAACCCCTTCCTAGTCTAATGTACAGGTTTGGTAATCGAACTCTGTGTGGATCGAATAACTTCTTATACTAAACACACACAAACATATTTATTCGCACCGAATGCAACACTGTCCGACCATAAAAATCAAAATTATAATTTTTGACATAAGTTTGGGTGCTTCGTTCTCAGTTTCGTTGTGCTAAATGGATGTCCATTAGGCGTTGTTCTCGTATGTTCCAATAAAGCGAGATTTGAAACAAATCGTAAAAATGTTCTTCCGGAAATATAAAAAGAAAACCTCTCGTTAATTCAGCTAGTGGTGTGATAATGCCTTTCTCTTGCCATTCAAATAGTTTTTTTTTTTTGGAACACATTTTTCATTAAGTTCCCTTTTAGACACGAATTGAGGTTAAAACGCGTGAAGCGCAATCCTTGTGTGCTGGAAGTTTTTAAGCAACCTCTCGGAATGTCTTTTAACTCAACCATGAAACAGAACGGCGTAGAAGAGCATTTCAAGACGAAGAAAATCGGCCAAGTTTCACTAAAAAATATTTGGTTTGGTAGGTAATATGCAGCTGGGTCGAGCAAGTTAAAGTTTCATCTCTACCGAGCGGCAAACAAGGGAATATTCCGTAAATAATGCCTAAGGAAGCGATTGTTATACGATCCTACGAAACCTTGACGCTCCCTCGCTATTCTGACGTGATTTGGCATCTTGTCACTATACAAAAGAGCGAAAATTTCGTTATCGTTTCGAAAATTTTGGACAAAAGTAACTAAATCGGTTGCAAAGCAGTCTGAACAGACCCTAATGGCTGTAGTTACCTCAAAAGTTCGTAATTTCTTCATGCAACCTTATTCGGTAAATGTAATTTATTTGATTATGACTAATAATATGCAATTAAATGAATAAAAAATAACGCATCTTCAATTGAACTATCAGCAAATTTGTTTTATTCCAGATTTAATCTGTCCAGATTTTGTCGCGAACAAGACTTTATAGCTTTTAAATAAGCTTGAGTTTATCGATGTTCGTTTAGTCATCTGCGAGAAAATGTAAGAGCGGATTGTCGGTTTAGTCACTTATGCCACTACATCTTCGGTACTGGAAATGCTTGCTATTTGATCTTCAAACTCGATCAATGGCCCAGTAGCGGCTTTCAAACGAGCCTAAAATTTCAATGATCTTCGAAAAAACTTACCGGATAGAAAATAAGTTTAGTTTGCGGGTACGTCTTTTATGCCATACCGGAAGTATCTGCAATTTAATCTTCGAACTTGATCAATGAGTAGCTTTCAAACGAACCTGAGCTTATTGGAATCGGTGTAATCTCGGAAAAAAAACTGAACAGAGAACACAAAAAATTACGTTTTGTCGGTTACGTCACTTATGCAATTGTATCTCCGGAAGTAAAAGTCATTTCATCGTCTATTTCAATTTAAATTGTTTAATTGTGCAGGAGATATTTCCTCCTATTTTACACTTTACCTTAGAAACAATAAATCCTAGTGCACACGGTAAATTGATTAAAAATGTAGTTTAAAACCACTCAGTTTTCTTTCGGATTGTTACTTAGAATGTCTTTCAGTCGGTTTGCACAGCAATTCTATATCCTTTCTGTAGAGAAAGGCAAAACTGAACGAAATATAACATTATGTTCAAATCAGCACTCATTACCATATAGCAAAAAAAATGCTACTTTCGATTGATATTCAGTCTAAGAAGCTTTTCTCAGAAGGAAACTGGTTTCTGGGGATCGTCTCTCAGATTGTATTTCACGAGCGTTTGGTTAGACAAACTCTGCAATATGGTAATGGCTCCTATATTTAGACGACCATTTTCACTATGACATTAGGCTTAGGTTTATTTTTAACGGAAATTTAATGATTGAGATCGGGAAGATCTCTGAGAAGAATGTTTAAAAATCAACTGAATAAATGTAAACTAGTGCGGCAGTATGACCATGGTACGGAAATAGCAAGCAGGAATGCGCTGAATCTTATGAAAATTAATCAACTAATGAATGTTAAAAGTAGTAGAGAATCCAAGGTTTGTTTGTCAGAGAAAACAAATCTTTGGGATTGAAATGAAAACAAGTTCCTGTAAAGTCCGACTCACTTCACACTTGGACGTGAAAAATCAACTCTAACTCGGAACTATTTCTGTTTTGTCTTTCTCATAAAGAAAAGTTTTGCTATCATTGTGAAAATCAACTGTTGAATCGAGGTCCGGAGGATTGAGTTCATAAACTATTTGAATCAGTTAATCGAGATTAACAAATGGCTCTCTCTGTCTATGTATGTGTGTGACAAAAAAACCCACTCAATTTTCTCGAAGATGGCTGAACTGATGTTTACATACTTAAATTCAACTGAAAGGTCTTCTAAGCAAAGTCTTGTCATTAAGTTCCTTTTGTGATTTTTTGGTATTTCTGTTTCAACAGACTGCGCGGCCGATTCATAGCTTACAGAATCATTACATGACTAGTACTACGATCCTACTGACACGAAGAACGAGAAAGGTCTTTTGGTCCCATACAAAGATCCTGAATTTCATCTGGATCCGATTTCCGGTTCCAGAGCTACTGGATGATATGCACAAAAAATGGAAAATGTTGTCAGTAACTTTTCACGGAAACGGCTGGATCGATTTTCACCATTTTAGAGTCAAATGAAAAGGTCCGTTTTATAGGATGTTTTTCTGATATCTCACCACATCCGATTTCCGGTTCCGAAGTTCCTGATTTTTTTCTTGGTCCGACTTTCGATTCCACAATTACAGGTGGATGAAGGTTTATAATTTTAAGTCGTTATTAAAAGCAACGCTGCAAAAGAGGGAAAAATTCTTCTTAACTGAGCTTAAAGATGTTCCTATTTGTAGGCCATATTTGTTGCTGGTTATACGAGCCGGCTTCGGCTATACCGAAATTCGGAATCAGGCTCTAGAAATAGAGGCAAAAACTGCAAAACGATCTTACACTCTTTTTCCAATAATGCCAAACCGATCAAATCAGAAATTTTCTTGGGAACTTATTAACAAATTGTTCTGGAGCAGACTTTTTCACCAGTCTTTAGAAGCTGTCTTCATAGATTCGAGTTTGAAAACTCGATTGCCACGAACACTTTCATATTTTGACTGCAGCTGCAATTTTCTTGCCAAATCAGAAATTTTTCTTCGAACTTATTAGGAAATTATTCTGTTGAAGACCTTTTTCCCAGTCACTACAATATACAACGTTTTTAGTAACCGGTCGTTTCATAGAATCGAGTCCAAAGACTCGATTGCAACAAAAACTTTAGTATTTCGTCTGCAGCTGCAAATCAATCGCCAAATTAAAAATTTTCCTGTGAATTTATCAACAGACTATTGTGTTGGAGACATACTCCCGGTGTTTGATGTTGTATGAGCTACTGAAACCAGGTATAGGGATCGTTACCGGACGCAATTGATACGTTTGAGCAGAGTACTGAAAAACAAACAGCACCAATAGATGAAAACACATACTGAACTCAGGTTGCAACATGACAATACCCGACCACACGTCGCATAATCGTCTAATCATTCTTGGAAACTTTCAAATGATAAATCTAATTTTATTTCCGTGCCTTCCGGACGTTGCTTAGTCTGTCTCCAACTTATTCCGAAAATCCTTCAACATCTTTATACAAACCTTACATATAGGAGCACAGTAATCCAGCAAAATAAATTATTCGGGATTCGCCAGCTTCTATTCTTCGTATAAATATTTCATGCACATCAAACACACGAATCAAGAGCATATAGTCATTATTCAAAGTTCGCTTGATTATCAAAAAACGCAAAAAATCAATGCTCCTGAATGTAGACAATTTGTAATACAATAGCTTGTAATGTAACGGTTCATTGCTTCTCTTTTGTTATTAATTGAAAAAGTTTGCTGACGAGTATGTGTTCTTTGTACTGGCGAATAGAATTAATCTGCTGACAGTATCGAATATATATTAAAATATAACAAACAAACAAAAAATAATCACTGTTGAATTCTTCTGAATTCAAAAAACATCCGAACCCAAACCTTCTCAACTGAATTTCACACGAAACTGACGCAGTAGTACGAAAATCGCTTATTTATGCATTTTTAGTAGCTCTGAAGGGTTAATCTGATCCATGTGTTCTTGTGCGTCTGATATTTCGTTCTTTCCCTCGATATTGAAGTTCCGGCAGGGAAAGCCAGTAAGGCTATAGACTAAATTTTCTGTCAATGACAATTTGTTCACTTGAATCGGGATGTGGAAATATTTCTCTGTAAATGTTTCCAATGATATCACAAATCTGAAACAAAATTTGTTTCAAATTTAATAACTAGGAACACTGTCACTTCCGATTCCGGGAGTACAATGGTATAAGTGACGTAAAAGACGAAATGCACTAATTTTTTTCTTTCCGCTAAATTTGTTCTATGATGGCTGAATCGAATTCAACAATCCTAGGGTCGATTCAAGGTCACCATTGGGTCATTGTTCGAGTTCGAAGATCAAATGGTTGTGAATTCTGATTCCGGTGATATAATGGTATAAACGACGTAACTGACAAAACGCACTTTTTTCTTTGTTAATTTTTGTCGGAGGCTGCTAAACTGATTTCAGCAAGCTTAGGTTAGCCTAAAAGTAACTGTTAGTTCATTTAGTTCGAAGATCAAATGAATGTCACTTCCGGTTCCGGAGATGTAATTGTATAAGTGACGCAACCGACAAAATGCTCCATTTTCTCGGAGATGGTTGAATAGATTTCAACAATCTTAGGCTCGTATGAAAACTACTTCTGGGTCATTGATCGAGTTCGCAAATCAAATGGCAAACACAGTTTTTTTTTCCAGAACACAACATTTTCTGGAAGTTATCTGCATTGATTTCGATAATCGAAAGCTACTATCGGGTTATTTGAAGTTCGTAATGCTCTTGTCGAACCCTTTCTATTTCAAAGATATAATCGTATAACTCTGTTAATGAAGGGGACAGGCATTATCACACCACTAAGTCGATTAGGAAGAGGGTTTTTAATGTTTCTCCCGTGTAGCAGAAAATAGATGTTTGGCAATGAATTGTCAAAAACTTTCTTTGTTATTATGGTGTAGTATCTGTTTCCAGTCTACAGTTACAAATTGCTTGCCAAATGAGGATCGAATATAATTTCTATACTCACGCTTCAGTATAGTTAGTGTAACAAACATGACCTGAAAGGAATAAATGGGAGGAAATATGATGGTTGCAACAAAAGCCAAAATAGTTTTAATACTTTTTTTGTGTCTCTTTCTAAATCTCACAAGTCTTATACATAGAACAAAGTTGGCTTCTCGTGCTATACACTTATATGGCAGTCGTATTTAATTCATGATTTTAATCTCTCTCTTTCGTTCTTGCGTTCGTTCTCCATAACCGCGAAAGTTCATCCTAAAGCAAAATAAACTTATTTTAGATTTGACCACGTTGTTTTTCCACGAGTTCACAGTTGTCATTCGGCGTCCGTTATCAAGTTCCAGTTATCGTTCGACCTAGTGTCTAATGCGTTTTTTGATCGTTCTTAGAAATTGCCCGAGCTGAAGGACGTCGAAGAGCCGGACGATGATCCCTCAGATCCTGCACCGAATGTAAACGATTGTGCAGCAGAGCCATCAGATGCTCCCGAGACGAAAGTCGGAACAGCGTCAAAAGTGGTACCGGAGCTAAACGAGGCGGCATTTGCACCGAAAGCACCACTGACAATGGAAGCATCAGCAGGAACAGCATCGGAACTAACACCACCATCGAAACTGCCACCGAAATTAGCCGCTCCCGAGAAGGAAGCACCGGAGTCAGCCGAAGAACTGGAAGTACCGGAAGTGAATCCTCCGGAAACACCACTGGAACCTTCGTCACCTCCGAAACGGGCGGCGCCTCCGAAACTTTGGCTATCAGCAAAGCTTTGGGCACCACCGAAACTTTGGGAACCTCCGAAACTTTGTGCACCACCGAAGCTTTGGGCGCCACCATCGGCGCCGCCGAAACCTGCATCACTAGTTGCTCCTGCAAATGCTCCTGCGCTTGCACTGTAAAATAGGAGAGTTTTAGAAAAAAAAGCTCGATTTCATGAAGCTTCTAACTTACCCAGCGTTAGCCTTAGCTGCACTCTTGCCCTGATACTTAATGAAGTAGACTTCGGGTTTAGCACTGTTGTAAGTATCGACAGCGGCATCAGCGGAAGAATCGGCTCCACCTTCGGATTTACCAACCAACACATAAACAATGGTCTTCTCCTGAGTGCGGGTACGAGCAGCGGCCCGAGCGGCAGCAGCAGCCGAAGCAGTTGGGGCCTTAATGAACAGGACCTTGTAGTGGGTCTGGGGTTGAATCTCGACACGAGCCTCGGCTTCGGCATCAGCCTCAACTTCAGGTGCCGCATGGTAGTAGAAATGCTTCTTCACAATCTCTGGTTTAGTGAAGTATTTGACGTTTCCGCCGGATTTAGCTCCAGCGGACGCTCCAGCGAAAGCCCCAGAGGAAGCTGCACCACCAAATCTGGCAGCAGCACCTCCGCCAATCGACGCAGCACCACTCGAAGTTGCACCTCCACTGGACGATCCGCCAAAACTGGCAGCTCCGGCCGATCCACCAACATTGGACTGAGCTGCACCTCCTCCGAAACTGCCACCGAATCTGGCAGCACTTCCACCGAAGGAAGCCGAACCATCACTGGCTCCTGCACTTGCTCCACCACTGGCTCCACCAATAGCAATACCAGAACGACCGGCAGCTAAACCAGCTTCGAATCCAGCTTGGTACTGGCCACCACTAGCAGCGGATGCAGAATTTTGCGAAAACACGCTATTCGACGAAACGGCACTGTTAAATCCTACAGATTTTCCACTGGCGGCACCAGCACTACCAACACTGCTGACCACCTGGTCGTACTGAGATGGCGAGTAGTCAACCGAAACGGAACCTTGGCCCACGTCGTAACTCGACTGTCCTCCTTGTGCCGCAGCGGCCTGACGCAACTTCAGGCCAATGTCAGCTGATACGATCGCCAGACCGGCGACGAGAAACTGCAAAAGAACAAGAACAATCCTGTTAGCTCCCAACGGTCTCTGAATGCCACGGATCTGTCACTCTTAAGTTCTAATGTTCACTGTACTAGCACAACTCTCAAACGTCTTGCCAACAACACCTACCACGAAAACGCGCATGATCCTTCCTCTTGGATATCTGTTGTCACTAGAACGAAGAACCGCACCGGAGTGAAGATGAGATAATACTTTCGCTTTTTATATACCGCCAAAAAATGACACGTCCCACGAGGCGTCAACGCGAACCACTTGCGCGTGGCTTTAGGATATCTCACAGGGATGTGGTTTTTTTTTCTAATTCTCTCAAGCCATACCTGTTCTTCCCCGCGGCTGTTTTCAGCATTTTATGAATTAATCGAGAAGAAGAAAAAAAATCATCTCACCATCACCATCGCTTCCACTCTTCTAATCCGTCGGTCGGGCGAGTTTGCGGTGGTGTGATGATGAGCTTGATGCTTCTGAATGTGATTCGTTGGTGGCGTGCTTTATTGGCACCATGTCCATATCCTACTGCAGACAACGATTTCCCCTCCCAGTTCTAATCGGACTAGATTCGAGCCATCGTCGGTGAAGCATTTTTTTCTCTCGTGTATAGGTCAGTTTCAAATCAGCCGGCCGAAATTTTTCAAAATCTGATCGCCGAAGAAGCTAGGTCATTGACGGATCCGATATAAGCTAGGAGGAAACGTGCCGATGTTAATCGGTAGCATCGATCAGCAGATATATGTTAAGTTTTGAAAATCTTCCGTCTGTCTAATTTACACCGAACAAATGTCAACTCGTTATCCTCCTGATTGTCCGTGTGCAGTGTGAAGCACTGTAAATGTGACCATAAAATGATGGACATGCAGTGTTGCCAATTTTTAAATCAGTAGCGTGATTCTAAGTGCGAAAAAGGAATGTAATGCCAGGACTTTGCCTGTGTTGTGAATACGACTTATTTTATTATGGGGCGCCTTTTTAAAATTTACCCTATAAAAGAGTGATAATTTTTTTGTTGTGAGTATATCTTGTTGAACGTTTCAACATAATCTCAAATATTTCAAATATTTGTTTACATATGAACTTACAAAATCAAAAATGATCACACGAAATGAAAGAAAATTACTGTTCTTACATTTTTAAATGAACAATTTTTGTAACAGATTCTGATTTGACCCATGTCAGCACCAGCCAATCAGAATACGTTCTGAGTTCGAGAACAAAATATAATCGTCTTTTATATATATCTGCTGCATCGATATAAAAGATAAATATTTCACCCTTTTGCATATTTTTCTGGGACACACTCTAAACCAGACATACGGAGGAGCAACATCGAACACACCAAAAGTCTGCCAAGTCGTCAAACATTATGAGAGCGCTGCTTAGTAAATTGGTCCGGAATTAAAGCCGGATTTTATCGTGTCTTCCAAATGCACCAATTGATTCCGCCCGAAATGGATAGTTTCATCTTCTTTGAAATCCAACTGGAAATCACAATGAATTCCGAGTCAAACTGCGGACGAGTTTATAGAGTGTTCACGCCAAGAGCCATCCAAGTTCTATCTAAATGTATATCCTGTTGTTGGTGAATTCAAGGCACTTTTCAGTCCCATAGAACATCATTAAGAAATAATTAAATCTTCCTACCAAAAGCATCAGATTAATCAAAATTGAACTTGAAATATTGCGCCGTCTCTAACACATTTAATTACGACGGCAACGCACTCACGCAATGTGACAATGGAAGTATTGATGTAAAACACGTCCTGGTATGGGTGTTGTTCGGAAATATGCCGTGCGAAACAGGATTGCCACATATACAGATTAATCTGTATTTTATTTCTCCTGAAAAATACAGATGTAAATGTGGCAAAAGGAAAGAATTTCTCAACACCGCTAAAATTTGCACATTTGCTTAAAAAGTGTTTTTCTAAATAGATTTCATGTTTCTATGCGGTTCAGTTAATTAGTTAATTATAAAGAACTATAAAAATTATTTCGTTATATTTAATTGTGTGTCAGAATGCAAAATTCACACAATCGATCAACTAACTGATATTCGGAAGTGTGAAGGAAATGTTCCAATTTTATTCGTATTAACGATATTCTGCTATGTCTCTGACATTACCCTTACCTTACCTAACCTAACAGCTATAGGCCTGGGGTGTCCTTTGCTGTATCAAGCATACGTCTCCACATAACTCGGACCATGGCTGCTCGTCGCCAGCCACTCAAGGCACGGATGCTTCTGAGATCACTTGATTGATCCACCTTGCTCGCTGCGCTCCTCTTCTTCTTGTACCAGTCGGATTAGATTCAAGAACCATTTTCACTGGGCTGTCGTCCGACATCCTTATGACATGCCCAGCCCATCGTAGACGTCCGATATTAGCTGTCCGTACGATAGGTGGTTCTCCTAGCAGCTGTTGCAATTCGTGATTCATACGCCGTCTCCACGTTCCGTTTTCCATCTGCACTCCGCCATAGATGGTCCTCAGTACCTTTCTTTCGAAAACACTGAGGGCGCGTTGGCCCTCTGCCAACATAGTCCAGGTCTCGTGGCCATAGAGAACAACCGGTCTAATGAGCATTTTGTAGATGGTCAGTTTCGTACGGTTGCGTACTTTTCTCGATCGGAGGGTTTTTCTGAGTCCAAAGTACGCACGATTCCCTGCCAAAATACGTCTATGAATTTCTCTGCTGGTGTCATTATCGGTGGTCACCAGTGAGCCCAAATACACGAACTCGTCAACCACCTCGATATCGTCACCGTCTATCAATATTCGTGGTGGGAGGCGTAGTGTTTCTTCTCTAGAGCCTCTTCCTCTCATGTATTTTGTTTTCGACGCATTTATGACCAGTCCGATACGCCTAGCTTTCTGTCCGATGTAGGTTTCCGTCATCTTCTCAAGGTTACGTGTCATAATATCAATATCGTCAGCGATAAGCCAAAAAGTTGTACGGACTTTCGGAAGATCGTGCCACTCGTGTCGATCCTCGCTCTCCGAATCACACTTTCCAGGGCAATATTGAACAAGATACAAGAAAGTCCATCACCTTGACCTAGCCCTCTCCGAGATTCGAAGGGACTCGAGAGCGTCCCAGATACTCGGACGTAGCACATCACTCTATCCATCGTTGCTTTGACCAATCGCGTCAGTTTATCCGGGAAACCGTATTCGTGCACGATCTGCCATAGCTGTTCTCGATCGATTGTGTCGTATGCCGCTTTGAAGTCAATGAATAGGTGATGCGTGGGTACGTTGTATTCACGACGCTTCTGGAGCTTGTCTTATCGCGAATATGTGATCCGTAGTGGCGCGGGCTCCAGTAAATCCCGCTTGGTACGGCCCTACGAATTCCTTAGCTATTGGTGATAGACGACGGCAAAGGATTTGGGAGAGTACCTTGTAGGCGGCGTTCAGCAATGTGATTGCGCGGTAATTGCAACAGTCTAGCTTATCGCCCTTTTTGTAGACGGGACATGCCACTTCATCCATCCATTCCTGCGGTGAAATCTCCTCCTCCCAAATCCTAGAAATCATCCAGTGCAGCGCTCTAGCCAGTGCCTCTCCTCCATGTTTGAGCAGCTCGCCTGGCAACTGGTCATTGCCCGCGGCTTTGTTGTTCCTCAACTTGCCGATCTCCTCACTTATCTCCGACAGATCAGGGGCTGGGAATCTGTCGTCGGCTGAGCGTGCACCCAGATTGATTCCTGTACCGTTCTCTGTATCTTGTGCTTCGCCATTCAGATGCTCGTCATAGTACTGCTTCCACCTGTCGATCACCTCACGTTCGTTCGTGAGAAGGTTACCACTGGTATCTCTGCACATTTCGGCCTGTGGCGTGTGGCCTCTACGTGAGCGGTTCACCTTCTCATAGAACCTCCGTGTGTCATTTGCCCGGTACAGCAGTTCCATCGCTTCGCGATCTTGGTCTTCCTGGTGGCGCTTCTTCTTCCGGAAAACCGTGTTCTGTCTGTTCCGCGTATGTCTGTATCGTTCCTCGTTCGCTCTAGTGCGGTGTTGCAGCATCCTCGCCCTTGCTGCATTCTTCTCTTCGGCCAACTGCTGACATTCGCCGTCAAACCAGTCATTTCCTCGATTCGATAACCTCGTACCTAGCACGGTTGAAGCAGTGCTACTCACGGCGGATTTTATATTCCCCCAGCCGTCTTCAAGAGTCGCCGCGCCAAGCTGCTCTTCCGTTGGTAGCACTTGCTCCAGTTGTTTCGCGTATTCCTCTGCAGTACGGACGCTACGTAGCTGCTCGAGATTGAATCCCGGCGTTCCTGTGCGACGAATATTGTGCACCGTCGATAGTTTTGAGCGCATACAAACCGCGACAAGGTAGTGGTCAGAATCAATATTGACACTGCGGTAAGTGCGGACATTGATGACGTCGGAGAAGAATCGCCCGTCGATGAGAACGTGGTCGGTTTGGTTTTCCGTATGTTGATCAGGTGATCTCCAGGTGGCTTTGTGGATATCTTTGCGGGGGAATAAGGTGCTTCGAACTACCATTCCTCGGGAGGCTGCAAAGTTTACGCATGTTGACCGTTGTCGTTTGTTACCGCGTGCAGGCTCTCCCGCCCGATCACATTGCCTCCCGGCCTACCTGAGCATTATGTCGCCGATGACGAGTTTTACATCCCGCCGTGGACAGCTGTCGTAGGTTTGCTCCAGCTGCGCGTAGAATGCTTCCTTCTCGTCATCGGGTCTCGTCTCATGTGGGCAGTGCACGTTGATGATGCTGTAACTGAAGAAGCGGCCCTTGATCTTCAATACGCACATTCTATCACTGATTGGCTGCCACCCAATCACGCGCTGGCGCATCTTGCCCAACACTACAAATCCAGTTCCTAGAACGTTGGTTGTGCCACAGCTGACATTACCCACCCCCCTTTTTTCATTATTGAACAGTATTTTATCATCACACGAAATTATTTTTTACTGGTAGATTGGACATTTAAATGATGTCTCTTTTGAACGCTAGAGCGATCTTAAATTAGTGACGCCATCTGTCTGTCAGACCGGACACTTATTTACCGTCGTGTTATGGTTATACGCATCCGAAACACAGTTGCAATTTAGTCACCAGGAAAAATAGTTCCTGTACACATTTTTTTTTACGATATTCCATTCCCGGTTCACAGGGCTATACTTTGTACTAATCAAATCTCCTGATCAAACCAAACGCCTGGCATCACTACCAACATAGCAACCCCCGCGATCTCATCACGGGCTGTCTTCCGTCGATTTTATCATCGCAGATTTACGCTGACAGTCACTAATTTACCTCAGACACGAGGCCCACCGGGAACCCACCGGCACCGAAAACAAAAAAATGACGACGAGTGAGAGGCAGGAAGGTATTAGCCTTTCTGTCCAAAACCTATCAGTCTCGAAATGTTAAACACCACCACCGTATCCGCGGGTGGGTATCCTTGTTAACGACACCATGACATCTCTCGCGAGCACTCGCAGCAACACGACGCATCATGATTTCCGGGGATCGCGACCATCAAAGCCCGCTGAAGCCGCGATCTATTTTCCACAATCGGTAACGAGCTTCGAATGTTGCAATTTTGCTGGTAATTTATTACCGACCATCAGTTTTTTGGAAATGTCAATCCAGTGAATGTTTCGATAATGGGGCAATCAAAATCAGGAATCAGATTTCCGACTGGTTTATTGGGGATTAGATCATTTCGTCGGCGGACAAAATAGCGCTAATTGAGAAAGACATAAAACGCGTTCTGCATGTATGAAAATAAAACCTGTGCTCGACCGAAAAGCGTTTTGGATGGGCCTTAAGAAAATATTAGTCCCAGTGAAGTTCGTAATGAAATGTTTTTGTTATCAATCAAGAGTATAAATCCGCTATTTAGTGCAAGATTAGACGTTTTAAGTGATTTTTGAGACTGTTGGTAGACCTTTTAAATAATGTAATTAAGTTTTCCGGCAAAACATGAATGAAAATTGTAAATCGAATATTTGTGGATCGGATATTGTAGAGAAAGTTCGACATAGCCTAGTTGGTTGCAGTCCCAACACCCGTTGAAATCGTGTCTTCAAGGTGCGGATAGTCGGCCCATGGTAGATTTACAACCAACTCGACATTGGATGATGATCTGGTGCGGTTTTCTGTCCTAACCAACAAACCTACCAACCAACGAACTTAGGATTTGATTTATGTTCAGCTTTGGGGTTGTTGTGTTCGTCATCGGAACTGATATCAAACCAATCGGCTTCGATCATCGAAATTAAACTTGTTTCTTGTGTTATTGTTTGTTTTTTTTTTGTGTTAGCGGGGCTAAGGTCGACTCGAATACGGCAATATTGATGTAGATTGGAAAATTTATGTGGCTCGAGCTTCGATCCGCTACCGGTTCTTCAACCGGTATCGAATGTGAGCCGAAAACGGAATCTTCAAAGTAACTGCAAACGGATCTACCTTCGAATGAGTTTCCGATCTTAGGTTTGGTTGATAGCAGTATTTTTTATGTAAGCAAATGGAATTTAAAATATTCTAAATCTAGTTTAGGCGTGATATTTTTCGAACAATTTCGAAATATTTGATATTGCTTAAGATTAATTCTAAAAGTGCAAATATCAAGGATTTCCACAGGCTCGTCAACGAGCCATCTACGAAAGGAAAACAAAACGGGGAAATTTATTCAAACCACACACAAAAGGAATCGATTCTGCTATGTTTGCATAGATTAATCCGAAGTGGATTAGGTGAAAGGAAAAAAAACCGGTCCCAGTCGTCACCATATTTTCGTTGCTCTTGATAATCAAAAGCTGTGGAGACTACATCGAAAGAGAAATGTGATAACCTTGGCCGGTTGATTGGTAATATTTAGCTGCTCAAACGAATCCAACGGAGAAGGCGGTAGAGCCGGTCGTCTTTCAAGTGTTGAGAACGATTCTGTTGTGCAAATCCACACGAAAAAAGTTTGTAAATGACACTTTACCAAAAAGATGAAAACTATCATAGTTCTGAAGCGTTTTGTTTCTTCTTAATCATTGGTGAATGTGGATTCTGATATCTGATCCTGAGGGAAGCATTCTGCAACCGGCTATTTTCGGTATGCATAATAACAATTCAAGCGTTTTTGGTTGAGCTTACTAGAGTTTGTGTGATTACCCTACCAGTTCGTGACGGTAATTCACATTGTTCACGCAAGAGCTTGTAAAATGTTAGTTATTTTTCTGAATTTAATTAGTTGAAATTTAGTACAGTTAATCGATTGTTGTTTTCTCTAAACCGTCACTTTCGATTTATCCTGCTGGCAGCAGGAGCGGATTAAATAAACGATGTGAAAAAAGATCCTAACGAGCGGTAGGAAGATCGCATGGCACATGAACAAAAACGATGCGACTAAGCCGCATTAAATATTTTTTTCATTTGCACTCAGAATGAATGCACTTAGAATGACCCTTTCGGTGAAGTGGCCTTCGGTGAACCGGCTTTCGACAAAATGGTCTTCGGCGCAATGGTCTTCAGCGAAATGGCATTCGGCGAATTGGCCTTCCGACAAAATGACCTTTGGTGGAATGGTTTTCGGCGAAATGACCTTAAGCAAAAGGCCTTCGGCGAGATGGTCTTTGGCGAAATGTCCTTCGGCGAAATTGCCTTAGTCGAAATGGTCTTCGGCGAAATGGTTAACTCACTTTCACTCTTTGTGTTTTGACTACAATGGAGAAAGTGAATGAAAGAAATGAATCAAAACAATCCAAAATTTGAGTAAAAAGAAGTCAAATGGCTCAAGTCAAGAATGGCAACTAAAACTGTTCCAATTTTAGGTGCATTTGCCGATACGATCACTGTTCGAATCATCTGGTTATCGACAAAACTGGATCAACTCTCATAACTCATCTGAGACAGTGGGTTGGTTACTGTTGTTTTGACACCGAATAAATTTTGTTAAATTTCCGTTTTTTTTTGCTTGTTCTGTCCCAGGGATACCTCTCTGGGTTTCACAGCTTCTTCGAGCACGTTGTTTATCATTCGCAACAAATGACAAATTGCGCTGATCACCGATCTTTGATCGCATTTTTCATCAAAAATGCTAAATATTGAAAGGGAGCACATTATATCAATATATTCTTCGCACTGCCAAACATCGCTTTTCGCTAGCTAGCTAGCCAAACGGTGGAGCATTTGGCAAAACATTTTACTCTAAGCATCCACAAGAAGATCAAGGACAGACAAACTGCAAAACTGACAACGATTGTGGTTGGTTGGTGATTTCAACTGATGGGAATCTTCTATACTCCAATCTCTGGTCCCACAGTGTCTGCAGTCGCGAAGGCGGCTTCTCTAGCCGATACACATCGCAGAAGTTTGGTTTTCGATGTTATTTATTGTTGGACGAGTAGAGTTATTCAATAAAAAAAATGCATCGATTTTTATTATCAGCTCCGATTTTTCTCCATCCGAGTGAAGTCTCGATTGCAAAAGCGGCGCGTTAATTCGACTAACACCTGCGGAAATTTGTTCGCCCAAACAGGCTTGCTTGCTGTTCCTTTCATTTCCAACCCATCTGAGTTCGTGACCTTGATCTTCAAATTTGTTTTCGGATTTCGACATTTGCAAAAAAGGAAACCTAAATGATCCAGTTCGAAATTGATGCGCCTGATTTGATAGCTCTGGTGCCGTGCTAACGCACAGACCTAGCAGAAAGATGAGCCTAGGAGGAAACTGGTTTTCCCAAAATTTCAACCTAACCTCAAGTGATTGTTGCGTTAATCTGTTCACGTCGTTTGCTGAAGGCCAACGACCTTTTTTTCGGTGATCGTTGAAGCTGCGTTTCCTCAATAGAGAACAAAAAAAAAGACAACGGGAAGCTCTAGGTGTTAAATATGGTTTGGCGACGAGGTCAGTATAGGATTCACAAACTTCTAGTAATGTGAAGCATTTGGGTTTATGTTCTATCAAAAGTTACACAAACTAAAGCGATGAGATGACTATTCTGATGAGCATTTATAAAACTTGAATCTCGACCACCCACTGCACAAAAAGATTGTTTTGGTTTGTGATAGTTTCACAGTTCTGTTGTGTTTGATTTCTTCATTAGAGTCGGGGAAAAAACTTAGTTGCATTCATAATGTGAAGCAAAATAAATAAATAAATAAATAAATAAATAAATTGTTGTTTGCTTCTGGAGCTGATTCAGATAAAAACATTCTATAATTCTTATAAATATTCATCACAAATCCACTTCGAAGCTCCAGTTTGCGAAAGATTAAAATGAATTAATTTTCGTTTTTTAAAACCAGACTGCGATAAGACCCGAATTCAACCGGAATCAGTATGAAAAAATACCCATCAGGTGCAAGAATCGCATCGGGTTTTGCAAGAGTCCCAGGCACAGTTGAATGTTATCATCGATCATCGCCGATCGAGTTGACAGTTGGAATTATGTTAATTAATCTGAACGAATTAACAGTGGAATTCGGTTGTTTTTATCTCGGTATGTAAACTATATTACCCATAGAACGCTGCTCGGATCCCAATCGAAAAATTATCTCCACTGTCTGTAGATCGTTTCTGCCCACGAACAGGATTTTAGCACCATATCCTGATGCAGGAGACACGTTTATTTAGCTAGAATGTAGCGAGGATTGGACTATGGCCATCATCGATTCCCAGATTACAAAATTACAATACATATTGCAAATTGTTTTTTGCACAGTCTAGTGGCAACAACAACAATGTTTTTGATTTAACTAACACATCTGTTGATTTTGCCATAACCAATTGGGTAAAGTGTCAGAGGTCAGGGTCGTTTCGCCGAAGGCCATTTCGCCGAAAGCCGGTTGTTGTTCCAGTTTTGTCGATAATCAGATGATTCGAACAGTGTCAGTATCGGCAAATGCACCTAAAATTGGAACAGTTTTAGTTGTCATTCTTGACTCGAGCCAATTGACTTCTTGGATTGTTTTGATTCATTTCTTTCATTCACTTTCTCCATTGTTGTCAAAACACAAAGAGTGAAAGTTTCGTTCAATAAACCAAAGTTAGAGTAAGTATAACTCTCCATTCAGTAGATATATTTTGCATCTCAGTATACTTTTGCAAGTATCGAATGGAAACAACTTAGAACCCCTTTATCCAAAACTGGGTTACTGAACGGAGCCCCTAAGTCAGATGGAAAGTACTCAAATTTAGGCAGTTTTGCGTTTTCGTATAGAAGACGGATGGAAATTTGGTACCGTTCGAGTTGAACCCGATAAGATATCGAACGGTGATGTTACATGTCAGAATGTGGCTAGAGCGACCTAAAAAGTAATCGCTTCGACGTCGACACCCGTGAGAAATATTCACCTGAATATTTACATGCTCTAAAAATGGGCATCTCGAATTTTGTAAAGCGATAGGACCCAAAGGATTAGGCACCTCAAAAGTAGTCTCTAGGCTAAATTTTAGCTAAATCGGATATAGGAACACCACTTACTTCGGTTAACAGGTTACCGGACAAAGTTAAATAACCTGTGTATGTGGTGAACGATGCCATAGAAGTACGTGTACATGACCCTCCCCCGCAGGCCAGTGATCATTTCGTTCGAGAAATATGTCTAAGCACGCAGAAATTCTTTCCATCGAAAAGGAAATATGACGGATTTTTTTCCCCGGTATCCGGAATGACGTGCGAGTGGTTCGTAAGGCAATTTCATCTTATATTGTTTGTGGTCAAGACGGGAGAACCCTTGTAAAACGCTAATTACCTATGAGAATCAGCTTTGTTAACAACAAATAGGTCTGAAAAAAATATATTTAAAATAAAAAAAATTTCGTATCATAAATACAATGGAAGAATTCGGTGCACGTCGAGCTACTCTGTCAAAAAATCTCATCAATAAAATCGCTTCGATTGAGATTGCAATTTGTTTTCATCTGCCATAAGCATAAACCACTGAAGGCTCATCTGAAGGTGTGTGATACTTGAAATTTTAAGTTGGATGTAAAGCAAGCAAAGCAAAGCCTTGGTTGGTAATTTCTGTAGTGGAATTTGACCTTCTGTTTCAACAGACTTCGCAGCCGATTCAGAGTATACAGAACCACTGCATGGCTGGTGCTACAATTCTATTGACACTACGAATCCTTCCAGCTCTGGGCCCGAACATACGACAACTGGTTTGAAAGACTAGTGCCCTATGCATTGAACCACCAACCCGGGACGAGTAAAGCAAGCAGCTTAGAGTGGATTTGTACTGTGTACAAAATGATTCATTATTTTATATTCAGTACCATCCAATATGCTTTCATCGAATTGATGAAGAATCTAAAAAATAATTGAATGCGGATGGGGATGCTATTAATCCTTCAATTTTACCGGTTGTGCAGTGCACGACTAGGACGATACGCCACTGTGGAATACGCTTCACTTGAATCGTGGCTTAAGTCTAAAATTAACTTAATACCGCCTCGGACTCAAAAGATGAGAGGTGTTGTTGATCCAGGACTCATTGTTTGCCAATACTGAACTGACAAATTTGTAATTTCCAAAGTACAATGCGTAATATTCCGGGAGTTGCAATCAAAAATGGTCAAACAAAAAGGTAAATCGGTCAAACTTTCTTAAAAAATCATGTCATATTTATTTTTCAAGTTCAGTTCATGCCTAATATAGTAAAGAAATGGTCCAAAATTTTCTTTTTAGCGAATGAAAATGGTCGAGTCTTTCGTTTAACCTCGTCCATCAAATTTTGCGTCTTCTTGAGTCCAATATTTCTCTATTTCGCGGAACTCTAGTGTGTTGTAGAGGTTCATATTCTTAGGCAGGAATTTTCTTCCCTCAAATGGTAAGATGCCAAATTCGTCTAAGACAGAATCAAATAATTGTGTTGCTTAACACAATGAGAACGACATTTTTCTCCAGATACTCCTGCACATAAATGTCAAGGTTGATGGTCTCGGTTGCGATGGAAATGTCGTTCTTGTAGTACAGGAACAGATGGCCTGCCACACGAGATATTTTCTTGAAAACTTCGACAGTTTAATGTGTCGGAAATGTTCGGTAATCTTTTCCAGTTGGCGTATAAAAATTCCTTATCAAGAAGTTATTTAAAGTCTGTCCATATCGTACTCTTGTTCATCGCTTTCTTGTAAACCGACAATCGACGTCTTCTTGTTGATATCCGTAGGTCGAAGCACAGTTGTAGTCGACTCTCACAGCTTGCGTGCGATGTCTCGAACGGAGAGGTTGGGCTTCTATTGGAAATTACTGATCACTTTAATCCAAATTTTTGCGGTTGCAAAAATTCTTTGATGCTTAGTAGTTCATGTAGACAACAAGGATCTTGGAAAATGTGTTCTGAGGATTATGAGTTTATGTAAAAATGATGAAGAGAATATTCTTTCTGGATTAAACATTTGGAAATGAATTTATCCGGTATTATAAATATGAGGTATTTCAGAAGTACGATTGAAGGTCAACAAAACGGGCGTAAACATTTCATTATTCTTTATTTAAAATTAATTTGAATTTTGATATTAGCAAAATTGCACGATTCGGTGAAATGACCTATTAGACGAAATGGTATTCATCGAAATGGCATTCGGTGAAATGTCATTCGTCGAAAGGGTTTTCAGTGAAATGACTTTCAGCCAAATTGCTTATCACAATCAGAGCTTAAAATTGTCACGCATTCTCAATGAAAGAAACCTTTCCAGCAGTCTCATTTTCAATGTTTTACTGTTTCATTCGTCACCAGATCAAACGAAGAGAGACGAAGCATTTTCGTTTCTCATCGAAAAAATGAGAGAGTATAATTGCCAACGTCACTCTTTCCTCTATGACAAGACGAAACCAAACTAACGTCTGCAGGGAGCATCAGCAGAATTTCAATTCTCATTCTTTCATGTATTGTATTGAAAATATGTGATGTTTGGCTATAAAGAGCTACTAAAATACGACAAATCGAAGTAATTACATCCCAGAGCGTCCTTGGAAACCAAAACTACTACAAACTCGAGCACCAACAGGTAAAAATCATTGTGGAACCTTTTTCTGTCATTTTCGATTCTCAAAGCTTCGATTGAATACCGGTACTGCATACTTTGGGACTTTCACTGAAAACCGCAAATGAAAGAAAGAACACAATTCTGAAACTACTGTTCCGCTTATGTCATTGACTGGAGATGAATTTCGTTCTCATAGTTTGCAAGCGATGCTGAGGGTGACATTAATTTCTCGCCATTTTCGTCTATTTTGAGTCAATGAAAATGACTTTTATTAGCTCTGACGACAATAAAAAAGACAACGCCTTTTGACGTCATGACCCGTTGGTGACAATTGATTTGGCTACATTCAACGATTCCGCCAACTTGGCGTGCGAGTAGTTCGGCTTTTCGCGATGCGCGAACAAAATTTTGATGCATTAATTCTTTTTCTTCTTTGTCATTCTTACTGCTGAAAAGTAAATGTCAAAATCAAACGATTGATGTGATACTTTTCCATGTACGATTAATGGAAAAATACTTTAGTTGATTAATCTGGTTCCAATATGACTTCGATTAATCATAAACCCGTAATTTGGTGCGCAAAAAGTCTGTAGGATTCTGAGCCGTGCCAAAAAATGAATGAATAAAAACAAATTGTCCATCCAAAATTCTAGTACGACGCTTGCTGTGATTTTTTTTGCAGTAAGGAAGCCGCTTTAAAAATTATCTGCTGTCAACATGTCAGTTGTCTTCTTCGTTTTCGTGATATTTTCAATAGGCCATGTTTGGGTTTTCGAATCAGAATAACTTCTTTGCTTTTCCTGCCATTTTACTAGTGGTGCAAAATACAACATATCTCGATGCAGATATCGAGACGAAACTTACAAATTTTCAAAGAAAAATTAATTTCAAGAGATTGTATATTCAACCAATTTGAATACTGTTATTTCTCAACTTAGTTAAAAACATAGTTGACGACAGAGACTTTAACGAAAGTCAAAAGGTATGTATATAAAGAATTGACCTAGAACAAAAAAAATTTGGGCAGCCATCGAAATTATCTAACGCTAAAAAATATATACAACCTAACATAAACAATTGTATGATAATTGTTAGATTTAGTTTAATTTGAATTCAAATCAGAATCCACCTAAAATTGTTCGTGAACGCGCCCCAATCTAAGCCGTTGTTGGCAATACTATTAGCTGATTTGGTGGCAATACTATTAGCTGATTTTCTCACGCTCGTTATATCTCTAATAGCCTTTGATACTTGGTACCTTGGTTCTCTTCATTTCTACCTGACAAACTGACCGGTCACACGTACCGCATCGAAAAAGATAGTTCTGAAGAAATAAAGTTGACTTATATCAGTGATCACGTTTCTACCTAAGCTCAGTGGTTTCATTTTGCTTAGTTAAATTACCGTCCCTATCCCAATAACACCCGTGATCGACCCCAGACGATACATGGTGCCGTGACCAGGATTACGGGTGTTGGAAATTGCGCTTAAGGAAGAAAACGTTGCCATCTTGATGAAAGATAACCTGGAAAATTGCTGACCAATCATATTTTTACAAGGCCTGATTTTATACAGGTACATGTGAGTATCTCTCCAACTGATATAAAACAACTGTGCGGTACTTCCTGGGTCGTTTTGTTTGCCCATAGGTTGAGAAAATTCCCAACAACTTCTTTCTCCCGACACGTGTTCATCGGTTATACCAGAAATCTTATCCCGCTAATTGTGAAACCACATCGATCAGAGAAGTTTGAAGCGATTAGGTTATAAACCCGAGTTCCGTCAATACTGGATTAACGAGCGATCATACGTGTTTAATCAGTACCACCCAAAATTGAGTCTGTAGGAGGTTCCGGATTATAACAAAATACAAGGCCTGTTCTTGAACAGGCACAGGTGAGTGTCTGTCCAAATAACTAAAATCCATCAATCGGTGCTTCCTGGGTCTTTTGGATTGTTACAGCTCCACGCCATCGCCATGTCGGAAAAGAAGGTGAAACAAAAGGAGCTGAAACGGCGGAACATTATGGACTCCATTACACGCATCGAGCTATTTCTTACCAACTACAACGAGAATCGAGACCTCCACGAAGTAGCGATACGGTTAGGTAAGCTGGACACTCTTATGGAAAACTTTGAGGCAATACAAGGTGAATATGAATCATTTGACGATTCGAAAGAATTTATGTCTGCTAATGTTGAAATAAGGGCACAAGTAGAAGAGACTTATTTTCGGGTTAAAGGTGGTTTGGTTTCAAAGCTCCCTCCTCCTGCACCATTGCCAGCTCAGCAAAACCCCGTCGGTCCAATAGTTCCTCATATGGTTGGTGTAAAATTACCCACAATAGCACTACCAGAGTTTAGTGGCGATTTAAACGACTGGTTAACGTTTCATGATTCGTTTATTTCACTAATTCACTCATCGGCAGAAATACCCTGTATACAAAAATTCCAATATCTGCGATCTGCTTTGAAAGGAGATGCATTAAAGTTGATAGAATCATTGACGATTACGGTAAACAATTATGCTGTAGCATGGGAAGCCCTCCTGTCTCGTTATTCAAACAAGTATTTGTTGAAGAAGAAACACTTGCAATCGTTAATGGTACACACAAAGGTCTCAACAAAATCCCCAGTTGCACTTCGTTCATTGGTAGAAGATTTTCAGCGTCATGTGAAAATTTTAACGCAATTAGGAGAACCTACTCAACATTGGAGCAGTCTGCTAGTACAACTTCTTAGCTCCCGTTTAGACGACAGAACACTCAAGGATTGGGAGGAGTACGTGTCCAACGATGTTGAGCCCACTTATACAAATCTTATAAACTTTCTAACAAAAAAATCCCGTGCGATGGAATCATTATTAATTAGTGCAGATGCGGCCCCCACTCAACACAGTAAACTAAATGTCATTCCAAAGCAATTAAAGCAAAACCATCACAGCCCTTCCACTTCTCGGATTAACAGCTTCGCCACTACAGAAACCCCGCAACCCGCATGTCTTGCATGTAATCAGTATCATTTGCTAATCAAATGTCCAGTTTTCGAGAAGATGTCAGTGAAGGATCGATTTAATTTGGTTAACACTAAACGGATATGCAGTAATTGTTTCCGAAGTGATCATTTCGTGCGAAAATGCGCGTCGAATTTTTCTTGTCGCCTATGTCAAAAAAGACATCATACGTTACTTCATCCAGGTTTTGAAAGGTCGAATGAAAATCCAACACAGCATCCGTTGTTTTCTCGTCAGTCTCAAAACAGCATCGCCAATCTTGCAATAGTGAATGATGAAAGGCAGACATCTATCCCAGTTTCATCCAATGCTGCAGCTAATTCTCAATCCACGAACGTGCTATTATCGACTGCCGTGGTAATTATTTCAGATGAGTTTGGTGGCAAGCATTTGGCCCGAGCGTTGCTGGATTCGGGTTCGCAATGCAATCTAATAAGTGAGCGTCTTTGTCAGCAACTCCGTCTACCTAGACATCGTATCGATCAATCTATTTGTGGTGTTGGTATATCAAGCTTGCGAGTTACTGGCTCGGTGTCCACCGTGATTAAATCGAGAATCGGAAATTTCTCATGCCCGATCGACTGTTTGGTGCTTCGCAGTCTCACTTCACAGCTTCCAGCTGTTCCTTTATCAAGGGTTAAATGGAACATCCCCAGTGAGTTCCCACTTGCCGATCCCGAGTTCAATATATCCAGGAGAGTGGATCTCATAATCGGAGCCGAACATTTCTATACGATGCTAAAAGGTGGTAGGATGACTTTAGGCACACCTTCTCCTATATTAATCGAAAGTGTTTTTGGTTGGATTATTTCGGGTAAAGCAGACCTTGGGAATGATACCCGAATTGTAAGTTGCTGTGTCTCTACCCTAGAGTCAATTGATCGCAATTTAGAAAGGTTTTGGAAATTAGATGAATTGGATTGGACTACCACCACCCCAACCGAACAATTTTGTGAGAATTTTTATAAAGATACAGTAACGAGAGATTCCACTGGTCGCTATATTGTTAAATATCCCAAAAAAGAGAATTTTTCCGATATGGTGGGTGAATCATATTCTCACGCACTCCGACGGCTTCAAAGCCTGGAACGGAAATTAGATAAGGATGATGATTTAAAGAAAAAATATCATGCCTTTATCGCAGAGTTTTTAGATTTGGGACATATGCACAAGCTAAAATCGAATGAAATTGATCCTCCCAACGTTTTTTACCTCCCACACCATGCCGTCCTAAAGGATTCGAGTACAACAACTAAAGTACGTAGTGTATTCGACGGGTCGGCAAAAACTAGTACAGGACACTCATTGAACGATGCCCTTTTGGTTGGACCCGTAATTCAAGACGATCTCTTAAGCTTAGTCATACGATTTCGAAAACACAAGGTGGCGTTACTGGCGGATATCGAGAAGATGTACCGTCAGGTTTCCATTCATCCCGATGATTGCTCCATTCAGAGAGTTTTATGGAGATTTAGACAAAGTGATGCCGTTGCCAAATATGAGCTATCCACTGTAACCTATGGCTTGGCACCATCTTCGTTTTTAGCCACCAGAACTCTAAAACAGCTCGCCGATGATGAAGGTGAAAATTTCACACTCGCTGTTCCTGCACTACGAAAGGATTTTTATATGGATGACTTCATTAGTGGTGAATCCAGCGTCGAAAGGGCAAAGAAATTGCGAGAAGAGATGAGTTGCTTGCTCAGTTTGGGCGGCTTTCGTTTAAGGAAATGGTGTTCGAATATTCCTGATACTCTAACGAATATTTCACCTGATGATTTAGCCACGGAATCCAGCAGAACGTTCGATCCCGAAGAGGCAATAAAAACACTAGGAATCAGTTGGGAGCCGATTACTGATTTATTCCGTTTTGATATGAATACAAATATTGTTGCAACTACGATTACCAAAAGAAATATTCTTTCGGCTATTGCTCGTCTATATGATCCACTTGGCTTGATTGCGCCGATTATTATCCGAGCTAAAATGCTTCTTCAATTGTTATGGACGTTATCATTAGATTGGGATGAAGAAGTGACAGATGTGGTTCGCAATAGATGGAAGGATTTTGTTTCGGAACTACCTGCTTTGGCTTCGTTTCGTATCAACCGATACGCCTTTTGTGAAGGACGAACTGAATTACATTGCTTCGCAGATGCATCAGAAGCAGCATATGGGGCCTGTGTTTATGCTCGATCGTATAATGCTTTGGGAACTGTTAAGGTTGAACTTTTGGCATCAAAATCAAGGGTTGCCCCTTTGAAACGTCGCAGCATCCCTCGTCTGGAATTATGTGCTGCCCAGTTAGCAGCACATCTTTATGCAAAGATTTGTTCTGCATTAGATATGAAGTTTTCCTCAATTCATTTTTGGTCGGATTCAACTGTGGTTTTACATTGGATCAGTTCCCCACCTCACACCTGGAAGACTTTTATAGCGAATAGAGTAGCAGATATCCAAGAAGTAACTCATGATTGCAAATGGTTTCATGTTCCTGGTGCAGATAATCCCGCTGATTTAGTATCACGCGGTATGACGGTGGAACAATTTTTGAATAGTGATCTCTGGAAGCATGGACCGAAGTGGTTGCAGGGGGAAAGCATTATTTGGCCTAAACAAAACTGGTCAATGTTAACACACTCTGACGAAGAGCTTGAGCGCAAAAGAACCGTTCTTCTAGTTCACTCAATACCTCCACCTAACCCTTTGATAACCCGTTTTTCGACTTACCATCGATTGATACGAGCGATCGCTTACTGCTTACGATTTATCAACAACTCTAAGGGTGGGAAGCGATCAACTTGCATAACACTTTCAATTCACGAGTTAGATGAGGCAAAGATGATATTGATACGGATTGTTCAGAAGGAATGCTTTGCGCAAGAACTTAATCATCTCAAGAAAGGTATGCATGTTTCAAAACGATCATGTCTGAAACTGTTGAGCCCTTTTCTAGACAGTTCCGGATTAATTCGAGTCGGTGGCCGGCTTAGACTTTCAGAGGAGGTTTACAGTACTCGCCATCCAATATTACTACCAGGATTCCATCATTTTACCAAATTGCTATTGATGTCGTTTCACCTTAAACTGATTCATGGGGGAATGGCACTTACACTATCAACTGTTCGCAATGAATACTGGCCAATTAATGGAAGAAGAGCTGTACGTAGTATTATTCGTAGTTGCTATCGCTGTGTTCGTGCTAATCCACGACCCGTAAAGCAACCCATGGGGCAGCTTCCGAATGCTCGTGTCACTCCAAGCCGCCCATTTTCTCGCACTGGGATTGATTATTGTGGTCCAGTTTATACGAAAACTATCAATCGTAAGGCTACCCCAACAAAGGCTTATATTGCCCTGTTCGTGTGTTTCAGAACGAAAGCTGTGCACATTGAACTAGTCGGAGATTTATCCACATCTGCCTTTATGTGTGCTCTAAGACGCTTTGTGGCTAGGCGAGGTCGGCCCGCTCACATTTTTTCAGACAATGGTACAAATTTTATAGGTGCCAAAAACGAACTTCATGCTCTTTATCAAATGCTTACCAACCGCAACGAAACGCACCGTATCGCTACTAGTCTCGCAACGGAGGGAGTTACATGGCATATGATACCCCCGCGTGCCCCCAATTTTGGTGGTCTCTGGGAGGCGGCTGTGAAGGTTGCCAAACGACATCTCGTGCGTCAATTAGGTAACAGTGTCTTGGTTTACGAGGACTTGGTGACAATTTTGACCCAGATAGAGAGTTGCATGAACTCTCGGCCGCTTGTTCCGCTGTCACAGGATCCTAATGATCTACAGGTTCTAACTCCCGGACATTTCCTTATCGGAACTTCACTTCAAGCTATTCCTGATACCGATTGGAGAGATGTGCCGATGAATCGATTGAACCGATTTCAGCTTATCCAGCAGAAGGTGCAACAATTCTGGTTCCGCTGGAGCAGCGAGTACCTGAAAGAACTTCAACAACAAGCTAGAGTAGACCCGACGAAGATTGATCTCAAGGTTGGCCAGGTGGTGATTCTTCAAGACCAGCTGATGCCCCCGAATCGCTGGCCATTAGCTGTCATTCAGGAAATTATTCCTGGGCAAGACGATGTTACACGAGTTGTGGTTCTTCGCACATCATCTGGGACGTTCAAACGCCCTGCATCTAAGGTTTGCCTGTTACCTGATACCTTCGACGAAGATGAAGAAGTCAACGCAGAGCACACTCAACATCTCCCGGATTCGCATTGTTTAAAATATGAATGAATTATACTGAATGAAATATTGTTAGATTTAAGTTATTAGTGAAATTGTTAATTTCAGGTGGCCGGTCATGTTAGATTTAGTTTAATTTGAATTCAAATCAGAATCCACCTAAAATTGTTCGTGAACGCGCCCCAATCTAAGCCGTTGTTGGCAATACTATTAGCTGATTTGGTGGCAATACTATTAGCTGATTTTCTCACGCTCGTTATATCTCTAATAGCCTTTGATACTTGGTACCTTGGTTCTCTTCATTTCTACCTGCCAAACTGACCGGTCACACGTACCGCATCGAAAAAGATAGTTCTGAAGAAATAAAGTTGACTTATATCAGTGATCACGTTTCTACCTAAGCTCAGTGGTTTCATTTTGCTTAGTTAAATTACCGTCCCTATCCCAATAACACCCGTGATCGACCCCAGACGATACAATAATCAATCTGACATTCTCAAGTTTCCTGGGGTTTAGCAAATAAATTTACCATAATCATCAATCATTTCCGTTGGGGGACAGCGGGGAGTGGCAGATAGAAGTGTTAATAGTATATCATTATAGTATGGTCGATCTTTTTTTTTGTTTGGGCTGCCATCTACTATCAGAATTGTGCTCCGTCTTAATTTTTTTGGTAATTTGTTTTGTGCCGATTTGATGTTTGGAAGCTACTCAAACCGTTAATCAAAAATCGATGCTTCTTTATAGAGCTGTGCGATTTAGATGCAACGGTTCCATCACATTTTGGGATCCTTGATCTGTGATTTTTTTTCATGCTCCATCCGTTGAGTTCAACACTTCAGAGCGCGCCTGACTGGCACAAAATCAAAAGCCTTTTTTGCTCGCTGGAAGAAGTCATCGCTTCTCGGAAGTGCGATGAAGTGGTGTCAAAGATCTGTTTTGACTACCCAGCCGTTTTTTTTTTCCTCAGAAGTAAGAAATTGCTCCGTGATTTGACAAATGACCCGAACAACAGATCAACTCGGTAATACCACTTCAATAGCCTACACGAGGAATTCCAAAGAAGGAATCCTCACCAATTTGTACTCACGGATAATCGTTCGGTTGTTAATGTTCAACAATTTAATACCCGACTTAAACCGCAATCGTTTGTCTGATTTAAACCAAGTCGGTTCTATGAAAAGTGTCAGAATCTATTTGAAAAATTGGTTACCACTTTCAGGAGGATCACCGATTCAGATGCAAACAAGAGCAATTTTAGTGCGGCTACAATTGTTTTCGATAATTTTGTAATTGTTCGATCTTTAGCAAGATTGCCGACAAACGCATGATACGCAAAAGGCCTCACAGAACGAGCTTGAGCTAACCGCAACTATTTCAAGTAAAGGTCAGAGGAACAACAGTTGGAACCGGCAGGTTCAGTTCGACGATTTGTCACCGTGACAACCAAATTTGTATCATTTGAAAGTAGTTTTTTTATATAAGGAAATAAAAACAATATCGTAGCATGAGAATTTTCGTCGTTGGTTAGAATGGATAAAACGCAGATAACGGAAGGATAATGTCAGCTGTCAAGGTGTTTGAGACATTTAAATGACATTTTCAAAAGTCATCCCTGAGTATTCATCATTCGATCAAAAGAGGCGATTCGAACGGCTCAACAAATTTTTCGTACCAATTAACAGTTATTTGTAGAAGCTACGAGTCTCTGGTAACATTCGTGGCCTTCGACCTTCTTGCCCTGAATCATCTATGAAAAACTGTAAATAAATACTTTCAGCGTAGAGCTCTGGTCTGTTGAAACAAGAACAATTAGTTCAATTAAAAATAGGAATGTTGAAAGCGACATATTCACAAGAATAAAAAATAAATGAATGAATTGCTTTTCGGTAAAAAGGACAAATTCGATGATCCGGTTTTCGGTGAAACGAGCTCAGCTGAAGTAAACCACCCGTAGTTGTGCACTACGGCAAAAGGGAGAGACTTGGAAGTTGCTTTCTCACTAAATGATCAAGAACGACGCCACGATCAGAGGTTGTGCTATTGAGGAAGAGAGCGAAATGACTTGAATTTTTTTAAATTGATTTTTTTCAGTGTTAAATTTGATTCTAAGATTTTCGCGCCAAATCATATTCGGAGTTGGAAGCACCCGTTCAGATTTTTTTTAAAACTTTCTGGGCTTGTAGAATTTTTCACGAGAAGGCACTTTGCACACATTGTTTTTTTCACAATTGATCTTGACTGACTTTAAAAAAATCTAAACTTTTATCTATCCTTTTTGCAAATGTTGGGCAACTGGCGAAATAGTATTCTGTAAAATTTCACAAATTGAGTTTCATTGTATTTTTGCATGATTATGACTTTCAGTTTAGTTCGATTTCGAAAAATCTGTTCGGACAAGAAACAGTTTTTGTAATAATTTTCAGTTTCTTTTAAAGTACCCATCTTGCAGTGTATAAACGGTTGTTTGAAAATGCAATTACTTATCTTGAGACAAAATTTCATCAAAATCGAAATTTGGTGTTTTTTGTAACTCGACTTGAATTTTTTTTTAATTCGAACATGATGGTGGGTTACGTACACGTACCCAAGCGGAAGCAATGCTGAGAAACATTCCCGGAAAATTCAAAGTTGACTTTCGCCAATAATATTTTCTACGTAAACTAATGATCTGGCAAAGAATTTGCAACTGTAGTCATAAAATGAAGCTTGTCGTGACCAACTGAACGATGGAATCGAAGTTTCATCAGCAAGAGTTTCTGAAGACATTTAGACTACTTTTGATTGAGTGATATTTTGGACGGAATTGGTGCCACTATCCATCGCTGAAATGTGCTACAGTAAGATAGATCCGTCTATCAGAAACCAGACGCCGGATTCGGATAAAACTATACAGCTAATTGTAGGACTATGGTATCATACCTTTCATTTGAATTCATGTTTGTGATAATTGGTCTAGTCGTCTCTAAGAAATTGAAATGAATTCCGTTTTGGAACATTCGACCATCGTTTCACATACTTCCGGAATCGAGAACTAAGATCCTGTATTATTGAAATCATTTTTTTTTCATCATTTAACCAGATCTGCACAATTGTACAATTATACGGCTAGTTAATAGTATTTTGTCCGTTTTCACAGCGTCGTTCTAGAAAATAAAATGTTTATGCTCATCAACCGGTGATTCTGGAACCGGAAATTGTATTCGAATAAAATGTAAAAGCGTTCTCTGGGTTTACTAAGAACTTTCATTTCAACTTAAACTTTTATTTTCTGGCACATTTCAGCGCGTTACTCTGAAACCGGAAGTCGAATTCGGATTCATTTGAATCAAGGATTCAGAAAATCGATCCAGCCCTCTCCGATATATTCGAGTGCAGAATTTTGTTAAATACCCACAGACTTTCTGTGATCTCGACCAACTGACTCGAATGGTATGTGGTACTTCGGTTCAAAAATCGGGTTTCACAGTGGTTGTATAGCTTTTTTCTCTGTGGGAAAGAAAAAACCCCGAGTTTTTCGTCGAACTTCGTTGTCTCGGATGAAGGTCTACAATTAGGTTTTCTACGTTTCGGATTCGACTCATCGGTGCATTAGCAATTTCTGTTGAACTGATATCGCCACCTCGCGAGTTCACTCAAATGATGTTCGTTTTGATTCCGAAGTGAAGTGATGGATCCTAGTTTCATCCATTGTCACATAAAGAAATCTTATTTATTACTTGGGATAATGGAAACACTGTTCTGAACTATCAACACGTTGTTGTTTTTGATCGAATGTGAGTAAACGCGGCACCTACTTTGAGAAGAGCTTTCCGATTTCGTCTAGTGTCTATTTTCTTTTTCTAACTGTATATTGCGAATCACAACAAATTGTTTGTTTCAGGCAACACATCACGCAATAAGTCGTGTGACTAACTAGGAAAAACACTTTTTTGCCAAAATTAAAGAGCAATGCAACCATTTCAACGTTTATCTAACTTCTCGATGCAGTGCGAGTAGAAGGATTAATCTTTTGCCTCAAAATATGCTTAACATTCAGTAATTGCTTCTTCATTTGAGTTTGAAATTCTTACCGGCGAGCATCTTTTTTTTTGAGAGTCAGTGGGGGTCAGAGCTAGACTATACGATGGATGAGAAAGCAATACGAAGTGTAATTCGTTCAATCAACTAAATTTACCATCAACTTGTAAATCGGTGCATTGCTTTAGTGAATCAGTCATTGTTTCATTGACATTTGAGGACGTTTTTGCATTCAAACGGTCCAACAACGCTATGTAGTATTCGCTATCGATTGTTTTTTTTTCCTTTCCCGAGATATTCGATGAAGATTATACCATGTGCATCTCAAAATACTGAAGTCAAAACCTTCTCAGCTGATTGTTGTGTCTTTGGACGCTTCCGTGGACGTGGTTCACCGGCTGCACTCCACTCAGATGATGATCGTTTTGATTCCGGAAATAAGCGATGGATCCTTGTTTCATCCATTGTCACATACCAACGCAAAAAATCTGATTTATTACTTGGAAAACTTGCCAAATACTGTTCTGAATTATCAACACGTTGTTATTTTTGAAAGACTGTGGATTAACGCGGAAGTCACTTTAAAAAGAGCTTTCTCGTGGTGCAATGTTCATGCATAATTGTAAACACACTGCCTTCGGAGATCTTTATGGCCTTGTAGACTTTTTTATGTTTCCTGGATGACCAGAACAGAACGTTCACCATCATCGGTGTGTCTGTACGACGACGTTTAAGGTCATCGTCCAAGTACCATGCGCGCGGGTGGTTTTAGGAAATTTTAGATGGAAATTTTTAAAAATTTGCCAAAACCAAAAACATACAGACATTTGAAGAACTGTTTTTCTACCTGCAGGGCAAATATGGTGGAAAAATACGGAGCATTTTCCGAGTGTTATCAAAAATAGTTCTGAAAAATGATTGTTTTTGTGATTTTTCACAATTTTTTTTGACAAATAATGCGATGATATTATATTTCTTTTTCGAATAAACCTTTTTCTGGCTGCAAGGGTTACATTCAGACACATTTTTGGAAAGGCTTTCCACGTTTTTCAAAGAAAATCAACGAATTCCATATAACCGATTTCGTTGTATTTTGACGATTTGGAAGTACTAATTGAAATACAAATTATGCTAATTGCTAATTCAATTTATAAACGGAAGATTGTTTGTTTTGTGAAGTTTTTTCCACAGAATAGAATCAATTGTGCAATCCGCTTCAGTTTGAATGTGCACACCAAAAAAAATGAATAATACAGGTGACTTAATTCCTCATACGATGTAATTCATAAAGACCTATTTCGTCAAATGACGGAAAATTTAATTTGTATTGACTTAATGTTAGATTAGCTAGAATTTTACTGGTTTCGACTGTAACTTGCAGTATGCTAGCATGTGCGACTGTACGAATTTAAATGTACCTTCTACCAACCAAGCAGATGTATGCTTCTGTTGCTCAGTCGATTAACATGCGATCCAATGATTCTTGGTTCAAGTCGCGGCGGTTGCTATCAGTATTATTTTTTTTATTTCAACGAATTTCATGTCATGGAGCTTTAGACACAATATTAAATGTTCTTACACGTGAATTTGCGTGAACTGCGACGCACCATTTATGTGCATCTAATAAGATGTAAAATCACAGGGATTTTTTTAAGTGTGTGTGTGTAATAATTGTGAAAGATCATAAACACATTCATTTTTCAGCGCTATTTTTGATGACACTCGGAAAATCCTCCTAATTTTTCAGCCATTTTTGTCCTGTGGATAGATATGCGTTTTTCAAAGGTTGGTATGTTTTTGGTTTTCGTAAAATTTTCAAAATTTACATAAAAAATGTCCTAAAACCACCCGCCGCATGGTACTTGGACAATGGCGTTAAATTCAGCAAACCGAATGATTTTTCCGGAAAACACTTTTGAACCCATTGTTGAGCTTGTACAGTATTTTCGTTTCATCAAGAAGCAATGATGAATCAACACATGGTTTTTGATTCATTGTTTCGAAAATGACATGTAGTTGACAATGACAGCTCCATCTGTGTGTCAGTTGCACTACTTTTTGAGTGATGTGTTATATCAAATGTACCCAAATTTGACATTTGAAACAATTTGATGAACATCTTGCAATGAGGCGGGGCTGTTCAATTATCGTAGAACACTACACGATATCGCAAGTTTTGATAGCTCGAATGACAGCGTCTGTGATCCGAAGTGTTATTTCGTTTTGTTGCAGCATCAAAGACTTATTTATTTTACATAAAAATTTAAAAAAAATGACGGATCACATTTGACTTGTAAAACGGTCTTAGCATAAGCCATCTCATAAATCAAATTATTTTTCATAACTCTGTTGCACTTTTAATACCCCACCAAATGGAACAAAACGAAATGACGATGACGATAGAATATTGAAATATCATCTTAACGATCGGCATGCAAAATATTATTGCCAATCAATTTTAAATGCAGCGACTTTTAAAACGGTCGATTATTTAAATTTACATCGGATGGGGGTCAAAGACCAATAGTTCACGTCATGTCAGTAGGTTGGAAATCGAACTTGATTTTCAAGCAAAATCCGGTGGATTTTAGTGTCTCATTTCGCGATCCCCATTGGGTAGTTGATATGTCTAATAAGTAATATGTTTGCAAATGGAACTAAGCATGAAATGTTTCGATTTTTTATTCTTTCAACCGCGCATAAGTTGTTTCAAAACTGACCGCTCGATTATGGAATCGTCGGCAAACGATGTTCATGAATATGCAATGATCTACCGAAATTCGACTACTCCCAAACCCGAAGTGACTGAATTAATTTGGGACGCGGATTAGAACCGGTTCGATTGACTTTTATAACATTTCTTTTCGTTTTCTATCTCCGCTTCGCTACGAATATGGGAACTCATACAGGTGGCTGGCGAATGCTGCTCGGCAACAACAATCCCCACTGGGACCTACGGGAGAATTTGCAGAAGGTACAGCCCAAGTACGGGGCGACTCCATTTTTCAAACTGGGAATCGACAGTCGCAATGCGCCACCCTACGATTACATCATCACCGTGAGCGAAGGTGAACTGGGCCTTCCCAGCAAGGACTTCTATACTCTGGAGGAACGACATCCGGTAGGTTGCTTGATTTAAGCCGCTCTGTCGTTTTGTTCTAATGCTTGTTTCTTTCCGTAGATCATCCAAGCATACCACACCTACCTGCGTGACATTCTAGCCATTCTGGTGGAATCATCTACCATCAAATCGAAAGACTACGCTAAGATGATCTTCAACTACGAACGTCGGATCGCCCTGGATGTGATGAGCGTGCTTCGAGAACCGAGTGGAAATGGATCGATACCGCAGATTCGAACCATGCAGCAACTGGCGGATGAAGCTCCTTCGGTAGGCTATTTTCTACTGCCCCGACATTCAAAAGTAGTATTAAATAATCTTTGCTTTGCAGTTACCAATCCTCCAGACGGCCCAGGCCATGTTCAAAAAGAAAATTACCGAAAACACTCAGGTTCTGGTAAACAGTCCGATTGTGCTGAAAATGATCTCCCAAATTATCACCACCACCGACAAAGAAATTCTGAACAACTTCGTGATGTGGTCGGTCATAAGGCATTTTGTGCCGTATTTGTCCCGTGACTTCCGTCTGTCGATGCAACAGTTCGAGAAAGTCCTGTACGGGGTACAATCGAAACAACCGATCTGGTATTTCTGTACCAAAGTGGTACAGCAGTGGATGCCGTACGGATTGGAGGTACTCCGCGAGAATCCGGGCTTGATAGTGCACGATCGAAGCGAGCGGGAATACGTGGAACATCAACCGGTGGTGGATCCGTACCGCAGTTCACAGCTCGTGAACGATGATCAAATTCGTTACGACGACGAGCTGGTAAAGATGATATTCTACCACATCCGAGACGAGTACAAATCGGCCATCATCAACGCGAACTGGGTAAACGAGAAACTAACGAAATTCATCACCGACAAGCTGTCGATGATGCGTGTTCAAATTGGAATTCCCGGCGAGCTACTGAAAAGCAAAAAGCTAATCAATGAATTCTACAACGAGCTGGTACTGGATGAAATGATGTTCGTCGATAATGCGATCAGTCAGTGGGGCTTTGTGAAGTTAATGATGGATCGAATGCTTGATAATCGAACGGAAAATGAAAGGTTCGTTGTTGTTGATGGGAATACTCTTCAACCGTTTTACACTTAATACAATTCCTTTGCAGAATCGCCTCGGAACTCTATCCGCCAATCTCCTTCGGATCACGTTGGACACCGGTAGCTCACCTGAAGTATTCTATTGGGCTCAATATGATTATAATTTCGCGGGAGAAGACCCGAGAACCGTACTTCCACTACAAATATCCCATGTGAGATTTCCCCTTTATCGTTATTAACTCTACTAGCGAATCATAGAATTTATTTCTCCTATTTTCCAGATCACTAAACTTTGCCCGATTGGGAGCGGACATTTCCTTGGTTATTCACGACACCATCAACACGCTGACGGAGCAATTCCGGAATACCGAGACCAATCAACCAAAGCACATTTTGGACAACGTCTTCGACGACGAAGCCCAACAGTGTATGACCAAGTAAGTCGGGGTTTTGTCCTCGTTCGCGTTCTCCGTCGATTAACGATGATTATTTTTTTCTTCTTCCCAGAATCCTACCACATTCATTCCACCCGACACGGATCTCCAACGCGAGCAAGTTGCATCTCTATCTGGAACTATCCGCCGGTAGCATGTTACGACAAGCGTTCGGCACTCTGCTCGCGAAGATCGATCGTAACGAGCGAATATTCGAAAGTGAAATATCGGAAAAGACCACCTACGATGTACTCGGTTTGAGACAGTGGCGTCGCCAGGCCGGTCTACGGCGGTACGACCAGCAGCAACTGTTCTCGCTAGCCTATCTGCAGAAGCACTGTGCGGTGCCGGATAGCGGAGCGATACGACTAACCAAACTGCTGGTCAACAATGACATTCCCGAGACAGAGAAGTGAGCATTGGTTCAGTTTTTGTTTGAGCTACTATAAACCAAATGCCATTCATTCGTTTTTTCCAGATTCCATCTACTGTGGAACCAGGTACCATCGCTGGCAGCTACACTGGATTGTAGCAGCAGTAGTAGTGGTAGTGGCCGACTTAGCCGCAGTAATTCCGACGGTGGCAATCAAAACAGCCACTGTAACCGTATTCTTTGATTAGTCCAACGTCCACCGGGTGGGGTTCCGTCGAACGACAAAGATGAATCGACTGCCCGGATGCAGCGCACCAAGGGAAAACGCAAAAAGCCTAAACCCACCTACTCCTACTACGATCCGGCCTTCACGTATCCTTACTATATCGGTGGAACGGCAACCGCCGCCCAGTATCCGCAGTTTCCGGTGCATTCTCATAGCACCGGAACCGCATCCCATGGAGGCGGAAGTGCGCGGAACACTGCCGAAGGAGGAGCCGGCGGTGATGTCATTTATCCTAGGATTGATGTTAATAGTATATTTTTCTAAGAAGTTTGAACGAGATGCGATTGGTAACAGAGAGAAAGACACGACGCTGACGTTGAGATGCGCCGCTGAAAAAAAATGAGAGGTAACTTTTTGTTTTAACGCAATCTTTCTTTATCGACGATTTTCTTTCCCCAACCATTATTACGATATCAAACGCACAGAACAGAAAAGGATGTGAAAGCGCCATCCGATTAGCGAACTTAATTCAAACGCCATTAACGGAGAAAAACAAATCTAAGGAAGATGTTTTTTTTTAATTTCCTATCGACCACCTGATGTAGTTAGACGGTAAATGCTTATGTTTTCGAATCGAAAAACAAATCTACTTATGAAAAGGACGACACAAAAGTTTCTGTGAACAATCATAGGTTTAAGAGTTAGGATCCGAAAAGTGATCCGACATGTTTAGGAGAGTAACAATCTGGAGGCCGACACTGTATGTGATTTTAGTTCACTACGAATTGAATTTTTATCGTTAGAACTTGCGTGATTATTTAAATATCGAATAGGAACGGTCAACGCGGGAGCAAACAATTATTAATTAACAAAGAAAAACTGCTGAAGAATGAAGGTATTTAAGTTTGTGGATAACTTGAGATGTTTAAGAGGTTCCATGTTGCCAACCGGTGAAGCATGGATTTGATCGGAATTAACGTTGACTAGTGAGATGAATCTATATATTAATAAACGAGCACTACATGTCTGATTCAAAGCTTCGATCGCTAGTTTTTTTTTGTGCCCGGGAATGAACCACAGAGATTCGAGCATGCGATGAATAAAAATAAATACTATAACTTTTGTACATTGATGCGACTAACAAAGACTAGAATTGAAAGAAAGTCACCATAGATAATCCTCTTGTACGATACTTTTTTTGTAGGATTTGCCATTATAACCTTTTGAAAGCATGAAAGTGACGAAGTCTACATGTCCAGAATATGAGAAACTTGAGAGGGTGCTGCCAACATTTGTTCGAGTTGGCGCGAAATTTGTCCTTTGTTTCTTAGCATGATTACTACATTTGCTGATCAACGATTAATCCGATGGAGGGAAAGATGGAATACGGATTATGGATCAAAACACGACGTAGAACTCACCGTCGAAGATGTGCCATGTGGAAGAAGTGTTTTTGCATCTAGTTATTGGGTCAACAACAACGAGCTTAAAATAATTAATTACATTGCAGCTAGCGGAATTGATATCAGTGGCACTGATGTACTGATAAAACGGTCGACACTCCACCGAAGTTGACAACGTTAGAGCCGTCCGAGGGCTATTAGTTTATTTGTATATTTGTACTACAATTCAACAGACAGATTCACAGATTCGTGCAAATAGAGCCCCACTACCATTATCGAGAAATATATCCAGAATTACGAAAAACAAGACCTGGATGAAACCAAAAAGATGTCTGATTACATCTAGCAGTCTTCCTACCAAATCTATTCCTTTGTGCATAACATTGCGATGAAGTGGAATGAATCTTGGAATGAATTCTTGGAATACCTGCAAAAATGTCTTCCTGTCATACCAAGAGTTTCCATTTTGTGTATCAAACTCTGCACAACGTACTGTCTAGAGTGGATAACAGATTATATGTGTAGTAGCAGTTGTGTATTTCTTGACTGCTTTGGCACGACCGCTGTTTTGGCATGACCACTGAGTACTACTTCGAATCGACCATGAAAAATCGAATATTTGTCCAATCTTGGCATATTAATTCAATCAAAGAAATTATATCTCAATTAATCGACATGGATTGATGCCAGGACAATCAGTTACAACAAATCTGGTTATATTTACGTCCCAGTGTATTGCCAGCATGGAAGCTAAATGTCGTTTACAGGGACCTAAAAGTTGTTTTTGATAAAATTGATCAAAATTTTCTGCGCATCTGATGTCCGGGATAAATCCATATTTATTCCAGAAGAGCTCTACGCATGAAATTGGAAAACAGTATATCATCCGATAATCTAACAAATCAGGAGTTCTACAAGGCAGTAATTTGGGATCTTTGCTTTTCGTAATATTTTTCAACGCTATCATCATGTTACAAGAAAATATAATGAGTCCTATTTTCACCGTCACCTTCAACAGTCGAGTGAAGGTTTTTTCCCATTATTTATCACTACTGGACTGAGATGACGACGAGAACAGGATCTCAGTTCTTCGTACTGTTAAAACTTTTGCATTTCTCTGCATTTATTTGCCGTTTTCCAATTACCCTACAAGCACATTTTCGTTTTTATCTACTTCCACTCTTTGCTGGGCCTTATTCCTTTCTCGTTTCTATCACATGGTATTTAGTACTAACATAAACAAATTCATAGAGTTATGGGTCCTACCAATTCTATTTCTTTTCTTCTGTCATAAAAATACTAAATTGAAAACTGAACTCATTTTCATAAGCATATTTCACGTAGACGTAGGTTCGGATAATTCCATCGTTACAGGCTCTGTTTCTTCGTAGTCACGAGGAAACACACATTTCTAGATTACAGTTATTGTTGGGAATCTGCATTACTCTGGACAGATAATTGAAGATGAACACGAGAAAAGGTCCTAAGTGCAAATGAGAGTTTCTCTTTGCTTACTTTCTCTTTAGATTATTACGGTCCGATGGGCCATCCATCTCTCTAACTCTTAACATAGAATAACGACTGAACTCATCGACTTTCGATCTGCAGTTAAGAAATTGTTGGAAAATACAGGAATATGTCGTAATAATTAAAAGAGTAAGTAAACAAAGAGAAACTTGCACTTGGGACCTTTTCTAATGTTCATCGAGAATTGCAATCATTTTACGATTCTGAATTTGCATTTTTGTGATTATTTTGCTGCAGGTTTAGACGAGTGTAGTTATAAGCTTATTGTTTTGTTCCATAGTGGTTTGTCAATCCTAGCTATCACCTGTTTTAATTTGTTCATCTATGCGATTAAAATGCTATTACATATATTTTGTTTTTGGTGTGATTAGTTTTCATAGTTGCTCTTGTTGTGATGATAGTTAATTCTGTTTGGGTTACATCGTTTTTGGCACTAATTGTTTTTTTTTGTTCGCTTTCTGCTTCATATATTGAAAACGAATAGATCATTCCCAACGGAATTTCATTGTTGTCTTGTACTCAATCTACGATCTTCAGCTTTCTATGATTATTTCTAAAGTAGCGAAATTTCCCTCTCTAGTGTTCGAGTATGTGTAAATATTAGCTCCTGTAGGGGAAATATCGACGATGACATTTCATAACGATATAGAAGCAAACAGGAACCTTTGTTTATTTTATTTTTCGTTAACAAGACTACGTTTACCATCGAACAGATAAAAAAGTTCGAAACAAGGTACTCATTTGCTTTTCAGTCGTTGTGAAAAGGTCACGCCGACTGTATAAGCTCAGAATCAGAACCGATCATCGTCAATGGTACGTACCATTTTATTTTAATCGAAAGATTTGTGCATTTACGAAAAGCTTTTGGTTCAGCAAAATAAATTTTCACAAAACAGCCTATTCCTGTTCGATTATTCAATAGTGGATGGAGTAGTTAACGGGTTTGTAATTTGTTCTGTAACTGCTAGTTTGCGAGTTGAAAAATATTTTTACTCAAATTGCTCGATCGAAAATGCGCTTTCGTGGTTTGGGTCTCGAAATTGTGTGTATAAAAATCGTGTTTGTCAACGTGATTTTACTCGTTCAAATCTGTTTTCTATTGTTTGTTTTTTTTTATACTGATGTGACAAATGATTTTGTAATGTTTGCATCTAAAATTCGGTAGCAATGAGTTCATTGTTGAACACTTCCAACTGGTTGCTTGTAAACGTCAAAATTAACGCAAACAAATAAAAAAAGACCAATAATAATGAAAATTTCTGCTAAGTGTCAAACCTTACCCAGTTTCCACCGTAGTTGCTGTCAAACCGATTGCTCAAAGCCAATTTCTAATCTAGATTCAGCGTTCTTGAACTGAAATTCGAATCAGTTTCGAACCCCGTTGCGAACTCAACACGGCTTCGTGAGAAGTGTTTGTTTGAGGAAATTACCCGGGATCAGCTTCAGTTTTTTTCGAACAAAATGACATAACAAATTATAGATGTCCTTTGAAGCGATCAAAGTAATCTACTTGAGTGGAAATGAATAATATACTCCCAACTGACATATTTGCATTGACTGTGAAGACGAACATTAGAAACGGCTCTATCTGCAACGCAAAACTTCCGGGGAAGTTCATAACTAGTAAACACCTCCGTACAATAATAATTCGAGAAGAAGAATCATCCGTGCTGTAGCGGCTCGGTGTGGCGAAACAGCTGGTGGTCCAGTGAAAAGGAAGTCCATTGGGCTATAAACAAAAACTAACGGGTGTTATAGCAATTGTTTTTTGTGCCATAGATCGGTATCATCTCAAGTGGGGTAATGCCATTGAAAATAGGAAGAAGAAGGAAGAATATTACTGTCGGTCTACACCGAAGAAAATATTGGAAAATACAAAAAAAATTCACTAATACTGAATGTACACAAATGGAGTAAACAAAGAGAAATAAGAGAATCCTAATTTATTGGAAAATACGGATTTGAGACTCAGGCATGTCATGAGCATTAGTTCTACTTAGATATAATCGACACTGCTTGAACTTTTGGTTTTGTTCGCGTTGCATTTTCGATTCATGAGGTAAAACCAATTATCGGTAACTAAATCAGAATGCGTCATTGTGTTTTTTTAAATCGATTTTCGAGTATTGAGAACTTTAAATTTTGGAATAACAGATTTTTTGGTTGTCATCGTAATCACTGCAAATCAATACAAAAAAGAAAAAAAAATTTTTTTTCACAGCCATTGATGCTTTGCAATTCATTAAAATAGCATAATTTTCAAATTTTCTAGATCAATCGAAAAAAATGTGCATCTGGCTTCGAGTTGGAAGTTAAAAAAACACCTTAAATTCATTGAGACTTACTTCTAGACTCAATACATCCACGAACAGTGCTTGATAAGTATTGAGGATTGAAATTCCATGAAAATCAATACCCTTTTCCATGCGAATGAATCAATTTCTAATGCACATTTCCCACTCCAAATAAGGTATCTTCAAACGAAAAATATTGATTTTGCGAATATTTTTTTGTTGAAATAAGAAAAAGTGAGGACTAAATCAAGGTTATACGGCAGATGACTCATTAATTCGACGTTTTGAATGTTGAAAATGCCACACGATGTGTGAGAGCCCGCTTTTTTTTCGTAGAAAAATTCTTCTGCATTGGCGGTTCGTTGTTCTCGACTCCGTTTTTCAGAAAACTTCCGTGGAACAAATGATCTAGGATTGTTTGAAAGCTACTCTTAAGATGTGAATTATGTTCGAAGATCATTTTGCTATCAACTCCGGATTCGGATATTCGATGGTATAAGTGACGTAACCGACAAAACTCAACATATTTAACATACTTAGACTTGTTTGAAAGTTACTGTTGGATTGTGAATCAAGTTCAAATGGCTGAACCGATTTCAACAATCCTGGGCTCGTTTGAGAGCTATTATTGGATCATTGATCAACTTCGAAGATCAAATTGCAGATAGTTCCGGTTCCGAAGGTGTGATCGTATAAGTAATGTAACCTACGAATCGCGTTTTTTTTTTATTCGCACATTTTTTCAGAAAGTGACCAATGATCAAGTTCAAATGTATTATCACCAGTGCTGTAAAACTTTATTCAATTTAATTTAATTCGAATGTGTGCACACACTGACGATCACTCTACTGCAGTAAACTTCATATTCTAACACACAACCTTCGCTGTCGCACCGAATGGGCATCATCCCGTCCTGCATTCGTTTCTAACTTTAGACACAAATTTGGGCAGATTTTTTGACACAATATCATTCAGTAGTTCACAAAAGCGGGCATCAGCGTTTACTTCGCAAATTCGACAACATTCCCGAAACCAAACGTAGCAGCAATAATACATTTGAACCTGATCATTAGCCACTTTCAGAAATAGAAGATAGAAAAGAAACGTGGTTTATCGGCTACGTCACTTATATCATTATACATATCTCTTGAACCGGAAGTGTCAGCCACTTGATCTTCGAACTTGATTCACAACCCATAAGTAGGTTTCAAACGAGCCTAATCAAACGAGTTAAAATCGGTCCAGCCATCTTCAAAAAAATTGAGCGATGTGAAAATCATTTTGAAGGTACATACCCGCAGACATTTTCCGGTCTCGTCGAGTTGAGTCTAATAATATATAACACTAGGGGTCTCCAGACCTCCAATCAAAAGTCAATTTTTGCAATAACTCTATTACCTTCTATAGAGAAAGACGAAAGCCATTGCTGTTTCGTCAATTGCAAGTTAGTGTCATATACATTTAGTGAAGTGAACATATCGATTTTTTTTTCAAGTAAGCTGCTTTTGCGGGAACTATTGATTAATTACATTGTTTTAAAGAAAAGAAAGTGCTGCTAATTCCAAACAAAGAATGCACAGGTCTACCCAAAAAGATTTAAAATGCCGAATTGCATGGGTTGTTGAACGTATCCAAAGCTAGAAAAACGAATGGTGGAAAGGTTAAACGTCAGTTACCAAGTCAATTCTGATTGTCTTCTTACCATAGGAAAGCTTTCTCAAACCAGGGGAAACGGTACCTAAATACTAATTGCTACCGAGAGCAAAGGATGAAATTGAATCAAACATTGTTTGAAAAACGACCAGAATTCTCTACAGAACAAAAGAAAGTTATTTTGCAGCTCGACAATGCCTTCCGCACACATACAGCGAAAGTAGTCGAAAAAAAATCGTCTGAGCTCAGATCGAAACTGAGCAATGAATGTATAATGTATTCAAGAAGCTGCGTAGAAGTTCGTTTGGGTGAGTCTCGCGAACTTTCGAGTGTAGATAATTACTTTAAAAAACGGGCTGCTTAGAATGCTTAGAATGATTCATGAGCTTCGTTAAGCCAAATCAGTCCTTTAATCCAAACTTTTGGTTAGTTGGGTAGGCTTGGTTACATATCAAATACTATTTGAATAGTAAAACTATGCCTCCGATCAACATTTTGAATATTTCTGCCTTATTCGCTTTATAGTCCAGAGTTGACATCATCCTATTATCACTTCGTTCAATTGGTGCAAAAACTTAACGGAAAACACTCCACTGTTGTCGGGAGAATCGAAAACTAACTCAAACCGCTCATTGAGTTCAAAAGACAAGATTTTTTAATTACGGAAATCATAAATTGACAGAATGATGGTAAAAATGTAATCAACATTTTCAATTAAGTCTGAAACCTTATGACAACTGGAAAATTTGATCAAACTTGATCAAAAGCCAAAGTCATGCGAATGCGGATGTCAGACAGTACAACTGCGTCGCTTGTACTACGATCCTACTGACTAAGAATTTTTCTGAATCGGGTGGTGAACATACGAAATCTGAGCTAGACCTTATGAGACCTTCTGTACTATAAACATAGGGATATTGCCTACTTTTGCCCCGGTCCACAAACAAGGCGGGTAGACCTTGTAGTCGAAAAATTTCTACACTACGAACATCTACGAAGACTAATTTTCATTGCATCCAGCTTCCAAGTTCTAAACAACATCGTTTATAAATAATGCGAATAACAAGTGCCCTAAGTTGCTACCCTGCATGGACGGAAATTCTTCGAAACGAGTTCAATGCTTGGCCTACTACTACCTACCATAGGTACTTATCCCCAGCATCCAGCAAACGAAACAGAAAACCTTGAGGGTGTAATTTGAATCCTTTGAAATTTTAATGTCACATTTTATCATTTATTTCGAACTGAAAAGCAACAAAATACATCACTTAAATTAAATCGAGCTTATTCTTATGGTTTGGAAGACAATTGATGAAAAATAATCTTTTTTTTACGTGTGTGCAGATTCAACCAACTGAAATGGTCAAGCGCAGATTCGTCTAATCTTGTATCATAAATTAATTTATATTTACGTGAAATCGCACCCCGAATCAAGCGAGCTGACTAGATACCGTTGATAATTATACTGTTTGTTCTGTTTTTTTTTGTTTTCCCGCACTTTCGACTGTGTGGTGCTTCAAATTATTTCGAATAGTAATATCAATTTTCTCTTTGATTCATTTAACACTAACCATTCTCGCGATCCCTCAAATCCAACATCGAAAAAAAAATCGCTGCCCACGTCGTCACTCATCAATCCTTACACATTATAAGTCGTATTTTCCATTATTGTTTCAAAAATGCACACTCACATACACACCGGCTCTCCCTAGCCGGCCAGTATCGAGTGAATCTTTCGGAGCAGTGGAAAATTGCTTTGCTCCTCCTGCTTTCTCCGGTTGGTTCCGGCAACGTTACCCTCGTCATCGTACAGCAAACTGTCCGCACAGTACTCGCCGAAATCGTCGGTGTTCAGGGAGAATATCATCGCCCCACCGAACCCGTTCTCCTTGATGTAGTTCGCTTTGCACTCCAAACTTCGCTCGTCCTCGTAGGAAATCCATTCCGTTCCCGCGTACAGATACGGCGAACAGCTGTCCACGTTGTACACCTGGTGGACGTAGATGTTGTGCCGTCGGAACCAGCAAATCTCCGAGTAGGAAGCGAACCCGACCATCCCAACCCGGCCGTAAGTGGAGGCCGGTGCACCGATCCGAGTATTGAATGCACTGACCAGCTGGAATGTGTGCCCGTAGGTTGGCAGACCGATGATGATTTTGCTTTTCTCCAACCCGGCCGATAGCCAGTAGTGGACGGAAGAGTTGATGTTCAGGGTACCGAATATCGAGTGTTCATCCTGGCGACGGTAAAGTGGTGCGTTGAAACCTACAGCAAAACAGTACCGTTAAGAAACGAAAGGAAATGGAAGCAATTATTGTTAAAACAGCACTCACCCGTCCAGGGAGTTTCCGGTGCATAGAAATGGTAATCGTACGTCATAATGTTGACGTAATCGGCGTAGCTGTTGATTTCCCGTACGTCGTAGGACATGTAGGCAATCGTCTCCGGAGCGGCCACCGCCACGCTTAGAATGTACGTTCGATGTTCCCGCTGGTACTCCCTCCGTATTTCGTGCAGTAGCTGCGAAAAGTGCATTCGATTTTTGCTGCCACTGCCCGGGAACTCCCAGTCCAGGTCAACCCCATCGAGCTGGTACCGCTCCAGTGTGGTCTTCAGTGACTGAATGAACAATTTCCGGGTGGTATGATTGCTTACCATCTCGGTGAAACCTCCAACACCACCGCCACCAACCCAAAGCAGAACCTTCAGCTCTCGGTTGGCCTTTTTCAGCTGCTTCGTTTGATTGAGCACCGACCGGAGATCATCGTCGATGTAGACGGTGCCATTCACGATGTAGGTCATGCCTACGTTCAGGTGGGTGCACAGATACGGATCGATGTTCTCCGGATAGAGATTACTCCGCACCCGACTTCTGCTATCCTCTTTCGCGGGTATCGTGTAGTAGCAGACAATCTTCCGTACCTCCTTCGTCCCCTTGGAGGCTTCCTTCGAATAGATAAAATTGCCGAACTTGGACGGCAGGATACGTTCGTTTTCCAGCTGTTTGATCAGTTGCTCCTCGGTGCTGGATTCGGTACCGTTGGGAGTGCCTGCAGTTGCTCCGCCATCGTTCAGCTCCACCGAGGAGGACGGCGGGGTCGATTGGAAGGCAACGGTGGCAACCTGGAAGCTCTGCGCGTACTGACGTAGCCGTTCGGGCCATAAAGGTGGAATGTCTGCAATGGAATCGAATCGAAAGGTGCAGGTGAGTGTGCAGGTTAGCAGCAAAAGGTTACGCTTTGTTTTCACGCTACACGCACGCAATCGGAACGATAGTTTGCAGGTGATTCGACGCTTAAATTGATTGGGTCGGTGAAGTTTGATTGATACCTGTTTGTATCGTGTTGAAATTGAATGAAAAGTTCTGTTATTTCGATTGTTTGTTGCAAACTCACTGCAGTTTGGATGAGCGATGACGAGCGGTAATTCCAAAACGGAATTCAAGATAAGCTGCCAATTATCCGCAAACAAAGCACAACACATAAATCATCATAGCGCAGACTGATTAACTTATCAACTTTTCCCCGCCCCAATCACTTCCTCTTGCTGTGTTTTTTTCTTCCTTTTTTCACTACTTACCGATTAGTGTCGGTGGAATGATCAAAGTCTGTCGGTATATCATCGTCCAGGTCGCGTACACCGCCACGCTGGACAGTGCACATAAGGCCAGCAGAAGGCATCCTTGAATGTAGGTGTGTTTTTTCCTGTAACGGTATGGGGATGAAAAAAAAACTAGAGTCAGTCGAGGTCCGAGAATGAAATAACCTAATCAAATTATCCGCTGACGACGAAGTATGGAGGAAAATGTCAAAAACTTTTGCGAGGAAAATTACAACCCGAACGGAATGCCAGGCGACCGGTGGTAGGCAGCCATAAATCTGATTAGTTGCCCTCTTCGTGACAGTAGGGGTGCTCTCAGTGGCACCTATTTTGCTTCGATGAAATTTCCCATGCATACCATGAGCTAGTGGCGGGTTGCGATGAGATATGGCAACCCAACCCCCCCGAGAAAAGAAAGCACCCTTCCCATAAGACGACGACGTATTCGTATTCACGTTTAGTTTTTTTTTCTTCCACGCCGACGACGACGACGACGGGATTCCGGGGTCGTTTTCCTTTGTTTTTCCGCCTGTTGGAAAGAATTATTGTTATGTGCGGTCGTAACAGTCCCGAGTCGGCCGGGGGGAGGTGTGGAGACTAGCCACTTGAGCAGACACGCAATCCGGTTTTTGTTGTTGTTTTGTTTTTGCCATATGCGATATTACGCCGTTGGAGGAGGTTAGCGTTTTGCTCGACCATACGAAAAATTACTCTGTTAATGCTTTCGTTTAGAATATTCATTAGTGCACTTGGAACAAAGGAAGGATTGTTTTTTTTTGTATTTGGCACGTTTTTCAAGAAACTTGTTTATTGATTCTGGAACAGCTGCACCATACAAAGCTCAGAATGTTTTGTTTTGTTTTTCTCGTAAATGATGGATATGAACGGAAGTGGAATAAAAATGCTGTGTAGCAAGCAGTTTGTAGTCGAAAATAGAAATTGTTCAATATTCCTTAATAAAACAATGAATGTAAAATGTTATTCTGTTTTGCGATTGAATGATGTTTTTGTACGGAAAACTTAGATTTAATTGAAAAAATTCCTTAATCCACCTAGTGGTGTGATAGATGCCTTTCTCTTGCTATTTTAATGGTCTCATTAAAATATTTAATTTGTATTGTGAGACTATCAAATAACCTATAGAAGCTTTTAAATGCGTCTAAAACTTTCGAACTTGTTTAAGAAATGTTTGAGAAATTTTGGCGCATTGAACAGTACTGTGATTTTTCGGTTTCGTCAGATATAATTAAGATTACATATTTCGAACCGGAAATGTTCGCCATCATTACCCTCTCGAAACTAGATCAATGATCAATATTGTAGCTTCTAAACAAGCCTAAGTTCATCGAAATTTGTAGAGTGATTCCAGAGAAAATTGAGTCACAGAAATAAGTAATCAGTTTTATCCGTAATGTCATCTATACCATTATATCTCAGGAGTGACAGTCATTTGATGTTCGAACTTGATCAATGGTGCAATAGAAGCTTTCAAACGAACCTCTGTTCTGTTTTTTTCGAAAGTTTTGCAAAAAAATTGTGAATGTTTGGAGCCCTGAAGCCCTGTATTAATTGTAATCATGTTTTTCGCTTCAATAGTTTACTACTGCAATAAGAGCTGGCATTCCCTAGAAAATTGATAGTACCTATCAGAGCAGTAAAATTCCATTCCATTCAATTGAAACCGAATAGGGTAAACACTATCGATCAATTTGCTGCAGTAAACTAACTTCAAACAATGGGCAGCATTCAGTTTTTCATTCCTTTCTCTTTCAATCGAAACTTAGCTTAACCATCGTCAGTTGATTCTATTGAAATAAACAATATTTCTTTTAATTGAATGAAAGAGTCACGATTCTCTTTCATTCAATTCAAAGAAAAGGTTCACGTCAACATTTGAATTGGTTCAAGATAACAGATGAAAGGTAAACCAGCCATGATTGCTAAAATATCAATTACAGAATAAATGAAAATTGTTTCTTCTTTCAGTTATGACTTTTAATACTTTGGAACATTGCTCAATACATTTCAAACAGTCGATAATTCTGACCGGAGAGAATTTCTATAATCGAGCTCAAGGATGGGTTTTATCGTATCAAAGAACGCTCACTGGCAACTCTTCACACGATTGAATCAGTGCCATCAAAGAGAGACCGATATCATCGCAACAACAAAAACCCGGCATGGTTCATTCAACATAGAATCGACACCAGTGCTAGAGCGAATTTCTCTCAATGACATTTCTGAGAATCAAAGGTTAACACGCTGCGGTGGGGATCCTCTCTGAAGCAACAAACGCTCGCTTATTCTCGTTTCGCGATGCAATTCTATGCAGGCAGTTGATAATTGCGATAGAATCATTTTACTATTTTTCCGCTTATTCTAACTATGTGCATATAACCTTTGTATAAGTTGTGTCTATGAAAATGTCTGTGAATGCTCCACACAAGGGTTTTGAAATATTGCAACCTAGTATGAGAATCATCGATTCGATTTTCTGCGATAATAGTCAACTCTAGTCAACAATAGCGATTCTCTCTTGGAAAATTACACACAGCAACGATCATTATCAGACTGTAAACTTTTTTAAGGGCGTGAAATACTCAGAGTATGAAGTGGAGCGAAGAAATGTAGCAAAATTCTTACACGGTTCATGCATTGAGAGACTCGAGTTCTTGTAGCATCTTCTACCGGTTTGAAAATGTTGTATACAATATAGATAGCAATATAGCAGATTCTGTCAAATTTTCGGCAATCACCAATGTTTTTGACTATTCATTCGAATGTTTTTGACTATTCATTCGAACTTGTTCACTACCAACAGGTGAGACAAAGAAGCAGGTAGACTACTTGGCACTTAAAACAGAGTAAGAAAAACTTCAAGTGACTAGGTACGGTTATTCAACTGACGATGAATTTTGGGAGCTTCATTTGAGTATGGCTGACAATGAATGTTCATAAATTTCAATTTCATCCAATAATTTCCACTATTTGCTCTGGTACCTATTATCCCTCCCCGGACGGCACCAGTCTAGAGGCCGTGTGGGATCCAGCGGAAAATATATCCAAGAATAGATCCACAGGGTTCTTGCTTCCATGTCGTAAAAGGCGACAATTGAAGGATTTTCTCTTTTCCTGCTTTCGCTTACCAGATTCTTTCAATGTTTCAAATCTGGAGACTCTCTTAACTCAACTATGACTTTATTTAAATAATTCTTTTTGTTTTACTAAACTCTTCTTCTCACTTTATGTTATTGCGCGTGTATCAAGACTTTAATTTGTTTAAATCATGTTCACTCGAATCTTCTGTAGAATCTATTTTCAAGTAGAATTTCGGAAGTCCTGGCTCATTTTGCAATAGCAATTAACCAGTACCTTCAGTGCGGAACATAATAAGTCGCGCGCGAATTTTACCATCACTAAAATTTATACGAACAAGTATCCCCTTCTTGTGACACCTGTGAAGTGCGCAGTAGTATATACGCCCTTTTGGTAACAACAAGTGTTGAACTTACAACCATTCCTATGCCCAACCCGACCTACAGTCGGACCTGGCCAGCGCAAGCACTAAGCAAAGCAAATTCTTGGCATTACATTCATTTTGTGAAATTTGGCTTTTCTGTTTCAACAGACTTCGCAGCCGATTCTTAACGTACAGAATTATTGTATGGCTGGTACTACGATCCTACTGACACTAAGAATCATTAAAGGTCGGGACTAGAGCATACGACATCGGGCTTGTAAGAACAGTACCGATGCTGCTCATTCTATATACTCTCAATATAATGGTACTGTAATACTCTGGGAATCGACCCGAAGCGAAAACATTGCATTCGATTTTGATCACAATTTGTTTGTTGAAAGTCGAGTAATCCGAAAAATACCATCACTATTGAATTTTATCCCGATCCGACTTTCGGTTCCGGAATTATATGGCAATATGCACAAATCTATAAGAAAATGCGCACTCAATTATCTTGAAAATTTCCTAAGATGCAAATGAAAGGTCTTGAAATTCTTTGAAAAGTCCCCGAAAAGTTGATCCAGATCCGACTTTTGGTTCCGGTATTACAGTGCGATAAGTAAAAACTTTTCAATTTCATGAGGATTTTTTCAAAAGTGGTGGCGAAACGAAGTGCAAATTTTTATAAAATTTACTGGTAAATTCATCTAGTTAGCAGATGTTAGTTAGTGGATATATACATCTGCTTTGGGACTACTAGTCCTCGGTTTTCGCTTCCGAACGCACCGCCAATGGTGAAAAAAGTTCTAAAACGGAGAGCTCTCAGTATCTTAAAAAAACTGTGTAATTTCATCTAGATCCGATTTCATCAGATTCCGCAATTATAGCGCAATGAGTATTAAAACTTTCAAACTGTCATACAAAATGATGCAAAATCGGTACGCTGCGGTATGTGCTGGTAAGGAAGAAGAAAACGCCACCGTCTAACTCACAGCGTGCTTTGTTCAATTGTTTATAGCGTGCAGGGTTGCGTCGTACTTGTTTTTAATCTTTAAGGCTAATGGCTAATGAGCCATTTTTTTCCATGGTGAACATGTCCAGCTTCATTTTTCTTTAATGTCAAGCTTCTGCTGCTGAATATGTTTGAACATAGTTGATACTTTTACGGTGTGAGTTGCGCAAAATGCTTTCTCTCTAAAATGTGTTAAGTCCGCTGAATTCGATACGAAAAATTGCGACTAGTTCGATACGAACAGCGCACAGTACAATGAAAAACTCCTATTTTGGCCTCTCTACTACCAAGGTAATTAATCTGACAAATGATTTTTAAAATACTGTTCTTGAGTAATTCAGTTTAAGTACACAACGTGGAAGCTAATGTACTTGCCAGTGGATTCACGAGCTATGAATAATAAAATAATGGATATAGTTTTGCACGGTAGCACTCGGGGGGTCCGTACCAGTAAAGTATAATAAACCACAACATTTCTAATTCACACCAATAAAATGCCGATTATCGACTTCGAAATGAACAGAAAAGTTAAATAAATTTTAAATTTTATGTAAGTGGAGCACAAAACCCGTCGAACGAGCGCACTGTGTCAAGGATGTCTACGTCATTGAACTAAATTAAAAACAAAAAAAAAACACGTGCCCAGTTCATCGAAATTGTTTGTCACAAATTTTTCCGGTCCTTTTACTGGAAGCGATGTTAATGACATCGATAAAACTACTTATATTTCAAAGCAATCACCTTTGTTCTATGGCACTTCATCAGCATAATTCAATCTCAACTACTTTGACATCGGATACGGTGGACGAAACGGCCAATGGCAAAAAAGAACCAGTATGCCTTGTCGAACCGTTGCTCTCATGTTTTTTCCCCTTACTCCTAAGAAAAGGGAAGTTGAAACATAATATCGTTCTTGTTATAGTGGGCCATTGTTGGCTTCCAACCACCAGGCGTAGTTGGAGGCTTGCTGTTCAGAACATTTTACATTTAGAGGCGAGGGTGAGTTTTGATTTACCGCTTTGTGGTCCCGTACATCCGTATCGAATGACCTACTTGCACGAGTTTGTTAAAGACGATTTTTCGTCCTGATTGCTAGTTTTATTTACCGTGAAGTATACTACAAACCTCACACGTCAGTATAGGGAAAACAGTCACCCGTTGATTATGCGTCATTTGTTTAGTTGTTATTTACCAACTTCACACTCTGTTTTCAACTAGGAACGCATCGTAGATTCGGACAAAGAAACCAACAAGTCCCTTCTCAGCCATGAAATGATATTATATTCTATCAGCACAAACATTGCAGCTAAACACTCCAATGACGTTCACTCGAGTAGTTGTGTTTTCTCCTATTATTATCATTGGCCTTGAATTCAGTTCAGTCGCATTTCCGTGACATCTAGTATAGCTTATCTGGGGACTTACCTTAAACTAGTATTCTCCTTAAGCAATTCATATTTGCCCTGTTGTTTGGACATTTTCTGTCCCGTTCGCCTCGTACCAGCTGCTATCATAGTGAAATCGGAAGCATATTTTCTTCCGTCGATCTGTTTACTGCCACAACACTCGGCTGCGTCGGATTTCGTTATATCGTCACTTCGATTTACAACCAGAAATGAATAAATTTACATAATGCTGCTCACGAATAATTCAAACTCTCAACCATAGAAACTCGATCCCGTTAGAGCACTAAGCACTGCGTATTTTACACCATAATCAGGGGCTCAGCCCGGACGAGCATTGGTTAGTGATACGAACCTGTCACAGCACGGAACGGTGTCGTCACTTTCGATTTTTTTTCGTTTTGTTTCGCTCGTCCCACAACCCTACAGTAAAATGGTACTGCACAGAACAAAAAGCAGAAAAAACCGATTGAAACCGATAATCCAGTTACTACTGATTGCTCATAGCACGTCTCTTCTGGAATGTTACAAAACTACCTGCACCTGAACTGTGTTGAGGGTTGAATTCCAGAACTCCCCGTTTTGTTGAAGCAAGATGTCAATCAGCTGTGCACCAGTGATTTGAAGTAGTCGGAGACAGCTAGGCGGAACGATTTGACTTAACTACTTCGTAATTTGTTCTTCCTGCTTTGCAGTCTAGGATTTCTGACAAAAACACGCACAGGAATGAAATTTTACATTACCAGCAAAGGGTGCACAATGTTTTGGTTAAGGAGTTGAAAACAGACTGAACTCTTGTGAGTGATGGGAAGTTGTTGGCAAAAAATGACATTTCCTTGGTGAGAGGAACCTTACAAGTGTGCGTGGTTCATTCATGAATTTGTACGAATGAATAAAGTTAGGGTTGCCAATCAGACTGCTTTGAAGATTTGAGAACTGGAACAAAATAATATAAAATAATACAATTTGGAATGGACAAAGGACAAAGAGAGAACCAAGGACTTGTTGAAACCGTTGAAAGCAAGGGTCGATTTCTCACAGCTTATTCGAGCATTTCTTATAGACTGAAATCAAAACACAACACATTTGCTAGTCACGAACGCCATCGAATCAAGAAATAATATACAACGCAATAGAAATTATCCGTACGGTTTTGTTTTTGCATCTTCTGCTAAACGCACATTTTTGCATAGGAAGAGAACAAAATATTGTCAATGCAATTCTCAATCTTTTCCCTCTACTCTGTTTTTTTTTCAGGTTTAATTGTTTACACGAATTAGGTCCTGCTTGCTTGTAGTATGCTTCAAATATCCTAAACATTCACTATAGGATTCATGCCTGGAGAATATCCAGGACAGTCAAGAACGGTCACTTTTTTATTTCTGAATACGTTTGAAACGGTGGTATGAAGTGCCGATATTTCGAAACAATTTTTTTCATCATTTGAAGTAACATCAATATTTCAGACAAATATTATTTTATCAGAATGGATCTAAGAATATTGCAAAAAACTGTACAGATACTTAAACACGATTTAATACTGATATACAAAATAAGAAATTTGGGAGTAATATTTTGGAATGCTTAGAAAGTAAACATGAGATTAGGGAAGATAAGGGCTGTACGGGACTGACGTCAATCGTGTTCGTTTCAAAAGGTGTACGTTTTTGACTAAATCGATTATATTTGGAAATTTTCCAATATTTTGGGTATATTTGATTTCTGTGCATTGTAATGACGGTCTGGTTAATGTTTTCAAATGTTTATTTCGTGCTGAGTTCAGTGATTATTGAGCGCTTTTGATCACGTGAGAAATAAATTCATTTATGCGTCTCGAAAATGAATTATCTGTGCGGGGCTAAACCGAACAAAAAAGTGAGGTTCAATTGGACACATGATTTTCGACTTGAAATTTTTAGTGGAATTTTGAAACTCCGCGGTACCTGAAATATTGGATTTTGGGTTGGTCACTTCAGCGCTACTTGGTACGACAACTAATGCATAGTTTTCAAATCACAAATTGGAAATTTTTATGTTATATGCATATTTCCATACGTATGGAAATTGATCAACATGTTCTGAGGCTTTGTAATCTTGAGTATATCTTTGCTGCGACTCTCTAGTTATGTGCCTCTTATAGGATGAATAATTACAATTTTTTGCTGCTTTTCTGTATTTCCTACTAGTAACTAACATCATTCTTGTTAACATTTTTTGTCCGAAACAATAAGTTAGTCTGAATTTTGCAGCAAAAATCGCGTTAAACATTTCGAATGTTTCTGCGGTTCCCGTTTCTAAAGAACCACTAGAAAGCTATCCCAAACAGATATTCGTACGAATGCCATAGCAACCCAATGTCAAAATGCAATTAGGTTTTTTATCGTGACGACACAAATGAACCAGTATTCATCCTTGACAGTTCAGCGGTACTGTTTACAAACAAGCTTAAACAAAAATCGAAGAGCACATCTGAAACAATCATCTTTACACTTTGCAACTATTCACTTTTATTTAATAAATATCAAAAACGAACCGTATTCACAAGTGCACAAATGTTTTAAAACTTTATTTAGGCGATGCGGACTATAAATGGTCTGATCCATTTTTTCAATAAACAAACAAAAGAAATTTCTGTTTACAAACAGTAATGCTGAACTGTCAAAATGTGTTCATCCGATTAAGGTTAGCAGTGACGGTAAAAAACCTAATACGTATACGAGCTAATCAAAATATGTTGTAGATAAGACTTGATATTTGATTGATGAATCGAATGAATTCGAATGTGTGTTTATTGAAAAAGGGTAACCAGTAAAATTTTACTTTTAGGGAAAATTCCGTATGATTCTGTGCATGCCGGGAATCAGTCACAAGTGTGAACGAACAAGAAGGGTGATATTCAATAATTAATGTTCAATCAATGTTGTTCTATGATTATTTGTAGAGTTGGAAGTTCATTCGTATATCAGAAAGCTTTTCAGAGAAACAAAATATTTTCTTTATTTTCGAACTTCATATAAGATCCCAGATTTCACATAAACTTTATTAGGTTTTTTACCGTCACTGCTAACCTCAATCGGATGAACACATTTTGACAGTTCAGCTGTACTGTTTGTAAACAGAAATTTCTTTTGTTTGTTTATTGACAAATTGGATCAGACCATTTACGGTCCGTATCGCCTAAATAAAGTTTTAAAACATTTGTTCACGATTGAATACGGTTCGTTTTTTATATTTATTATATAAAAGTGACTAGTTGCAAAGTGTAAAGATGATTTTTTTTCGATGTGCTCTTCGATTTTTGTTTAAGCCTGTTTGTAAACAGTACCGCTGAACTGTCAAGGATGAATACTTGTTCATTTGTGTCGTCACGATAAAAAACCTAATTAGGTTTTGCACGAACATGACATAACCTCACAAAAATGAACAGAATGAACTTTTTTTGACAGTCGACGTGTACTTGTTTACAGTTTAAAAGTTCATCAGAAGTTCATCGTTCGAATGTAAAAATTGCAAGTCGCCTCACACTCAACAGATTCATACATAAATCGCTCCTTGATGCTGGAAACACATACAGCGTAATCTTTTTAGTTATTTTCATTGTGGAATACGCTTTTAACAGGCACTTTTTCGTCATTTTTTCAATTTTTAACTTGCAGTCGCAAAACAAAACAAGTACACGGCAACTGTCAAAAATGAATTTGATTCATCGACAGTTCATTTGTGTCGTCATCATGCAAAACCTAATAGACTTTATAGACAAATGTTCATTCGATTCATCCCTGTGCCTCATTGGAAACGAGCCAATCAAACACAAATTGTTCATGATAAACAAGATAGTCAAAACCATAAGGAAAAGGTAAAAAATGCGAACGTTAGTAGCACAGCATAATGGTTAATCGTTGATCCGACTTGATGGTCGAATACAAGTTATCTACACATGTAACGTTACCCAAAAAATCCTAACTCAATATTGATACCATTCAATTTTCGATGTTAATATGTAATCATGTAAATTTCAAACTATGCACTTACCCATATTCTTACTGTCTTGGCTGTTCAGTCTTTGCTTCAGAAACACTCTCATACATGGTTAGATGGTTACAGTTCACCACGCGACCGGAGTGCGTTCATCTTCTACTGAGTTTGATCTCCTGTTACTTTCAGCGTTTGCCGCTACGAACTCGGTCAAGGCAACAAATATTTTCGCCGGTCATAACAATAATAATAATGTGACCAGCATACGTCGGAATGCCGCGTCCCTCCGTCTCACGTACAGATGTACCGAATCCGAACCATATCCACCCAGAGAGCACCGTTGCTCGTTACAGAATCGGGAAAAAAGCATCCGAAAATTTGCATACAAACTTTGAATTAAGTAGCAGGCGCTCAGAAAACAGAAGAGATGTGCTTCCAATCGACGCGATTGCTGCTAATCGTGGGGTTGGTAGACAAGCTGTGCGGTGATGTGTGAGTGAGAGTTTGTATTGATTATGAGCGGAACGATAGGGGAGATCCGCATGAATTTTCATACAGAAGAGCGAGCAAATGAATCAACCAGACAAAACAAAGTTCATCGCCATAGGCACCGGTTAGCTAGGGGGGTTACGTTCATAGAATTGTCATCCAAATTATCCGACATCCGATTTATTTGTTTTCTTTTATTGATGCATGCAGACATGATTTTCATCGTCTTTTCCGATAAATCGCATTTTCTTACGTATCATATTAAATTTCGGTTTAATTTAACATGCAAACGCGATCGTCTATATTAACTGTATGTTTTCTCCAGGACTGTTAACAAAATTTTGTAAAAATAGAATCAATAAAGTGTTGTAGTATTTTATGTCAATTAATCTGATTCTATGTTACATTTCTCAATTTTAAACGTTCACAGCGACCGGTGAACAGTATTAGTACGGTATTTCATTGATTTAACTAGTTTTAAACATTGGTTTACACGCAAAAGTGCAAATCAAGGGAAAATACATACGGATTTACTGCTGGTACATCTAACACTCTTTCATGCACACATAAATACGCAATACAAAATAAAACCTACTCTATTCCGCATGCATAATTATGAAGTTTTAAATTGAAGAACAAATATATGAACGAAAAACTTTCTCCCCCTACCAGTCACATATATTACACGTTGTCTTCCTAGTTTTTCGCTCGATCTCCCTGTTTCATATATCAAAATTAGTTGATAATACTCATTCCCGTGAATTTAAGTTAGTATCATAATTATCCTGAAAATAGTAGGACGAGTATAAAATAGTTTTAATATTAAATTGATTGAAGCATTGCAAACCCAACAATATGCTATATCAAGTTTCCTGATAACTAATCCTAACACGTTAAGTTAATAGTTATATTCATAAATATTTCGATTCAGAGAATTTATTTTGAACTAGCAACTATTGTGTGTTTGTCTATTAATTATTTGAGAAAGGAACTTTTATGCAGTATCGTATCTGCCGTGTGAAACGTTTGCGGTGGTTCACCAACACAATAATCATTAAGTTGGATTGAAATTAGATATACTATCAGAGGAAAAAAATAAGCTGCCATCGAGCTGGTTTTGGGTATGATTGAAGGAGAATAAATTAAAGCAAACAGAATAATACCGTTTGAATGCGTACATATTAAACTAAAGGAACTTGTTACGAATGAACTATGTATTCGTTTTGTATGACATTTCTTTCCTGTTTCGTGAGTTTTTTTTCTTATGGAGTCTGTTTTCTCGTCTTACTGAATGTTTGAAAGTGTGAAAAAAGGATTGCTTTCCGTGCGTTGGCAGTAGAGATTTGTTAAGACAGTTTAGTGTTGCGCTTGCCTATTTTCCGTCGAGTGTGCTTTGCGACTAGATTTTCAATGAATGCTTGTATACTTCGAAGGCTTCGGTTTGAATTAGGGATACTACGCAGAAAGCACCTATGTTAGTTGTTTTTTTTTTCGATTGATCAGCTTGTCGCTGAATCATTAGTCTGTCATTGTACGTTGAACAACTCATTTCAGATACCGTAAACTCAGTGTGTTTGGTATTTTACCTGCAGTACACTTTTTTGTCACAAACACAAAGGAATTGTATAAATTGGGCGCATGGATTGTAACAATTTGTAAGTGTAAGTACGATAATATAAAACATTTTTCCTTATTCAGCACATTGTACTATTTTCCCATTTCCTTTTTTAAATAATATATCAGTTTCAAAAATTCGCCCGTGTCCAGTCAACGAAAATAAAATAATTGAAAAAAAACTAAACTTTATACCTGCTGAGAGAAAAAAATAAAAACAAAAGGAAACGAAATGTGACAATCATCCTAGCCTCATAGTCACATACGCGCACGCACACGTACACAAACACCCACCCAAACATTCGAACAGTCTCACTTTCTAGTCATCAGAGTCGCTTCCGATTTGGAACTGGTGAGTTGCTGCTGCAGTCGCTGCTCGCAAAACAGTGTTGGCAGAGGTCCAGTCCCGGAGGGACTGGTCACGGCACTGTTACTGCCGCTGCCAAGCACAGTTACCCCAAATGTGGTCACGATATCCGCGGTCCCGCCGCCGATCGTCGTCGTGGTCGTTGTAGGAGTCGTAGGTGAATGGTCGGTGTAGTTCCGCTGGTTGGCGACGGTCCGATCACGACGAATGGGGAACTTATTTTTGGTACAGCTCAGGTCCAGCTCTAGCGTGTTGAAGCGCGGCCGGGATTTGTATTTGGTGTTTTGGTTTGGCGCACTCACCGCCGAACAGGACGAGCACGACGAGGGATCGTCGTCTTCATCGGCTGGTTTTCGGGATGCCGCGTCGGTAGTCGTAGTCTTTTCTTTGGTGCCATTGCCACCATCCGGCACATCCGTACCGATCGAGTGCCGGTTGAGGACTTTCTGATTCTGGAAGAGAAGAAAACATAGCGATAAGATATCAGCGATTCAGTTGATGCTTGAAAAAAAATGCATTTGAAATTGTAGCTTTATATTTCCATCCGACACGGAAAGACCGAAATCAGCATTTTGGAGAAAAAATTAGTTAATTTTCTGATTTTAGTTAGTTATTTATTCAACAAGGCTGTCCTTTTTAGCTTTTTAATGGATTATTTTGCTTTGACACTTCTCATGAGTTTTTGGCTAATAAACTTGTTAATAAAACCAATTTCTTTTTTGTTTTCTTTGTACTGTCCTTCAGCAATGATGGTGATAGAGAAATAGAAACAAATTTTCTGATTTTAATAACAAAATTAGTTGTCAATGAGAATTTCTTGTTGGATTGAAATATTGCTGGTTTGTGTCGAGAATATTCGTCAACTAAACACATTCTCTAAAAAATATTTTTTTCAGTAAAGTAAATTCTCAATTTTAACTATTTTCATAGTTATTTTGGAAATTTTGTTGTTAAGTTGATTTTATTTAGTTCAAAAACAGTAATACTAATTAGGCGCAGAGCTGATTTCGGTCGTTTCGTGGACGGGTGTGAAAAACGTATATTTTTGGTATTACTTCATCGACGCGTGAAATATTTTGCAGACTGATGAACTCTGTTCATTGTGTAAAATCAATTTTTGCTGATACTACAAGCTTTTTAATCGAAGATGGCGTCGGAAGAAGAGCTAGTGCGAAAAGCAATTGATTGCGGTCGCAATAAAAAGTTGTATCGCGAATATTTGACGAAGTTCTTCTGCGTGATAATGGACGATGAAACTTATTTGCTTCCCGGAATTTCTTTATAAACTGCCTCGCAACGGGACGGCGTACAGGAGAATTTCAGGACAAAGCGAAAGACCAAGTTAACCAAAAAATATAAGATATTTGGTTTGGCAGGTAATATGCAGCTGTGGTCGAACAAGCCAAAGCCTCATCGCTACCGGAACGGTGAACAAGGAAATATACCGTGAAAAATTTATTTTATTTTTTTGCTTGTTTCATCTGTCAATAAAAGTCTTATTGAATCTAAAGTCAAGTTATAAATTCGAGGATTGATTCACATTTTGAACAAAATTATGCGAACATAAAGGGACCTTTGTTACTGCCTTGTGGAACTCCTGATTTGTTCGTAAACGAGGATGATGCTTACTCAATCACTATAAAATCTGCCGTTGAACTAGAGAATTAGAACAACAATTGTGATCTTCAACTGACGATGAGCTGGACTTGGATTACGGAAACATCTGGTTAAAAGTACCACCGATACTTACCATTTCCATCTGACCGAGAGCGGCCTGTACACGCAGCGAAGGTTTGGCCTTCGGAGTGGAACTCATTTCCGCCAGGTTTTCGACGCTCGTTTCGTACAAACTGGCTAGCGGTGGTGATCGCATATGGTGCGTCTTGCCACCGGTGCTGTGTAGGGTGGGAATACTGTCACTGTTTCCAGTATGGCTACCACTGCTACTACTGTTACTACTTCCAGTTACTATTGCATGCGAGGATGGTGCCTTCGTTTTAATCTGCTGACTACCACTAACATTATTACTTGAACTCTGTTGTTTATTGCTACCTTCGTGATTCACTTTTGCGCTGCTAGTCCGACTAGTTGCACTACTACTGATTTTCAACGATTCACTGGCCTTTGCCGTCACTATCGGAGATGATGATTCACACTCCACTGTGATACCGTTCAGGAAACTTTCGGTGCCTACCGAACGGCTTACTCTCGAGCTGGCAATATATCCCGGTTCCCGATAGAAACTGTCAAAATCCAAATCCAGGAAGAGCTCCTGCAGGAACCTTCTCGAAGCAAGTCGGTACGTATTCCGGGCCAGTTGCTGACAGACTTCCGAGTACAAACAGACATCCTGGAACGCACTGCCATGTTTTTGTTTGAGATCCAGTAACTGGGCACGGCTTTGTTTGCTCCAAACTGGATTCGCCATTCGCTGGACATGCAACAGAATGCTAGCACGTATCCGATCTCCGTCATCATAGAAGGAATTTTCCGAAGAGTTGAAACATTCGCTGCGACTGCTACTGCTGGTTGCCGAAGGCAAGTTCCGTGGTCGACAGCACTGGAGACACTCGTCTCGCACGTGACCGGCTCCCGTACTATCCATCGAATTGGTTCGCAACAGTTTCAACGAATCGACCGATTCTCGATCCACAATCAGAATACTACTGCTGGGGGCACCTCCGAAGTCGTCCTTACAATAGGCCACCTCACCACTGAAATTATTGGCTTCGAACTCGTTCAGCGTAAAGTTCGACACGTACGTACCGTTGCATTCGTCCAGCGGGAACAGATCCAGAATGTTACGCGGTAGACAGATTCCTAAAATTCGGGCAGAACAATTTGGATCAGGAAGGTTGATTGCAATATTTATCACAGTAGCTTACCTGCATAGCATGGACCACGAATTTCGACTAGTCCTTGAAGTCTCTGATGCTTTATCCGTAAGCTTTGTCGGAAATCGTCGTACCTAATCGGTCAAATCAAAAGCAATTAGGATGTGTAGTCAAATTTAATCACTACAATTTCAACGTACCCCATTACAGCATTGACGCTACTGTTCCGGTCTAGACTGCGAACTCGCAGCTTGCGTTGTTGTTCCGAAAGTGACTTAGATGCCCTCAGCCGAAACCTTGAGATGGTTGACGTAGATGAAGATGAAGTCATGCTGGCCATTGTGTCATCCATGATTTCGGCCAACTCGTCTGCGGCCGATTCCGACAGCATCGGGCGGCATCGTTGCCGCAATATTCGTAATGTGTGGTAACCTTGAATGTCCTGTGCCGACATCATGCTGGTTTTCTTCACCGGTGCACTGGAAAGCGTTATGCGTTGATATTTTTCTTCGGATGAAAGTTTTTTCAAATCGATCAGGTTCGAACTGCTGGGAATTGGCGAGAGCTGACTTTGCTGCATCATGTCCGAGTGGAAACGGCCGCCGACCATCGATTCGTAGCTGCTTACACCAGACGTGTTCGAGTCGGTGCCGGAGTTGTAGCGGATTCGTGACGGTGGCTGTAACTGCAGTGACGAAGGGACAATTGCAGTTTGCTGATAGGGCGGAAAAGCATTCATCAAACTGAGCCCGTCGGTTGTTTTCGATTCGGAAAGGGACCGTTTGTGCTTTTGGAAGACCGGTGTTCGACTAGCGCTCAGGACACCTTCCGGCAGAGTTCGAGAACGGGGTGCTAGGCTGGAGCTTTGCGCATTGATAGCCCCCGCACAGTCACCCTGGTCTTCACCAACGGAGGTGCTTTCCAGACGTGACATGATTAGCTGATGTTCCTCGCTATCGTTTTGCAGTAAGCTAGTAGGGAATAAGTTTAAGGGATTATTTTCCGAATATCTAAGACCGAAGTATACAAAAAAATTACCTTCCATTGTCGCCTAACAGTGCCGCATAGTTGTACGGTGCCAGTGAATAGTTATGTCTGATCGGGGTGTTCGTCTGTTTGGGGAACCAATCTTCCCGCTCATACACAGGCCAGCAGGTGTGTCGATCGTGTCGTACAGCAATCCAATTCATTCGATGCAGAATATCTGCACCGAGTTGTGTTGTGGCCACCAAGCAAAGACAGTTCAGTGCCGTTGACCGAACTGAATAAACTTCGGCGTACATTGCCAGTCGTATCAGACGTTCGTAGATCTCCACGCGAGACTCGATCAGGTAAGTAACACCATCCTTACTGGTGCTGAAATGACCCAAAGCCCACATGGCAGCCTTCAGTGAGAGAACTTCCCGTTCGGTATTGCATTTGGCTTGCATCATTGTTTCGATCAAACTCTCAACATCGCCATAGGTTTGAAGTTTCGATAAACCTTGACTAGTCTGCACCAACTGGCTGTACAAGTGCGGCAACATGTTGGGAGCAGTGACACCAGTTCGTTGGGCACAATGCCTCCGGCTATAGGTTCCGTCTTCCGTTTTTGTGTGCTGCGTGAGATGAGCATGGATGTCCGCTTCGATCATCAGGACATACCTACGGAACGAAGGGTGGAAATGATTCTAACAATTCTGAATATGAACCAGACAATTTACTAACCTTTTGTTGTAAATCTTCACCCAACGTTCGATCTCTTCCTTAATATTCGCTTGCGGATGGTTCAGGCCCCTTGGTATCGAGTAAAACTTCATCATGACTAGCTTGCCGTGGTCACTCATCTTCTCCAAATTGGGCCACACGTTGACCAGTTCTTCGAGATAGACTCTCTCGTAGCAGGCTTCTTCCAGGATTTCCAGGGCCGCCAGTTGAACACAACGTGCCTGGTTCTCATCCACAAGTTTCAGTAGCAATGGAATACCCCAAACTTCAAAATTCGGTAACCTTGCTCGTAGCAGAACCCGCAGGAACTGGGTAGCATACAGCCGTGCTTTTGCCGAAGGGTGTTTTAGCAATGCACGCATTAGAATTTTCCGTGGCTCCCCTTCAAGACTGTAGTCCAGACCGGACACTATCAGCTTCACGTAGCAGAGATGATTGGTTTTTGTGACGATTGTGGTCAGTCTGGAAAATATGGAAAACAGAATATCAATACTGATCGTGTTCAAAACATATCGTCTTACTCTTTAAAAACATCCGTGTTGGTCAGGACACTCAGTCCCTTTTCCGTACGACACATGCGTCCAATCAGAAGAAAGTACTGCTGGCACATGGTGCTGGTCATATGCTGAGGACTAAACAGACACTCGTGGGCCGATTTCTTTGCGTGTATCGCCATTAGCTGCCGGCTGATGTCGGTGAACAGGTCCGTCAAGATGCGGATACATTCCAGCTGCGCAAGTATTGGGTGAGAACAGACAGAACAGAAAAAAAACATGGTTACATGGTTTGTTGGCAAGTGTTATTACCAATTTGGCATTAAATTTCCTAATGAAGTTCAGTTCAGCTAGTTCGAATATTCGGTATATTGCTTGTGATTAGGACTTTGTTTGGGAGCTCAATCAAGTGTATTTGTAGAGATAGGTTAAGGATTTTAAACACATCGAATGAAAAGTTGTCTGTAACTAGTGCTAAGTGATCTTGATTCGAATCTTGATAGTTAATACAAATCAATGGTAAAGGATCTCTCGCTTGGTGTCTCGTATTAACATTTGATGGATTTTTGTCGGTCTAATCGAAATTCCCAGATTTATTCGCTTGTCACTTCGGGCTGATTCTGTTTCGTGTAAATCAAAAGGATATTTTTCTTGTCCAGATCTTCTCTTCTCTCTCGATACATCGAAGTTATTCTCTATAATATTATATTATTAGCCTATCCTACGTACAGCCAACGTTGGACGACAACGAAGGGCTGTGCAAGTCGTGGCTGTGGTCCAGGACGACAAATCAGTAAAATGATTCTTTAATCTGATCCGGCTGGGACAAGAAGAAGAGCGCAACGAACAAGGTGGATCAATCATCTACGATCTACAAAGTATTTCTGCCGGTCTGTGGCTGGCAACGAGCCGCCATGGACCAAGTTAGATGAAAACATATGCTTAATACAGCAGAGGACAGCCCAGAATTATCCTTCATCGTGTGTAGCAGAATGACGTACACAAGCGAAGAATTACAAAAGAAACACGCTCAGCTCTACCTTCTGTCTATTGCCTTAAAAAACAGTACTTACCTCCTGTTCACCTTGCTGCAGCCAATCGATCAACTCCAGTGCCGCCGTTACATACGCCGGCAGCTGCCGACTATTGCCCGTTAGATCCTGATGCGAGAAACGGTTATTGCTCGGTTTGAAATAGTCGATGATCCTCCGGATGAAACGCGTATTCTGATCGTCCAACTTGCTGCCGAGACTGTCCGATCGGAAGATGGTTATCACAATGTCCCAGTCCCACACGTTGGCATCCTTGTTTCCCAGTACGTTCGAGTCCTTGATGAGACGTTCGTTTTCGTTGAGATTGTCGAAAAAATGCAAAAATCGGACCCGTTTGAAGCTGGCTCGTTTGGAGAGACCGATTTGCGACTTCATCCCGGGAGCACCGATTGTACTGTCATCCAGTGAGGATCCATTCGGCAACGGCAGGCTCCCCGTGAAAAGGTAACCTAACCGACCACTGACCCCACCACCTCCGCCACTGGAGCTACCCGTTGATCCAACCGAATCGTGCCTGGTGCGTTTCGTTCCGAAGCCACTGTCCAGTGTGGCATATTTCGTTGCTGGTAATGGAACTGCTTCCTGTAAAATTAAATGAATTTCTAAAATTGTTTCATCAAAGTAATGCGATTGAAATACCTGAGAACTCAGCTCCCGTTTGAACATCCGCGTGTTGATCAATTCGCCACTCTGGATGATACAGTCGAGAAACAGCGAACACGATGCCGGTCGGTTCTGTAGCATCTGATGAAACTGCTGCAGAGCAGCTATTGCAGCCTTGGCCTGGTGATTGCCTTCGGTAGCTTTCGAGATGAGACTTGGCAAAGTGCTGGAAGGCGTTGAGTGACAGATTTCCTCCGGCAGTAGTTGATGCATTTGGTGTAGGATTTTGCCGAGCAGGATCGTTGCACGGACCGAGATAAACGTATCACTGGAAATGATCACTTCGACTAGCGCATTGAGCAGGCCGTTTTCTATAAAACAGTACAGTAGTAAAGCGAGGTGTATGTCGGAGACGTTTGGCACACGACTGGCGAGAGAAGGCAGTACGGCCGAGCCTTCTGCTGCCACAAAGCCTTCATTCAGCCGCCACGAGTCCTGATACTCAGACGGATCGACTGCAGAAAGTGCCACCGAATATTCATCGGTCCAACCTGGCTGAGGAAGTCCGAGTAGCTCATACAATAGATCGAGTACGGCTTTACGGACTTCGAGCTGGTTCAGGTAGAGTATATCAATAATTGCTTTCATTCCGGAAGGTTTCGCTGGGTTGCAGAACTCAATGGTCCCAGCCCAACTGCGGAGAACAGATAGTAGAGCTAGACGGCTACAAGTAAACCGAAGATCTCGGGCGTCTTTGTTTTTATCCATGATACCTAACCGATAGCTAAAATCACAATACGGAGCTGCTAGACAATCAAGTCGTACGCCCGCAATATGACGATTTTTTGGCCATTCTAGCAAATGCAACAGTACCCCGCATAAACTCTCCGCTATCCGAGGACTATGACACTCCAGAACGTTCCTGGTGATTACACTGACTCCTCCACAAATGATCAAAAGCTTAGGATTGAGCACACCCAATTCGCAAAGCGTAGCGAGACAAGCTCTCAGCATACGATCTTCCCGATCGAATCCGATGCGATCTTCAGTTCCACTTTCGCACAGTGAAACCAAACACCTCACCACTGATGGACTAACAAGTTCCGGTGCTATGACCAGTTGTTTCCGGATTAGCTTCAACGCCTGTACGCGTTCTTCTTCATTTTTCAGCAACACGTCCAGACTTCGACAGATCAAATGTCCTATTTGAAGTTCATTCAGTGCCCGTACATCACTCGGCATCATCAGTATGTGACGAATCGCTCTCAATGCCGCTGCTCTGATCTGCGTGTATTGGTGAACCAGCGAAGCACTGATACAGTACATCCATTCGACGCTGCCGTACCCGAGTACGACATCCCTTTCCAGCATCAACGAATCCTGATAAAATCCGACCAGCAGCGAACAGTTGCTGAACACTTTCTCCTTCCGGCAACGTTCGATCAGTTTTACGAGCCCATTCAGTAGGCTGAGCCGCTTGTTCTCGTTGGTGGCACGGGCACTGAGTGCTCGATAGATGTCCGAGGCATTTTCGGAGCTCGACTTTGTAGCATCCAAACGGTAGCAGTCTTCCGGTGGTGGTCGATCTGTATTAGTGAAAAAGGAAATTATTTACCATGAGCTTTATTCTGTACTCATGGAGCGTCAAATGGGTGCTTGGTTTATTATATTTTATTTAGAGCAGCGAAAACCCCATTACAGATAAGGTAGTAATCAACTTAACTATGTCTTTAGTAGGCATAAAACCTCCTCATTTTTTGTACCAACAGATTACTAATATCAAAATGATACATTTCATTGGTTACAATATAAAATATTTCCATGGAGACTATGCCTGAAGGAAAGATTTTATAATAATATTATGAGTTATATGAAAGTTGAGTTTCTTAGAATAGAATTTACTAGTGGATACATGTTCGTGGTAGTCATATTTGGTGCTTATTCATTAAAATCATTAAAATAAACGATATAAAAAAATATTCAAAAAGAATTTTTTTATTCAGATGGCACCAGCATCTATTTTGTCCGTGTCCAGTGGGAAGACCAGTCCGAAGATTGACTTTATGCGCCGTTCACACCAAATCAGATGCAATTATTTTTAACAATATTTATCAACATTGCACTCAAGAAAAATGCACTCGAACTTGTTAAACACGAGAGAAATTCAACACTGTTCTTGTAAGAACACAAAATAAATTCCATATACCGGTTTGAAATGAAATACTACGCTGATAAAAATGTGTACGATCGATTCATATGTAAATAGCACTTTAATTTAATATGCTTTTCATTTCAATGCATAACGTTTTAAGATTTCATGTGCAAATTCACTAAGATGCAAGATTGGATTGTATTGCAATTGGCTTAAATGTGTTTTCCTTTAGATGTGACGTGTTTTACTATTGACTCGAGCTACATGTGTTAAACACTTCGTTTTCTAATGGAAATGAGGACAGCACAAATGTACGTGCAAAACACTTGGTTCGGTCAATCGTGTTTCAATTGAAATCTGTGACATTCATATGAAATTCATTGAGAGTCTAGAGGTAACGATACATCTTATCGTTTTGATGTGCATTTCAGATAAATGTAGCATGATTTCTACAAAATATAAGCAGGTTTTACACTCATTTTATGAGTTAAGTATATGTTTTCATGAATTTGAAGTGTTCTACAAGTAGTGATAGTACAAATGCTTTGCACATGATGAAAGGCTGCACAATTCACCTAATCAATCAGCTAATGAGAACGATTATCGATATTCGGAAGTGTAAAGGAAACATGTCAATTTTAATCGCATTCGTGTCATCCAGTTATGGCTCTGACATTCCTCACCCACCTTTTTTCTTGATTTCGACTTGAAAGCCGATAAATTAGGGATCTTCAATTTCATTAACGATTTTTGTTATGGAGACATACTCGTTCCTATTCCGTATTTCGATTGAATCGGATCATTCCGATCGAATGTTAAAATTTTGCATTCTGTAATTCGATCGAGTGATATTTTTGTACGGCTATTGAAAACTTTGGAGCGATTTAGATCTGAAATGGAGGTCGCAACATAGATCTCGATATCGTCAAAATACACTCGTTCTCAACAGCTGCTAAATTTTCCATTCTGCTCGGTTGATTATATCTTGCTTCTGCCAATCTGTTCAAGCGTTCAATGAACTTTAAAATAAATAAACTAACGCGTGCATTATTTTGGTACAGTATCATCATTTTTCGCGCCCGGCTCCGATCTCTTTACTACATCTCAAAAACAAATTTTTCGTACTGCTGACTAATAACTAGACTGTTGTTCAACACGGCGACGAGTGGGAATGCCAAAAATTCTGTCAAACAGTTCGTACATGCTTTGATGGGCTTCCATCACAACACAGACGTTTCTCATAGTTCCCGAAATAGAACCGTATTCGAACCGTCAATAACGATCACAGGCGTTGTTTTGCTGGTCCCGCGAATAGACTTACTAGGACTAGAAATAACTGGGGATGATGGGAGCGATTCTAGTTCAAAACTGGCTCAAAAAAGTAAACCATGATTGACAACCGACTGGATTGGATGACAGTTTCATTCAGTGAAGCTGTTGACTGTCGGTCCACAGTGTGACGTATGCGTCGTGTCCGGTTCCATCGTTGGCACATGTTGTGATGCCATAAAACGTTCAATAAATCGGTTAATACTCGCGTCCATCTAATGGCACACAAATCAATGAAAACGTAACATTGAAGATTAGTTTAAAATCATTATCAACACAGCCTTGCGTAGGTGCGTATCATAAAAATATTGAAAGTCATGATAGCACAAATGACAGGCATATGTAAGTCGTTTACCAGTATAGGTTCGTTATTATTTTACAGATACTAATTCGCACATGTGTGAAACAGCTAGTCAAGCTGTGATTGTAACTTGTTCCAAAATGACAATTTGTGTTATAAATAATGTTTTCCAAAGAAATTTATCATGATATTACTAAATATTAGTAACTAGTAAATAACTTTATTTATCACCTTCTAAGTTCAATCTAACTCGAACCAAATTGCTTCATATGATCTGGTCATGCATGTAAAACAAAAGCAGCACCGAAATTGGTAAACCCAAAGCGGCAAACAGTGCGTAGTTCACATAGTGCCTAAACTTGTTGCAGTACTAACAGCATTGAACAGTGTACGTTCGTCAATACGTCTTGTAGCAAACATCTCAAGAAACATTCGACGGTGGAAGTGCGACTGAAAAAAATGAAAATAAACAAGTGGCACGATTTGCACATCCGTATCGAGTGACGTGATTGATCGCGCTGCGCTGTTTTGCCAAACGAAAACTTAATTTAAGTCGAGACGGGCTTCGTCTGTGTGCTTTTTATTTGCTTCACTTTCGTTTAGTGAACTGCTGAGTGAGCAGTAACTATTTTTGGAAAAATGTTTTTCTGCCTTGGTGGTTGATTGTTTTCATTCGCATTCGTTCAAAGTCAAAAGGAGAGTTTATCAAAGAACGGTCAATCAGCTACAGTCAGCACAGCTTTTTGTTTACGTTTCTGATTGTGGGAGTGAGGAGAGAGAGAAAGGTAGGTCGTACTGCATTCTTGTCCCTAATGGAAGGTGGATGAAGAGGACGGACGCACTGCCACTGACGTATAACGTTTCACGTGTGCGTCGACCGACCACAATATGATGGTGCGCAACTACTACCATCAGCAACTACCGGGTCGGAAAGATAGTATAAAGTATAGTACGACAGTACAACCAAGGCGGTCTGCAGTAGTAAAAGTGCACACGAAAATTGATTCAACAGAAGTCAACTCCACTCGTCCATAGCCGGAATGCGCACATCCGCCATCGTGCTATGGGATATGTGCATATTTATGACCCTATGCCACACACGTGCCAGTGGGGCCAAATGAACTGAATAAAGGATTTACACTTAATAATTAACCAGTTACTTTTAATACGCCGATGTGCTAAAGATGTTTTCATGTCTTGGATAATTTTTTCAGTTCATGATGCAAAAATAACTTAATGTTAAACACATTTTCACTTGATTGCTAAAAAACTCCAAAATTTTTCGAAACATCACATTTTTCCTTGCTCTCGTTATTAGCAGCCACTTCATTGCACAGGTTCACGAATTTATTTCACCAAAATACTTTCGACTGCCGACATTGCAAACATTCCGATGAACTGGCAACTCGGCTGCACAAGTACTCGTCTGCCTATTTCCAACCGTCGCGTATTCTGCAACCCTGTAGCACTACCCTCACCCGTGTCCGGATGTTTATTAGCAAAGCATGACCTAATAACACAAGGGAGAAGGTTTTTCCCATTAACCTTTTTTGGTCCACCAATGGGGTCCCGTATCGTAACGTACGGAAAACTATGTTCCATGCACTAATCACTTCGACAAAAGTTCCGTTCGATAGTCGTCGACATCATACTGGCAAGAAAAAAAACCCAAAGCACGCACCGCATAAGACGCAATCACCCATTTGGGAGCAGACCAATATTTACTTCTCTGTCGCAGGTTCCGATGGCGAATCATCCAGCTGGACATGGCCATCGTTTTCTTTGACTTGCAGTTTCCCGCAGCACCCGGTTTTACTCTGTTCGTATACGCCTGGTATTTGGGTACCGATTTTCACTACTATTTATCAGCGACTCGCGAGATTCTTTGCACAATTTTTACTCGAATTCCTTCTCAAAGACGCACAAACACCGTTCATGGTGACCGTCATCACCACTTCGTTCGCAGCAAATAAATGTGTTAGGATGGGTGTCGATTCGAAGCATCAGTCATGTCGCTTCGTGTATCGGTTTCTCTTTTTATCTACCGGTCGCTAGGGCGATTTTTCGTCCCTTTCACGCTGGTTACCAAGTTTCGTGTAGGCCTATTATAGGTGGGAACGAAACCGTTCAAGTGCCCATGCAGCATTCTTTATACTTGTGATCTGTCAAATGTTGATTCGAATCTTTCTAAGCATTTTGTTTATATTTTGGTTGTCGAACGATACCAATCGAAAGAAAAATAGAACGAGTGTTTACAAAACTATTGTAAATTAGTGTTGATCCCGAAACAAATTGCTTGAGCAAAATGTCCGACGAGTACCAGTATGTTAGCAAGAGTAAGCTAAAGCTTAAGTGCGACTCGGACATTAAAAAGAAAAAGAAGAAAAAAAGCAAAGACAAGGAAAAACTTAGAGATGCAATGGAAAAAACAATGGAGCAAAGCGGTGGCGGAAGCAGTAACAGTGGCCACAGTCAACCTCCTACTTCCGGACGAGTTCTCACCAAAGCCGAGGAAGCATTCAAGAATATGCAGGAAAAAATGGTAAGGCATCTTGGTTCTCGTCCAGTCTCTCCATCGTGTAATTGATTTTTGACTTACTGAAGGAAATTAAACGAGTTTCTAACAGATTTTTTTTCGTTGTCTCTTTGTTCCGTGCTGTGGAATATAGCAAAAGAAACGAATAATGGAAAAAGCCTCGATGACTCACAAGCAGC